>NC_134353.1:417531742-418131742 GCF_048569485.1 Anomaloglossus baeobatrachus | reverse complement strand
ACAAATAGGCAACTGGGGGTTGGGGGCAGCCGTACCTGCCTGCTGTACCTGGCTAGCATACAAAAATATGGCGAAGCCCACATAATTTTTTCAGGGGGCAAAAAACTTCTGCATACAGTCCTGGATGGAGTATGCTGAGCCTTGTAGTTCTGCAGCTGCTGTCTGTCTGTATGGAGAAGAGCAGACAGCATCTGCAGAACTACAAGGCTCAGCATACTCCATCCAGGACTGTATGCAGAATTTTTTTTCCCACCAAAAAAATGACGTGGGCTTCGCCATATTTTTGTATGCTAGCCAGGTACAGCAGGCAGCCACGGGCTGCCTCCAACCCCCAGTTGCCTATTTGTACCCGGCTGGGAACCAAAAATATAGGGAAGCCCGTTTTTTTTTAATTATTTCACTTATTTCATGAAATAATTAAAAAACAAATGACGTGGGCTTCGCCCCATTTTTGTGTCCAGCCAGGTACAACTAGGCAGCTGGGGATTGGAATCCGCAGCACAGGTTAGCCCGAGGTTTCTGGGCGTCTCTGCTGCGAATTTCAGTCCGCAGCTGTCCCAGAAAATGGCGCTCTCATAGAAGCGCCATCATCTGGAGCTGTATCCAACTCTTCCAACAGCCCTGGAGCCGGGTGGCTTGTTGGGTAATCATGAGTTAATACTGGCTTTGTTTTACTAGCCAGTATTAAGCCAGAGATTCTTAATGTCAGGCACGTTTGACCCGGCCATTAAGAATCTCCAATAAAGGGTTAAAAAAAAACACCACACAGAGAAAAAATACTTTAATAGAAATAAATACACAGACACATTAGAGACTCCATCTTTATTACCCCCTGTCAGCCCTCCACGATCCTGCTCTTCTGTCTTCTTTCTTTCTAGTGTAGTAGTAGTGACGATTGTAGTGAGGATGAGTTTACCCAGCTCATCATTTGGGGCTGGGGAACCTCATCCTCACTACAATCATCACTACAAACGGGAAGCAGCGTGCAGCGTGCAGATCAGTGCTGGCTGTCAGCGGTAACAGCGGTAAAGGCCCCGTCACACTAAGGCTAAGTTCACATTTCCGTTGATTTGTATCAGTCACATGCGTCGCTTGACGCATGTGACTGATGCGCTGTTCAACGCTGTACAACGGATGACAAAGAACAGAATTCTTTGTCGGATTCCGTTGTGTGCGGGGGGCGGAGTTCGGGGGGGAGGGGAGGAGCCGAGCGGGGCCGTGGCACTGAGGACGTCAGTGCCGCAGTGACTGCAGGACAGGTGAGTGTGTGTGTGTGTGAGTGTGTGAGTGTGTGTGTGTATACACATGCTGAATGCGGGAGGGGGCGGAGCCGAGCGGGGGGCGGGGCCAGGCGCTGAGGATGTCAGTGGAAGTGCTGCGGTCTGCATGGCTGGGGACAGGTGAGTGTATCTGTGAGTGAGTGAGTGTGTGTATGTGCATGTATGTATGTATGTATGTATGTATGTGTGTGCACATGCAAAGTGCGGGAGGGGGCGGAGCCGAGCGGGGGGCGGGGCCAGGCGCTGAGGATGTCAGTGGAAGTGCTGCGGTCTGCATGGCTGGGGACAGGTGAGTGTATCTGTGAGTGAGTGAGTGTGTGTATGTGCATGTATGTATGTATGTGTGTGCACATGCAAAGTGCGGGAGGGGGCGGAGCCGAGCGGGGGGCGGGGCCAGACGCTGAGGATGTCAGTAGAAGTGCTGCGGTCTGCATGGCTGGGGACAGGTGAGTGTATGTGTGAGTGAGTGTGTGTATGTGCATGTATGTATGTATGTATGTATGTGTGTGTGTGCACATGCAAAGTGCGGGAGGGGGCGGAGCCGAGCGGGGGGCGGGGCCAGGCGCTGAGGATGTCAGTAGAAGTGCTGCGGTCTGCATGGCTGGGGACAGGTGAGTGTATGTGTGAGTGAGTGTGTGTATGTGCATGTATGTATGTATGTGCATGTATGTATGTATGTGTGTGCACATGCAAAGTGCGGGAGGGGGCGGAGCCGAGCAGGGGGCGGGGCCAGACGAGGGTGTCAGTGGCAGTGCTTGTCTGCATGGCTGGGGACAGGTGTGTGTGTACATACATGTGCGGAGTGCGGGAGGGGGCGGGGCCGAGCGGGGAAGTGTCGGCCTCCCTGCACACGTAACCTTGCCTAATAGCAACTTACCAGCGATCCCAGCAATGATAGGTATCGCTGGTAAGTTGCTAGGAGGTTGCTGGTGAGATGTCACACTGCGACGCTCCAGCGATCCCACCAGCAACCTGACCTGGCAGGGATCGCTGGAGCGTGGCTACACAAGTTGCTGGTGAGCTCACCAGCAACCAGTGACCAGCCCCCAGCGCCGCGTGGAAGATGCTGCGCTTGGTAACTAAGGTAAATATCGGGTAACCAACCCGATATTTACCTTGGTTACCAGCGCACGCAGCTACACGTGCAGAGAGCAGGGAGCAGCGCACACTGAGCGCTGGCTCCTTGCTCTCCTAGTTACAGCACACATCGGGTTAATTACCCGATGTGTACTCTGCTACATGTGCACAGAGCAGGGAGCAGCGCACACCGCTTAGCGCTGGCTCCCTGCTCTCAGACGCTGACAGACGCGTTACCATAGCAACGGTGCTCTCGGAGCCGCGGTTAGCGGTGACGTCACCGCTAACTGCGTTGCTATGGCAACCTCCGTTAATGACCGGCTGTGTCAGCTGGTCCCTAACGGAACGGGGAGTCGACCGTGTGGTAGAGCATGTCGCCGGTACACGGCGATACACATATGTGCACCGTGTACCGGAGAGATGCACTCGCAGGTCCTACATGACTCGTCATAGTCATGTGACCAGTCTGTAGCCAATGAGATAATAGCCACGTGACTGGTCACATGGCTATTTTGACGTCACGATAGGTCCTGCATCACTGCTGCAGTGCCAGTCACCGGGAGGATTCAGCGATCATCGGATGGAATAGCGGCAGGAGACAGAGTGCAGAAGGGATCGCGGGGACCGGTAAGTGTTATGGCAATGTTTATTAACTGTTTGTGTACATTTATAATGCATTTTTATGTGTTTGTGATTGCCTCCCATTATAGCCTATTGGTTCGAGTTCGGTTCGTCGAACGTTCGACGAACCGAACTCGAACGGGACCCCCGTTCGGCGAACCGACCTCGAGCCGAACCGCGACCGGTTCGCTCATCTCTACTTGGGAGTTTAAATCCCAATGATCACTCCTGGATGTTTGCTGTGTCATGGCCCAATGGGCTAGTTGCCTAGTCGATGATGATGATGACGACTATCTGTCTCCTTTGAATGGAGAGAGCAAGCACCGTGTGTATTTCTTTAATTTTGTCCTGTTGCGTCTGTTATGGCTATAGGATCAAGGGAAGTAGGGGAAGCTGCATTTTCCATGTCCCTTCCATGGTCTAGTGGTAAGCTGGTGTCCTTGAACGTGTGAGCTTAGGAGTTTGAATCCCAATGGATGCTCATGGATATTTGCTGTGTCATGGTTCAATGGGCTAGTTAACTGGTCTATGATGATGCCTATCTGTCTCCATTAAATTGTGGGAGCAGGCATCATGTATATTTCTTCATTTTTGCCCTGTTGCGTCTGTTATGGCTATAGGATCAAGGTAAGTAGGGGAAGCCGTATTTCCCATGTCCCTTCCATGGTTTAGTGGTAAGCTGGTGGCCTTGGATGTGTGAGCTTGGGAGTTTAACCCCCAATGATCACTCCTGGATGTTTGCTGTGTCATGGCCCAATGGGCTAGTTGCCTGGTCTATGGTGACGCCTATCTGTCTCCATTGAATGGAGAGAGCCGGCGTCGTGTGATTTTCTTTATTTTGCCCTGTTGCGTCTGTTATGGCTATAGGATCAAGGGAAGTAGGGGAAGCTGTATTTTCCATGTTCTTTCCATGGTCTAGTGGTAAGCTGGTGTCCTTGGATGTGTGAGTTTAGGAGTTTGAATCCCAATGGACACTCCTGGATATTTGCTGTGTCATGGTCCAATGGGCTACTTGATTGGTCTATGAAGATGCCTATCTGTCTCCATTGAATGGAGAGAGCAGGCATTGTGTATATTTCTTTAATTTTGCCCTGTTGCGTCTGTTATGGATATAGTGTTGAGGAGGACCTTTCCATCAAATACTTAATTAACCTCTTGACAAGGGATTGTGGGAAATATGTCGCCTTACATAATTCAGGTTTCAGATCATACACATGACACAGATATAACGATCACAGGGGAGGATAAGTTGTGCTCAGCTGCTATAATCCTGGTGCTCGGGAGAAAAAAGTGGGGCTCCCTCCACACACTGGTCTTATCACCATGCCGCTTTAGGTATTCCCCTGGTGTTCTCACCTTTATCCCAGTGCTTTTAGTACCACTGTGGTCATCCTGGCAATCTTTTTACCATACCACATATGATCCATAATTCTAGTACACATATAAGAGTGCCTTTGCAACCATCTTGTACCCCAACTTACCATGTGAGCCCCTTCACATTGTATGCTAGCCCCTTATTGGCGCTTCCCTTGTCTGCCTTACATGTAGCAACAAATTCCTCTTACCGGAGTGTTCCTTAAGCTGACTCTTCTAAATTTTTCCTCCAGTTTTCAGGTCCTGATGCACCTATAAGATCTCTTATCACAACCACCAACCTCGGTACTCTTGGCCCCTGGTGAAGGCTCCTGTGAGAGCCGCAACGTTGGGCAGTACATTATTTTGGTGAAAAATAAAGAAACTTTGTTTAAGCATATTATACCTGGACTTGACCGGATTCTTTTCATATACTGTGTGCCGGGACTACCTCCTTGACAGATATAACGATGGCTGCCATTTCCTGTTCACCAAACCTTGCTTGGAATGCAAGGAATGTCCAGATGAAAGAAGACCGCCATATAAGGGAAGACCCCTGGTCAAGCTAGAAGACCAACCCACAGATCAGATGACAGCATAGACCAAACCATCAGCATGGATCCACTAAATGACGTCCCTCCCATCACCATGGTTTCATCCACTGGAGTCAGACCCGCCCATCAACAGCAACACGGATCTCCCCATTGGCTAGCTCATGAACTGTCCCACTAAATGGGCATATCTGAACTTGTGTACGTCCCTAGCCTATATCAAGAGGACGCATGCTCTTCCCTGTTCCGTTTGGTGCCATCTTTACTGTGACCAAGAAGAAATTTCATATCCGACTGTATCTGGTGTGAATTCTTTTATGCATGCACTTGGCCCATATCAATTCGGCCAGGCAGTAGGCAACTAGTGATCTCTGGTTAAGAGTTCACCCCAACATTATTGGTGCCCAACGTGGAGCCAATAGACGGAGACACCTGAAATCCTGATGAACCGGCAACTGGACTGGCATGACGTGGTGGACACCCCAGGAATTTGATCACTTCCTGATTTTTCATAATCTGTAGTCTTCCCGTGGTCTCGGTGGGGTGTGTGGCACTGTTTGCTTGACTGTGTCCGGTTTGTTGGGGTATCTGTTGATGGGCAGACGGGTCTCACGGCTATTGACCATATTAATCTCGGAAGAACCGTCACATATTCAGTTGCCTGCTGCCTGTTTTGTATTTGTGAAGAGAGTATGTGGGTTTGTGAGTGGTGTCTGCAAAACGTGTATGGTTTGTGTTTGCCTGTGATATGGTTTGTGGTTTTTGTAGTGCCAAGCTCAGACTGAGTGCAGAGCTTTTGTAGTGCCAAGCTCAGACTGAGTGCAGAGCTTTTTTGTAGTGCCAAGCTCAGACTGAGTGCAGAGCCAGATGTAAGTGCCAAGATCAGCTAGACTTAAGTGCAGAGCCATATTTAAGGGCCCAGCTTGGCTAGACTGAGTGCAGAGCCTTAAGTTATACATAAATCTAACCTTTTAAAAGTGTTTTCCTGGAGTGAATCGGCTGGTATAGACACCTTGTAGCCAGGGGTGACACCATTGGTGTCTTTATGAATTACGGACCATGTAGAAACTGGGCAGGGACACCGTGACGAGGCGCCTGCTGCAGACTTAACAAAAACTTTACTTAGTGTTCAAGTTGTGTGTCAGTTGTGAGTCATCTACTCCTGTGTAGAGATGAGCGAACCGGTCCCGGTTCGGCTCGAGGCGGTTCGCCGAACGGGGGGTCTGGCTCGAGTTCGGCTCGTCGAACGTTCGACGAACCGAACTCGAGCCCATAGGAAACAATGGCAGGCAATCACAAACACAGTAAAACACCTAGAAAACACCCTGAAAGGTGTCCAAAAGGTGACAAACAACTCACAACATAACACAAACACATGGGAAAGTGACAAGGACATATACTCATGTGAAAACAAAACAGCTGGACAAGGAAAAAGAGGGAGACACACAGATATATGAGTATATGCAAAGAAACATCGATTCCATTATTGTGCAACTTGAGCCCTGCTCATTTTAGGCTTCCAATCTGGATAAATTGCCTGAGCTCGCCACGTACGCCTTGAGGATCTTGTCGTGTCCTGCAGCCAGCGTTCTCTCGGAACCTGTCTTCAGTGCTGCTGGGGGTCTGCTGGCAGATAAGCACACGTGTCTGTCCACTGACAATGTGGACCTGGCTCTCAGAGGACTTTTCTTCCCCTGGGTCAGCCAGGGGAGGCGAAAGGCACGCGTATTTTTGAGAGTGCTTCATGCAAAGCATCTTTTTCTTTGTCAAAAGGGGGGCTCAACCGATGCCAGTCAAGTGGGGTGTGTGTGGCCCAGTTAGTGGCAACGAGGGAGACTGTGGTTGGAGTCCCCTCGCTGTGTCTCTAAAAGAACCAAGATGAACAAGTCATGGCTCTCAGAGGACTTTTCTTCCCCTGGGTCAGCCAGGGGACGGGAAAGGCACGCGTATTTTTGAGAGTGCTTCATGCAAAGCATCTTTTTCTTTTTCAAAAGGGGGCTCAACCGATGCCAGTCAAGTGGGGTGTGTGTGGCCCAGTTAGTGGCAACGAGGGAGACTGTGGTTGGAGTCCCCTCGCTGTGTCTCTAAAAGAACCAAGATGAACAAGTCATGGCTCTCAGAGGACTTTTCTTCCCCTGGGTCAGCCAGGGGACGGGAAAGGCACGCGTATTTTTGAGAGTGCTTCATGCAAAGCATCTTTTTCTTTTTCAAAAGGGGGCTCAACCGATGCCAGTCAAGTGGGGTGTGTGTGGCCCAGTTAGTGGCAACGAGGGAGACTGTGGTTGGAGTCCCCTCGCTGTGTCTCTAAAAGAACCAAGATGAACAAGTCATGGCTCTCAGAGGACTTTTCTTCCCCTGGGTCAGCCAGGGGAAGGGAAAGGCACGCGTATTTTTGAGAGTGCTTCATGAAAAGCATCTTTTTCTTTGTCAAAAGGGGGGGTCAACCGATGCCAGTCAAGTGGGGTGTGTGTGGCCCAGTTAGTGGCAACGAGGGAGACTGTGGTTGGAGTCCCCTCGCTGTGTCTCTAAAAGAACCAAGATGAACAAGTCATGGCTCTCAGAGGACTTTTCTTCCCCTGGGTCAGCCAGGGGACGGGAAAGGCACGCGTATTTTTGAGAGTGCTTCATGCAAAGCATCTTTTTCTTTGTCAAAAGGGGGGGTCAACCGATGCCAGTCAAGTGGGGTGTGTGTGGCCCAGTTAGTGGCAACGAGGGAGACTGTGGTTGGAGTCCCCTCGCTGTGTCTCTAAAAGAACCAAGATGAACAAGTCATGGCTCTCAGAGGACTTTTCTTCCCCTGGGTCAGCCAGGGGACGGGAAAGGCACGCGTATTTTTGAGAGTGCTTCATGCAAAGCATCTTTTTCTTTTTCAAAAGGGGGCTCAACCGATGCCAGTCAAGTGGGGTGTGTGTGGCCCAGTTAGTGGCAACGAGGGAGACTGTGGTTGGAGTCCCCTCGCTGTGTCTCTAAAAGAACCAAGATGAACAAGTCATGGCTCTCAGAGGACTTTTCTTCCCCTGGGTCAGCCAGGGGACGGGAAAGGCACGCGTATTTTTGAGAGTGCTTCATGCAAAGCATCTTTTTCTTTGTCAAAAGGGGGGGTCAACCGATGCCAGTCAAGTGGGGTGTGTGTGGCCCAGTTAGTGGCAACGAGGGAGACTGTGGTTGGAGTCCCCTCGCTGTGTCTCTAAAAGAACCAAGATGAACAAGTCATGGCTCTCAGAGGACTTTTCTTCCCCTGGGTCAGCCAGGGGACGGGAAAGGCACGCGTATTTTTGAGAGTGCTTCATGCAAAGCATCTTTTTCTTTGTCAAAAGGGGGGGTCAACCGATGCCAGTCAAGTGGGGTGTGTGTGGCCCAGTTAGTGGCAACGAGGGAGACTGTGGTTGGAGTCCCCTCGCTGTGTCTCTAAAAGAACCAAGATGAACAAGTCATGGCTCTCAGAGGACTTTTCTTCCCCTGGGTCAGCCAGGGGACGGGAAAGGCACGCGTATTTTTGAGAGTGCTTCATGCAAAGCATCTTTTTCTTTGTCAAAAGGGGGGGTCAACCGATGCCAGTCAAGTGGGGTGTGTGTGGCCCAGTTAGTGTCAACGAGGGAGACTGTGGTTGGAGTCCCCTCGCTGTGTCTCTAAAAGAACCAAGATGAACAAGTCATGGCTCTCAGAGGACTTTTCTTCCCCTGGGTCAGCCAGGGGACGGGAAAGGCACGCGTATTTTTGAGAGTGCTTCATGCAAAGCATCTTTTTCTTTTTCAAAAGGGGGCTCAACCGATGCCAGTCAAGTGGGGTGTGTGTGGCCCAGTTAGTGGCAACGAGGGAGACTGTGGTTGGAGTCCCCTCGCTGTGTCTCTAAAAGAACCAAGATGAACAAGTCATGGCTCTCAGAGGACTTTTCTTCCCCTGGGTCAGCCAGGGGACGGGAAAGGCACGCGTATTTTTGAGAGTGCTTCATGCAAAGCATCTTTTTCTTTTTCAAAAGGGGGCTCAACCGATGCCAGTCAAGTGGGGTGTGTGTGGCCCAGTTAGTGGCAACGAGGGAGACTGTGGTTGGAGTCCCCTCGCTGTGTCTCTAAAAGAACCAAGATGAACAAGTCATGGCTCTCAGAGGACTTTTCTTCCCCTGGGTCAGCCAGGGGACGGGAAAGGCACGCGTATTTTTGAGAGTGCTTCATGCAAAGCATCTTTTTCTTTGTCAAAAGGGGGGGTCAACCGATGCCAGTCAAGTGGGGTGTGTGTGGCCCAGTTAGTGGCAACGAGGGAGACTGTGGTTGGAGTCCCCTCGCTGTGTCTCTAAAAGAACCAAGATGAACAAGTCATGGCTCTCAGAGGACTTTTCTTCCCCTGGGTCAGCCAGGGGACGGGAAAGGCACGCGTATTTTTGAGAGTGCTTCATGCAAAGCATCTTTTTCTTTTTCAAAAGGGGGCTCAACCGATGCCAGTCAAGTGGGGTGTGTGTGGCCCAGTTAGTGGCAACGAGGGAGACTGTGGTTGGAGTCCCCTCGCTGTGTCTCTAAAAGAACCAAGATGAACAAGTCATGGCTCTCAGAGGACTTTTCTTCCCCTGGGTCAGCCAGGGGACGGGAAAGGCACGCGTATTTTTGAGAGTGCTTCATGCAAAGCATCTTTTTCTTTTTCAAAAGGGGGCTCAACCGATGCCAGTCAAGTGGGGTGTGTGTGGCCCAGTTAGTGGCAACGAGGGAGACTGTGGTTGGAGTCCCCTCGCTGTGTTTTACATGCTTTTAGAAGGGCATGAAATGGCTTGGAGGTTGACTTTCATCATATGCAAACTGTTGGCTACCAAAATGCTGCCTTTCCAACAACTGTGGTTATAGGCAATGAGGAACATACTGATGAAGATGAGACGCAGATACCCGATTGGGATGACAACTTAAATATTCGGTCAGGGCAAGAAGAAACTCGGTCTGAGGGGTAGGGGAGTGCAAACACAACAATTGATGATTAAGTTCTAGATCACACCTACTGTCAACCCACAGTCAGACACTCGAGGAGGTCAACAGAGGCGGTGGAGGAGGATGCAACCGACGTCGAAGTAACCTGGCGCCTTCCTGGACACAGTCGGAGCACTGGTAGCACGTCTACAACTGCATCCTCAGCCACCACTCTGCCTCTGAGCATTATTCGGGGTGGATCAACAGGTCGCATGGCCTCTAAGCCTTGCCTAGCCAGGTCCTTTTTTGACATAGAAAAAGATCGCCCAAATTATGTGATCTGTAAAATTTGTCATGGTTCTCTTAGTAGAGGTCAAAACCTCAGCAGTTTGACAACTTCTTCCATGAATCGTCACATGAATAAATATCATATGGCCCGATGGGAAGCTCACCGTGCTGCAATGCGGCCTAGCGGAGCGAACCATCCACCGCCTGCCCCTTCCAGTGCATCCGCGCGCTCGTCATCTTCTAGGACTGTGGGGACAGCTGTCACACCTGTTTTTCCACCCACAACTTCCACCACTGTAACCGCAACAGGCAGTTTGCTTGGTAGGTCGTCAGTTGGTTTGGAAGGGGAAACAAGTGAGTGTGTACAGCTCTCTCAGACATCGATAGCACCAACTTTGGATGAAGGCAACATCATGTCTCCGCCTGCACTTTCCTCACAAAGCTGCATTTTTCCAGGGACACCCGACTCAACACCGTCTACACACAGCAGCCAGATCTCTGTCCCTCAGATGTGGTCAAATAAAAGGCCACTTCCTGCGACCCATGACAAAGCGAAGAGGTTGACTCTATCCCTCTGTAAGCTGTTGACTACAGAAATGCTGCCTTTCCGCCTAGTGGACACACAGGATTTTAGAGACCTTATGTCTGTCGCTGTGCCCCAGTACCAGATGCCTAGTCGCCACTACTTCTCTAAGAAAGGTGTGCCCGCGCTACACCAGCATGTCGCACACAACATCACCGCTTCCTTGAGAAACTCTGTGTGTGAACGGGTGCATTTCACCACCGATACTTGGACCAGTAAGCATGGACAGGGACGTTACATGTCGCTGACTGGCCACTGGGTAACTATGGTGATAGATGGTGAAGGGTCTGCTGCACAAGTCTTGCCGTCCCCACGACTTGTGTGTCAATCCTCTGTCTGTCCAAGTTCCGCCACTGCTTCTGCATCCTCCACCTCATCTGGGTCCTCCACCTCCGCCCCAAGCCTGCCTGGTCAGGCCACCAGCGTTCTCACTGCGCAGAAGGAATCACGCACCCCTCATTACTATGCTGGTAGCAGAGCGCAACGGCATCAGGCGGTCTTTAGCTTGACATGTCTTTGAAATAGGAGTCACACAGCGACTGAGTTGTGGGCAGCTCTGGAGACTGATTTTGATAAATGGTTGTCTCCACTCAACCTGCAGCCTGGTAAGGCCGTGTGCGACAATGCTGCAAACCTGGGTGCGGCCCTTCGCCTGGGCAAGGTGACACACGTGCCTTGTATGGCTCACGTGTTTAACCTTGTTGTCCAGCAATTTTTAACACACTATCCCGGCCTAGATGGCCTTCTGACCAGGGCACGGAAACTGTCTGCAGTGCTCACTTCCGCCGTTCAACCGCCGCACCTGAGCGACTTGCATCGCTCCAGAAGTCTTTCGGCCTGCCGGTTCATCGCCTGAAATGCGATGTGGCGACACGCTGGAATTCAACTCTCCACATGTTACAGCGACTGTGGCAGCACCGGCGAGCCCTGGTGCAATACGTCATGATGTATAGCCTGGGCCAACGAGATGCAGAAGTGGGGCAGATCACCCTGATGGAGTGATCTCAGATCAAGGACCTATGCACCCTTCTGCACAGTTTCGACATGGCGACGAATATGTTTAGCGCTGACAATGCCATTATCAGCATGACGATTACAGTCATTTACATGCTGGAGCACACGCTAAACACTATTCGTAGTCAGGGGGTGGGACAACAGGAAGGGGAGGAACTACAGGAGGATTCATATGCGCAAGACACAACAACATCACCAAGGTCCAGACGTTCATCATCACCAACGCGGCAGGCATGGGACCATGGGGGACAGGGATCAACAAGGGCGCATGGTAGCAGGTGAGATGTTGAGGAAGGTGCAGGAGGACATGAAGATATGGAGGACGAACTGTCCATGGACATGGAAGACTCAGCAGATGAGGGGGACCTTGGTCAAATTTCAGTTGAAAGAGGTTGGGGGGAGATGACAGAGGAAGAAAGAACGGTTAGCACCTCTATGCCACAAACACAGCGTGGACTTGGTGCGCATGGCTGCGCAAGACACATGAGTGCCTTCTTGTTGCACTACCTCCAACATGACCCTCGTATTGTCAAAATTAGAAGTGATGATGACTACTGGCTTGCCACACTATTAGATCCCCGGGACAAGTCCAAATTTTGTGACATAATTCCACCCATAGAAAGGGACGCACGTATGCAGGAGTATCAGCAGAAGCTGTTACTCGATCTTAGCTCGGCTTTTCCACCAAACAACCGTGCAGGTGAAGGGAGTGATTCTCCCAGTTGTAACTTGACAAACATGGGACGGCCTCGTCATCTTCAACAGTCTACCCGTACCAGTAGGACCGTATCTGGTGCTGGTAACAGCAATTTTATGGAATCTTTTCATAATTTTTTTAGACCCTCCTTTGCAAGGCCACCAGAGACAACAAGTCTGACACATAGTCAACGGATGGAGAGGATGATACAGGAGTATCTCCAAATGAACATCGATGCAATGACTTTACAAATGGAGCCTTGCTCCTTTTGTGCTTCAAATCTAGAAAAATGTCAAGAGCTCTCCAGTTACGCCTCGAAGATTTTGTCGTGTCCAGCTGCCAGCGTTGTCTCTGAACGTGTCTTCAGTGCTGCTGGGTGTGTGCTGACAGATAAGCGCACGCGTCTGTCCAGTGACAATGTGGACAGACTGACGTTCATCAAAATGAACAAGTCATGGATCCAGAAGGAATTTACTACCCCTGTGTCATCCTGGGGAGAGTAAATGCTTGTGGATTTGGAATGTGCTTGATGCAAATCAAAACATCCTGTTTGCAACTAGGGCACAAGTGCTGCCACTGATAAGGTGTCTGTGTGGGGCCCAATTTTTGGAAAAAAAGGGAGACTCCGCTTGGAGTAACCCTTGCTTGCTGTGTTTTTTAAAAATGATACAAGATGAACAGATCTGAAGGCAAGATGAAGCCAACATCATGTCTCCGCCTGCACTTTTCTCACAAACCTGCATTTTTCCAGGGACACCCTACTCAACACCGTCTACAGACAGCAGCCAGATCTCTGTCCCTCAGATGTGGTCAAATAAAAGGCCACTTACTGCGACCCATGACAAAGCTAAGTGGTTGACTCTATCCCTCTGTAAGCTGTTGGCTACCGAAATGCTGCCTTTACGCGTAGTGGACACACAGGATTTTACAGACCTTATGTCTGTCGCTGTGCCCCAGTACCAGATGCCCAATCACCACTGCTTCTCCAAGAAAAGCATGCCCGCGCTACACCGGCATGTCGCACACAACATCACCACTTCCTTGAGAAAATCTGTGTGCGACAGGGTGCATTTCAACACAGATACTTGGACCAGTAAGCATAGACAGGGTCATTACATGTCACTGACTGGGCACTGGCAAACTATGGTGAGAGATGGAGAAGGGTCTGCTGTACAAGTCTTGCCGTCCCCACGAGTTGTTTCAATCCTTGTTCTGTATGTAGAAGTTAATACACTGCTTCTGCCTCTTCAACCTCGTGTGGGTCCTCTACCTTTGCGCAAACCCTGTGTGGTCAGGCCACCCTTCCTTGCAACTGCGCACAAGGACTACCACACACCTCCTTACTATGCTGGCAGCAGAGCTCAATGCCATCAGGCGGTCAAAGTTTTACTTTGAAATGTATGGGAAATGTGAGTCACACCGCTATTACAGAGAATAGTAGTCAGGCAGGGTCAAAACATTAATTGAGGAACAGGAACAGAATGGGACGGCCAGGACTTAATCAGAAAACAAGCAGAGGTGAAATGCGTATCGGCCAACAAGGTACATAAACAGCAAGCAGGAAAAGTAGTCAGGTAACAAGCACACAAAATCATAAAACTGAACTGGGGGTAAAATTAACCAGAGGTTCATAGCTATGTCTGGCAGTGGTCTGCAGACAGGATGGGCATAAAAAAGGGTGTGGTGTCTTCCCATTGGTTGTAGCTGAATGATGGTATTTCATCTGTGAGATACCCACCAGCTACATTCAGCCAGAGATTCTGCATCTGTCAAGGTAATGCAGCCCAGTGGGTGAGCATAACCTGCGTCCACCTGCGCCGCTGGCATCGACTACTCTCCCATCATCAGCACTATTCATGAAAGGAACACGTTGTCACCTGGCGACCGGAGTACAAATTGACGGAGCGGACTCCGTTGGTGACTTAACAGCCGTGTGCGGCAATGATGCAAACCTGGCTGCGGGCCATCCTCAGGGCAATGTGACACACGTGCCTTTTATGGCTCACGTGTTGATCCGAATTCTCCAGCAATTTTTAAAACACCATCACGGCCTACATGGCCTTGTGCAGCGGGCACGCTCGCTATGTGCTCACTTCCATCGTGCGCACACAGCAGCTCAACAATTTTCATCACTCCGGAAGTCTTAGGGTCTGGCAGTTAAACGCCGGAAATGCGATGTTCCGACACGCAGGAATTGGAATCTGCACATGTTGCAGCGTGTGTGGCAGCACCGCAGAGCCCTGCTGAAATACGGTAAGACATATAGCCTGGGATAAGTTGATCCAGAGGTGGTGCAGATCACGCTGCTGGAGTGGTGTCAGATCAAGGACCTATGCACCCTGCTACACAGTTTTGAAATGTCGACGAAGATGTTTAGCACTGGCAATGTCATTCTCAGCGTGACAATTCTGGTCATCTACATGATGGAGCACACTGTAATTATTATTCGGAGTCAGGTGTTGGGACAAGAGGAAGGGGAGGAAGTACAGGAGGAGTCATATGCGGAAGGGATAACAAGATCTACGAGGTCCAGATGGTCAGCGGCACCTATGCGGCAGTCATGGTGAGGGAGAGGGATTAACAAGGGCGCATAGTATCAGCAAAAAGTGTTGATGAAAGTGCAGGAGCCCATGAAGAAATGGAGGACGAACTGGCGATGGGCATGGAAGACTCAGCAGATGAGTGAGAGCTTGCTCACATTTCGGTTGTGCGAGGTTGTGGGTAGAGGGCAGAGGAAGGATGCACGATTCTCACCTCTCTGCCACCAACACACCAAGGACTTGGTCCTCCTGGATGCACAAGACACATGAGCGCCTTCTTGCTGCACTACCTACATGACCCTCGGATTGTATGAATTTGAAGTAATCCTGAATACTGGGTTGCCACACTGTTAGATCCCCGGTACAAGACAAAATTTGGCGAACTAATTCCTGCCATAGAAATAGACGCACGTATACAGGAGTATCTGCAGAATGTGGTACGCAATCTTAGATCTACTTTTCCACTAAACACCAGTGCTGCACAGAGTGAATCTCAACACTTTGTCATGGATAGGAGGAAATGGTCTTTTACTTGTCCACATCGGAGGGACCGAGGGATGGCTGCTGTGCTGAGATGGCGTTGAGTACGGTGTCCCTGCACAGTTGCACTTTTGGTCATATCCCAAAATGAGTTGAAAAAGGACAGATGCTGTTGGAAAGGGGAACAGGTGTGTTGGAAAGGGGAAAAAAATTTTGGTCCGTGGATTTGGTGGTTAAACAACTGTAACATTTGCTGAAGAAACAACATCTGTTACAGTGGGACTGGCAGATTTGGATAAAGTGGTATATAATCTGTGACCGCTATATAACAAAAATTAATAAGAAAAGAAAGAGAAAGGTATATATCACCTTCAGCAGTCAGTGTCCACCGTGCTCCCAGTTGGAAAAGGAGAGGTTGGCAACTTGAAGGTTTGGTGGAGGATACAGAGCTGTGTGGCTATGAAACTAATAGTAGCCTGAACCGAGTTAGACGCCATTCGGATCTGGAGACTGTGAGCCCTGTTAGCGTCACAGGGTCCACATGCCCACCCAGCCCAGGAACTCCCTGTTAACAACACAGGGGCCATTGAGTACGCTGACCGTGTGCGTAGGGGCCACACCTGTGGACAGCAGGCGCATCAGCAGCAGCAGGCCTGTTAATGCCACTGGGCTGCACAAGCAGGACTGTTAGGACAGGAGCTGGTCTTAACCGTTCTGCGTTACCAACTGTGGTGGTGGCCTGCATCCACCACCCTATCCCTGCCTACCTCTGGCCTAAAGCCGCAATGGGTTCAACACATGGAGGTGTGCTCTTTCGGAGCATAATAGAAGACTGCGCACCTCCTTGTTGGCTCCAGCCCCTTTTATAACCTGGGTCCGCCCCAAACCAGGGTGAACCACAATGCACCTCCTGGAGACAAAAGCAGAGTGACACGTCATGAGTGGCATAACTAGCGTCCTATTTGGAAACGCAACTTCAATGATGACCTCATGGCTGCCATGACCCAAACACCTCACCAGTCATCGTCTGACCATCAATAATGCGGTGACAAGTCATAGGTGTGGGCCTCTGCAAGCCATTTGGGAGGACACCTGATGCCCTGTGGTCTATATGGGACCCCCACATCAGGGCCAGGGCCAAAGAGTTCATTACCGGACCTAGTCTCTGATGCAGGAAGTGCCTGAGCATGCTCAGTAGCATGAAATACAGTCTCTGAAAAAAGACTATCAGCTTTAGCATGGTGTCTAGGCACAAAACAGGACTTAGACCCGGCACAGAATGCAAGCACCTGTGCAAAGAGGCTTTTCACACTTAGTGTGGGAGCATGCGCTGTATCCCGAAATGAAGACTTAGCGTCAGGAATGGCACAGTCAGGGTGAGCATACTCACTAGGCGAAACACTGTAATTATGCTGCAGCTGGGGTACATCGGCACACGCATGCGCACTAGCTGCCTCTCCACACTTAGACGTGGAGGGGAAATTTGTCTTGGAGATGCTGTCTATGAACAGAAGGAAAAGCTAAAGGAAGCCTGACTTTCTATCCCTCCGAATTATGAAATGCAGCAATGAATTCCATGAGTTTGCTATAACATTAGCGTAGCTAAATGTGCATGAGGGTGTGATGTAGAGGTGCTAGAAATAGCTTGTCACCAGTGGGGCACTAATGGAATACAACAGCCAGTTCTATGATGCCACAAAATGGCAGTATTTTGTGCTATCATTATAGCTTATTAAAAACAGAGCACGAGGTTGTCATGCAGAGGTGCTGCACATAGATTTGCAGTAGTGTGAATAGACAAAAGTACAATAGCCACGTTTAGGATACAACTAGGTACAGTGAGTGTTTGCTAGTATAATGGCTGAGTTTAAAAAAGTTTGAGTGTGCAATGCAGGCAGACGTGCTGCAAATAACGTTCCAATACTGTGAATTGACAAAAGTACAATAGCCACGTTTAGGATACAACTAGGTACACTGAGTGTTTGCTAGTATAATGGCTGAGTTTAAAAAAGTTAGAGTGTGCAATGCAGGCAGACGTGCTGCAAATAACGTTCCAATACTGTGAATAGACAAAAGTACAATAGCCACGTTTAGGATACAACTAGGTACACTGAGTGTTTGCTACTATAAATGGCTGAGTTTAAAAAAGTTTGAGTGTGCAATGCAGGCAGACGTGCTGCAAATAACGTTCCAATACTGTGAATTGACAAAAGTACAATAGCCACGTTTAGGATACAACTAGGTACAGTGAGTGTTTGCTAGTATAATGGCTGAGTTTAAAAAAGTTAGAGTGTGCAATGCAGGCAGACGTGCTGCAAATATCGTTCCAATACTGTGAATAGACAAAAGTAAAATAGCCACGTTTAGGATACAACTAGGTACACTGAGTGTTTGCTAGTATAATGGCTGAGTTTAAAAAAGTTAGAGTGTGCAATGCAGGCAGACGTGCTGCAAATAACGTTCCAATACTGTGAATAGACAAAAGTACAATAGCCACGTTTAGGATACAACTAGGTACACTGAGTGTTTGCTACTATAAATGGCTGAGTTTAAAAAAGTTTGAGTGTGCAATGCAGGCAGACGTGCTGCAAATAACGTTCCAATACTGTGAATTGACAAAAGTACAATAGCCACGTTTAGGATACAACTAGGTACACTGAGTGTTTGCTACTATAAATGGCTGAGTTTAAAAAAGTTTGAGTGTGCAATGCAGGCAGACGTGCTGCAAATAACGTTCCAATACTGTGAATTGACAAAAGTACAATAGCCACGTTTAGGATACAACTAGGTACACTGAGTGTTTGCTAGTATAATGGCTGAGTTTAAAAAAGTTAGAGTGTGCAATGCAGGCAGACGTGCTGCAAATATCGTTCCAATACTGTGAATAGACAAAAGTACAATAGCCACGTTTAGGATACAACTAGGTACACTGAGTGTTTGCTAGTATAATGGCTGAGTTTAAAAAAGTTTGAGTGTGCAATGCAGGCAGACGTGCTGCAAATAACGTTCCAATACTGTGAATAGACAAAAGTACAATAGCCACGTTTAGGATACAACTAGGTACACTGAGTGTTTGCTACTATAAATGGCTGAGTTTAAAAAAGTTTGAGTGTGCAATGCAGGCAGACGTGCTGCAAATAACGTTCCAATACTGTGAATTGACAAAAGTACAATAGCCACGTTTAGGATACAACTAGGTACAGTGAGTGTTTGCTAGTATAATGGCTGAGTTTAAAAAAGTTTGAGTGTGCAATGCAGGCAGACGTGCTGCAAATAACGTTCCAATACTGTGAATTGACAAAAGTACAATAGCCACGTTTAGGATACAACTAGGTACAGTGAGTGTTTGCTAGTATAATGGCTGAGTTTAAAAAAGTTTGAGTGTGCAATGCAGGCAGACGTGCTGCAAATAACGTTCCAATACTGTGAATTGACAAAAGTACAATAGCCACGTTTAGGATACAACTAGGTACAGTGAGTGTTTGCTAGTATAATGGCTGAGTTTAAAAAAGTTAGAGTGTGCAATGCAGGCAGACGTGCTGCAAATATCGTTCCAATACTGTGAATAGACAAAAGTAAAATAGCCACGTTTAGGATACAACTAGGTACACTGAGTGTTTGCTAGTATAATGGCTGAGTTTAAAAAAGTTAGAGTGTGCAATGCAGGCAGACGTGCTGCAAATAACGTTCCAATACTGTGAATAGACAAAAGTACAATAGCCACGTTTAGGATACAACTAGGTACACTGAGTGTTTGCTACTATAAATGGCTGAGTTTAAAAAAGTTTGAGTGTGCAATGCAGGCAGACGTGCTGCAAATAACGTTCCAATACTGTGAATTGACAAAAGTACAATAGCCACGTTTAGGATACAACTAGGTACAGTGAGTGTTTGCTAGTATAATGGCTGAGTTTAAAAAAGTTAGAGTGTGCAATGCAGGCAGACGTGCTGCAAATATCGTTCCAATACTGTGAATAGACAAAAGTAAAATAGCCACGTTTAGGATACAACTAGGTACACTGAGTGTTTGCTAGTATAATGGCTGAGTTTAAAAAAGTTAGAGTGTGCAATGCAGGCAGACGTGCTGCAAATAACGTTCCAATACTGTGAATAGACAAAAGTACAATAGCCACGTTTAGGATACAACTAGGTACACTGAGTGTTTGCTACTATAAATGGCTGAGTTTAAAAAAGTTTGAGTGTGCAATGCAGGCAGACGTGCTGCAAATAACGTTCCAATACTGTGAATTGACAAAAGTACAATAGCCACGTTTAGGATACAACTAGGTACACTGAGTGTTTGCTACTATAAATGGCTGAGTTTAAAAAAGTTTGAGTGTGCAATGCAGGCAGACGTGCTGCAAATAACGTTCCAATACTGTGAATTGACAAAAGTACAATAGCCACGTTTAGGATACAACTAGGTACACTGAGTGTTTGCTAGTATAATGGCTGAGTTTAAAAAAGTTAGAGTGTGCAATGCAGGCAGACGTGCTGCAAATATCGTTCCAATACTGTGAATAGACAAAAGTACAATAGCCACGTTTAGGATACAACTAGGTACACTGAGTGTTTGCTACTATAAATGGCTGAGTTTAAAAAAGTTTGAGTGTGCAATGCAGGCAGACGTGCTGCAAATAACGTTCCAATACTGTGAATTGACAAAAGTACAATAGCCACGTTTAGGATACAACTAGGTACACTGAGTGTTTGCTAGTATAATGGCTGAGTTTAAAAAAGTTTGAGTGTGCAATGCAGGCAGACGTGCTGCAAATAACGTTCCAATACTGTGAATTGACAAAAGTACAATAGCCACGTTTAGGATACAACTAGGTACAGTGAGTGTTTGCTAGTATAATGGCTGAGTTTAAAAAAGTTTGAGTGTGCAATGCAGGCAGACGTGCTGCAAATAACGTTCCAATACTGTGAATTGACAAAAGTACAATAGCCACGTTTAGGATACAACTAGGTACAGTGAGTGTTTGCTAGTATAATGGCTGAGTTTAAAAAAGTTAGAGTGTGCAATGCAGGCAGACGTGCTGCAAATATCGTTCCAATACTGTGAATAGACAAAAGTAAAATAGCCACGTTTAGGATACAACTAGGTACACTGAGTGTTTGCTAGTATAATGGCTGAGTTTAAAAAAGTTAGAGTGTGCAATGCAGGCAGACGTGCTGCAAATAACGTTCCAATACTGTGAATAGACAAAAGTACAATAGCCACGTTTAGGATACAACTAGGTACACTGAGTGTTTGCTACTATAAATGGCTGAGTTTAAAAAAGTTTGAGTGTGCAATGCAGGCAGAAGTGCTGCAAATAACGTTCCAATACTGTGAATTGACAAAAGTACAATAGCCACGTTTAGGATACAACTAGGTACACTGAGTGTTTGCTACTATAAATGGCTGAGTTTAAAAAAGTTTGAGTGTGCAATGCAGGCAGACGTGCTGCAAATAACGTTCCAATACTGTGAATTGACAAAAGTACAATAGCCACGTTTAGGATACAACTAGGTACACTGAGTGTTTGCTAGTATAATGGCTGAGTTTAAAAAAGTTAGAGTGTGCAATGCAGGCAGACGTGCTGCAAATATCGTTCCAATACTGTGAATAGACAAAAGTACAATAGCCACGTTTAGGATACAACTAGGTACACTGAGTGTTTGCTACTATAAATGGCTGAGTTTAAAAAAGTTAGAGTGTGCAATGCAGGCAGACGTGCTGCAAATATCGTTCCAATACTGTGAATAGACAAAAGTACAATAGCCACGTTTAGGATACAACTAGGTACACTGAGTGTTTGCTAGTATAATGGCTTAGTAACAATGAGTTGTAGTGTGCAATGCAGGCAGACGTGCTCTGCAAATGTCTTTGCACTAGTGGGACTATAGCAAAGTCCAATAGCCACGTTTAGGATGCCACTAGGTACACTGAGTGTTTGCTAGTAAAATTGCTTAGTTTAAAAAAGTTGGAGTGTGCAATGCAGGCAGATGTGCTCTGCTAATATCTTTGCACTAGTGGGACTATAGCAAAGTCCAATAGCCACGTATAGGATGCCACTAGGTACACTGAGTGTTTGCTAGTATAATGGCTTAGTTAAAATGAGTTTGAGTGTGCAATGCAGGCAGACGCGCTATGCAAATGTCTTTGCACTAGTGGGACTATAGCAAAGTCCAATAGCCACGTATAGGATGCCACTAGGTACACTGAGTGTTTGCTAGTATAATGGCTTGGTTTTAATGAGTTGGAGTGTGCAATGCAGGCAGACGCGCTCTGCAAATGTCTTTGCACTAGTGGGACTATAGCAAAGTCCAATAGCCACGTATAGGATGCCACTAGGTACACTGAGTGTTTGCTAGTATAATGGCTTGGTTACAATGAGTTGTAGTGTGCAATGCAGGCAGATGTGCTCTGCTAATGTCTTTGCACTAGTGGGACTATAGCAAAGTCCAATAGCCACGTATAGGATGCCACTAGGTACACTGAGTGTTTGCTAGTATAATGGCTTAGTTAAAATGAGTTTGAGTGTGCAATGCAGGCAGACGCGCTATGCAAATGTCTTTGCACTAGTGGGACTATAGCAAAGTCCAATAGCCACGTATAGGATGCCACTAGGTACACTGAGTGTTTGCTAGTATAATGGCTTGGTTAGAATGAGTTGTAGTGTGCAATGCAGGCAGATGTGCTCTGCTAATGTCTTTGCACTAGTGGGACTATAGCAAAGTCCAATAGCCACGTATAGGATGCCACTAGGTACACTGAGTGTTTGCTAGTATAATGGCTTGGTTAGAATGAGTTGTAGTGTGCAATGCAGGCAGATGTGCTCTGCAAATGTCTTTGCACTAGTGGGACTATAGCAAAGTCCAATAGCCACGTTTAGGATGCCACTAGGTACACTGAGTGTTTGCTAGTAAAATTGCTTAGTTTAAAAAAGTTGGAGTGTGCAATGCAGGCAGATGTGCTCTGCTAATATCTTTGCACTAGTGGGACTATAGCAAAGTCCAATAGCCACGTATAGGATGCCACTAGGTACACTGAGTGTTTGCTAGTATAATGGCTTAGTTAAAATGAGTTTGAGTGTGCAATGCAGGCAGACGCGCTATGCAAATGTCTTTGCACTAGTGGGACTATAGCAAAGTCCAATAGCCACGTATAGGATGCCACTAGGTACACTGAGTGTTTGCTAGTATAATGGCTTGGTTTTAATGAGTTGGAGTGTGCAATGCAGGCAGACGCGCTCTGCAAATGTCTTTGCACTAGTGGGACTATAGCAAAGTCCAATAGCCACGTATAGGATGCCACTAGGTACACTGAGTGTTTGCTAGTATAATGGCTTGGTTAGAATGAGTTGTAGTGTGCAATGCAGGCAGATGTGCTCTGCTAATGTCTTTGCACTAGTGGGACTAGAGCAAAGTCCAATAGCCACGTATAGGATGCCACTAGGTACACTGAGTGTTTGCTAGTATAATGGCTTAGTTAAAATGAGTTTGAGTGTGCAATGCAGGCAGACGCGCTATGCAAATGTCTTTGCACTAGTGGGACTATAGCAAAGTCCAATAGCCACGTATAGGATGCCACTAGGTACACTGAGTGTTTGCTAGTATAATGGCTTAGTTAAAATGAGTTTGAGTGTGCAATGCCGGCAGACGCGCTATGCAAATGTCTTTGCACTAGTGGGACTATAGCAAAGTCCAATAGCCACGTATAGGATGCCACTAGGTACACTGAGTGTTTGCTAGTATAATGGCTTGGTTTTAATGAGTTGGAGTGTGCAATGCAGGCAGACGCGCTCTGCAAATGTCTTTGCACTAGTGGGACTATAGCAAAGTCCAATAGCCACGTATAGGATGCCACTAGGTACACTGAGTGTTTGCTAGTATAATGGCTTGGTTAGAATGAGTTGTAGTGTGCAATGCAGGCAGACGCGCTCTGCAAATGTCTTTGCAGTAGTGGGACTATAGCAAAGTCCAATAGCCACGTATAGGATGCCACTAGGTACACTGAGTGTTTGCTAGTATAATGGCTTAGTTATCAGTTGGAGTGTGCAGAGGACAAGAGGGTACAGTGGCAGGATTGTGGTGCTCTGGGTAGAGGAATGGAAGCCTGCCTTTCTATTCCCTCCTAATGGTGAAATGCAGGTAGGAAATCCCTGACCTGGGCTACACAGACGCTGTTGCTGTTTGCAGGACCTGTCACCTATGGCTCTCTGACCCTGCCGGTTGGAGCCCTTAAAAGGACTGCTATAAAGTGCTCTCCCTAAGCTGTCTAACGCTGTGTATGCAGCGCATACAGCTGTATCGGCTATAGGACTCAGGAAGACGGAGCTGCGACAGTGATGTCTGACACCAAAGACGCAGAAGGCAGATAATGGCGTCCGTGAAGAAAATGTCCGGTTTTATAATGCAGGGACATGTGACATGCAGATCCTATCACACATGCCGTTGCTTCTCTGGCTCAAAGTCCACTTAGCTGTGTGTGTGTCTGGGATTGGCTGACATGCTGGCCCGCCCCACAAGACGCGCGCGCTTAGGGAAGGAAGACAAGAAAAAAAAAAAAAAAAAAAAAATGGCGATCGCCATTATAGAAACAGCAGTGATCTGAAGGCGCTGTTCACGCACACTATACACTGAAATGTGATAATAGTTTGATTCACAGAGTGACTTACACTATTACAGCAGAAACCAAGCTATGATTTAGCTGTTTTTTGGCTGCTAGAACCGTTCTCGAACGTTTCTAGAACTACCGAGCTTTTGCAAAAAGCTCGAGTTCTAGTTCGATCTAGAACATGCCCCAAAATCACTCGAGCCGCGAACTGGAGAACCACGAACCACGAACCGCGCTCAACTCTACTCCTGTGTTTGTTTGTTGGTTTTGTTGGTGTTGTTTATCTTGAGGGAAAGATGGAGAAATTGATGAAGTTGTGTGTAGTTGTGGTCGGAAAAAATCCGGATGAGTGGACTGTGTTGAGATGTAGGGACTCTAGGCCGCAATCCTGTGATAAACCATGTGCTATTTTTGGTGGCAGCCATTTTAGGTCAGATTTTAAAATGGTGGATGTTGCACATAGCTGAGGCAAGCATGGTTTAAACAAAGAAAAGGAAGTGAGTTGGGATGTGTGAAGATCAGGAAGTGAGTCGGGATGTGTGAAGATCTGTAAATGTTTGAACAATGGATTGGGTGGAGTACTATATACTTAGACAGAAAAATAAGTTTTTATCTATAATTAGACTTAGATCTGGGACATATGTCTGTGTTTGTATAAATATATATGTATAAGTACAGACTATAGAAAATGGGGAGAAAGAGTTTGAGCAGATGTGAGGTCAATTTTCCCTTTTCTCTGCCACATGTTCCTACAGATTTTAAAATGGTGGATGAAGCACATGGCTGAGGCATGATTGAGACAAAGATAGAAAGTGAGTAGGGGGATGTGCAATGGATTGGATGGAGTACTATATACTTAGACAGAAACATGAGTGTTTTTAACTGTAGTTGGACCAGGACTATGGATATCTGAATGTGTGTATATATGATACATATATAATTGTATGTGTATGTATGTATAAAAACACAGACTATGGAATATAGGGGGAAATAGTTGAGAAAAAAAATCAGTTTACCTTCCCCTTCCCCCCACATGATGCTACAATCCCAACAAAGAGAAGGAAATCACGTGCTGTGGGGCCATTTTCTACAGGCCTCAGTGGAGCTGACAAAACTGCAGCCACTGAATAACATGAAGTGTTAGTAAATGTTTATAGCACTAAAAGATGGAATATTGAATGATTGGGTAGTTGTGGAAGACACTTAACCCCTTCACGACCATGGACGGATCTTTCCGTCATGGATCGTGTCCCGGTAATCCCCGCCCCCTGCCGCGGGCAGGCGGCGTGGATCGGCACACATATCAGCTGTTTTCAACAGCTGACATGTGTGCCTACATGTTCCGAGTGGAATCGCATTCCACCCGGAACATTAACCCCTTAGATCTCGCTGCCAAAGTCTGGCAGCGAGATCTATATGCGCGCGGCCATCTTTTTTTCTTACCGCCGCCCCCTCCGGACGTCACGTGAGTGATCACGTGACGTTCGGTGGTTGCCATCGTAGCACAGGGTCATGTGATGACGCCTGGTGCTAAGAAGTTTCACTTTCATTCTTCCTCGGCACGGAGCAGAGGAAGAAAGAAAGTGACTGAATCTGCTGATTACAGCGGTATAGCTGTGATCAGCAGATAGCGATCAGCAATCGGATTGCTGATCGCTATAGCCCCCTAGGGGGACTAGTAAAATAAAATAAAAAAAGTAAAAAAAAAGTTTTAAAAAATTAAAAAAAAAACAAAAAACCTAAAAGTTCAAATCACCCCCCTTTCCCCCCATTGAAAATTAAAGGGTTAAAAAATAAATAAATATACACATATTTGGTATCGCCGCGTTCAGAAATGCCCGCTCTATCAAAATATAAAATCAATTAATCTGATTGGTAAACGGCGTAGTGGCAAAAAAATTCCAAACGCCAAAATTACGTTTTTTGGTCGCCGCAAGTTTTACGCAAAATGCAATAACAGGCGATCAAAACGTAGCATCTGCGCAAAAATGCTACTATTAGAAACATCAGCTCGAGACGCAAAAAATAAGCCGTCACTGAGCCATAGATCCCAAAAAATAAGAACGCTACGTGTTTTGGAAAATGGCGCAAAACGTGCGCCATTTTTATTGGACAAACTTGTGAATTTTTTTTAACCCCTTAGATACAAATAAACCTATACATGTTTGGTGTCTACAAACTCGCACCGACCTCAGGTATCATACCCACACATCAGTTTTACCATATAGTGAACACCGTGAATAAAACATCCCAAAAACTATTGTGCCATCACACTTTTTTTGCAATTTTTCCACACTTGGAATTTTTTTGCTGCTTTCCAGTACACCATATGGTAAAACTTATGGTTTCATTTAAAAGTACAACTTGTCCTGCAAAAAACAAGCCATCATATGGCAAGATTGACGGAAAAATAAAAAAGTTACGGCTCTCGGAAGAAGGGGAGCAAAAAACAAAAACGCAAAAACGGAAAGTGCCCCGGGGCTGAAGGGGTTAATATAGATCCAGTGTGCAGGTTGGATTGAGTCAGGACAGTCACAAGGAGCAATATCTTATTAATTAATTGCGGCAGATGTCATGATAAATAATACATATTCCAATTACGAATGTGGCGAATAATCCTGAGTTGAATGTTTTAAAAAAAATAAATAGATAAATATATCCATGGGATATCCATGTCTTCCAGAAAGGAAAATAAATAAATAAATAAATGATAATAAAAAAAATTCAACAGAAGGAGGGAGATATCACTCGTGTCCAGGGAAAATGAACAGTGTGCTTTTGGCTTTTGGGGAAAGGAGCAACTTTTAGAAAAATAAAACAAAACCTGTAGTGCAGGCTTTTTATCTCACCTTCGATCTATTGTGAAAGCAGCCCAAGAAAAAAAAAAAAAAAGGGGGCTTCCTGCATTTAATTCATTGCAAATTATATTGGAAAAAGGTCATTGACAATAGTTTTATTTTACTAATTTTATCCCAAAGAAATAAAAGTTAACTGTGGACATGTTTAGATTCAGTGATAGCTTTTCAAGCATAGAAGTCTGTTAGATAATTTTTCTATGGCAAATCAACATTTTGTTTTCCCACATGGCCAGTTTATTTGTTCTAGATTCCTTTATCCCTTCAAGTTATAGGACAGTATCACAGAGATGCTGATAATCTCCACAATGTTTCAAATATGAACGCCCCTACATATATCCAATATCCAAAGGTTGTGTTACATTATTATAGTTATTAATAATAATAATAATAATAATAATAATAATAATAATAATAATAATAATATGATTTATTAATATATATATATATATATATATTAATAATTACAATAATTTGATTTAAGGAATCTGGATGATTTATGGAATTCTGTGTTTTATATTTAATGTATTGAATAATCTGCTTTCTTTTTATAGAAAGAATGATTGCAATGCAGATTTCTGTGGTCCAAGCAAAGGTTATAAAAGCCATTGAAAGGGTTTTCCATTATTAAGTTACAGATAAAAACAATATTTCTGGTATTCCTGATTAGGTACAATCTATACAATGTGACTTTTATGCCTAAATGTAGAGCTCCGGGGCCACACACTTTTTTGAATCTAATTATGTTTTGGATAATAGATTCAAAAAGGGGGGAAAGATGATGTGGAAAATCACACATATTATTTAAGGTTTTAATTTGTTCATCGATTGAGTTTTTCTATTAAGTTTTCTTTATATTTTTATCTGTAAGGAGGATACAGCAGACATACATATATCTCATGATTGCTCTGATGTAACAAGAATTGTCAGGTTTTGAACATCTCAGATGACCCCATTGCTAATGCAGATTTTGAGCTTTTTCGTAGATGGATCCAGTTACCAAGATGCTGGTTGATTCTTCACTGGATATGCTGAGGTTATACAACATGAGGTGATAAAAATCAAACCACTCACTCCTCTCCCATCGGAATAGGAGAACGAGATGAAGATTTGTGATCACTGTGGTTCGTAGAGCGGAGCAGGGGGTAAGATAGGAAAATGTGGATTGTGACATTATAAATCTATAAAGACCGTAGAGTGGGTGTGAGCCCAGATGGAGGCGCTCTCCTGTTATTAAAACGAGCCGGTGACTGATGGAGCAGACAACAAAGAAGCAGTGAATGGGCCTAGAGTTGAGAGTCCTTTACCAATGCAGACCAGCACCATACCTCGGTGGCTCCTGTCACGTCGTCCGTGACATCTGTCACTCCTTGTGTTCTTAAATCCTTACAGGAACAAGCGATTCAGCAAGGAACGGAGTGTGAGACGCAGGGAGCCAGTGACTGAGGAAGGTCTGTGGATAAAGGACGGTAAGCTTTCTCTGCCATGAGCGCTCTACTCAATAATGGCCCAGGTAACACATGTGACAAAGGTGTTGGGATGGAAGAGATATGGGCAGCACCACTGCTTCAGTACCCAGGTGGCCAGACACCTCCAGTCTTGTAAGACGTGTGCCTATTAAGGTAGAAAAAACTGTAAAGACCTCGTAGAAACACCCCCCTCATCCGCTCTACTGCTCCGGTGATTGCAGATTAGTCATATACATCTACCATGAGTAGGTTTATATGAGGTTTGTGCGTGTTGTGTGAGTTTCTTTTCAGGTCTGCTCTGAAACATATCCAGTATGGAAAATATTACTGCTGAAGAACTCATGATGCTGGTGGTATGTAAAAATGGAGTTCCTAAAAAGTGGTAAAAGTAGATATTCTATAGCAGAGGTCATTATAGAGATCTTACAGTATCTGGGGATGCCTCTGATGAACCCCTGTCTGCCACTGTGAAGAGGGGAGAAACGCGTTGGACTTATTTCAAGATAAATGTCTGACAAATATGCGTTTATTTTATTAGCCTGAGTGTGAATTGGACAGTGGAGGGTCTGTGATTGGATAAGATCTCCTCATGACTTTACCTGGCCTTATTATTATTATATTTATACAATGGGTACTGTTATGATCCGGAACCATGGAAGACCATCACAAATCATTGGCAAAAAGGTGACAAGAGCATTGGCAACTAATCTGGCCGCCATCCCCTTACTAACCAACACAACTAGAAGTAGCCGAGGGGTGAACTAACATCCTGTGCACCGCGAACCCAGCCGGAGAACTAACTATCCTAAAGGTAGGAAAGATGAATAACTCTCTGCCTCAGAAAATAGACAAGAATAGCAAGCCCCCCACATTCAAAGACTGCGGTGATATAGGAAAAACACAATACACAGGTAGATGACAGGATTAGCAAAAGGTGAGGCCCCCGCTGACTAAAATTGGAAAGGATAGGAAAGGGACTGATGGTTGCCAGAGAAAAACCCTGCAAAATACCAACTTCCTGATAGTACAAAAAGGCCCTCAGATCGCTCAATCTGAACTCCGTCCTATACCAGGTGCCCTTGTCATACCAATGAACAGAAAACAAGAATTATAACAAATTCAACAAGCCACAAACACATGGACCCAAAAAGGAGCTATACTCCACACAGAACTGCAGGGAGTTCCTCAACAATCCACTGAGGGGGAAAATCCCTGGAAGGAAATAAACTGAAACCAACCACAACAAATGACAAACCCAGATAAGCAAAGAAGCAGACAATAAATAAAGAGCAAGCACTTATCTGGGGAAGATGTGGTGTAGAGCAGGATTAAGCAGGCTAGAGATACAAAGAACAACTGACATCCGGCAACAGCCTGCAATCAGACCAGGACTTACATAGGCAGAGAGTTAGGAAAGGAAACACCCACTGCACAACACACCTGGTCTCTATCCAAACCCTTCCTGGCCACCAGAGGGAGCCTCCCAACAGCCAAGACATAACTAACATTCACAACAGTGTACATGTTATACATGTGAAATATTTAATTTCTTTTAGGGTTTGGTACTTGAATTTCCTGTATCATATTGATTTAAGCTACCAAACAGCTATGTAAAATACAGAGTTTGAATGTTTAATCTTTGGGAATGAATTGAATATATATACTTGCATATTGACGCCTCTTTATCCCCAGTATCTCACGGTTTCTATATTCCCTCACTGACATTAGCAGCACGTATTAGCTTAGCAGTGTAGGGATAGGGAGGGTGAGCCATCGGTGAGCGGGGGCGCCAATTCGCTTTATAGGGTGCCTACCTCCGCTGCGAGGTAGGGAGAGTTTTAGGGCTATTGCCCCAATCCCTGCCCCCTCCTTTATTGGAATATCTAATTCTGTTTATAGTTACTCACATGGGTGGATGTATGTTTGGAATTTTAATGATTATAACATAAACATGTAAGAATACACAAGATAATGGTGGACGCTGGCAAATCTTGTAACAAATGTTTGTTTTCCTTTTCCTTAATAATTAGATCTTTATATAAGATATTTTCGGTTTAGCACCTAGAATGTGATTATATTTCTTAGATACTTTAGATACAGTGTGATATCCTGACCAGTGATGTACGAGCCTCATACAACTGCCTATATAGTGTGTTAAACATGTGTATCCTCCAATTACAGATCCTAAATCAGTGTCAGGAGCACGTGGTCTCAAGTCAGGGGACTGGGTGAGCCTAAAAAGACAAGTTAGAAAGAGCCATGAGTCACAGAATCAGATGGGCTGATCCAGCTTTTCCCGACCACAGCAACTTCCATGAAGCTTGAGGGAAAACCCATCTGGAGACAACAACCGCTGTAAAGAGTCCATCGTACCGCCAGAATGAGGGTCACAACACACATAGTGCTGGATTATCTCACATAGAACCTTCTGGAAAATTTCTAGATTGGGGATGAAACATGGGAAATAACCATGTACAATGGGTACAGGAACATTACACAAATAAGGGCTCATAGTGGGAAAAACATTATCTGACCTGAATCAATCAATTATTTTATGGGTTTAAGTGACTTTTTAAGGATAACATACACTTGTAGGTAACTGGTATTGTCTTATTTGTTGGTATTTGAAGCCGTAAAAGTGCTACTCTGTGTTACTGAAGGTAATCGGATCCATGGGTAAGGGAAATCTTGTGAAAGACCTCCTGGTGGTAGATTATGAACGTGAGGGTATCAGTCTTTCAGAAACAGTAACGCTAAAAGCTGCAGCATAACGGTAAGAAGCTTATTCTTACAATTGCCTTACTCTTTCTAATCGATTAATCTCAAAATCTGAGTGAGCTCTTCAGCATTAAATAGTCTGTTCTAAGGACTGGGACATTACCTGTGCCTCTGTGAACTGTGTGTGCGGGATGTGATCAACTCTCTGATCAGCAGTCTGTACCAGCGGGGGCAAAGGCTTAGCATTGCTTGTATAGCGGATAGAAAAATGAAAAAAGATTGCAGTTAAAGCATTAGAGCTGATTTGTTAGAGGACCACGGTAGGGTCAGAAGGTTAATAAAGTATTTAGGGGGGACTGTTGAGGAGGACCTTTCCATCAAATACTTAATTAACCTCTTGACAAGGGATTGTGGGAAATATGTCGATTTGCCTTACATAATTCAGATTTCAGATCATACACATGACACAGATATAACGATGGCTGCCATTTCCTGTTCACCACACCTTGTTTGGAATGCAAGGAATGTCCAGATGAAAGAAGACTGCCATATAAGGGAAGACCCCTGGTCAAGCTAGAAGACCAACCCACAGATCAGATGACATCATAGACCAAACCATCAGCATGGATCCACTAAATGACGTCCCTCCCATCACCATGGTTTCATCCACTGGAGTCAGACCCGCCCATCAACAGCAACACGGATCTCCCCATTGGCTAGCTCATGAACTGTCCCACTAAATGTGCATATCTGAACTTGTGTACGCCCCTAGCCTATATCAAGAGGACGCATGCTCTTCCCTGTTCTGTTTGGTGCCATCTTTACTGTGACCAAGAAGAGATTTCATATCCGACTGTGTATGGTGTGAATTCTTTTATGCATGCCCTTGGCCCATATCAATTCGGCCAGGCAGTAGGCAACTAGTGATCTCTGGTTAAGAGTTCACCCCAACAATAGGATCAAGGTAAGTAGTGGAAGCTGTGTTTCCCATGTCCCTTCCATGGTCCAGTGGTAAGCTGGTGGCCTTGGATTTGTGAGCTTGGGAGATTAACTCGCAATGATCACTCCTGGATGTTTGCTGTGTCATGGTGCAATGGGCTAGTTGCTTGGTCTATGATGCCGTTTATCTGTCTCCATTGAATGGAGAGAGCAGATGTCATGTGTATTTCTTGTGCTCCGTAAGCACCACAACTTGATGCCTAGCCCCCTCCAACCAATGCCTCCACTCTTCAAATGCCCACTTCATAGCCAATAATTCCCGGTTCCCCACATCATAATTCCATTCAGAAGGAGCAAATTTCCGAGAGAAAAAGGCACAGGGCTTAAGTTTACCCAAAGTAGCGTCTTGTTGAGACAGAACAGCACCTGCTCCGATCTCTGAGGCATCAATCTCAACTTGAAATGGGCGAGACACATCAGGTTGCTGCAGAACTGGGGCAGAAGTGAATCGCCTTTTAAGCTCCTGGAAGGCCACAATAGCCTCAGGGGTCCAATGCTCAGCATCAGCTCCCTTCTTTGTCAAATCTGTCAGAGGTTTGACAATGGCAGAAAAATTGGCTATAAATTTACGGTAAAAATTAGCAAACCCCAAAAACCGCTGCAGGGATTTTAGAGAAGTCAGTTGCACCCAGTCGTAAATAGCCTTAACCGGGTCCATTTCAATAGCGGAGGGAGACAGGATGAAGCCCAAAAAGGAAATCCTTTGCACCCCAAAGAGGCACTTTGACCCCTTAACGTACAGTGCATTATCCTTAAGTATCTGAAAAACATCCCGTACTTGCCCCACATGAGAGTCCCAATCATCAGAAAAAATCAAGATGTCATCCAAATACACAATCAAAAATTTACCAATAAGGTCCCGAAAAATATCATTCATGAAGGCCTGGAAGACGGAGGGTGCATTAGTGAGCCCAAAAGGCATCACTAGGTACTCAAAATGCCCCTCAGGAGTATTAAAAGCCGTCTTCCATTCATCACCCTCCTTAATACGGATGAGATTATACGCACCCTTGAGATCCAGTTTCATAAACCATTTGGCACTCTGCACTCTAGAAAACAGATCAGACATCAGAGGCAAAGGGTACTGATATTTGACCGTAATTTTATTAAGAAGACGGTAATCAATACAAGGCTTCAACGAACCATCTTTCTTAGCAACAAAGAAGAAGCCAGCACCCAAAGGAGAAGAGGAGGTCTGAATGTGCCCCTTCTCCAATGATTCTCTGATGTATGACCGCATGGCATCATGTTCGGGCACAGACAAGTTGAAAATTCGCCCCTTGGGAAATTTACAACCGGGCACCAACTCAATGTTACAGTCACAATCCCGGTGTGGGGGCAGAGAATCAGATTCCTGGTCATTAAATACATCACGGAAATCAGACAAGAAAGCCGGAACATCAACAGCCTGAGCAGACGTGGATGACACGGAAAGGTCCTGATGCAAACCTTGACAACCCCAACTAGTTACCGACAAGGATCTCCAGTCAAGAACCGGAATATGGGTCTGCAACCACGGAAATCCCAGTACCAAGGTATCCTGTAGATTATGCAATACTAAAAATGTACAAGTTTCCTGATGCGCTGGTGCAACTCTCATAGGCACCTGGGTCCAAAATTGGGGTTTATGTTCTGCCAAAGGGGTAGCATCAATGCCTCTAAAAGGAATAGGAGTTTGCAAAGGAACCATGGGACAACCACAATCCCTAGCAAACCCAAAATCCATCAAATTGAGCGCTGCCCATGAGTCCACAAAGGCAAATGCAGAAAAGGAAGACAATAAGCAAATCAATGTGACAGACAAAAGAAACTTTGGTTGCAAAGAACCCACAGTAACAGAAGTAGCCAATCTCCTTTCACGTTTAGGGCAGACAGAGATGTTATGAGAAGCGTCTCCACAATAGAAGCACAGTCTATTCTTCCATCTGAACCCCTGCCGACTAGCATTAGAAAGGACCCTATCACACTCCATAGGCTCCAAAGGCTGTTCCACAGGCACAAAACCAGCAGGTATCTTCCTGCGCTCACGTAAACGCCTATCAATCTGAATGGCCAAGGTCATAGAGGCATCAAGACCAGAAGGGACGGGAAATCCTACCATTACATGCTTCACAGCATCCGCCATACCCTTGCGAAAAAGAGCCGCAAGCGCATCATCATTCCATTTGGTAAGGACTGCCCACTTACGAAATTTCTGACAAAACGTTTCTGCAGAATCCAAACCCTGAGTTAAGGACAACAAGACCTTTTCTGCTTGGTCCACAATATTGGGTTCGTCATATAATAATCCCAAGGCCTGAAAAAAGGAGTCCACATCATTGAGAATCGGATCATCAGACGCTAAAGAGAAGGCCCAGTCCTGAGGGTCACCACGCAGCAAGGAGATGACAATCTTAACCTGCTGTACGGGATTCCCTGAGGACTTAGGGCGCAGGTCAAAAAATAATTTACAATTATTTTTGAAGCTCAAAAATCTCGACCTATCTCCCGAAAAAAATTCAGGAACGGGAATTTTAGGCTCTGCAAGGGGAGTCTGTGCAAGATAAGACTATACGACGAACCTTAGCATCAAGATGAGCAACACGCTCACCCAATTCATCCATGCTAGACAAAAGGAATTTTCCACAGAACCCAAAGAAGAAGAGGAAAATCACCCAAAAAAAAAAAAAAAAATTCTCAGCAGCTTTTTTTTTCCCTTCTTAAGAGTACCCTTTAAATTTGTTTGGCCGGATGTACTGTTATGATCCGGAACCATGGAAGACCATCACAAATCATTGGCAAAAAGGTGACAAGAGCATTGGCAACTAATCTGGCCGCCATCCCCTTACTAACCAACACAACTAGAAGTAGCCGAGGGGTGAACTAACATCCTGTGCACCGCGAACCCAGCCGGAGAACTAACTATCCTAAAGGTAGGAAAGATGAATAACTCTCTGCCTCAGAAAATAGACAAGAATAGCAAGCCCCCCACATTCAAAGACTGCGGTGATATAGGAAAAACACAATACACAGGTAGATGACAGGATTAGCAAAAGGTGAGGCCCCCGCTGACTAAAATAGGAAAGGATAGGAAAGGGACTGATGGTTGCCAGAGAAAAACCCTGCAAAATACCAACTTCCTGATAGTACAAAAAGGCCCTCAGATCGCTCAATCTGAACTCCGTCCTATACCAGGTGCCCTTGTCATACCAATGAACAGAAAACAAGAATTATAACAAATTCAACAAGCCACAAACACATGGACCCAAAAAGGAGCTATACTCCACACAGAACTGCAGGGAGTTCCTCAACAATCCACTGAGGGGGAAAATCCCTGGAAGGAAATAAACTGAAACCAACCACAACAAATGACAAACCCAGATAAGCAAAGAAGCAGACAATAAATAAAGAGCAAGCACTTATCTGGGGAAGATGTGGTGTAGAGCAGGATTAAGCAGGCTAGAGATACAAAGAACAACTGACATCCGGCAACAGCCTGCAATCAGACCAGGACTTACATAGGCAGAGAGTTAGGAAAGGAAACACCCACTGCACAACACACCTGGTCTCTATCCAAACCCTTCCTGGCCACCAGAGGGAGCCTCCCAACAGCCAAGACATAACTAACATTCACAACAGTGTACATGTTATACATGTGAAATATTTAATTTCTTTTAGGGTTTGGTACTTGAATTTCCTGTATCATATTGATTTAAGCTACCAAACAGCTATGTAAAATACAGAGTTTGAATGTTTAATCTTTGGGAATGAATTGAATATATATACTTGCATATTGACGCCTCTTTATCCCCAGTATCTCACGGTTTCTATATTCCCTCACTGACATTAGCAGCACGTATTAGCTTAGCAGTGTAGGGATAGGGAGGGTGAGCCATCGGTGAGTGGGGGCGCCAATTCGCTTTATAGGGTGCCTACCTCCGCTGCGAGGTAGGGAGAGTTTTAGGGCTATTGCCCCAATCCCTGCCCCCTCCTTTATTGGAATATCTAATTCTGTTTATAATTACTCACATGGGTGGATGTATGTTTGGAATTTTAATGATTATAACATAAACATGTAAGAATACACAAGATAATGGTGGATGCTGGCAAATCTTGTAACAAATGTTCGTTTTCCTTTTCCTTAATAATTAGATCTTTATATAAGATATTTTCGGTTTAGCACCTAGAATGTGATTATATTTCTTAGATACTTTAGATACAGTGTGATATCCTGACCAGTGATGTACGAGCCTCATACAACTGCCTATATAGTGTGTTAAACATGTGTATCCTCCAATTACAGATCCTAAATCAGTGTCAGGAGCACGTGGTCTCAAGTCAGGGGACTGGGTGAGCCTAAAAAGACAAGTTAGAAAGAGCCATGAGTCACAGAATCAGATGGGCTGATCCAGCTTTTCCCGACCACAGCAACTTCCATGAAGCTTGAGGGAAAACCCATCTGGAGACAACAACCGCTGTAAAGAGTCCATCGTACCGCCAGAATGAGGGTCACAACACACATAGTGCTGGATTATCTCACATAGAACCTTCTGGAAAATTTCTAGATTGGGGATGAAACATGGGAAATAACCATGTACAATGGGTACAGGAACATTACACAAATAAGGGCTCATAGTGGGAAAAACATTATCTGACCTGAATCAATCAATTATTTTATGGGTTTAAGTGACTTTTTAAGGATAACATACACTTGTAGGTAACTGGTATTGTCTTATTTGTTGGTATTTGAAGCCGTAAAAGTGCTACTCTGTGTTACTGAAGGTAATCGGATCCATGGGTAAGGGAAATCTTGTGAAAGACCTCCTGGTGGTAGATTATGAACGTGAGGGTATCAGTCTTTCAGAAACAGTAACGCTAAAAGCTGCAGCATAACGGTAAGAAGCTTATTCTTACAATTGCCTTACTCTTTCTAATCGATTAATCTCAAAATCTGAGTGAGCTCTTCAGCATTAAATAGTCTGTTCTAAGGACTGGGACATTACCTGTGCCTCTGTGAACTGTGTGTGCGGGATGTGATCAACTCTCTGATCAGCAGTCTGTACCAGCGGGGGCAAAGGCTTAGCATTGCTTGTATAGCGGATAGAAAAATGAAAAAAGATTGCAGTTAAAGCATTAGAGCTGATTTGTTAGAGGACCACGGTAGGGTCAGAAGGTTAATAAAGTATTTAGGGGGGACTGTTGAGGAGGACCTTTCCATCAAATACTTAATTAACCTCTTGACAAGGGATTGTGGGAAATATGTCGATTTGCCTTACATAATTCAGATTTCAGGTCATACACATGACACAGATATAACGATGGCTGCCATTTCCTGTTCACCACACCTTGTTTGGAATGCAAGGAATGTCCAGATGAAAGAAGACTGCCATATAAGGGAAGACCCCTGGTCAAGCTAGAAGACCAACCCACAGATCAGATGACATCATAGACCAAACCATCAGCATGGATCCACTAAATGACGTCCCTCCCATCACCATGGTTTCATCCACTGGAGTCAGACCCGCCCATCAACAGCAACACGGATCTCCCCATTGGCTAGCTCATGAACTGTCCCACTAAATGTGCATATCTGAACTTGTGTACGCCCCTAGCCTATATCAAGAGGACGCATGCTCTTCCCTGTTCTGTTTGGTGCCATCTTTACTGTGACCAAGAAGAGATTTCATATCCGACTGTGTATGGTGTGAATTCTTTTATGCATGCCCTTGGCCCATATCAATTCGGCCAGGCAGTAGGCAACTAGTGATCTCTGGTTAAGAGTTCACCCCAACAATAGGATCAAGGTAAGTAGTGGAAGCTGTGTTTCCCATGTCCCTTCCATGGTCCAGTGGTAAGCTGGTGGCCTTGGATTTGTGAGCTTGGGAGATTAACTTGCAATGATCACTCCTGGATGTTTGCTGTGTCATGGTGCAATGGGCTAGTTGCTTGGTCTATGATGCCGTTTATCTGTCTCCATTGAATGGAGAGAGCAGATGTCATGTGTATTTCTTGTGCTCCGTAAGCACCACAACTTGATGCCTAGCCCCCTCCAACCAATGCCTCCACTCTTCAAATGCCCACTTCATAGCCAATAATTCCCGGTTCCCCACATCATAATTCCATTCAGAAGGAGCAAATTTCCGAGAGAAAAAGGCACAGGGCTTAAGTTTACCCAAAGTAGCGTCTTGTTGAGACAGAACAGCACCTGCTCCGATCTCTGAGGCATCAATCTCAACTTGAAATGGGCGAGACACATCAGGTTGCTGCAGAACTGGGGCAGAAGTGAATCGCCTTTTAAGCTCCTGGAAGGCCACAATAGCCTCAGGGGTCCAATGCTCAGCATCAGCTCCCTTCTTTGTCAAATCTGTCAGAGGTTTGACAATGGCAGAAAAATTGGCTATAAATTTACGGTAAAAATTAGCAAACCCCAAAAACCGCTGCAGGGATTTTAGAGAAGTCAGTTGCACCCAGTCGTAAATAGCCTTAACCGGGTCCATTTCAATAGCGGAGGGAGACAGGATGAAGCCCAAAAAGGAAATCCTTTGCACCCCAAAGAGGCACTTTGACCCCTTAACGTACAGTGCATTATCCTTAAGTATCTGAAAAACATCCCGTACTTGCCCCACATGAGAGTCCCAATCATCAGAAAAAATCAAGATGTCATCCAAATACACAATCAAAAATTTACCAATAAGGTCCCGAAAAATATCATTCATGAAGGCCTGGAAGACGGAGGGTGCATTAGTGAGCCCAAAAGGCATCACTAGGTACTCAAAATGCCCCTCAGGAGTATTAAAAGCCGTCTTCCATTCATCACCCTCCTTAATACGGATGAGATTATACGCACCCTTGAGATCCAGTTTCATAAACCATTTGGCACTCTGCACTCTAGAAAACAGATCAGACATCAGAGGCAAAGGGTACTGATATTTGACCGTAATTTTATTAAGAAGACGGTAATCAATACAAGGCTTCAACGAACCATCTTTCTTAGCAACAAAGAAGAAGCCAGCACCCGAAGGAGAAGAGGAGGTCTGAATGTGCCCCTTCTCCAATGATTCTCTGATGTATGACCGCATGGCATCATGTTCGGGCACAGACAAGTTGAAAATTCGCCCCTTGGGAAATTTACAACCGGGCACCAACTCAATGTTACAGTCACAATCCCGGTGTGGGGGCAGAGAATCAGATTCCTGGTCATTAAATACATCACGGAAATCAGACAAGAAAGCCGGAACATCAACAGCCTGAGCAGACGTGGATGACACGGAAAGGTCCTGATGCAAACCTTGACAACCCCAACTAGTTACCGACAAGGATCTCCAGTCAAGAACCGGAATATGGGTCTGCAACCACGGAAATCCCAGTACCAAGGTATCCTGTAGATTATGCAATACTAAAAATGTACAAGTTTCCTGATGCGCTGGTGCAACTCTCATAGGCACCTGGGTCCAAAATTGGGGTTTATGTTCTGCCAAAGGGGTAGCATCAATGCCTCTAAAAGGAATAGGAGTTTGCAAAGGAACCATGGGACAACCACAATCCCTAGCAAACCCAAAATCCATCAAATTGAGCGCTGCCCATGAGTCCACAAAGGCAAATGCAGAAAAGGAAGACAATAAGCAAATCAATGTGACAGACAAAAGAAACTTTGGTTGCAAAGAACCCACAGTAACAGAAGTAGCCAATCTCCTTTCACGTTTAGGGCAGACAGAGATGTTATGAGAAGCGTCTCCACAATAGAAGCACAGTCTATTCTTCCATCTGAACCCCTGCCGACTAGCATTAGAAAGGACCCTATCACACTCCATAGGCTCCAAAGGCTGTTCCACAGGCACAAAACCAGCAGGTATCTTCCTGCGCTCACGTAAACGCCTATCAATCTGAATGGCCAAGGTCATAGAGGCATCAAGACCAGAAGGGACGGGAAATCCTACCATTACATGCTTCACAGCATCCGCCATACCCTTGCGAAAAAGAGCCGCAAGCGCATCATCATTCCATTTGGTAAGGACTGCCCACTTACGAAATTTCTGACAAAACGTTTCTGCAGAATCCAAACCCTGAGTTAAGGACAACAAGACCTTTTCTGCTTGGTCCACAATATTGGGTTCGTCATATAATAATCCCAAGGCCTGAAAAAAGGAGTCCACATCATTGAGAATCGGATCATCAGACGCTAAAGAGAAGGCCCAGTCCTGAGGGTCACCACGCAGCAAGGAGATGACAATCTTAACCTGCTGTACGGGATTCCCTGAGGACTTAGGGCGCAGGTCAAAAAATAATTTACAATTATTTTTGAAGCTCAAAAATCTCGACCTATCTCCCGAAAAAAATTCAGGAACGGGAATTTTAGGCTCTGCAAGGGGAGTCTGTGCAAGATAAGACTATACGACGAACCTTAGCATCAAGATGAGCAACACGCTCACCCAATTCATCCATGCTAGACAAAAGGAATTTTCCACAGAACCCAAAGAAGAAGAGGAAAATCACCCAAAAAAAAAAAAAAAAAATTCTCAGCAGCTTTTTTTTTCCCTTCTTAAGAGTACCCTTTAAATTTGTTTGGCCGGATGTACTGTTATGATCCGGAACCATGGAAGACCATCACAAATCATTGGCAAAAAGGTGACAAGAGCATTGGCAACTAATCTGGCCGCCATCCCCTTACTAACCAACACAACTAGAAGTAGCCGAGGGGTGAACTAACATCCTGTGCACCGCGAACCCAGCCGGAGAACTAACTATCCTAAAGGTAGGAAAGATGAATAACTCTCTGCCTCAGAAAATAGACAAGAATAGCAAGCCCCCCACATTCAAAGACTGCGGTGATATAGGAAAAACACAATACACAGGTAGATGACAGGATTAGCAAAAGGTGAGGCCCCCGCTGACTAAAATAGGAAAGGATAGGAAAGGGACTGATGGTTGCCAGAGAAAAACCCTGCAAAATACCAACTTCCTGATAGTACAAAAAGGCCCTCAGATCGCTCAATCTGAACTCCGTCCTATACCAGGTGCCCTTGTCATACCAATGAACAGAAAACAAGAATTATAACAAATTCAACAAGCCACAAACACATGGACCCAAAAAGGAGCTATACTCCACACAGAACTGCAGGGAGTTCCTCAACAATCCACTGAGGGGGAAAATCCCTGGAAGGAAATAAACTGAAACCAACCACAACAAATGACAAACCCAGATAAGCAAAGAAGCAGACAATAAATAAAGAGCAAGCACTTATCTGGGGAAGATGTGGTGTAGAGCAGGATTAAGCAGGCTAGAGATACAAAGAACAACTGACATCCGGCAACAGCCTGCAATCAGACCAGGACTTACATAGGCAGAGAGTTAGGAAAGGAAACACCCACTGCACAACACACCTGGTCTCTATCCAAACCCTTCCTGGCCACCAGAGGGAGCCTCCCAACAGCCAAGACATAACTAACATTCACAACAGTGTACATGTTATACATGTGAAATATTTAATTTCTTTTAGGGTTTGGTACTTGAATTTCCTGTATCATATTGATTTAAGCTACCAAACAGCTATGTAAAATACAGAGTTTGAATGTTTAATCTTTGGGAATGAATTGAATATATATACTTGCATATTGACGCCTCTTTATCCCCAGTATCTCACGGTTTCTATATTCCCTCACTGACATTAGCAGCACGTATTAGCTTAGCAGTGTAGGGATAGGGAGGGTGAGCCATCGGTGAGCGGGGGCGCCAATTCGCTTTATAGGGTGCCTACCTCCGCTGCGAGGTAGGGAGAGTTTTAGGGCTATTGCCCCAATCCCTGCCCCCTCCTTTATTGGAATATCTAATTCTGTTTATAGTTACTCACATGGGTGGATGTATGTTTGGAATTTTAATGATTATAACATAAACATGTAAGAATACACAAGATAATGGTGGACGCTGGCAAATCTTGTAACAAATGTTCGTTTTCCTTTTCCTTAATAATTAGATCTTTATATAAGATATTTTCGGTTTAGCACCTAGAATGTGATTATATTTCTTAGATACTTTAGATACAGTGTGATATCCTGACCAGTGATGTACGAGCCTCATACAACTGCCTATATAGTGTGTTAAACATGTGTATCCTCCAATTACAGATCCTAAATCAGTGTCAGGAGCACGTGGTCTCAAGTCAGGGGACTGGGTGAGCCTAAAAAGACAAGTTAGAAAGAGCCATGAGTCACAGAATCAGATGGGCTGATCCAGCTTTTCCCGACCACAGCAACTTCCATGAAGCTTGAGGGAAAACCCATCTGGAGACAACAACCGCTGTAAAGAGTCCATCGTACCGCCAGAATGAGGGTCACAACACACATAGTGCTGGATTATCTCACATAGAACCTTCTGGAAAATTTCTAGATTGGGGATGAAACATGGGAAATAACCATGTACAATGGGTACAGGAACATTACACAAATAAGGGCTCATAGTGGGAAAAACATTATCTGACCTGAATCAATCAATTATTTTATGGGTTTAAGTGACTTTTTAAGGATAACATACACTTGTAGGTAACTGGTATTGTCTTATTTGTTGGTATTTGAAGCCGTAAAAGTGCTACTCTGTGTTACTGAAGGTAATCGGATCCATGGGTAAGGGAAATCTTGTGAAAGACCTCCTGGTGGTAGATTATGAACGTGAGGGTATCAGTCTTTCAGAAACAGTAACGCTAAAAGCTGCAGCATAACGGTAAGAAGCTTATTCTTACAATTGCCTTACTCTTTCTAATCGATTAATCTCAAAATCTGAGTGAGCTCTTCAGCATTAAATAGTCTGTTCTAAGGACTGGGACATTACCTGTGCCTCTGTGAACTGTGTGTGCGGGATGTGATCAACTCTCTGATCAGCAGTCTGTACCAGCGGGGGCAAAGGCTTAGCATTGCTTGTATAGCGGATAGAAAAATGAAAAAAGATTGCAGTTAAAGCATTAGAGCTGATTTGTTAGAGGACCACGGTAGGGTCAGAAGGTTAATAAAGTATTTAGGGGGGACTGTTGAGGAGGACTTTTCCATCAAATACTTAATTAACCTCTTGACAAGGGATTGTGGGAAATATGTCGATTTGCCTTACATAATTCAGATTTCAGATCATACACATGACACAGATATAACGATGGCTGCCATTTCCTGTTCACCACACCTTGTTTGGAATGCAAGGAATGTCCAGATGAAAGAAGACTGCCATATAAGGGAAGACCCCTGGTCAAGCTAGAAGACCAACCCACAGATCAGATGACATCATAGACCAAACCATCAGCATGGATCCACTAAATGACGTCCCTCCCATCACCATGGTTTCATCCACTGGAGTCAGACCCGCCCATCAACAGCAACACGGATCTCCCCATTGGCTAGCTCATGAACTGTCCCACTAAATGTGCATATCTGAACTTGTGTACGCCCCTAGCCTATATCAAGAGGACGCATGCTCTTCCCTGTTCTGTTTGGTGCCATCTTTACTGTGACCAAGAAGAGATTTCATATCCGACTGTGTATGGTGTGAATTCTTTTATGCATGCCCTTGGCCCATATCAATTCGGCCAGGCAGTAGGCAACTAGTGATCTCTGGTTAAGAGTTCACCCCAACAATAGGATCAAGGTAAGTAGTGGAAGCTGTGTTTCCCATGTCCCTTCCATGGTCCAGTGGTAAGCTGGTGGCCTTGGATTTGTGAGCTTGGGAGATTAACTCGCAATGATCACTCCTGGATGTTTGCTGTGTCATGGTGCAATGGGCTAGTTGTTTGGTCTATGATGCCGTTTATCTGTCTCCATTGAATGGAGAGAGCAGATGTCATGTGTATTTCTTGTGCTCCGTAAGCACCACAACTTGATGCCTAGCCCCCTCCAACCAATGCCTCCACTCTTCAAATGCCCACTTCATAGCCAATAATTCCCGGTTCCCCACATCATAATTCCATTCAGAAGGAGCAAATTTCCGAGAGAAAAAGGCACAGGGCTTAAGTTTACCCAAAGTAGCGTCTTGTTGAGACAGAACAGCACCTGCTCCGATCTCTGAGGCATCAATCTCAACTTGAAATGGGCGAGACACATCAGGTTGCTGCAGAACTGGGGCAGAAGTGAATCGCCTTTTAAGCTCCTGGAAGGCCACAATAGCCTCAGGGGTCCAATGCTCAGCATCAGCTCCCTTCTTTGTCAAATCTGTCAGAGGTTTGACAATGGCAGAAAAATTGGCTATAAATTTACGGTAAAAATTAGCAAACCCCAAAAACCGCTGCAGGGATTTTAGAGAAGTCAGTTGCACCCAGTCGTAAATAGCCTTAACCGGGTCCATTTCAATAGCGGAGGGAGACAGGATGAAGCCCAAAAAGGAAATCCTTTGCACCCCAAAGAGGCACTTTGACCCCTTAACGTACAGTGCATTATCCTTAAGTATCTGAAAAACATCCCGTACTTGCCCCACATGAGAGTCCCAATCATCAGAAAAAATCAAGATGTCATCCAAATACACAATCAAAAATTTACCAATAAGGTCCCGAAAAATATCATTCATGAAGGCCTGGAAGACGGAGGGTGCATTAGTGAGCCCAAAAGGCATCACTAGGTACTCAAAATGCCCCTCAGGAGTATTAAAAGCCGTCTTCCATTCATCACCCTCCTTAATACGGATGAGATTATACGCACCCTTGAGATCCAGTTTCATAAACCATTTGGCACTCTGCACTCTAGAAAACAGATCAGACATCAGAGGCAAAGGGTACTGATATTTGACCGTAATTTTATTAAGAAGACGGTAATCAATACAAGGCTTCAACGAACCATCTTTCTTAGCAACAAAGAAGAAGCCAGCACCCAAAGGAGAAGAGGAGGTCTGAATGTGCCCCTTCTCCAATGATTCTCTGATGTATGACCGCATGGCATCATGTTCGGGCACAGACAAGTTGAAAATTCGCCCCTTGGGAAATTTACAACCGGGCACCAATTCAATGTTACAGTCACAATCCCGGTGTGGGGGCAGAGAATCAGATTCCTGGTCATTAAATACATCACGGAAATCAGACAAGAAAGCCGGAACATCAACAGCCTGAGCAGACGTGGATGACACGGAAAGGTCCTGATGCAAACCTTGACAACCCCAACTAGTTACCGACAAGGATCTCCAGTCAAGAACCGGAATATGGGTCTGCAACCACGGAAATCCCAGTACCAAGGTATCCTGTAGATTATGCAATACTAAAAATGTACAAGTTTCCTGATGCGCTGGTGCAACTCTCATAGGCACCTGGGTCCAAAATTGGGGTTTATGTTCTGCCAAAGGGGTAGCATCAATGCCTCTAAAAGGAATAGGAGTTTGCAAAGGAACCATGGGACAACCACAATCCCTAGCAAACCCAAAATCCATCAAATTGAGCGCTGCCCATGAGTCCACAAAGGCAAATGCAGAAAAGGAAGACAATAAGCAAATCAATGTGACAGACAAAAGAAACTTTGGTTGCAAAGAACCCACAGTAACAGAAGTAGCCAATCTCCTTTCATGTTTAGGGCAGACAGAGATGTTATGAGAAGCGTCTCCACAATAGAAGCACAGTCTATTCTTCCATCTGAACCCCTGCCGACTAGCATTAGAAAGGACCCTATCACACTCCATAGGCTCCAAAGGCTGTTCCACAGGCACAAAACCAGCAGGTATCTTCCTGCGCTCACGTAAACGCCTATCAATCTGAATGGCCAAGGTCATAGAGGCATCAAGACCAGAAGGGACGGGAAATCCTACCATTACATGCTTCACAGCATCCGCCATACCCTTGCGAAAAAGAGCCGCAAGCGCATCATCATTCCATTTGGTAAGGACTGCCCACTTACGAAATTTCTGACAAAACGTTTCTGCAGAATCCAAACCCTGAGTTAAGGACAACAAGACCTTTTCTGCTTGGTCCACAATATTGGGTTCGTCATATAATAATCCCAAGGCCTGAAAAAAGGAGTCCACATCATTGAGAATCGGATCATCAGACGCTAAAGAGAAGGCCCAGTCCTGAGGGTCACCACGCAGCAAGGAGATGACAATCTTAACCTGCTGTACGGGATTCCCTGAGGACTTAGGGCGCAGGTCAAAAAATAATTTACAATTATTTTTGAAGCTCAAAAATCTCGACCTATCTCCCGAAAAAAATTCAGGAACGGGAATTTTAGGCTCTGCAAGGGGAGTCTGTGCAAGATAAGACTATACGACGAACCTTAGCATCAAGATGAGCAACACGCTCACCCAATTCATCCATGCTAGACAAAAGGAATCTTCCACAGAACCCAAAGAAGAAGAGGAAAATCACCCAAAAAAAAAAAAAAAATTCTCAGCAGCTTTTTTTTTCCCTTCTTAAGAGTACCCTTTAAATTTGTTTGGCCGGATGTACTGTTATGATCCGGAACCATGGAAGACCATCACAAATCATTGGCAAAAAGGTGACAAGAGCATTGGCAACTAATCTGGCCGCCATCCCCTTACTAACCAACACAACTAGAAGTAGCCGAGGGGTGAACTAACATCCTGTGCACCGCGAACCCAGCCGGAGAACTAACTATCCTAAAGGTAGGAAAGATGAATAACTCTCTGCCTCAGAAAATAGACAAGAATAGCAAGCCCCCCACATTCAAAGACTGCGGTGATATAGGAAAAACACAATACACAGGTAGATGACAGGATTAGCAAAAGGTGAGGCCCCCGCTGACTAAAATAGGAAAGGATAGGAAAGGGACTGATGGTTGCCAGAGAAAAACCCTGCAAAATACCAACTTCCTGATAGTACAAAAAGGCCCTCAGATCGCTCAATCTGAACTCCGTCCTATACCAGGTGCCCTTGTCATACCAATGAACAGAAAACAAGAATTATAACAAATTCAACAAGCCACAAACACATGGACCCAAAAAGGAGCTATACTCCACACAGAACTGCAGGGAGTTCCTCAACAATCCACTGAGGGGGAAAATCCCTGGAAGGAAATAAACTGAAACCAACCACAACAAATGACAAACCCAGATAAGCAAAGAAGCAGACAATAAATAAAGAGCAAGCACTTATCTGGGGAAGATGTGGTGTAGAGCAGGATTAAGCAGGCTAGAGATACAAAGAACAACTGACATCCGGCAACAGCCTGCAATCAGACCAGGACTTACATAGGCAGAGAGTTAGGAAAGGAAACACCCACTGCACAACACACCTGGTCTCTATCCAAACCCTTCCTGGCCACCAGAGGGAGCCTCCCAACAGCCAAGACATAACTAACATTCACAACAGTGTACATGTTATACATGTGAAATATTTAATTTCTTTTAGGGTTTGGTACTTGAATTTCCTGTATCATATTGATTTAAGCTACCAAACAGCTATGTAAAATACAGAGTTTGAATGTTTAATCTTTGGGAATGAATTGAATATATATACTTGCATATTGACGCCTCTTTATCCCCAGTATCTCACGGTTTCTATATTCCCTCACTGACATTAGCAGCACGTATTAGCTTAGCAGTGTAGGGATAGGGAGGGTGAGCCATCGGTGAGCGGGGGCGCCAATTCGCTTTATAGGGTGCCTACCTCCGCTGCGAGGTAGGGAGAGTTTTAGGGCTATTGCCCCAATCCCTGCCCCCTCCTTTATTGGAATATCTAATTCTGTTTATAGTTACTCACATGGGTGGATGTATGTTTGGAATTTTAATGATTATAACATAAACATGTAAGAATACACAAGATAATGGTGGACGCTGGCAAATCTTGTAACAAATGTTCGTTTTCCTTTTCCTTAATAATTAGATCTTTATATAAGATATTTTCGGTTTAGCACCTAGAATGTGATTATATTTCTTAGATACTTTAGATACAGTGTGATATCCTGACCAGTGATGTACGAGCCTCATACAACTGCCTATATAGTGTGTTAAACATGTGTATCCTCCAATTACAGATCCTAAATCAGTGTCAGGAGCACGTGGTCTCAAGTCAGGGGACTGGGTGAGCCTAAAAAGACAAGTTAGAAAGAGCCATGAGTCACAGAATCAGATGGGCTGATCCAGCTTTTCCCGACCACAGCAACTTCCATGAAGCTTGAGGGAAAACCCATCTGGAGACAACAACCGCTGTAAAGAGTCCATCGCACCGCCAGAATGAGGGTCACAACACACATAGTGCTGGATTATCTCACATAGAACCTTCTGGAAAATTTCTAGATTGGGGATGAAACATGGGAAATAACCATGTACAATGGGTACAGGAACATTACACAAATAAGGGCTCATAGTGGGAAAAACATTATCTGACCTGAATCAATCAATTATTTTATGGGTTTAAGTGACTTTTTAAGGATAACATACACTTGTAGGTAACTGGTATTGTCTTATTTGTTGGTATTTGAAGCCGTAAAAGTGCTACTCTGTGTTACTGAAGGTAATCGGATCCATGGGTAAGGGAAATCTTGTGAAAGACCTCCTGGTGGTAGATTATGAACGTGAGGGTATCAGTCTTTCAGAAACAGTAACGCTAAAAGCTGCAGCATAACGGTAAGAAGCTTATTCTTACAATTGCCTTACTCTTTCTAATCGATTAATCTCAAAATCTGAGTGAGCTCTTCAGCATTAAATAGTCTGTTCTAAGGACTGGGACATTACCTGTGCCTCTGTGAACTGTGTGTGCGGGATGTGATCAACTCTCTGATCAGCAGTCTGTACCAGCGGGGGCAAAGGCTTAGCATTGCTTGTATAGCGGATAGAAAAATGAAAAAAGATTGCAGTTAAAGCATTAGAGCTGATTTGTTAGAGGACCACGGTAGGGTCAGAAGGTTAATAAAGTATTTAGGGGGGACTGTTGAGGAGGACCTTTCCATCAAATACTTAATTAACCTCTTGACAAGGGATTGTGGGAAATATGTCGATTTGCCTTACATAATTCAGATTTCAGATCATACACATGACACAGATATAACGATGGCTGCCATTTCCTGTTCACCACACCTTGTTTGGAATGCAAGGAATGTCCAGATGAAAGAAGACTGCCATATAAGGGAAGACCCCTGGTCAAGCTAGAAGACCACCCCACAGATCAGATGACATCATAGACCAAACCATCAGCATGGATCCACTAAATGACGTCCCTCCCATCACCATGGTTTCATCCACTGGAGTCAGACCCGCCCATCAACAGCAACACGGATCTCCCCATTGGCTAGCTCATGAACTGTCCCACTAAATGTGCATATCTGAACTTGTGTACGCCCCTAGCCTATATCAAGAGGACGCATGCTCTTCCCTGTTCTGTTTGGTGCCATCTTTACTGTGACCAAGAAGAGATTTCATATCCGACTGTGTATGGTGTGAATTCTTTTATGCATGCCCTTGGCCCATATCAATTCGGCCAGGCAGTAGGCAACTAGTGATCTCTGGTTAAGAGTTCACCCCAACAATAGGATCAAGGTAAGTAGTGGAAGCTGTGTTTCCCATGTCCCTTCCATGGTCCAGTGGTAAGCTGGTGGCCTTGGATTTGTGAGCTTGGGAGATTAACTCGCAATGATCACTCCTGGATGTTTGCTGTGTCATGGTGCAATGGGCTAGTTGCTTGGTCTATGATGCCGTTTATCTGTCTCCATTGAATGGAGAGAGCAGATGTCATGTGTATTTCTTTAATTTTGCCCTGTTGCGTCTGTTACTGCTATAGGATCAAAGGAAGTAGGGGAAGCTGTATTTCCCATGTTCTTTCCATGGTCTGGTGGTAAGTTGATGTGAGCTTAGGAGTTTGAATCCCAATGGATGCTCCTGGATATTTGCTGTGTCATGGTCCAATGGGCTAGTTGACTGGTCTATGATGACATTTATCTATTTCCAATTAATGGAGAGGGTAGGCGTCGTCTGTATTTCTTTAATTTTGCTCTATGGCGTCTGTTATGGCTATATGATCAAGGGAAGTAGGAAAAGCCATGTTTCCCATGTCTCTTCCATGGTTTATTGGTAAGCTGGTGGCTTTGGATGTGTGAGCTTTGGAGGTCAAATCCCATTGATCACTCCTGGATGATTTCTGTGTCATGGCCCAATGATCTGGTTGCCTGGTCTATGATGCCGTTTATCTGTTTCTATTGAATGGAGAGGGTAGGCGTCGTGTGTATTTCTTTAATTTTGCCCTGTTGCGTCTGCTATGGCTATAAGATTAAGAGAAGTAGGGAAAGCTGTATTACCCATGTGTCTTCCATGGTCTAGTAATAAGCTGTTGGCTTTGGATGCGTGAGTTTGGGAGTTCGAATCCCAATGGACGCACCTTGGTATTTGCTATGTTATGGGCTAGTTGACTGGTCTTCTATAATGCCTATCTGTCTCCATTGAATGGAGACGTTTTTCACTGGTGTGTAAAACACGCACATGTCCCTGCGTGTGCCGTGAATCACGGCACACGTGGGTTGTTTAAGTGCAATCTGGGCTCCGTTCTCCGTGGCCCGTGATTGCACTTAGAAATCAACTCACCTGTGCCCGCTCCCGCTCTCCGTGGTGCTGAATCCTCCCGCGGTGCAGCATCCGGCCGGCGCTGACCCCTGCAGCACCTGCTTCTGGGTCGGCTGTGTCGTGCATCATTAAGATGCGCAACAGTAATCAGCCGGCTTAGAAGCAGCAGGGAGAACAGGCTGCAGAGAGCGCGGCTGAAGCCGGGTGAGTTTAATTGTTTATTATTTTAAATGCACGTTTTTTTCTGGCACGTGTTTCACGGACCACACCACTGCGTGGTCCGTGGGACATCAGCGATGCCAGAAAAAAATGGACATGTCTCCGTGCGGCAATCACGCACACGCGGGTACGCCGCACGGAGACACGTGCAGTTTAAAATCACTGACGTGTGAGCAGACCCATTCATTATAATGGGTCTGCGTATGTCAGTGATTCTGGTACGTTTAAAAAAACCCACAAACGTACCAGAATCACTGACATGTGAAAGGGGCCTTGAATGGAGAGAGTAGGCGTCTTGTGTATTTCTTTAATTTTGCCCTGTTGCGTCTGCTATGGCTATAAGATTAGGGGAAGTAGGGAAAGCTGAATTTCACATGTGTCTTCCATGGTCTAGTAATAAGCTGTTGGCTTTGAATGTGTGAGTTTGGGAGTTCAAATCCCAATGGGCGCACCTTGGTATGTGCTGTGTCATGGTCCAATGGGCTAGTTGACTGGTCTTTTATGACGCCTATCTGTCTCCATTGAATGGAGCGAGCAGGCATCGTGTGTATTTCTTTAGTTTTGCCCTGTTGCGTCTGTTATGGCTATAGGATCAAGGGAAGTAAGGGAAGTTACAGTTACCATGTCCCTTCCATGGTCTAGTGGTAAGCTGGTGTCCTTGAATGTGTGAGTTTGGGACTTTGAATCCCAATGGATGCACCTTGGTATTTGCTGTGTCATGGTCTAATGGGCTAGTTGACTGGCCTATGATGACGCCAATCTGTCTCCTTTGAATGGAGAGAGCAGGCGTTGCGTCTGTTATGGCTATAGGATCAAGGGAAGTAGGGGAAGCCATATTTCTCAAGTTCCTTTTATGGTCTAGTGGTAAGCTGGTGGCCTCGGATGTGTGAGTTTGAGAGATCAAATCCCAATAGACGCTCCTGGATATTTGCTGTGTCATGGCCCAATGGGCTAGTTGACTGGTCTATGATGACATTTATCTATTTCCAATGAATGGAGAGAGCAGGCGTCGTCTGTATTTCTTTAACTTTTTCTCTTTGGCGTCTGTTATGGCTATAGGATCAAGGGAAGTAGGGGAAGCCGTGTTACCCATGTACCTTCCATGGTCTAGTGGTAAGCTGGTGGCTTTGGATGTGTGATCTTGGGAGTTCCAATCCCACTTATCACTCCTGAATGTTTGCTGTGTCATGGCCCCATGGGCTAGTTTCCTGACCTATGATGACGTTTATCTGTCTCTATTGAATGGAGAGAGCAGCCATTGTATGTATTTCTTTAAGTTTGCCCTGTTGCGTCTGTTATGGCTATAGGATCAAGGGAAGTAGGGGAAGCTGTATTTTTCATTTCCCTTCCTTGGTCTAGTGGTAAGCTGGTATCCTTGGATGTGTGAGCTTAGGAGTTTGAAATGCCAGAGGATGCTCCAGGATATTTGTTTTGTCATTGTCCAATGGGCTAGGTGACTGGTCTATGATGACATTGATCTATTTCCAATGAATGGAGAGAGCAGGCGTCGTCTGTATTTGTTTAATTTTGCAATATGGCGTCTGTTATGGCTATTGGATCAAGGGAAGTAGGGGAAGCCGTATTTTCCATGTCCCTTCCATGGTCTAGTGGTAAGCTGGTGGCCTTGAATGAGTGAGTGAACGAATCCCAATAGACGCTCCTGGATATTGGCTGTGCCATGGTCCAATGGGCTAGTCGCCTGGTCTATTATGACACTTATCTGTCTCCATTGGATGGAGCGAGCATGCGATGTGTGTATTTCTTTAATTTTGCCCTGTTGCGTCAGTTATGGCTATGGGATCAAGGGAAGTAGGGGAAGCTGTATTCTCCTGCTCCCTTCCATGGTCTAGTGGTAAGCTGGTGTTCTTGGGTACGTGCGCTTAGGAGCTTGTATCCCAATTGATGCTCCTGGAAATTTTCTGTGTCTTGGTCCAATGGGCTAGTTGACTGGTCTATGATGACATTCATCTAATTCAAATGAATGGAGAGAGCAGGTATTATCTGTATTTCTTTAATTTTGCTCTATGGCGTCTGTTATGGCTATAGGATCAAGGGAAGTAGGGGAAGCCATTTTTCCCTTGTCCCTTCCCTGGTCTAGTGGTAAGCTGGTGGACTTGGATGTGTGAGCTTGGGAGTTCAATTCCCAATAATCTCTCCTGGATGTTAGCTGTGTCATGGTCCAATGTGCTTGTTGCCTGGTCTACAATGACGTTTATCTATTTCTGTTGAATGGAGAGAGCAGGCGTCGTGTGTAATCCTTAATTTTGCCCTGTTGCGTCTGTTATGGCTATAAGATTAAGGGAAGTAGGGAAAGCTGTATTTCCCATGTTCCTTCCATGGTCTAGTGGTAAGCTGGTGGCCTTACATATGTGAGTTTGGGAGTTTAAATCCCAATGGACGCTCTGTGGTATTTGCTGTGTCATGGTCCAATGGGCTAGTTGACTGGTCTCTGATGATCCATATCTGTTTCCATTAAATGGAGAGAGCATGGTGTGTATTTCTTTAATTTTTCAATGTTGTGTCTGTTATTTCCATAGGATCAAGGGAAGTAGGGGAAGCTGTATTTCCCATGTCCCTTCCATGGTCTAGTGGTAAGCTGGTAGGCTTGGATCTGAGAGTTTGGGAGTTCGGATTCTAATGAACGCTCCTGGATATTTGTTATGTCATGGTTCAATGGGCTAGTTGCCTGGTCTATGACGACGCATATCTGTTTTCATTGAATGGAGAGAGCAGGCGTCGTGTGCATTTCTTTAATTTTGCCCTGTTGCGTGTGTTATGGCTATAGGATGAAGGGAAGTAGGGGAAGCTGTTTTTTTATGTCTCTTCCATGGTCTAGTGGTAAGCTGGTGTCCTTGAATGTGTGAGTTTAGGAGTAGAGATGATCGAACCGGTCGCAGTTCGGTTTGAGCTCGGTTCGCTGAACCGAGGTTCGGTTCGGCGAACCACTCGAACCCATAGGAGACAATCACAAACACATGAAAACGCATTATAAATGTACACATACAGTTAATAAACATTGCCATAACACTTACCTGTCCCCAGGATGCGTCCTGCACTCTGTCTCCTGCCGCTATTCCTCCCGATAATCGCTGCGTCCTCCTGTTAACCAGCAGTGATGCAGGACCTACGTGATGTCATCAAAATAGCATGTGACCAGTCACGTTTCTTTTATCTCATTGGCTACAGATTGGTCACATGACTATGACGCCTCATGCTAGGACCTGTCATTGCATCTCTCTGTTACACGGTGCACGTTTGTGTATCGCCGTGTACCGGCGACATGCTCTAGCACACGGTTGACTCCCCGCTCTGCTTCCCTGTTCCCTTAAGGTACCGTCACACTAAGCGACGCTCCAGCGATCCCACCAGCAACCTGACCTGGTAGGGATCGTTGGAGCGTCGCTACATGGGTTGCTGGTGAGCTGTCACACAGGCAGATCTCACCAGCAACCAGTGACCAGCCCCCAGCCAGCAGCGCTGCGTGGAAGCGATGCTGCGCTTGGTAACTAAGGTAAATATCGGGTAACCAACCCGATATTTACCTTGGTTACTAGCGCACACCGCTTAGCGCTGGGTCCCTGCACTCCTAGCCATAGTACACATCGGGTTAATTTAACCCGATGTGTAGTCTGGCTATGTGTGCAGGGAGCAGGGAGCCGGCACTGACAGCGTGAGAGCGGCGTAACGAAGGTAAACATCGGGTAATTAAGGTAAGGGCTTCTTGGTTACCCGATGTTTACCGTAGTTACCAGCGTCCGCAGAAGCCGGCTCCTGACCGGCTGACACAGCCGGTCAATAACGGAGATCACCGTTGCCATAGCAACGCGCTTGGTAGCGGTGACGGGGACGTTCCGCTACCAGCACGCACCGGAATCACGTAATCGGAGCAGCGTTGCTATGGCAACCCGTGCCACCGCTTACAGCCGGGAGCCTGTGGTCAGTTTCACAGAGTGATTTCTGCATGGAGCACAGCGTCTTCTCCCATGCAGCTGTGCTGTCTGATGGAGCAGACAGAGCTGCATGTGTTGAAGGGGAAAGAAGACAGAAGAGCAGGATCGTGGAGAGCTGACAGGGGGTAATATAGATGGAGTCTCTAATGTGTCTGTATTTATTTCTATTAAAGTATTTTTTTTCTGTGTGGTGTTTTTTTTTAACCCTTTATTGGAGATTCTTAATGGCCGGGTCAAACGTGCCGGACATTAAGAATCTCTGACTTAATACTAGCTAGTAAAACAAAGCCAGTATTAACCCGGCTTCAGGGCTGTTGGAAGAGTTAGATATAGCGCAAGATGATTGCGCTTCTATGAGAGCACCATTTTCTGGGGCGGCTGCGGACTGCAATTCGCAGCAGAGGGGCCCAGAAACCTCGGGCTAACCTGTGCTGTGCATTCCAATCCCCAGCTGCCTAGTTGTACCCGGCTAGACACAAAAATGGGGCGAAGCGAAATTCATGAATTAAGTAAAAAAAGGGCTTCCCTATATTTGTAGTTCCCAGCTGGGTACAAATAGGCAGCTGGGGGTTGGGGGCAGCTCATAGGTGCTTGCTTTACCTGGCTAGCATACAAAAATATGGCGAAGCGCACATCATTTTTTGTGTAGTTTTTTGGCAAAAAAAATAAAAAATGCTTCCCTAGATTTTCCATTGCCAGTGAAGGTAACACCAAGCAGTGGGGGTTTGCAGCCAGTAGCTGCTTGGATTACCCTTAGGTAGCAATACAAAAAATGCAGCGGGAGCCCATATATATTTTTTTTAATTATTTATTTAAATAACTAAAAATGAAAAGGGCTTCCCTGTATTTTGATTGTGTGACATGACAGTGCTGTAAAAATAAATCTTCAAAAAAATGACGTAGCGCTCCGCGGTATTTTTGATTCTCAGTGCAGATAAAGCAGACAGCTATGGGTTGCCACCTCCATCTGCCTGCCGTTACCTTGGCTGGCAATCAAAATACAGGGTAGCCCATTAATTTTTTCTATTTAAAAAATAGTTAAAAAACAAATGACATTGGGTCCCCCATTTTTGATAGCCAGCTAGGGTAAAGCAGACGGCTGTAGCCTCAAAACCACAGCTGGCAGCTTTTCTGTGGTTGGGGATCCAATGTGGAGGTCATCCCAGGCTCTTTTTTCATAAATATTTTATAAATATTAATAATTACAAAAAAAAAGTAGGGTCCCCCCCAAATTGGATCACCAGCCAAGGTAAAGCGGACAGCTGTGCTCTGGTATTCTCAGGGTGGGAAGGTCCATAGTTATTGGGCCTTCACAGCCTAAAAATAACAGGCCGCAGGCACCCCAGACGTGGCGCATCCACTAGATGCGCCAATCCTGGCGCTTCACCCCAGCTCATCCCGTGCCCCGATGCAGTGGCAAACGGGGTAATAAATGGGGTTGATGCTAGCTGTAAAGTCACCTGACATTAAGCCCAGCAGTTTGTTATGTCATGGCATCTATCAGATACCCGACATCATAAACTGTCATAACAAAAAAAAAAAAAAAAAATCGGCAAAAAAATGTATTTGAAAAATCACTCCCCAAAACATTCCCTCTTTCACCAATTTATAGTAAGAAAAAAAAATAAGGGGGTCCCACGACGACTCTGGACCGTCTAAAATATGGGGGGGGAGACACTCAGGGAACGTATCCCCCATTTTCTAGGAGTGCAGACCCTCCATGTGAGGAGTGTGGGTTAAATGAATCTGCACTCACTCTCCCCGGGTCCACAGCAGCAGAGTCCATGTCGTAACGGTTGCTACCAAATCTGCAATGCCCTGCTCATGAGGTAAGGGCAAGCCTAATCAGGAGAACTATTCTACATTTCCAAATATTGGTATTTGCTGATATTATTGCTATTCCACCTACTATATATTGGGGATAGGACCTTGGAGATGGAATACCCCTTTGAGTCCAGTTATCCAGCTGAATGAATACTAAACAACAGGGCTCGCTATTTAGATGTGTTTTCTTGTGGCGTATAACGGACTCTCATGTTTGGTAGTCGTTCAGCAGGGCAACTATAAAATCAAATCCCTCCATTTGGAAATGTAGTATATAGCTCTCCTGATCAACTATGTTCCTTACCTCATGAGCAGGGCATTGCAGTAATAATAATAATTTATTCATTTATATAGCGCTATTAATTCCACAGAGCTTTGCATACATTGGGAACACTGTCCCCATTGGGGCTCACAATCTAAATTCCCTATCTGTATGTCTTTTGAGTGTGGGAGGAAACCAGAGTACCCGGAGGAAACCCACGCAAACACGGGGAGAACATACAAACTCCTTGCAGATGGTGTTCTTGGTGGGAATTGTCCCCAGGACCTCAGCGCTGCAAGACTGCAGTGCTAACCACCAAGCCACCGTGCCCCCCATTTAGCTTACAGATGCTTAACCACCACTCACTGTGTCTGAACAGAGGAAGCTGAGCTGACAGCTGCTCTATGCATGCGGCAACGTCTATTGTGAAGGAGAGGGCCGCGGGGGATCAACGCTGCAGGCACCGTGGAACACCGGGGAACACCGGTGGGGTTATAGGGGGAGACCTGGCAGGGCCCGGGGAGGAGTTTTCTGTCGCATGTGTCATGGCACATGCGACAGAAATCAGAGGAGTAGGGTGAATGCGGCCGGCGCGCTGCTGTGCGCGCGGCCATCTTGGATTTCCGGGAGAGGGTCAGGGGGGGCACTTTGGCGACACCGGGGGACCGGGGAGGAGATTTATCATGTTTGTTCATGCCAGATGGGAGATAAATAATTTTTTACCGACGCTGTCATTTACTGTAACGTGATCATCGGTATACGGTGTATACCAGTGATCACGTGAGCAGGGACCGGAAAAAATGGCCTAAATCATGATCTCCAGGGTCTCAGCTACCCCCTGAAACCCCGGAGATTTTCTGATGCTGGGGGGCGCTATTCACTTATTCCTGCCTGCTGTTTATAAACGGCAGATCAGAATAAGGCTACATTCACACGACCGATCCGTTTTTGCGGTCTGCAAAAAACGGTTCGTTTTTTTTACGGGTGCATCCGTGTGGCATCCGTTTCTGTTCCATATACGGTCTGTATGTCATCCATGTGCCATCCGTTTGCTTGCGTACTGCAAAGAAACTGAAGGAGGGAAAATACATAAATTTACCCAGGATCTGTGATGCCCTGGACCCCCAGGGGTTACAGGTAACAACACACAACACCACACACACCCCCACCCCAGTGAGGCACCAGCAGCCAACAAGTCCTGACCGCCTCCCTCAGGTCTAGCAAGGCACACCAGGTGGGCGGGCCCAGGCGGATAGGCACGCCCTCCGAGGAGTCTGCTGGCCTGAGGCAGGGAAAGGACAAGTGAGTCGAGTGGGGAGAGGAGTAGTGAGAGGAGTAAAAGTGGCGAGCTGAGAGTCAGGGGCCTAGGACGGAGCCTAGGACTAGAGATGAGCGAACCGGTCCCGGTTCGGCTCGAGGTCGGTTCGCCGAACGGAGGTCCCGTTCGAGTTTGGCTCGTCGAACGTTCGATGAACCGAACTCGACCCAATAGGCTATAATGGGAGGCAATCACAAACACATAAAAATGCATTATAAATGTACACAAACAGTTAATAAACATTGCCATAACACTTACCGGTCCTCGCGATCCCTTCTGCACTCTGTCTCCTGCCGCTATTCCATCCGATGATCGCTGAATCCTCCCGGTGACGGCACTGCCAGCAGAGATGCAGGACCTATCGTGACGTCAAAATAGCCATGTGACCAGTCACGTGGCTATTATCTCATTGGCTACAGACTGGTCACATGACTATGACACGTCATGTAGGACCTGCGAGTGCATCTCTCCGGTACACGGTGCACATATGTGTATCGCCGTGTACCGGCGACATGCTCTAGCACACGGTCGACTCCCCATTCCGTTAGGGACCGGCTGACACAGCCGGTCATTAACGGAGATCACCGTTGCCATAGCAACGCAGTTAGCGGTGACGTCACCGCTAACCGCGGCTCCGAGAGCACCGTTGCTATGGTAACGCGTCTGTCAGCGTTACCGCTGTTACCGCTGAAAGCCAGCACTGATCACTCACGGAGTGAAGGCTGCACGCTGCTTCCCGATTGTAGTGAGGATTGTACTGAGGATGAGGTTCCCCAGCCCCAAGTGATGGGCTGGTGAACCTCATCCTCACTATAATCGTCACTACTACTACACTAGTGAGGATTGTACTGAGGATGAGGTTCCCCAGCCCCAAGTGATGGGCTGGTGCACCTCATCCTCACTACAATCGTCACTACTACTACACTAGAAAGAAAGAAGACAGAAGAGTAGGATCGTGGAGGGCTGACAGGGGGTAATAAAGATGGAGTCTCTAATGTGTCTGTGTATTTATTTCTATTAAAGTATTTTTTCTCTGTGTGGTGTTTTTTTTTAACCCTTTATTGGAGATTCTTAATGGCCGGGTCAAACGTGCCTGACATTAAGAATCTCTGGCTTAATACTGGCTAGTAAAACAAAGCCAGTATTAACTCATGATTACCCAACAAGCCACCCGGCTCCAGGGCTGTTGGAAGAGTTGGATACAGCGCCAGATGATGGCGCTTCTATGAGAGCGCCATTTTCTGGGACGGCTGCGGACTGAAATCCGCAGCAGAGGCGCCCAGAAACCTCGGGCTAACCTGTGCTGAGGATTCCAATCCCCAGCTGCCTAGTTGTACCCGGCTGGACACAAAAATGGGGTGAAGCCCACGTCATTTGTTTTTTTAATTATTTCATGAAATAAGTGAAATAATTAAAAAAAAAACGGGCTTCCCTATATTTTTGGTTCCCAGCCGGGTACAAATAGGCAACTGGGGGTTGGAGGCAGCCCGTGGCTGCCTGCTGTACCTGGCTAGCATACAAAAATATGGCGAAGCCCACGTCATTTTTTTGGTGGGCAAAAAAATTCTGCATACAGTCCTGGATGGAGTATGCTGAGCCTTGTAGTTCTGCAGCTGCTGTCTGCTCTTCTCCATACAGACAGACAGCAGCTGCAGAACTACAAGGCTCAGCATACTCCATCCAGGACTGTATGCAGAAGTTTTTTGCCACCTGAAAAAATTATGTGGGCTTCGCCATATTTTTAAGCAAACAGGAGAACAAACGTGGTTATATTGCAAAAAACATATGAAAGTTTATTAATACATCTAAAGTTAGATGCAGCACAACAATATGCAAAAAGTGCAAAGAGGCAGAGGGCACTATAAGGCACTAAGCACAAATACAATCAGCAAAATCACATGGCAGATATAAAAGATGACAAGATACAAAACATTACATATCGGTTACAAGATTCACTGCCAGGTGAAACCAGAAAGCAGTAGCTGGTGTCCAAAATAGAAGTAGATTAGACAGCACGCTAGACATATAAATGCATCCGGGCACCGGCACCTACCAGCGGCTGTATGGATTACCAAGGGATCACCAGTGATTGCTTTAAAGTGCCAATAGTGCAGAATCAAAGACCAAAACAGTCCCCCCTAAAGCAGGTTACGCGCGTTTCACGTATTAGTGGTATTAACGCTTCATCAGACCCTCCTTGGCATTTTCATAGAAGCGCCATCTTCTGGCGCTGTATCCAACTTTTCCAGCACCTGCCTGCTATACCTGGCTAGCATACAAAAAAATGGCGAAGCTCACGTCCTTTTTTTGTAGTCTTTTGGCAAAAAAAATAAAAAATGCTTCCCTGGATTTTCCATTGCCAGTGAAGGTAACACCAAGCAGTGGGGGTTAGCAGCCAGTAGCTGCTTGGATTACCCTTAACTAGCAATACAAAAAATGCAGCGGGAGCCCATATATATTTTTTTTAATTATTTATTTAAATAACTAAAAATAAAATGGGCTTCCCTGTATTTTGATTGCTGGACATCACAGTGCTGTAAAAATAAATCTTTAAAAAAATGACGTAGCGCTCCGCGGTATTTTTGATTCTCAGCGCAGATAAAGCAGACAGCTATGGGTTGCCACCCCCATCTGCCTGCCGTTACCTTGGTTGGCAATAAAAATACAGGGAAGACCATTAATTTTTTCTATTTAAAAAATAGTTAAAAAAAAAAATGACGTTGGGTCCCCCCATTTTTGATAGCCAGCTAGGGTAAAGCAGACGGCTGTAGCCTGAAAACCACAGCTGGCAGCTTTACCGTGGTTGGGGATCCAATGTGGAGGTCCCCTCAGGCTCTTTTTTATAATTATTTTATAAATATTAATAATTACACAATAAAAGTACGGTCCCCCCCAAATTGGATCACCAGCCAAGGTAAAGCGGACAGCTGTGGTCTGGTATTCTCAGGGTGGGAAGGTCCATAGTTATTGGGCCTTCACAGCCTAAAATAGCAGGCCGCAGGCACCCCAGACGTGGCGCATCCACTAGATGCGCAAATCCTGGCGCTTCACCCCAGCTCATCCCGTGCCCTGGTGCAGTGGCAAACGGGGTAATAAATCGGGTTGATACTAGCTGTAAAGTAACCTGAGATCAAGCCCAGCAGTTTGTGATGTCATGGCGTCTATTAGATACCCAACATCATAAACTGTCAGAACAAAAAAAAAAAAAAAAAAAAAAAAAAAAAATCGACAAAACAAATTTATTTGAAAAAACAGTCCCCAAAACATTTCCTCTTTCACCAATTTATTGTAAGAAAAAAAATAAAGGGGTCCCACGATGACTCTGGACCGTCTAGAATATGGGGGGGGAGACACTCAGGGAACGTATCCCCCATTTTCTAGGAGTGCAGACCCTTCATGTGAGGAGTGTGGGTGCAATGAATCTGCACTCACTCTTCTCGGGTCCACAGCAGCAGAGTCCATGTCGTAATGGTTGCTACCAAAGCTGCAATGCCCTGCTCATGAAGTAAGGGCATGCCTAATCAGGAGAACTACTGTAGAGGAAGCTCTGCTCACTGGTATATAGGTGCTCAGAGGTAATAATAGATAAAATTAGTGAGTAACCTCGGCACTCTAAATCTCCCAGACTAAGTCAGTAAGTCACAACGGATAGTAATGCAAAATCACTCTTTATTGGTCCGTATTAAGAAAAAAAAATTTTTCATAAGCATATATGTTTTTGTCCAAAACAAGTTACAAATGACGTTTCGGCCTGAGCCTTCGTCAGATTGGACTTATCTGCATGTAATCATGAAAAATGACAATAATCAGTATCACATAAGAGTGAGAGAACAATAACATAAACTCGAACAATGTAGAGGTACAATTGGGATGCAGCAAAAAAATTGCAACACAGCAAGAAATGAAACACATGATACAAATGTCATAATACAGTACAAGGACAATATAGTAATGACAAATATGGGGTCAGAGTAGGCTTAGACAGCTCTGGTACGAAAGAGATGTCAATCATAAAGTAACATGTGCAGTAGGTGTAGAGCTACAGTATGCATGGCAGAGCTAATGGGTAGACCGACCATAGAAAAAGAACGGAGAAAAAGTGGAGAAAAAGTGGAGAAAAAAATGGAGAAAAAGTGGAGAATAAGTGGAGACTAAGTGGAGACTAAGTGGAGACTAAGTGGAGACTAAGTGGAGAATAAGTGGAGAATAAGTGGAGAATAAGTGGAGACTAAGTGGAGAATAAGTGGAGAATAAGTGGAGAATAAGTGGAGAATAAGTGGAGAAAAAAAATGGAGAAAAAATGGAGAATAAGTGGAGAATAAGTGGAGAATAAGTGGAGAAAAAGTGGAGAAAAAGTGGAGAAAAAATGTAGAAAAAGTGGAGAAAAAGTGGAGCACCCTTTGGTGCCTTTCATGTGGCACTAAGGGGTGCATAGCTTTGTATTTAGCCAAAAAATGAAAAGAAAAATGACGTAGGGTTCCCCCTAGTTTTGTAGCCAGCTAGGGTAAAGCAGACGGCTGCAGCCTGCAGACCACAGCTGGCAACCTCACCTTGGCTGGTAATCCAAAACTGAGGGCACCCCACGCTGTTATTTTAAATTAAATAAATAATTAAAAAAAAAAAAACACGTAGGGGTCCCCCAAAATTGGATCACCAGCCAAGGTAAAGCAGACAGCTGGGGCCTGATATTCTCAGACTAGGGAGGTCCATGGTTATTGGACTCTCCCCAGCCTAAAAATAGCAGGCCGCAGCCGCCCCAGAAGTGGCGCATCCATTAGATGCGCCAATCCTGGTGCTTCGCCCCAGCTCATCCCGCGCCCTGGTGCGGTGGCAAACGGGGTAATATATGGGGTTAATACCAGATGTGTAATGTCACCTGGCATCAAGCCCTGGGGTTGGTGAGGTCAGGCGTCTATCAGATACCCGACATCACCAACCCAGTCAGTAATAAAAAAAAAATAGACGACAAACACATTTTTATTTGAAAAAACACTCCCCAAAACATTCCCTCTTTAACCAATTTATTAGAATGAAAAACAAATCCAGGTCTGGTGTAATCCAAGGGGTTGCCATGACGATCCACACTGTCCCAGTCAATGAAGAGCAGGATGTTCCCCATTGGCTGGGAGAGCAGTGCAGTGACCTGAGCTAACATCAATGGGTCAGCCCAGGTCACTGCAGGGCATGACAAGTGCTGCTGTCAGCGAGGTACATTACCTGCGCTGATCTCCAGCACACTGACAGCCCCTGTCACTGAGTTCAATGACCGGCGCTTTCACACCAAGTATCGCGAGAGGCCCGTGACGTCACCGCTAGTCAGTCTCGGGTCGGAAGCTAGAGGTGATGTGACAAGCGGCGGCCATGGAGGACAGTGACAGCGCTGAGGTCGGGATGGCGGGACTTCATCACCGCAGGTAAGCCGAGCGGGGCCATGTGTGCAGAGAGAGTGTGTGTGTGTGTGTGTGTGTGTGTGTGTGTGTGTGTGTGTGTGTGTGTGTGTGTGTGTGTGTGTGTGTATGTATGTATGTATGTATGTATGTATGTGTACATGCCGCGGGCAGGAGGGGGCGGAGCGAGCTGAGCGGGGAAGTGTCGGCTTCCTGCACAGTAACTAGGATAAACATCGGGTTACTAACCAAAGCGCTTTGGTTGGATACCCGATGTTTATCTTGGTTACCAGCTCTGGCAGGCTGCCAGCGATGGCTCCTGCACACTGTAGCTGTAAAAAGCCCTGCTTTTTGCTGCTAGAACCGTTCTCGAACGTATCTAGAACTATCGAGCTTTTGCAAAAAGCTCGAGTTCTAGTTCGATCTCGAACAGCCCCCAAAATCACTCGAGCTTAGAACTGGAGAGCCTCGAACCGCGAACCGCGCTCAACTCTACCTAGGACCCCTTGGAACGGTCAGGCAGGCACACGGTGGTGGCTGTCTGCAGGAGTCCGGTCAGGGACTGAACTGCGGAACCGTATGGATCGAGAAGAGGGTGGTGACACTTCGGACCAGAACCGGGGAGCTAATGTGTCGCCCTGGGCAAGCCAGGGGACACAGGTCACAACACCACCACACCCCACATCCCAGGTAGGCACACCTAAGCTGAACCAAAAATCCTTGTTGCCTTCCTCCAGGAGTCTGATGATGCACACCAGGGGGTGGGCCAGGCGGTTGGCTCTGCCCACCAAGGAGCTCACAGCTCTGGAGGCAGGAAGTACCAGGCAGTCTAGGCAGGGAGGAGGAAGTGGAAGGAGTGGAGGAGTAGCCCAGGCAGGGCTAGAGTAAACAGAGAAGTGAAAGTGGAGGAAAGAAGAGTAGTAAAGGAGGAAAGCAAGAAGTGGTGACAGAGCAGAGAGTGTGCAACGCCTGAGAGCCCAGCTTTGTGAAGGGCTAGAACAGCAAGGTCAGCGACGGCGGTGACTGTCCGGAGGGGGACCGTTTGGAAGTTCCTGGAAGGACCCCGTTGGCTGTGTGCCCGGTGGTCTGGAGCAGTGTTCCGAAGGACAGTCAGCACCAGGGCAGGGGCCTCTCGGACCCCGGCAAGGCTAGGAGTCGCCAAATTTGCCGAATCCGTCAGTGAAGGGGACGTAGATTCCCCCAACAACCAAGTCCCGATTGAAGGCAACAGTCCAACCTGTACAACAGAGGCACCGCCACCGCCAGGGCACCAGTCTCTGAGGGCCAGCGCCTGCGGGCAAAGTGTAGTGCTCCTCCGGCCCAGCTTGAAGCCGGGGAGCGGGTTACCGGTGGGGACCCATCGCAACCATCCGTACATACAGGTGCAAGGAAGAGGGACATCACCGTCACCTACCGGGAAAGCAAAGCAGCCGTCTGTGGGACCGTCCTACCAGCCGTTGGTTTACCGTACAAACTGTGTCCGTGTCTCAGGCTGAGTGAGTACCACAGTGCCGCAAGGCACAGCGCTGCCCCCGCGTCCCTGCGCCCACCAGGCCCTGCACCTCACAAGCCATCACCGGGCCCCGGGATCACCAACCCCTACCCACGGAGGGGCAACACAACACCTGGCTGCTCCCCATCACCATCCCCGGGATCCCCGCATTGAGCAGCGGTGGTGCTACACATCACCACAACCGTGGGTGGTGTCACGGACATTATCCCAACATCCCAAACCCCCCTTTCACTCACGGGCGAGGAGTGCCGCTCGAGAAACCCCGGGATCCGGCTCACCGCTCGAGCCACCACTGAGCAGCTGCCGGCCCCGAGCAGAAGGGGTGAGCGCGGTGTGCTGACACCCTCCTCCCCGCCCGCGACACTAACAAGTCAACCCGAGCACCAGGCAGGGTACTCAGACCCCGTTCTAGCCCAGAAGCAACCGAGCTCAGACAAATCTACTGATTGCGGTCTGGACCTCAGGGGTTCATTCCCACACAAAGTCCCGATAGACGGCAACAGCCCACCGATTCTGGATAAGAGCCAACGCCAAGGGCCAGAGATGAAAAGGGCCAGCGCCTGCGGGCAAAAGGGCTCCTCCGGTACCTAAAAGCCGGGGAGCGGACTACCGTTGCTGAAGCATAGGAGTCACTATAGCAAATTTAAAGGTGCAGGAGAAAGGCGACATCACCAACCTCACTGGGGACACACGCAGCGGGCTGTGGGCACCGATCTACACCGAACTTGGTTTACCATTAACTCAGTGTGGTTTAATCATGAGTACACCAGTGCCATCAGGCACCGTGCTGCAAGCGAGCCCCTGTGTCCTGCAACCCCCCACTCCTGCCACCTAGCCCGGGGACCAACAAACCACCTACCCACTAAGGGGTCAACACCTAGCTGCGACCCACCACCAATCCCAGATGAGCCCCCACACCCTCACCGCAGCGGTGCTGCCCATCAACTCACCACGACCCGTGGGTGGCATCACGAACTGCTACCGGTGTCACCGCGGTTCCGGCCGTAAAACCGGTCCACCCCAAACGAAACAACCAAACCCCCCCTTTCCAGAGCGACGTTGCCCCCGTCCGGAGGCACTCGAGCCACCGGCAACCCGAGCGCGGATCCGAGCGGCTCGGCGGAGAGCAGCCGAGCCCCCAGGGCAGTACAGATCCATAGCTTCAACCTACATGAGGCGGTCACATGTTCACTCCAGTGCGATTTTCTACTGCTTTTCACAGCGTAGAGTGCTCTGGTGATTTTCCTGTGCGTGTACACTTCAAATCAGTCTTTTCTGTCATAATAATGGCATAAAGACACATAATGTCCCACTCTCCTGCATTTTGTAATTTTGCACCCTTTGGTGCCTTTCATGTGGCACTAAGGGGTGCTTAGCCTTGTATTTAGCCAAAAAAATGAAAACAAATTACGTGGTGTTCCCCCTATTTTTGTAGCCAGCTAGGGTAAAGCAGACGGCTGCAGCCTGCAGACCACAGCTGGCAGCTTCACCTTGGCTGGTAATCCAAAACTGAGGGCACCCCACGCTGTTATTTTAAATTAAATAAATAATTAAAAAAAAAAAAACACGTGGGGGTCCCCCCAAAATTGGATCACCAGCCAAGGTAAAGCAGACAGCTGGGTTCTGATATTCTTAAATTTTATGGGGGTCCATGGTTATTGGACTGTACCCAGCCTAAAAATAGCAGGCCGCAGCCGCCCCAGGAGTGGCGCATCCATTAGATGCGCCAATCCTGGTGCTTCGCCCCAGCTCATCCTGTGCCCTGGTGCGGTGGCAAATGGGGTAATATATGGGGTTAATACCAGATGTGTAATGTCACCTGGCATCAAGCCCTGGGGTTAGTGATGTCACGCGTCTATCAGATACCCGACATCACCAACCCAGTCAGTAATAAAAAAAATTACACGACAAACACATTTTTATTTGAAATAACACTGCTCAACACATTCCATCTTTCACCAATTTATTAGAAAGAAAAACAAATCCAGGTCTGCTGTAATCCAAGGGCTTCCCATGACGATCCACACTGTCCCAGTCAATGAAGAGCAGGATGTTCCCCATTGGCTGGGAGAGCAATGCAGTGACCTGAGCTAACATCAATAGCCCAGGTCACTGCAGGGGATGACAAGTCCTGCTGTCAAGAGCGATGTACATTACCTGCGCTGATATCCTGCACTGCTGACAGCACCTGTCACTGAGTTCAATGAACTTCACAGCCAAGTATCGTGAGCGGCCCGTGATATCACCGCTAGTCACAGTCTCGGGTCGGAAGCGAGAGAAGGTGATGTGACAAGCGGTGGCCATGGAGGACAGTGACAGCGCTGAGGTCGGGAGAGCGGGACTTCATTACCGCAGGTAAGCCGAGCGGGGCCATGTGTGCGGAGTGCGAAGTAGGCGGAGCCTAGCGGGGTAATGTGTGCCAGGTGGGCGGAGCCTAGCAGGGCCATATGTGCAGAGTGCCAGGTGGGTGTAGCCTAGTGGGGCCATGTGTGCAGAGTGCCAGGTGGGTGTAGCCTAGTGGGGCCATGTGTGCAGAGTGCCAGGTGGGCAGAGCCTAGCGGGGCCATGTGTGCAGAGTGCCAGGTGGGCGGAGCCTAGCGTGGTAATGTGTGCAGAGTGTCAGGTGGGCGGAGCCTAGCATAGTAATGTGTGCAGAGTGCCAGGGGGGCGGAGCCTAGCGGGGTATAGAGTGCCGAGTGGGCGGAGCCCAGCGGGGTAATGTGTGCAGAGTGCCAAGTGGGCGGAGCCTAGCGGGACCATGCATGCAGAGTGCCAGGTGGGCGGAGCCTAGCGGGACCATGCGTGCAGAGTGCCAGGTGGGCGGAGCCTAGCGGGGTAATGTGTGCACAGTGCCAGGTGGGCGGAGCCTAGCGGGACCATGTGTGCAGAGTGCCAGGTGGGCAGAGCCTAGCAGGACCATGTGTGCAGAGTGCCAGGTGGGCAGAGCCTAGCAGGGCCATGTGTGCAGAGTGCCAGGTGGGCGGAGACTAGCGGGGCCATGTGTGCAGAGTGCCAGGTGGGCGGAGCCTAGCGGAGCCATGTGTGCTGGTGGCGGAGTGCAAAGTGGGTGGAGCCTAGCGGGGCCATGTGGCGCTGAGGACGTCAGTGTCGTGGACTGCATGGCTGGGGACAGGTGAGTATGTGTTCATGTACATGACGCGTGCAGGAGGGGGGGCGGAGTGAGCTGAGCGGGGAAGTGTCGGCTTCCTGCACACGTAACTAGGATAAATATCGGGTTACTAACTAAAGCGCTTTGCTTGGATACCCGATGTTTATCTTGGTTACCAGCTTACCGCAGGCTGCCAGCGATGGCTCCCTGCACACTGTGGCTGTAAAAAGCCCTGCTTTTGCTGCTAGAACCTGTTATGATCCGGAACCATGGAAGATCACCACAAATCATTGGCAAAAAGGTGACAAGAGCCCTGGCCGCCATCCCCTTACTAACCAACACAACTAGAAGTAGCCGAGGGGTGAACTAACATCCTGTGCACCGCGAACCCAGCCGGAGAACTAACTATCCTAAAGGTAGGAAAGATGAATAACTCTCTGCCTCAGAAAATAGACAAGAATAGCAAGCCCCGTAAAAATTCAAAGACTGCGGTGATATAGGAAAAACACAATACACAGGTAGATGACAGGATTAGCAAAAGGTGAGGCCCCTGCTGACTAAAATAGGAAAGGACAGGAAAGGGACTGATGGTAGCCAGAGAAAAACCCTGCAAAATACCAACTTCCTGATAGTACAAAAAGGCCCTCAGATCGCTCGATCTGAACTCCGTCCTATACCAGGTGCCCTTGTCATACCAATGGACAGAAAACAAGAATTATAACAAATTCAACAAGCCACAAACACATGGACCCAAAGGAGCAATACTCCACACAGAACTGCAGGGAGTTCCTCAACAATCTACTGAGGGGGAAAATCCCTGGAAGGAAATAAACTGAAACCAACCACAACAAATGACAAACCCAGATAAGCAAAAGAACCAGGCAATAAATAAAGAGCAAGAACTTATCTGGAGTGGATGTAATGTAGAGCAGGATTAAGCAGGCTGGAGATACAAAGAACAACTGACATCCGGCAACAGCCTGCAATCAGACCAGGATTTAAATAAGCAGAGAGTTAGGAAAGGAAACACCCACTGCACAACCCACCTGGTCTCTGTCCAAACCCTTCCTGGCCACCAGAGGGAGCCTCCCAGGAGCTAAGACATAACTAACATTCACAACAGTACCCCCCCCTTGAGGAGGGGTCACCGAACCCTCACCCACGCCACGGGGTCACTCGGGATGAGCAGGATGGAAGGCGCGAACCAACCTGTCCGCATGAATGTCAGAAGCCACAACCCAAGAGTTATCCTCCTGCCCATAACCCTTCCATTTCACAAGGTACTGAAGCTGACGCCTACTGCAATGGGAATCCAGAATTTTTTCAACCTCATACTCCAGATCCCCTTGTACCAAAACAGGGTCAGGAGGCGCTGCTGCAGGAACTGCCGGCTCCACATGTTTCTTCAACAGGGACTTATGGAAGACATTGTGAATCTTAAATGACGCAGGCAGAGTCAAACGAAAAGATACAGGATTAATAATCTCCGAAATCTTATAAGGTCCAATAAATCTGGGCTTAAATTTAGGAGACGGAACTCTCATAGGAATATTTTTAGAGGACAAACACACCATGTCCCCTACTTTAAACCGGGGACCAACAGTCCGACGCCGGTTGGCAAACTTTTGGGCAGTTTCTTGGGACTGCAACAATTTATCCACTACCTGCCCCCAAATCTGCTGCCTTCTGTCGACCACCGAATTCACCCCCGGACAGTCAGACACCTCAAGCTGCCCTGAGAGGAACCTAGGGTGATACCCAAAATTGCAGAAAAAGGGGGACACCAACGTGGTAGAGCTAGCTCTATTGTTAAGGGCAAATTCAGCCAAAGGCAAAAACGAAACCCAGTCATCCTGATCAGCAGAAACAAAACACCGTAAATAGGTCTCCAGGGTCTGGTTAGCCCTTTCAGTCTGACCGTTGGTCTGAGGATGAAACGCCGAGGAGAAAGACAGCTGAACACCCAATTTGGAGCAAAAATCCTCCAAAACCTGGATACAAACTGCACCCCTCTGTCAAACAATGTTTTCGGGAATACCATGCAAACGGACAACATGTTGCAAAAACAAAGGCACCAACTCTGATGAAGACGGCAACTTAGATAGGGGAACCAAGTGGACCATCTTGGAGAATCTGTCACAGATCACCCAAATCACAGTCATTTTCTGAGAGACGGGAAGCTCTGAAATAAAATCCATAGAGATGTGCGTCCAAGGTTTCTTAGGTACAGGCAAAGGCAATAATAGCCCACTAGAACGTGAACAACAGGGCTTGGACCTAGAACAAACTCCACACGACTGCACAAAACGACGGACATCTCGGGACAGGGAAGGCCACCAAAAAGAGCGTCTCACAAGATCCCGAGTACCAAAAATGCCAGGATGACCCGCCAAAACAGAGCAATGAACCTCAGAGACAACTCGGTCTCTCCATTGGTCTGGGACAAACAGTTTCCCTGTAGGACATCTCTCAGATTTATCCCCCTGAAATTCCGCCAGTGCCAACCGCAGATCAGGCGAAATAGCCAAGAAAACTACACCATCATTCAGGATAATAGACGGTTCGACAACCTCCAAAGAGTCAGCGCAGAAACTCCTGGAAAGGGCATCGGCCTTAACATTCTTGGTGCCCGGCAAAAAAGAGACCACAAAATTAAACCGGGTAAAAAACAAAGCCCACCTGGCCTGCCGAGGATTCAACCTCTTGGCCGATTCCAGATAGATGAGATTCTTGTGCTCCGTAAGCACCACAACTTGATGCCTAGCCCCCTCCAACCAATGCCTCCACTCTTCAAATGCCCACTTCATAGCCAATAATTCCCGGTTCCCCACATCATAATTCCGTTCAGAAGGAGCAAACTTCCGAGAGAAAAAGGCACAGGGCTTAAGTTTACCCGAAGTAGCGTCTTGTTGAGACAGAACAGCACCTGCTCCGATCTCTGAGGCATCGATCTCAACTTGAAATGGGCGAGACACATCAGGTTGCTGCAGAACTGGGGCAGAAGTGAATCGCCTTTTAAGCTTCTGGAAGGCCACAATAGCCTCAGGGGTCCAATGCTCAGCATCAGCTCCCTTCTTTGTCAAATCTGTCAGAGGTTTGACAATGGCAGAAAAATTGGCTATAAATTTACGGTAAAAATTAGCAAACCCCAAAAACCGCTGCAGGGATTTTAGAGAAGTCGGTTGCACCCAGTCGTAAATAGCCTGAACCTTAACCGGGTCCATTTCAATAGCGGAGGGAGACAGGATGAAGCCCAAAAAGGAAATCCTTTGCACCCCAAAGAGGCACTTTGACCCCTTAACGTACAGTGCATTATCCTTAAGTATCTGAAAAACCTCCCGTACTTGCCCCACATGAGAGTCCCAATCATCAGAAAAAATCAAGATGTCATCCAAATACACAATCAAAAATTTACCAATAAGGTCCCGAAAAATATCATTCATGAAGGCCTGGAAGACGGAGGGTGCATTAGTGATCCCAAAAGGCATCACTAGGTACTCAAAATGCCCCTCAGGAGTATTAAAAGCCATCTTCCATTCATCACCCTCCTTAATACGGATGAGATTATACGCACCCTTGAGATCCAGTTTCGTAAACCATTTGGCACTCTGCACTCTAGAAAACAGATCAGACATCAGAGGCAAAGGGTACTGATATTTGACTGTAATTTTATTAAGAAGACGGTAATCAATACAAGGCCTCAACGAACCATCTTTCTTAGCAACAAAGAAGAAGCCAGCACCCAAAGGAGAAGATGAGGGCCGAATGTGCCCCTTCTCCAATGATTCTCTGATGTATGACCGCATGGCATCATGTTCGGGCACAGACAAGTTGAAAATCCGCCCCTTGGGAAATTTACAACCGGGCACCAACTCAATGGCACAGTCCCGGTGTGGGGGCAGAGAATCAGATTCCTGGTCATTAAATACATCACGGAAATCAGACAAGAAAGCCGGAACATCAACTGCTTGAGCAGACAATGATGACACGGAAAGGTCCTGATGCAAACCTTGACAACCCCAACTAACTACCGACAAGGATCTCCAGTCAAGAGCCGGATTATGGGTCTGCAACCATGGAAATCCCAGTACCAAGGTATCCTGTAGATTATGCAATACTAAAAATGTACAAGTTTCCTGATGCGCTGGTGCAACTCTCATAGGCACCTGGGTCCAAAATTGGGGTTTATGTTCTGCCAAAGGGGTAGCATCAATGCCCCTTAAAGGAATAGGAGTTTGCAAAGGAACCATGGGAAAACCACAATCCCTAGCAAACCCAAAATCCATCAAATTGAGCACTGCCCCTGAGTCCACAAAGGCAAATGCAGAAAAGGAAGACAATGAGCAAATCAATGAGACAGACAAAAGAAACTTTGGTTGCAAAGAACCCACAGTAAAGGCCCCGTCACACTAAGCAACATCGCTAGCAACATCGCTGGTAACGAACAACTTTTGTGACGTTGCTAGCGATGTTGCTGTGTGTGACATCCAGCAACAACCTGGCCCCTGCTGTGAGGTCGTTGGTTGTTGCTGAATGTCCTGGGCCATTTTTTAGTTGTTGCTGTCCTGCTGTGAAGCACAGATCGCTGTGTGTGACAGCGAGACAGCAACAACTAAATGTGCAGGCAGCAGGAGCCGGCTTCTGCTGAGGCTGGTAACCAATGTAAACATCGGGTAACCAAGAAGCCCTGTCCTTGGTTACCCGATATTTACCTTTGATACCAGCCTCCTCCGCTCTCACTGCCTGTGCTGCCGGCTCCTGCTGTGTGCACATTTAGCTGCAGCACACATCAGGTAATTAACCCGATGTGTGCTGTAACTAGGAGAGCAGGGAGCCAGCGCTAAGCAGTGTGCGCTGCTCCCTGCTCTGTGCACATGTAGCTACAGCACACATCGGGAAATTAACCCCATGTGTGCTGTAACTAGGAGAGCAGGGAGCCAGCGCTAAGCATTGTGCGCTGCTCCCTGCTCTGTGCACATTTAGCTGCAGCACACATCAGGTTAATTAACCTGATGTGTGCTGTAACTAGGAGACTGGGGGCTGGTCACTGGTTGCTGGTGAGCTCACCAGCAACTCGTGTAGCCACGCTCCAGCGATCCCTGCCAGGTCAGGTTGCTGGTGGGATCGCTGGAGCGTTGCAGTGTGACATCTCACCAGCAACCTCCTAGCAACTTACCAGCGATCCCTATCGTTGTTGGGATCGCTGGTAAGTTGCTTAGTGTGACTGGACCTTAACAGAAGTAGCCAATCTCCTTTCACGTTTAGGGCAGACAGAGATGTTATGAGAAGCGTCTCCACCGTAGAAGCACAGTCTATTCTTCCGTCTGAACCCCTGCCGACTAGCATTAGAAAGGACCCTATCACACTCCATAGGCTCCAAAGGCTGTTCCACAGGCACAAAACCAGCAGGTATCTTCCTGCGCTCACGTAAACGCCTATCAATCTGAATGGCCAAGGTCATAGAGGCATCAAGACCAGAAGGGACGGGAAATCCTACCATTACATCCTTCACAGCATCCGCAATACCCTTGCAAAAAAGAGCCGCAAGCGCATCATCATTCCATTTGGTAAGGACCGCCCACTTTCGAAATTTCTGACAAAACGTTTCTGCAGAATCCAAACCCTGAGTTAAGGACAACAAGACCTTTTCTGCTTGGTCCACAATATTGGGTTCGTCATATAATAATCCCAAGGCCTGAAAAAAGGAGTCCACATCATTGAGAATCGGATCATCAGACGCTAAAGAGAAGGCCCAGTCCTGAGGGTCACCACGCAGCAAGGAGATGACAATCTTAACCTGCTGTACGGGATTCCCTGAGGACTTAGGGCGCAGGTCAAAAAATAATTTACAATTATTTTTGAAGCTCAGAAATCTCGACCTATCTCCCGAAAAAAATTTAGGAACGGGAATTTTAGGCTCTGCAAGGGGAGTCTGTGCAAGATAAGACTCTATACGACGAACCTTAGCATCAAGATGAGCAACACGCTCACCCAATTCATCCATGCTAGACAAAAGAAATCTTCCACAGAACCCAAAGAAGAAGAGGAAAAACACCAAAAAAAAAAAAAATTCTCAGCAGCTTTCTTTTTCCCCTTCTTAAGAGTACCCTTTAAATTTGTTTGGCCGGATGTACTGTTATGATCCGGAACCATGGAAGATCACCACAAATAATTGGCAAAAAGGTGACAAGAGCATTGGCAACTAATCTGGCCGCCATCCCCTTACTAACCAACACAACTAGAAGTAGCCGAGGGGTGAACTAACATCCTGTGCACCGCGAACCCAGCCGGAGAACTAACTATCCTAAAAGGTAGGAAAGATGAATAACTCTCTGCCTCAGAAAATAGACAAGAATAGCAAGCCCCCCACATTCAAAGACTGCGGTGATATAGGAAAAACACAATACACAGGTAGATGACAGGATTAGCAAAAGGTGAGGCCCCCGCTGACTAAAATAGGAAAGGACAGGAAAGGGACTGATGGTAGCCAGAGAAAAACCCTGCAAGATACCAACTTCCTGATAGTACAAAAAGGCCCTCAGATCGCTCGATCTGAACTCCGTCCTATACCAGGTGCCCTTGTCATACCAATGGACAGAAAACAAGAATTATAACAAATTCAACAAGCCACAAACACATGGACCCAAAGGAGCAATACTCCACACAGAACTGCAGGGAGTTCCTCAACAATCTACTGAGGGGGAAAATCCCTGGAAGGAAATAAACTGAAACCAACCACAACAAATGACAAACCCAGATAAGCAAAAGAACCAGGCAATAAATAAAGAGCAAGAACTTATCTGGAGTGGATGTAATGTAGAGCAGGATTAAGCAGGCTGGAGATACAAAGAACAACTGACATCCGGCAACAGCCTGCAATCAGACCAGGACTTAAATAAGCAGAGAGTTAGGAAAGGAAACACCCACTGCACAACCCACCTGGTCTCTGTCCAAACCCTTCCTGGCCACCAGAGGGAGCCTCCCAGCAGCCAAGACATAACTAACATTCACAACAAGAACCATTCTCGAACGTAACTTGAACTGTCAAGCTTTTAGCAAAAAGCACGAGTTCTAGTTCGATCTAGAACACCCCCCAAAATCACTCGAACCGCGAACCTCGCTCAATTCTATTTAGGAGTTGGAATTCCAATGGACGCTCCTGGATATTTGCTTTGTCATGTTCCAATGGGCTAGATGACTGGTCTATGATGACATTTATCTATTTCCAATGAATGGAGAGAGCAGACGTCGTGTGTATTTCTTTAATTTTGCCCTGTTGCGTCTGTTATGGCTATAGGATCAAGGGAAATAAGGGAAGCTTCCATGGTCTAGTTGTAAGCTGGTGTACTTGGATGTGTGAGCTTAGAAATTTGAATCCCAATGGACGCTCCTGGATATTTGCTGTGTAATGGTCCAATTGGCTAGTTGACTGGTCTATGATGATGCCTATCTGTCTCCATTGAATGGAGCGAGCAGGCATGGTGTGTATTTCTTTAATTTTGATCTGTTGCATCTGTTATGGCTATAGGATCAAGGGAAGTAGGGGAAGTTGTATTTTCCATGTCCCTTCCATGATCTAGTGGTAAGCTGGTGTCCTTGAATGTGTGAGCTTAGTCGTTTGAATTCCAATAGACGCTCCTGGTTATTTGCTGTGTCATGGTCCAATGGGCTAGTTGACTGGTCTATGATGACATTTATCTATTTCCAATGAATAGAGAGAGCAGGTGTCATCTATATTTCTTTAATTTTGCTCTATGGTGTCAGTTATGGCTGTAGGATCAAGGGAAGTAGGGGAAGCTGTGTTTCCCATGTCCCTTCCATGATCTAGTGGTAAGCTGGTGGCCTTAGATGTGTTAGTTTGAGAGTTTAAATCCCAATGGATGCTCCTGGATATTTACTGTGTGGGCTAGTGGCTAGTGACCAGTGGGCTAGTTGACTGGTCTATGATGACGCCTATCTGTCTCCATTGAATGGAGAGAGCAGGCATCGTGTGTATTTCTTTAATTTCGCCCTCTTGCGCCTGTTATGGCTATAAGATCAAGGGAAGTAGGGGAAGCTTTATTTTCAATGTTTCCTCATGGTCTAGTGGTAAGCTGGTGTCCTTAAATGTGTAAGCTTAGGAGTTTGAATCCCAAAGGACGCTCCTGGATATTTGCTGTGTCATGGTCCAATTGGCTAATTGACTGGTCTATGAAGATGCCTATCTGTCTCCATTGAATGGAGCGAGCAGACGTCGTTTGTATTTCTTTAATTTTGCCCTGCTGCGTCTGTTATGGCTATAAGATCAAGGGAAGTACGGAAAGGTGTATTTTCCATGTCCCTTCCATGGTTTAGTGGTAAGCTGGTGTCCTTGGAGGTGTGACATTAGGAGTTTGTAATCCCAGTGATCACTCCTAGGTATTTACTGTGTTGTGGACGGATTGGCTTGTTGCCTGGTCTATGATGACGCCTATCTGTTTCCGTTGAATGGAGAAAGCAGAAGTTGTGTGTATTTGTTCAATTTTGCCCTGTTGCATCTGTTATGGTTATAAGATTAAGGGAAGTAGGGAACATTGTATTTCTCATGTCTTTTCCATGGTCTAGTGGTAAGCTGTTGTTCTTGGATGTGTGAGTTTTGAAGTTCAAATCCCAATGGATGCTCCTGGATATTTGCTGTGTCATGGTCTGATGGGCTTGTTGCCTGGTCTATAATGACGTTTATCTGCTTCCATTGAATGGAGCGAGCAGGCGTTGTATGCATTTCTTTAATTTTGCACTGTTGCGTCTGTTATGGCTATAGGATCAATGGAAGTAGGGGAAGTTGTATTGCCTTTATCCCTTCCATGGTCTAGTGGTAAGCTGTTGGCCTTAGATGTGTGAGCTTGGGAGTTCAAATCCCAATGGACGCCCCATGGTGTTTGCTGTGTCATAATCCATTGGGCTAGTTGACTGGTCTATGATGATGCCTTTCTGTCTCCATTGAATGGAGAGAGCAGGCAACGTGAGAATTTCTTTAATTTTGCCATGTGGCGTCTGTTATTTCTATAGGATCAAGGGAAGTAGGGGAAGCCATATTTCACAAGTCACTTCCTTGGTCTAGTGGTAAGCTGGTGGCCTTGGGTTAGTGAGTTTGGGAGTTCAAATCCCGTTGGACGCTCTTGGATATTTGATGTGTTGTGGTTTAATGGGCTAGTTGACTGATCTATGATGATGCCTATCTGTTTCCATTAAATGGAGAGAGCAGGCATCACAAGTATTTCTTTAATTTTGCTCTGTTGCATCTGTAATGGCTATAAGATCAAGGGAAGTAGTGGAAGCCATATTTTCCATGTACCTTCCATGGTCTATTGGTAAGCTAGTGGCTTTCGATGTGTGAGCTTTGGAGTTTAACTACCAATGATCACTCCTGGATGTTTACTGTGTCATGGTCCAATGGGCTAGTTGCCTCGTCTATGATGTTGTTTATCTGTTTCCATTAAATGGAGAGCGCAGACATCATCTGTATTTCTTTAATTTTGCTCTATGGCATCTGTTATGGCTATAGGATCAAGGGAAGTAGGGGAAGCCACAGTTCCCATGTCTCTTCCGTGGTCTAGTGGTAAGCTGGTGGCTTTGGATGTATGAGCTTGGGAGTTTGAATCCCAATGGACGCTACTTGGTATTTGCTGTGTTCTGGTTCAATTGACTAGTTGTCTGTCCTATAACCACGCCTATCTGTGTCCATTGAATGGAGAGAGCAGGCATTTTGTGTATTTCTTTAATTTTGCCCTGTTGCGTCTGTTATGGCTCTAGGATCAAGGGAAGTAGGGAAAGCAATATTTCCCATGTCCATTCTATGGTCTAGTGGTAAGCTGGTGGCCTTAGATGTGGGAGTTTGGGAGTTCAAATCCTAATGGATGTTTCTGGATATTTGCTGTGTCATGGTTTAATAGGCTAGGTGACTGATCTATGGTGATGTGTATCTGTTTCCATTAAATGAAAAGAGCAGGCATCGCGTGTGTTTCTTTAATTTTATCCTGTTGCATCTGTTATGGCTATAGGATCAAGGGAAGTAGGAGGAGCCATACTTCCCATGTCCTTTCCATGGTCTAGTGGTAAGCTGGTGGCCATAGATGTGTGAGTTTGGGAGTTCAAATCCCAATGGACGCTCCTGGATATTTGCTGTGTCAAGGTTTAATGAACTAGTTGACTGAACTATGATGATGCCTTTCTGTTTCTATTAAATGGAGAAAGCAGGCATTGTGTGTAATTCTTTAATGTTGCATCTGTTATGGCTATAGGATCAAGGGAAGTAGGGAAAGCCATAATTCCCATGTCCATTCCATGGTCTAGTGATAAGCTGGTAGCCTTAGATGTCTGAGTTTGAGAGGTCGAATCATAATGGACGCTCCTGGATATTTGCTGTGTCAAGGTTTAATGGGCTAGTTGACTGAACTATGATGATGCCTATCTGTTTCCATTAAATGGAGAAAGCAGGCATTGTGTGTAACTCTTTAATGTTGCGTCTGTTATGGCTATAGAATCAAGGGAAGTAGGGGAAGACATAATTCCCATGTCCCTTAATGGTCTAGTGGTAAGCTGGTGGCCTTGGATGTGTGAGCTTGGGAGTTTAACTACCAATGATCACTCCTGGATGTTTACATAGTTACTTCGGTTGAAAAAAGACCTAGGTCCATCTAGTTCAACCTTCCTCCACCAGTTCTACATTTAGTCACTAAGTCATTTATAACCAACAATGTTTTGTGTACTGAGGAAATCATCCAGCCCTTTTTTAAAAGCTGTTATAGTATCTGCCATTACTACCTCTTGTGGTAGGGCATTCCACAGTCTGACTGCTCTAACTGTAAAGAACCCTTTCCTATTTAGCTGTTGGAATCGCTTTTCTTCCACTCGCAGTGAGTGCCCCCTGGTCCTTAGTACTGTCTTTGGAAGAAATAAGTCATGTGCCAGTCCTTTATATTGACCACACATGTATTTATACATATAAATTAGATCTCCTCTGAGACATCTTTTTTCTAAGCTAAACATATCTAACTTTTTCAACCTGTCATCATATGGGTGGCCTTCCATTCCTTGTAATAGTCTAGTTGCCCGCCTTTGAACTGACTCTAACTTCTGAATGTCCTTTTTAAAATGTGGAGCCCAAAACTGGATCCCGTATTCCAGATGTGGCCTTACAAGTGATTTATAGAGGGGTAACAATACGTTGGGATCACGGGATCTAATCTCTCTTTTTATACACCCTAAAATCTTGTTTGCTTTAGCAGCTGCTGCTTGACATTGAGTGCTGCTGCTCAGCTTATTTGTAATGAGAATACCCAAGTCCTTCTCCTGTTCTGTAGTCCCGAGTTTACTTCCATTTAATGTATACGCAGCTATAGGATTACTCCGTTCTAGGTGCATTACTTTACATTTATCAACATTAAATCTCATTTGCCAAGTATCTGCCCATTCTGACATCTTATCCAGATCTTTTTGTAATATTGTACTATCCAGGTCAGTTTTTAATATCCTACATAGTTTGGTGTCATCAGCAAAGACTGACACTGTACTATCAATCCCATCCACAAGGTCATTAATAAAGAGATTAAAAAGAATCGGTCCAAGCACAGATCCCTGCGGCACCCCACTGCTGACTATAGCCCATTTAGAGAATGTACCATTTATGACTACTCTTTGTTTCCTATCTTTTAGCCAATTCCTTACCCAGTTGCATATTGTGGCCCCTAGTCCTTGCTTCTGGAGCTTTAGTATAAGGCTATTATGTGGTACAGTATCAAATGCCTTTGCAAAGTCCAAATAAATCACATCAGCTGCATTACCAATATCCAGGTTTGAACTTACCCCTCAAAAACTTTGCATACTACTGATGTCAGGCTTACTGGACGGTAGTTGCCTTGATCTACCCTCTTACCTTTTTAAATATCGGTACCACATCAGCAATCCTCCAATCCTGAGGCACCAACCCTGTTACAAGTGAGTCTAAAAAGATGAGATACAGCGGTCTGTCGATTACGGAGCTCAATTCCCTCAATATTCGTGGATGAATGCCATCTGGCCCTGGGGATTTGTCAATGTTTAATTTACTCAGACGTAGGTGTACTTCATCTTGTGTTAAATTAATTATATCGGGTGGTGAACTTTGATTTTTCACTTGTTGAATGATCCCTGGGACAGTCAGTTCCTTGGTGAATACAGATGAGAAATGCCTATTTAATATCTCAGTCTTTTGTTTGTCCTCTATAACTAACTTGTTATTATATTTTAAGGGGCCGATACTATCCTTTGTTTTCCTTTTGGCATTAATGTATTTATAAAAGATTTTGGGATTTATTTTAATGTCATTGGCGATTTTTGTTTCAGTAGCTAATTTTGCTTGTTTGATTTCTTTTTTACATTTCCTATTGATATCTTTATACTTCTGAAATGCTATTTCTGTATTCTCAGCCTTTAAGATTTTAAATGCCCTTTGTTTTTGTTTTATTATACTTTGTACAGTCTTATTTATCCATAGTGGTTTCTTTTTATTCCTGGACATTTTATTACCAGAGGGTATACGTTTTTTACAGGACTCTAGTAGTATATCCTTAAACTTACCCCATTTATGTTCGGTATCCCCAGTTATTATGACTTTGTCCCAATCTACACATTTAAGCTCTTCCCTTAATTTGTTGAAATCAGCTTTCCTAAAATTCCAGGTTTTAGCATTCCCCCTTTGAAATGTTCTATTGAATATTATGTTGAAGCTTACCATATTATGATCGCTGGTGCCCAAGTGCTCCCGGACCTGTAGATCTGAAATTGTATCCGGTCTATTTGACAGGACCAGATCTAGCAAATTATCTCCCCTGGTCGGTTCACCTACCATCTGAGAGAGGAAATGGTCTTGAATAGTAGATAAGAACTTACAGCTTTTAGCAGAACCAGAAGATTCTATGTCCCACTGTATGTCTGGATAGTTGAAATCCCCCATAATAAGAACCCGATTATTATTATTAGCTGCCTTTTCAATTTGTTCCAGCATTTCAGCCTCTATTTGTTGAGATATGTTAGGAGGCTTATAGCAAACTCCAATTAGCATTTGTCCATTATTCCCCTCCCCATGTACATTTACCCATACTGACTCTACATTGTTGCTGTTCCCCTCAATGTCATCATACAACACAGGTTTTAGGTTAGATTTAATAAATATACACACCCCACCACCTTTTTGGCCTTTCCTGTCCTTCCTAAATGTACTATAACCCTGTATGTTTGTCACCCAGTCATGGCTTTCATCCAGCCAGGTTTCCGTAATGCCCACCACATCATAATCCATGGTTGACATAAGAGTCTCCAATTCATTCATTTTGTTTGCAAGACTTCTTGCATTTGCCAGTAGACATTTAATCCTATTAACACCTTTATTACTCCTAGCCTCCCTACGTTCCTTGTATGTCCCATCCCCCCCTAATCCTTCATTGACCCCTACCGTCTCAATGTCTCTATCTGCTCTATCTCTCCCCTTATTTGCTCCACTACCCTCCCTCCCCCCCGATCCTAGTTTAAAAGCTCCTCCATCCGTCTGACCATTTTCTCCCCCAGCACAGCTGCACCTTCCCCATTGAGGTGCAGCCCGTCCCTACCGTAGAGCCTGTAGCCGACTGAGAAGTCGGCCCAGTTCTCCATGAACCCGAACCCTTCCTTCCTGCACCAATTTCTAAGCCACATATTTATCTCCCTAAGCTCCCGCTGTCTTTCTAGTGACGCTCGTAGCACCGGTAGTATTTCTGAAAACACCACCTTGGAGGTCCTGGACTTCAGCTTCTCTCCTAGTTCCCTGTAATCATTTTTAAGGACCTTCCACCTGCCTCTAACTTTGTCATTAGTACCAATGTGCACCATGACCGCTGGGTTTTCCCCAGCCCCACCCAGCAATCTGTCTATCCGATCCGCAATATGCCGAACCCGAGCACCCGGCAGACAACACACTGTTCGGCATTCACGGTCTCGGCGACAGATGACCCTGTCTGTCCGCCTAATTATAGAGTCCCCTACCACCAACATCTGTCTGGGCTTTGCTGCACTCCTATTTCCCTCCTTCCTACAGCAGTTGTTTTCCTGGTTGCTAGGAGCAACATCCTGCTGTAGTGACCCTAGTCCAGGCCCTTCATTCCTAATATCAGCCAAACAGGCATATTTACTAGGTTGTGCCAGGTCTGGACTAGGCTCCCTGACACTTTTCCCCCTACCTCTTCTTCTAACTGTTACCCAGCTACCTACCTCTGGGTCCTGATCTTCCCCACCTCCACCCTCCTCCATATCACTGGCCCCAGCCAGAGAAAGCTCAGTGAGCTCTAAACTCCTCTCCAGGTTTGCAATACCCCTTAGTGTTGCAAGCTGCTTATTTAGATCAGTTACCTTGGCTTCCAAATACGCAACATGCTTGCATCGAGTGCAGACATAGTCACCCTCGAACGGCTGCTCAAGGCATGCATACATCTGACAAGATACACACCTGGTAGCATTGTCCATGGAGTACCTATTAAATGGGGATAAACGTTAAAGTAGTAAAACAAAGAGGAAAAAAAAGCAATGGAAAACGTATAAGGATAAATTCAAACTATGTTCTTGTGTCAAACTATGTAATTGTGTTGAAACTATGCACTTATCTTAAATTCAGCACTTTACTTCAGTTCAGCACCTCGCACGCTTGCTACTGTGTCATGGCCCAATGGGCTAGTTGCCTGGTCTATGATGATGTTTATCTGTTTCCATTGAATGGAGAGCAGGCGTCGTGTGTATTTCTTTAATTTTTCCCTGTTGTGTCAGTTATGGCTATAGGATCAAGGGAAGTAGGGGAAGCAATATTTCCCATGTCTATTCCATGGTCCAGTGGTAAGCTGGTGGCCTTGAATGTGTGATCTTAGGAGTTCAAATCCCAATGGACGCTCCTTGGTAATTGCTGTTTAATGGGCTAGTTGACTGATCTATGATGACGTTTATCTGTTTTCATTAAATGGAGAGAGCAGGTATCGCGTGTATTCCTTTGATTTTGCCCTGTTGCTTCTGTTATGGCAAAAGGATCAAGGGAAGTAGGGGAAGCTGTATTCCCCGAATCCCTTCCATGGTTTAGTTGTAAGCTGTTCCCCTTGGATGTGTGAGTTTGGGAGTTCAAATCCCAATGGACGCTCCTTGGTATTTGCTTTGTCATGGTTCAATGGGCTAGTTGTCTAGTCTATGAGTACGTTTATCTGTTTTCCTTGGATTGAGAGAGCAGACATCGCGTGTATTTCTTTAATTTTGCCCTGTTGCGTCTGTTATGGCTATAGGATCAAGGGAAGTAAGGGAAGCTGTATTTTCCATGTTCCTTCCATGGGCTAGTGGTAAGCTGGTGTCCTTGGATTTCTGAGCTTTAGGAGTTTGAATCCCAATGAACGCTCCTGGTTATTTGCTGTGTCATGGTCCAGTGGGCTAGTTGACTGTTCTATGTTGACGCCTATCTGTCTTCATTGAATGGAGAGAGCAGGCATCATGTTTATTTCTTTAGTGTTGCGTCTGTTTTGGCTGTAGGATCAAGGGAAGTAGGGGAAGCCATAATTCATATGTACTTTCCATGGTCTAGTGGTAAGCTGGTGGCCTTAGATGTGTAAGCTTGGTAGTTTGAATTCCCATGATTACTCCTGGATGTTTGCAGTGTCATGGTCCAATGGGCTAGTTACCTGGTCAATGATGACGTTTATATGTTTCTATTGAATGGAGAGAGCAGGTGTTGTGTGTATTTCTTTAATTTTGCTCTGTTGCGTCTGTTATGGCTATAAGATTAAGGGAAGTAGGGAAAGCTGTATTTCCCATATCCCTTCCATGGTCTAGTGGAAACCTGTTGACCTTGGATGTGAGAATTTGGGATTTCGAGTCCCAATGGACGCTCCTTGGTATTTGCTGTGTCATGGTCCAATGGGTTAGATGACTGGTCTATGATGACGCCTATCTGCCTCCTTTGTATTGATAGAGCAGACATCATGTGTATTTCTTTAATTTTGCCCTGTTGCGTCTGTTATGCCTATAGGATCAAGGGAAGTAGGGGAAGCCATATTTCCAATGACTCTTCCATGGTCTAGTGGTAAGCTGGTGGCCATGCATGTGTAAGTTTGGGAGTTGGAAACCCAATGGACGCTCCTTGGTATTTTCTGTGTTATGGTCTAATGGGCTAGCTGACTGGTCTATGATGATGCCTATTTGGCTCCATAGAATGGAAAGAGCAGGCAGCATATGTGTTTCTTTAATATTTTCCCTGTTGCTTCTGTTATGGCTATAGGATCAAGGGAAGTAGGGGAAGCCTTATTTTCCATGTCCCTTCCATGGTCTGGTGGTAAGCTGGTGTCCTTGGATGTGTGAGCTTAGGAGTTTGAATACCAATGGATGCTCCTTGTTATTTGCTATGTCATGGTCCAATGGGCTAGTTGACTGGTCTATTATGACGTAAATCTGTTTACATTGAAAGTAGAGAGCAGGCATCATTTGTAATTCTTTAATTTTGCTCTATGGAGTCTGTTATGGCTATAGGATCAAGGGAAGTAGGTGAAGCTGTATTTTCCATGTCCCTTCCATGGTCTAGTGGTAAGCTGGTGTCCTTGGATGTATGAGCTTAGGAGTTTGAATCCAACTGGACGCTCCTGGATTTTTGCTGTGTCATGGTCCAATTGCCTAGTTGACTGGTCTATGATGTTATTTATCTATTTACAATGAATAAAGAGAGCAGGCGTTGTCTGTATGTCTTTAATTTTGCTCTATGGCATCTGGTATGGCTATAGGATCAAGGGAAGTAGGTGAACCTGTATTTTCCATGTCCCTTCCATGGTCTAGTGGTAAGCTTGTGTCCTTGGATGTGTGAGCTTAGGAGTTTGAATCCCACTAGACGCTCCTGGATTTTTGCTGTGTCATGGTCCAATTGCCTAGTTGACTGGTCTATGATGACACTTATCTATTTCCAATGAATGGAGAGAGCAGTATTTATTAAATTTTGCTCTATGGCGTCTGTTATGGCCATAGGATCAAGGGAAGAAGGGGAAGCCATATTTCCCATGTCCCTTCCATGGTCTTGTTGTTAAACTGGTGGCCTTGGATGTGTGAGCTTGGGAGATTGAATTCCAATGATCACTCCTTGATGTTTGCTGTGTCATGGTCCAATGAGCTAGTTGCCTGGTCTATAATGACATTTATCTGTTTCCGTTGAATGGAGAGAGCATGCGTATTTCTTTAATTTTGCCCTCTTGCGTCTGTTATGGCTATAAGATTAAGGGAAGTAGGGAAAGCTGTATTTTCCATGTCCCTACCATGGTCTAGTGGTAAGCTGGTGTCCTTGCATGTGTGAGTGTGGGTGTTCGAATCCCAATGGGCGCTACTGGATATTTGCTGTGTCATGGTTCAATGTGTTAGTTGGCTTGTCTATGATGACGCCTATCTTTTTCCAATAAATGGAGAAAGCAGGCGTCGTGTGTATTTCATTAATTTTGCCCTGTTGCTTCTGTTATGGCTATAGGATCAAGGGAAGTAGGGGAAGCCATGTTTCCCATGTCCCTTCCATGGTCTAGTAGTAAGCTAGTGGCCTTGCATGTGTGAGTTTGGGAGTTTGAATCCCAATGGATGTCCCTGGATATTTGATGTGTCATGGTTCAATGGGTTATTTGACTGGTCTATAATGACGCCTATCTGTTTCCATTGAATGGAGAGAGCAGGCGTTGTGTGTATTTCATTAATTTTGCCTTGTTATGGATATAGGATGAAGTGAAGTAGGGGAAGCCACATCTCCCATGTACCTTCCATGGTCTAGTGGTAGCTGGTGACCTTTGATGTGATGACATCACATGTGATGACATCAATGATGACATTTATCTATTTCCAATGAATGGAGAGAGCAGGCGTCGTCTGTGTTTCTTTAACTTTTTCTCTTTGGCGTCTGTTATGGCTATAGGATCAAGGGAAGTAGGGGAAGCCATGTTTCCCATGGTCTAGTGGTAAGCTGGTGGCTTTGGATGTGTGATCTTGGGAGTTCAAATCCCACTCATCACTCCTGAATGTTTGCTGTGGCATGGTCCAATGGGCTAGTTTCCTGACCTATGATGACATTTATCTGTCTCTATTGAATGGAGAGAGCAGCCATTGTATGTATTTCTTTAAGTTTGCCCTGTTGCGTCTGTTATGACTATAGGATCAAGGGAAGTAGGGGAAGCAATATTTTTCATTTTCCTTCCTTGGTCTAGTGGTAAGCTGGTATCCTTGGATGTGTGAGCTTAGGAGTTTGAATCCCAATGGACGCTCCTGGATATTTGCTGTGTCATGGTCCAAAGGGCTAGTTGACTGGTCTATGATGACATTTATCTGTTTCCATTGAATGGAGAGAGCAGGCGTCATCTGTGTTTCTTTTATTTTGCTCTATGGCATTTGTTATGGCCCTAGGATCAAGGGAAGTAGGGGAAGCCAAATTTCGCATGTCCCTTCCATGGTCTAGTGGTAAGCTGGTGACCTTGGATGTGTGAGCTTGGAAGTTTGAATCCCAACGATCACTCCTAGATGTTTGCTGTGTCATGGTCCAATGGGCTAGTTGCCTGGTCTATGAAGACGTTTATTTGTTTCCATTGAATGGATCGAGCGCACGTCGTGTGTATTTCTTTAATGTTGCGTTTGTTATGGCTATAGGATCAAGGGAAGTAGGGGAAGCTATATTTTCCATAACCCTTCCATGGTCTAGTGGTATGCTGGTGTCCTTGAATGTGTAAGCTTAGGAACTTGAATCCCAGTTGATGCTCCTGAATATTTGCTGTGTCATGGTTCAATGGGTTTGTTGACTGGTCGATGATGATACCTATCCATCTCCATTAAATGGAGAGAGCAGGTGTCGTGTGTATTTCTTTATTTTGCCCTGTTGCGTCTGTTATGGCTATAGAATCAAGGGAAGTAGGGGAAGCTGTATTTTCCATGTCCCTTCCATGGTCTAGTGTTATGCTGGTGTCCTTGAATGTGTGAGCTTAAGAGTTTGAATCCCAATGGATGCTCCTGGATATTTACTGTATCATGGTCCAATGGGCTTGCTGACTTTTCTATAATGAAATGTATCTATTTCCAATGAATGGAGAGAGCAGGCGTCTTTAATTTTGCTCTATGGCGTCTGTTATGGCCATAGGATCAAGGGAAGTAGGGGAAGCCATATTTCCCATGTCCCTTCCATGTTCTTGTGGTAAGCTGGTGGCCTTGGATGTGTGAGCTTGGGAGTTCAAATCCCAATGATCAATCCTTGATGTTTGCTGTGTCATGGTCCAATGGGCTAATTTCCTGGTCTATGATTACATTTAGCTTCTTGTGGACCCAGTAACGATCACAGCCACTGTCAGCGCTTCATCTGAAATTCAGATGAACATTTAGCCAACGCTGCGCAGAGTCAAGCTCTCGCTGCACAACTATTCCAATGGCAACTGCTGGCTAATCAGAGACAAGCAGCTGATGTTATACATTTCAGTTGCTTTCATCTGATTGGCTATCAGCTGCAATTGGAATAGTTGTGCAGCACCGGCAAAACGTTAATCTGAATTTCAGATGAAGTGCTGACAGTGGCTGTGATCAGTACCGGGTCCACGTGCCTGTGGGCTGCAAGAAGCAGCCTAAGGGGCCACATGTTTTTGACCCCTGGATTAGGCAGTATTTCACCCAATAATTTCAGGCTGCTGCATAACAGAAATGGATAAATGTCTTGAGAATTGAATATAAGTGCCAATATTAGGAGAAAAAAAATGCTAAAAAGTTAGTTATTACTAGGTGAATTAGATAGTTCATATCAATAGCCAATGGAGCTGCCAACTTTAAAAATCCATATAACCACAGATGTATCCATGGCGGATAAAGAATTTCTCCTACTCATAGTTGGTTTTCCTGAAACTCATAATTAGACAAATTATTTTATTATACCGTATGCATAGTTATGTTTTTAAAAGGGACACTTTATTCTGTGTAGAGATAAGCGGAACTGCTGAAGTTCGGTTTGGCAGGTTCAACCTGACTTTTGATTAAGTTTGGTTTGTAACTGGGACTTGACCTGAATTTTATTTGGCGTCACTGATTGGCATATCAAGTCTCCACTCACCTGCAGCCAGCCATAAGCAGAACACTTCTGGGGGAAGGTGGCGGTGGGAGTTCCATTCCGTGGTGCACATTACATGATCAAGTTGTTGTTATTGCCAGTGTGAGCTATTCAAACACTGCGATCGGTTTGCACTAGGCAGAGCACCAAACCTACCTGAGCACAGCAATGCTTGCATGAGTGGTTGCATAATTTTGGTAAGTAAAGCACCAGAACTCCGAACCCAAACTCTGTTTTTTTTGGAAAAGTCTGTGTTCGGTACGGACACCGAACACCTCGCTCATCCTAAATTCTGAGAATATACTTAACACTTGCTCTGGCAACTATTTGCCTAAATATTGTAATGTTCCTCATCATACTGTATGTTGAGGGGTTTAGATCCGACTTAGACTCTGTTTACATAACTTTTGTGTAAGGTATTATTACTAGAGTTGAGCGCGGTTCGTGGTTCGTGGTTCTCCAGTTCGCGGCTCGAGTGATTTTGGGGCATGTTCTAGATCGAACTAGAACTCGAGCTTTTTGCAAAAGCTCGATAGTTCTAGAAACGTTCGAGAACGGTTCTAGCAGCCAAAAAACAGCTAAATCCTAGCTTGGTTTCTGCTGTAATAGTGTAAGTCACTCTGTGAATCAAACTATTATCACATTTCAGTGTATAGTGTGCGTGAACAGCGCCTTCAGATCACTGCTGTTTCTATAATGGCGATCGCCATTTTTTTTTTTTTTTTCTTGTCTTCCTTCCCTAAGCGCGCGCGTCTTGTGGGGCGGGCCAGCATGTCAGCCAATCACAGACACACACACACCTAAGTGGACTTTGAGCCAGAGAAGCAACGGCATGTGTGATAGGATCTGCATGTCACATGTCCCTGCATTATAAAACCGGACATTTTCTTCACGAACGCCATTATCTGCCTTCTGCGTCTTTGGTGTCAGACATCAGTGTCGCAGCTCCGTCCTCCTGAGTCCTATAGCCGATACAGCTGTATGCGCTGCATACACAGCGTTAGACAGCTTAGGGAGAGCACATTCTAGCAGTCCTTTTAAGGGCTCAAAGCGGCAGGGTCAGAGAGCCATAAGTGACAGGTCCTGCAAACAGCAACAGCGTCTGTGTAGCCCAGGTCAGGGATTTCCTCCCTGCATTTCACCATTAGGAGGGAATAGAAAGGCAGGCTTCCATTCCTCTACCCAGAGCACCACAATCCTGCCACTGTACCCTCTTGTCCTCTGCACACTCCAACTCATTCTAAGAAGCCATTATACTAGCAAACACTCAGTGTACCTAGTGGCATCCTATACGTGGCTATTGGACTTTGCTATAGTCCCACTAGTGCAAAGACATTTGCAGAGCGCGTCTGCCTGCATTGCACACTACAACTCATTCTAACCAAGCCATTATACTAGCAAACACTCAGTGTACCTAGTGGCATCCTATACGTGGCTATTGGACTTTGCTATAGTCCCACTAGTGCAAAGACATTTGCAGAGCACGTCTGCCTGCATTGCACACTACAACTTTTTTAAACTAAGCAATTTTACTAGCAAACACTCAGTGTACCTAGTGGCATCCTATACGTGGCTATTGGACTTTGCTATAGTCCCACTAGTGCCAAGACATTTGCAGAGCGCATCTGCCTGCGTTGCACACTCCAACGAATTATAACTAAGCCATTATACTAGCACACACTCAGTGTACCTAGTGGCATCCTATACGTGGCTATTGGACTTTGCTATAGTCCCACTAGTGCAAAGACATTAGCAGAGCACATCTGCCTGCATTGCACACTCCAAGTTTTTTAAACTAAGCAATTTTACTAGCAAACACTCAGTGTACCTAGTGGCATCCTATACGTGGCTATTGGACTTTGCTATAGTCCCACTAGTGCAAAGACATTTGCAGAGCACGTCTGCCTGCATTGCACACTACAACTTTTTTAAACTAAGCAATTTTACTAGCAAACACTCAGTGTACCTAGTGGCATCCTATACGTGGCTATTGGACTTTGCTATAGTCCCACTAGTGCCAAGACATTTGCAGAGCGCATCTGCCTGCGTTGCACACTCCAACTAATTATAACTAAGCCATTATACTTGCACACACTAAGTGTTTTTTAGTGGCATCCTATACGTGGCTATTGGACTTTGCTATAGTCCTACTAGTGCCAAGACATTTGCAGAGCGCATCTGCCTGCGTTGCACACTCCAACTAATTATAACTAAGCCATTATACTAGCACACACTCAGTGAACCTAGTGGCATCCTATACGTGGCTATTGGACTTTGCTATAGTCCCACTAGTGCCAAGACATTTGCAGCACGTCTGCCTGCGTTGCACACTCCAACTAATTATAACTAAGCCATTATACTAGCACACACTCAGTGTACCTAGTGGCATCCTATACGTGGCTATTGGACTTTGCTATAGTCCCACTAGTGCCAAGACATTTGCAGCACGTCTGCCTGCGTTGCACACTCCAACTAATTATAACTAAGCCATTATACTAGCACACACTCAGTGTACCTAGTGGCATCCTATACGTGGCTATTGGACTTTGCTATAGTCCCACTAGTGCCAAGACATTTGCAGCACGTCTGCCTGCGTTGCACACTCCAACTAATTATAACTAAGCCATTATACTAGCACACACTCAGTGTACCTAGTGGCATCCTATACGTGGCTATTGGACTTTGCTATAGTCCCACTAGTGCCAAGACATTTGCAGCACGTCTGCCTGCGTTGCACACTCCAACTAATTATAACTAAGCCATTATACTAGCACACACTCAGTGTACCTAGTGGCATCCTATACGTGGCTATTGGACTTTGCTATAGTCCCACTAGTGCCAAGACATTTGCAGCACGTCTGCCTGCGTTGCACACTCCAACTAATTATAACTAAGCCATTATACTAGCACACACTCAGTGTACCTAGTGGCATCCTATACGTGGCTATTGGACTTTGCTATAGTCCCACTAGTGCCAAGACATTTGCAGCACGTCTGCCTGCGTTGCACACTCCAACTAATTATAACTAAGCCATTATACTAGCACACACTCAGTGTACCTAGTGGCATCCTATACGTGGCTATTGGACTTTGCTATAGTCCCACTAGTGCCAAGACATTTGCAGCACGTCTGCCTGCGTTGCACACTCCAACTAATTATAACTAAGCCATTATACTAGCACACACTCAGTGTACCTAGTGGCATCCTATACGTGGCTATTGGACTTTGCTATAGTCCTACTAGTGCCAAGACATTTGCAGAGCGCATCTGCCTGCGTTGCACACTCCAACTAATTATAACTAAGCCATTATACTAGCACACACTCAGTGAACCTAGTGGCATCCTATACGTGGATATTGGACTTTGCTATAGTCCCACTAGTGCCAAGACATTTGCAGCACGTCTGCCTGCGTTGCACACTCCAACTAATTATAACTAAGCCATTATACTAGCACACACTCAGTGTACCTAGTGGCATCCTATACGTGGCTATTGGACTTTGCTATAGTCCCACTAGTGCCAAGACATTTGCAGCACGTCTGCCTGCGTTGCACACTCCAACTAATTATAACTAAGCCATTATACTAGCACACACTCAGTGTACCTAGTGGCATCCTATACGTGGCTATTGGACTTTGCTATAGTCCCACTAGTGCCAAGACATTTGCAGCACGTCTGCCTGCGTTGCACACTCCAACTAATTATAACTAAGCCATTATACTAGCACACACTCAGTGTACCTAGTGGCATCCTATACGTGGCTATTAGACTTTGCTATAGTCCTACTAGTGCCAAGACATTTGCAGAGCGCATCTGCCTGCGTTGCACACTCCAACTAATTATAACTAAGCCATTATACTAGCACACACTCAGTGAACCTAGTGGCATCCTATACGTGGCTATTGGACTTTGCTATAGTCCCACTAGTGCCAAGACATTTGCAGCACGTCTGCCTGCGTTGCACACTCCAACTAATTATAACTAAGCCATTATACTAGCACACACTCAGTGTACCTAGTGGCATCCTATACGTGGCTATTGGACTTTGCTATAGTCCCACTAGTGCCAAGACATTTGCAGCATGTCTGCCTGCGTTGCACACTCCAACTAATTATAACTAAGCCATTATACTAGCACACACTCAGTGTACCTAGTGGCATCCTATACGTGGCTATTGGACTTTGCTATAGTCCCACTAGTGCCAAGACATTTGCAGCACGTCTGCCTGCGTTGCACACTCCAACTAATTATAACTAAGCCATTATACTAGCACACACTCAGTGTACCTAGTGGCATCCTATACGTGGCTATTGGACTTTGCTATAGTCCCACTAGTGCCAAGACATTTGCAGCACGTCTGCCTGCGTTGCACACTCCAACTAATTATAACTAAGCCATTATACTAGCACACACTCAGTGTACCTAGTGGCATCCTATACGTGGCTATTGGACTTTGCTATAGTCCCACTAGTGCCAAGACATTTGCAGCACGTCTGCCTGCGTTGCACACTCCAACTAATTATAACTAAGCCATTATACTAGCACACACTCAGTGTACCTAGTGGCATCCTATACGTGGCTATTGGACTTTGCTATAGTCCCACGAGTGCCAAGACATTTGCAGCACGTCTGCCTGCGTTGCACACTCCAACTAATTATAACTAAGCCATTATACTAGCACACACTCAGTGTACCTAGTGGCATCCTATACGTGGCTATTGGACTTTGCTATAGTCCCACTAGTGCCAAGACATTTGCAGCACGTCTGCCTGCGTTGCACACTCCAACTAATTATAACTAAGCCATTATACTAGCACACACTCAGTGTACCTAGTGGCATCCTATACATGGCTATTGGACTTTGCTATAGTCCTACTAGTGCCAAGACATTTGCAGAGCGCATCTGCCTGCGTTGCACACTCCAACTAATTATAACTAAGCCATTATACTAGCACACACTCAGTGAACCTAGTGGCATCCTATACGTGGATATTGGACTTTGCTATAGTCCCACTAGTGCCAAGACATTTGCAGCACGTCTGCCTGCGTTGCACACTCCAACGAATTATAACTAAGTTACATTGTCAGGGATATTTATTCTTTCTTATTCTGCTGTTAATAAAGCTAGACCACCACTGCAATCTTCACCACCTCTCAATTTTTACTACCACATTTTCAGTCCACAATCTTGTCGCAATCAACATGAGTGGCAAAATGACAGATGCTGGTGGAAAGGGGAAGAGGCGTGGTGGAAAAGGCAAAAAAGGTTTTGTCAGTGGGGAAGGTGCCAAAGCTCCATTATCATCTGCTGAAGATAGACCATCTACTAGCAAAAGTAAGATGTCTACTACTTATTGTGGACAATCCGATGTGCTCCCTTTTTTACGGACACGAACAAGAGGAACAAAGGTAGATGATGGGCAAAAAAGGAAAATGCTTGAATGGATCTCAAGTGGTCCAACAAGTGCCCTCTCAGCCACTTCAAGTACCGCATCCAAAAAACACCATTCCTCTGAGTTGTCATCCCAATCACACTTGATTTCTCCCAGCTCTGAAGTCTCCATCAGCCCTGCACAGTATGGTGGAACTGAGATGGCTGAGTCTGCAGAGCTGTTCAGTCACACTATAGCCTGGGAATCAGAGGTCTGCTCCCAAGCTACAGTGAGTACAGAACAGGAAATGGTCTGCAGTGATGCCCAGAACCTTTGTGACTCAGATTCAGGCCGTGAGGACCAAGTTTCTGAGCATAATGTTGACCCTTTGTCACAAACTGTAACACCTGTGGTTATAGACAATGAGGAACATACTGATGAAGATGAGACGCAGATACCCGATTGGGATGACAACTTAAATATTCGGTCAGGGCAAGAAGAGGCTCGGTCTGAGGGGGAGGGGAGTGCGAACACAACAATTGATGATGACGTTCTAGATCCCACCTACTGTCAACCCCCAGTCAGGCACTCGAGGAGGTCAACAGAGGCGGTGGAGGAGGATGCAACCGACGACGAAGTTACCTTGCGCCTTCCTGGACAGAGTCGGAGCACTGGTAGCACGTCTACAACTGCATCCTCAGCCACCACTCTGCCTATGAGCATTATTCGGGGTGGATCAACAGGTCGCATGGCCTCTAAGCCAGGTGTTGGCACGGGTTGAATGTCGTTGGATATTTCTCCTCGACACAGTGGCCCCTCGAGGTTTGAATGAGAGGCAGACCTTTAGTTCCTATTTATAATCCAGTAGGTCTCGTCTGCGTTTGACATATACCCCATTACGGGCAATATTTGTTTGGTTGCGGATCCCCTGTGATTGAATCTGCTTTGTACATAATGGTTTTTATAAATATTTTTTTAACTGGATTCTTTGTGTCCTCCTTTTTTTCTACAGTTGTCAGGGACTTTTTTCCCCTTGTGTGACTGCATGTGAGTGCTATAATTGGTGGAATATCCACCGGGCTATGTGTTTGGGTAATGTGCCTATGATTATGTACTAAGTGTTATCCTGTCATTACTGTGAACTTGGAAAGGCACTTACATTGGTTTTGCTGGGAATACTTCCCTGTTCGCTGGACCATGTGTTTGTGTAATGTGCCTATTGTCATGCACTAAAGTGTTACTCTGTCATTTGCTGTGAACCTGTTTATGATATAGGCACGTACACTGGCCCTGCTGGGAATATATCCCTGTCCATTGGACTAGATGCCTGGGCAGTGTGCCTATGTTCATATACTTAAGTGTTACTCTATCACTCACTGTGAACCTGTTTATTGCAATGGCATTTACACTGACCTTGCTGGGAACATATCCCTGTTCACCGGATGATGTGTGTGAGTAACATGCCTATTGTCATCTATTAAAGTGTTATTCTGTCACTGACTGTGAATTTATCTTTTGTATAGGCACTTACACTGGCTCTGCTGGGAATATATTCCTGTTCATTTATTTGTAATGTGCCTAGAGTTCTTGATTAGGTGAACCTGCGTTTTGTAAAAGGCACTTACACTGGCCCTGCTGGGAGTACACCCTTTTGTGTGCACCTAATTTGATCCATGCAGCCCCACATGGGGTTCTTTATTCGCTCTTTTGTGTCATTTAACCTTCTTACTTGTCACAATTTTTATATCCCATGTAATATTTATATGCTTGACCCAACCAATTAAAGTTTTTCTATGTGCAACTTACTTTGGTGTTGGTGGTTCTTGGGCCATGGGATATGATGTAATATAAGGCAAATTTAAAGACTTTTTTTCTGCTGTTTCAATAGGCCTCTAAGCCTTGCCTAGCCTGGGCCTTTTTTCACATCGAAAAAGATCGCCCAACTCATGTGATATGTAACATTTGTCATGATTCTGTTAGTAGAGGTCAAAACCTCAGCAGTTTGACAACTTCTTCCATGAATCGTCACATGAATAAATATCATAAGTCCCGGTGGGAAGCTCACCGTGCTGCAATGCCGGCTAGCGGAGCGAACCATCCACCGCCCGCCCCTTCCAGTGCATCCGCGCGCTCTTCATCTTCTAGGACTGTGGGGACAGCTGTCACACCTGTTTTTCCACGCAAAACTTCCACCACTGTAACCGCAACAGGCAGTTTGCTTGTAAGGTCGTCAGTTGGTTTGGAAGGGGAAACAAGTGAGTGTGTACAGCTCTCTCAGACATCGATAGCACCAACGTTGGATGAAGGCAACATCATGTCTCCGCCTGCACTTTCCTCACAAACCTGCATTTTTCCAGGGACACCCTACTCAACACCGTCTACACACAGCAGCCAGATCTCTGTCCCTCAGATGTGGTCAAATAAAAGGCCACTTCCTCCGACCCATGACAAAGCTAAGAGGTTGACTCTATCCCTCTGTAAGCTGTTGGCTACCGAAATGCTGCCTTTCCGCCTAGTGGACACACAGGATTTTAGAGACCTTATGTCTGTCGCTGTGCCCCAGTACCAGATGCCTAGTCGCCACTACTTCTCTAAGAAAGGTGTGCCCGCGCTACACCAGCATGTCGCACACAACATCACCGCTTCCTTGAGAAACTCTGTGTGTGAACGGGTGCATTTCACCACCGATACTTGGACCAGTAAGCATGGACAGGGACGTTACATGTCGCTGACTGGGCACTGGGTAACTATGGTGATAGATGGTGAAGGGTCTGCTGCACAAGTCTTGCCGTCCCCACGACTTGTGTGTCAATCCTCTGTCTGTCCAAGTTCCGCCACAGCTTCTGCATCCTCCACCTCATCTGGGTCCTCCACCTCCGCCCCAAGCCTGCCTGGTCAGGCCACCAGCGTTCTCACTGCGCAGAAGGAATCACGCACGCCTCATTACTATGCTGGCAGCCGAGTGCAACGGCATCAGGCGGTCTTTAGCTTGACATGTCTTGGTAATAAGAGTCACACAGCTGAGGAGTTGTGGTCAGCTCTGCGGTCCGAGTTTAATAAATGGTTGTCTCCACTCAACCTGCAGCCTGGTAAGGCCGTGTGCGACAATGCTGCAAACCTGGGTGCGGCCCTTCGCCTGGGCAAGGTGACACACGTACCTTGTATGGCTCACGTGTTGAACCTTGTCGTGCAGCAATTTTTAACACACTATCCCGGCCTAGATGGCCTTCTGAACAGGGCACGAAAACTGTCTGCTCACTTCCGGCGTTCAAGCGCCGCAGCTGAGCGACTTGCATCGCTACAGAAGTCTTTCGGCCTGCCGGTTCATCGCCTGAAATGCGATGTGGCGACACGCTGGAATTCAACTCTCCACATGTTACAGCGACTGTGGCAGCACCGCAGAGCCCTGGTGCAATACGTCATGACGTATAGCCTGGGCCAACGAGATGCAGAGGTGGGGCAGATCACCCTGATGGAGTGGTCTCAGATCAAGGACCTATGCACCCTTCTGCACAGTTTCGACATGGCGACGAATATGTTTAGCTCTGACAATGCCATTATCAGCATGACGATTCCAGTCATTTACATGCTGGAGCACACGCTAAACACTATTCGGAGTCAGGGGGTGGGACAACATGAAGGGGAGGAACTACAGGAGGATTCATATGTGCAAGGGACAACAACATCACCAAGGTCCAGACGTTCATCATCACCAACGCAGCAGGCATGGGACCATGGGGAACAGGGATCGACAAGGGCGCATATTAGCAGGCGAAATGTTGAGCAAGGTGCAGGAGAACATGAAGAAATGGAGGACGAACTGTCCATGGACATGGAAGACTCAGCGGATGAGGGAGACCTTGGTCAAATTTCAGTTGAAAGAGGTTGGGGGGAGATGTCAGAGGAAGAAAGAACGGGTAGCACCTCTATGCCACAAACACAGCGTGGACTTGGTCCGCATGGCTGCGCAAGACACATGAGTGCCTTTTTGTTGCACTACCTCCAACATGACAGTCGTATTGTCAAAATTAGAAGTGATGATGACTACTGGATTGCCACACTATTAGATCCCCGGTACAAGTCCAAATTTTGTGACATAATTCCAGCCATAGAAAGGGACGCACGTATGCAGGAGTATCAGCAGAAGCTGTTACTCGATCTTAGCTCGGCTTTTCCACCAAACAACCGTGCAGGTGCAGGGAGGGAATCTCCCAGTTGTAACTTGACAAACATGGGACGGTCTCGTCATCTTCACCAGTCTACCCGTACCAGTAGGACCGTATCTGGTGCCGGTAACAGCAATTTTATGGAATCTTTTCATAATTTTTTTAGACCCTCTTTTGCAAGGCCACCAGAGACAACAAGTCTGACACATACTCAACGGCTGGAGAGGATGATACAGGAGTATCTCCAAATGAACATCGATGCCATGACTGTGCAACTGGAGCCTTGCTCCTTTTGGGCTTCAAACATAGAAAAATGGCCAGAGCTCTCCAGTTACGCCTTGGAGATTTTGTCGTGTCCAGCTGCCAGCGTTGTCTCTGAACGTGTATTCAGTGCTGCTGGGTGTGTGCTGACAGATAAGCGCACGCGTCTGTCCAGTGACAATGTGGACAGACTGACGTTCATCAAAATGAACAAGTCATGGATCCAGAAGGAATTTACTACCCCTGTGTCATCCTGGGGAGAGTAAATGCTTGTGGATTTGGAATGTGCTTGATGCAAATCAAAACATCCTGTTTGCAACTAGGGCACAACTGCTGCCACTGAAGGGGTGGGTGTGTGTGGGGCCCAATTTTTTGAAAAAAGGGAGACTCCGCTTGGAGTAACCCTTGCTTACATTGTTTTTAAAAGAAGCCAAGATGAACAGAGCTGGGATCAGGAAAGACTTTGCTACCTACCCTGGTGTCATCCTGGGGACGGTTAATTATGGCGTATTTTTGAATGTGCTTGATGCAAATCTAGCTGTGAAGTGTACAACTGGGGCACAACTGCTGCCACTGAATGGGTGGGTGTGTGGGGCCCAATTTTTGGAAAAAAAGGGAGACTCCGCTTGGAGTAACCCTTGCTTGCTGTGTTTTTAAAAGAAGCCAAGATGAACAGAGCTGGGATCAGGAAAGACTTTGCTACCTACCCCGGTGTCATCCTGGGGACGGATAAGAATGACGTATTTTTGAATGTGCTTGATGCAAATCTAGCTGTGAAGTGTACAAATGGGGCACAACTGCTGCCACTGAATGGGTGGGTGTGTGGGGCCCAATTTTTGGAAAAAAAGGGAGACTCCGCTTGGAGTAACCCTTGCTTGCTGTGTTTTTAAAAGAAGCAAAGATGAACAGAGCTGGGATCAGGAAAGACTTTGCTACCTACCCCGGTGTCATCCTGGGGACGGATAAGAATGACGTATTTTTGAATGTGCTTGATGCAAATCTAGCTGTGAAGTGTACAACTGGGGCACAACTGCTGCCACTGAATGGGTGGGTGTGTGGGGCCCAATTTTTGGAAAAAAAGGGAGACTCCGCTTGGAGTAACCCTTGCTTGCTGTGTTTTTAAAAGAAGCCAAGATGAACAGAGCTGGGATCAGGAAAGACTTTGCTACCTACCCCGGTGTCATCCTGGGGACGGATAAGAATGACGTATTTTTGAATGTGCTTGATGCAAATCTAGCTGTGAAGTGTACAACTGGGGCACAACTGCTGCCACTGAATGGGTGGGTGTGTGGGGCCCAATTTTTGGAAAAAAAGGGAGACTCCGCTTGGAGTAACCCTTGCTTGCTGTGTTTTTAAAAGAAGCCAAGATGAACAGAGCTGGGATCAGGAAAGACTTTGCTACCTACCCCGGTGTCATCCTGGGGACGGATAAGAATGGCGTATTTTTGAATGTGCTTGATGCAAATCAAAACATCCTGTTTGCAACTAGGGCCCAAGTGCTGCCACTGATGGGGTGGGTGTCTGTGTGGCCCAATTTTTGGAAAAAAGGGAGACTCCGCTTGGAGTAACCCTTGCTTACATTGTTTTTAAAAGAAGCCAAGATGAACAAGTCATGGGTCAGCAAAGACTTTGCTACCTACCCCGGTGTCATCCTGGGGACGGTTAATTATGGGGTATTTTTGAATGTGATTGATGCAAATGTAGCTGTGAAGTGTACAACTAGGGCCCAAGTGCTGCCACTGATGGGGTGGGTGTCTGTGTGGCCCAATTTTTGGAAAAAAAGGGAGACTCCGCTTGGAGTAACCCTTGCTTGATGTGTTTTTAAAAGAAGCCAAGATGAACAGAGCTGGGATCAGGAAAGACTTTGCTACCTACTCCGGTGTCATCCTGGGGACGGATAAGAATGGCGTATTTTTGAATGTGCTTGATGCAAATCAAAACATCCTGTTTGCAACTAGGGCCCAAGTGCTGCCACTGATGGGGTGGGTGTCTGTGTGGCCCAATTTTTGGAAAAAAAGGGAGACTCCGCTTGGAGTAACCCTTGCTTGATGTGTTTTTAAAAGAAGCCAAGATGAACAGAGCTGGGATCAGCAAAGACTTTGCTACCTACCCCGGTGTCATCCTGGGGACGGATAAGAATGGCGTATTTTTGAATGTGCTTGATGCAAATCAAAACATCCTGTTTGCAACTAGGGCCCAAGTGCTGCCACTGATGGGGTGGGTGTGTGGCCCAATTTTTGGAAAAAAGGGAGACTCCGCTTGGAGTAACCCTTGCTTACATTGTTTTTAAAAGAAGCCAAGATGAACAAGTCATGGGTCAGCAAAGACTTTGCTACCTACCCCGGTGTCATCCTGGGGACGGATAAGAATGGCGTATTTTTGAATGTGCTTGATGCAAATCAAAACATCCTGTTTGCAACTAGGGCCCAAGTGCTGCCACTGATGGGGTGGGTGTCTGTGTGGCCCAATTTTTGGAAAAAAGGGAGACTCCGCTTGGAGTAACCCTTGCTTACATTGTTTTTAAAAGAAGCCAAGATGAACAAGTCATGGGTCAGCAAAGACTTTGCTACCTACCCCGGTGTCATCCTGGGGACGGTTAATTATGGGGTATTTTTGAATGTGATTGATGCAAATGTAGCTGTGAAGTGTACAACTAGGGCCCAAGTGCTGCCACTGATGGGGTGGGTGTCTGTGTGGCCCAATTTTTGGAAAAAAAGGGAGACTCCGCTTGGAGTAACCCTTGCTTGATGTGTTTTTAAAAGAAGCCAAGATGAACAGAGCTGGGATCAGGAAAGACTTTGCTACCTACCCCGGTGTCATCCTGGGGACGGATAAGAATGGCGTATTTTTGAATGTGCTTGATGCAAATCAAAACATCCTGTTTGCAACTAGGGCCCAAGTGCTGCCACTGATGGGGTGGGTGTCTGTGTGGCCCAATTTTTGGAAAAAAGGGAGACTCCGCTTGGAGTAACCCTTGCTTACATTGTTTTTAAAAGAAGCCAAGATGAACAAGTCATGGGTCAGCAAAGACTTTGCTACCTACCCCGGTGTCATCCTGGGGACGGTTAATTATGGGGTATTTTTGAATGTGATTGATGCAAATGTAGCTGTGAAGTGTACAACTAGGGCCCAAGTGCTGCCACTGATGGGGTGGGTGTCTGTGTGGCCCAATTTTTGGAAAAAAAGGGAGACTCCGCTTGGAGTAACCCTTGCTTGATGTGTTTTTAAAAGAAGCCAAGATGAACAGAGCTGGGATCAGCAAAGACTTTGCTACCTACCCCGGTGTCATCCTGGGGACGGATAAGAATGGCGTATTTTTGAATGTGCTTGATGCAAATCAAAACATCCTGTTTGCAACTAGGGCCCAAGTGCTGCCACTGATGGGGTGGGTGTCTGTGTGGCCCAATTTTTGGAAAAAAAGGGAGACTCCGCTTGGAGTAACCCTTGCTTGATGTGTTTTTAAAAGAAGCCAAGATGAACAGAGCTGGGATCAGGAAAGACTTTGCTACCTACCCCGGTGTCATCCTGGGGACGGATAAGAATGGCGTATTTTTGAATGTGCTTGATGCAAATCAAAACATCCTGTTTGCAACTAGGGCCCAAGTGCTGCCACTGATGGGGTGGGTGTCTGTGTGGCCCAATTTTTGGAAAAAAAGGGAGACTCCGCTTGGAGTAACCCTTGCTTGATGTGTTTTTAAAAGAAGCCAAGATGAACAGAGCTGGGATCAGGAAAGACTTTGCTACCTACCCCGGTGTCATCCTGGGGACGGATAAGAATGGCGTATTTTTGAATGTGCTTGATGCAAATCAAAACATCCTGTTTGCAACTAGGGCCCAAGTGCTGCCACTGATGGGGTGGGTGTCTGTGTGGCCCAATTTTTGGAAAAAAAGGGAGACTCCGCTTGGAGTAACCCTTGCTTGATGTGTTTTTAAAAGAAGCCAAGATGAACAGAGCTGGGATCAGCAAAGACTTTGCTACCTACCCCGGTGTCATCCTGGGGACGGATAAGAATGGCGTATTTTTGAATGTGCTTGATGCAAATCAAAACATCCTGTTTGCAACTAGGGCCCAAGTGCTGCCACTGATGGGGTGGGTGTCTGTGTGGCCCAATTTTTGGAAAAAAAGGGAGACTCCGCTTGGAGTAACCCTTGCTTGATGTGTTTTTAAAAGAAGCCAAGATGAACAGAGCTGGGATCAGGAAAGACTTTGCTACCTACCCCGGTGTCATCCTGGGGACGGATAAGAATGGCGTATTTTTGAATGTGCTTGATGCAAATCAAAACATCCTGTTTGCAACTAGGGCCCAAGTGCTGCCACTGATGGGGTGGGTGTCTGTGTGGCCCAATTTTTGGAAAAAAGGGAGACTCCGCTTGGAGTAACCCTTGCTTACATTGTTTTTAAAAGAAGCCAAGATGAACAAGTCATGGGTCAGCAAAGACTTTGCTACCTACCCCGGTGTCATCCTGGGGACGGTTAATTATGGGGTATTTTTGAATGTGATTGATGCAAATGTAGCTGTGAAGTGTACAACTAGGGCCCAAGTGCTGCCACTGATGGGGTGGGTGTCTGTGTGGCCCAATTTTTGGAAAAAAAGGGAGACTCCGCTTGGAGTAACCCTTGCTTGATGTGTTTTTAAAAGAAGCCAAGATGAACAGAGCTGGGATCAGGAAAGACTTTGCTACCTACCCCGGTGTCATCCTGGGGACGGATAAGAATGGCGTATTTTTGAATGTGCTTGATGCAAATCAAAACATCCTGTTTGCAACTAGGGCCCAAGTGCTGCCACTGATGGGGTGGGTGTCTGTGTGGCCCAATTTTTGGAAAAAAAGGGAGACTCCGCTTGGAGTAACCCTTGCTTGATGTGTTTTTAAAAGAAGCCAAGATGAACAGAGCTGGGATCAGCAAAGACTTTGCTACCTACCCCGGTGTCATCCTGGGGACGGATAAGAATGGCGTATTTTTGAATGTGCTTGATGCAAATCAAAACATCCTGTTTGCAACTAGGGCCCAAGTGCTGCCACTGATGGGGTAGGTGTCTGTGTGGCCCAATTTTTGGAAAAAAGGGAGACTCCGCTTGGAGTAACCCTTGCTTGATGTGTTTTTAAAAGAAGCCAAGATGAACAGAGCTGGGATCAGGAAATACTTTGCTACCTACCCCGGTGTCATCCTGGGGACGGATAAGAATGGCGTATTTTTGAATGTGCTTGATGCAAATCAAAACATCCTGTTTGCAACTAGGGCCCAAGTGCTGCCACTGATGGGGTGGGTGTCTGTGTGGCCCAATTTTTGGAAAAAAAGGGAGACTCCGCTTGGAGTAACCCTTGCTTGATGTGTTTTTAAAAGAAGCCAAGATGAACAGAGCTGGGATCAGCAAAGACTTTGCTACCTACCCCGGTGTCATCCTGGGGACGGATAAGAATGGCGTATTTTTGAATGTGCTTGATGCAAATCAAAACATCCTGTTTGCAACTAGGGCCCAAGTGCTGCCACTGATGGGGTGGGTGTCTGTGTGGCCCAATTTTTGGAAAAAAAGGGAGACTCCGCTTGGAGTAACCCTTGCTTGATGTGTTTTTAAAAGAAGCCAAGATGAACAGAGCTGGGATCAGCAAAGACTTTGCTACCTACCCCGGTGTCATCCTGGGGACGGATAAGAATGGCGTATTTTTGAATGTGCTTGATGCAAATCAAAACATCCTGTTTGCAACTAGGGCCCAAGTGCTGCCACTGATGGGGTGGGTGTCTGTGTGGCCCAATTTTTGGAAAAAAGGGAGACTCCGCTTGGAGTAACCCTTGCTTGATGTGTTTTTAAAAGAAGCCAAGATGAACAGAGCTGGGATCAGGAAATACTTTGCTACCTACCCCGGTGTCATCCTGGGGACGGATAAGAATGGCGTATTTTTGAATGTGCTTGATGCAAATCAAAACATCCTGTTTGCAACTAGGGCCCAAGTGCTGCCACTGATGGGGTGGGTGTCTGTGTGGCCCAATTTTTGGAAAAAAAGGGAGACTCCGCTTGGAGTAACCCTTGCTTGATGTGTTTTTAAAAGAAGCCAAGATGAACAGAGCTGGGATCAGGAAAGACTTTGCTACCTACCCCGGTGTCATCCTGGGGACGGATAAGAATGGCGTATTTTTGAATGTGCTTGATGCAAATCAAAACATCCTGTTTGCAACTAGGGCCCAAGTGCTGCCACTGATGGGGTGGGTGTCTGTGTGGCCCAATTTTTGGAAAAAAAGGGAGACTCCGCTTGGAGTAACCCTTGCTTGATGTGTTTTTAAAAGAAGCCAAGATGAACAGAGCTGGGATCAGGAAAGACTTTGCTACCTACCCCGGTGTCATCCTGGGGACGGATAAGAATGGCGTATTTTTGAATGTGCTTGATGCAAATCAAAACATCCTGTTTGCAACTAGGGCCCAAGTGCTGCCACTGATGGGGTGGGTGTCTGTGTGGCCCAATTTTTGGAAAAAAGGGAGACTCCGCTTGGAGTAACCCTTGCTTACATTGTTTTTAAAAGAAGCCAAGATGAACAAGTCATGGGTCAGCAAAGACTTTGCTACCTACCCCGGTGTCATCCTGGGGATGGATAAGAATGGCGTATTTTTGAATGTGCTTGATGCAAATGTAGCTGTGAAGTGTACAACTGGGGCACAACTGCTGCCACTGAAGGGGTGGGTGTGTGTGTGGCCCAATTTTTGGAAAAAATGGAGACTCCGCTTGGAGTCACCTTGCGGTGTTTTACATGATTTTAGAAGGGCGTGCCATGCCTATATCTGTGTGTCCTCCTCTTTTTCCTTGTCCAGCTGTTTTGTTTTCGCATGAGTATATGTCCTTGTCACTTTCCAATGTGTTTGAGTTGTTTGTCACCTTTAGGACACCTTTGAGGGTGTTTTCTAGGTGTTTTTCTGTGTTTGTGATTGCCTGCCATTGTTTCCTATGCAGTTCGAGTTCGGTTCGTCGAACGTTCGACGAACCGAACTCGAACGGGAGGTCCGTTCGGCGAACCAACCTCGAGCCGAACCGCGACCGGTTCGCTCATCTCTAATTATTACATGTAACTATTTTGTACTCCAGATGTTAGAAAATAAATTACTGACACCACTCAATCGATTAAACAGAATGCTAAATATAAAAAACGTTTCTGGGACTTGAATTAAGTTTTTAGAATAGCAGATGAAAAGAACAAAAGGAAATATTAACATTATTAAATTAGTATTCTTAGAATTATTACTATTAATCAGTGTATAAACTCATTTTAGAAAACTAGAACAAAAAGCATTGAAAAGTCACAAAATGTTTGCATAAAGAATAAGATGAGTTGCACAAAAGTGTTTTATGGTGTTTACACTCCAGTTATGGGCAACTATGCCAAAATGGACGAACCTGGGGAGGAATTGGAGCGGAAAGGGACATAGCTATGGAAGCCAGTCAAATTAATACATAGTGGCAGCATTTCTTATGTCAGATATGTTGCTCATTACAGACTATAGTAACATTTGTAGGGAGGAGCATGAATCACAAGCCACTGATAAGATGCGCCAAATTCATGCACCTCTTATTAGTGCTGATATGCGAAATGCCAGTCTTAGTGAATTAGGGCCTATGGCTTCTAATATTGAGCAGCTAAGAGCTTGCGCAAAATTCATAATAATAATTTTTCGTTTAATATTTCTTTATTATTTCAAAAGTTTTCATATAACAGAAGATAAGAAATGCATAAGGGTGTTTCATGTTGCCCAATGTTACAGCATATGAAGATTATAAAATAACCTATGTCTTTAAGTCTCGTAAAACGTATGGTACTATGAAATGTATCGCAAATCATGTGGAAGGTAAAATCTGTATAACATCCTATAGAACATCTAAATTTTAACATGTAATAATCTTCTATCTTTATCTTTATTCTGTGTAAAGTGTTAACGGCAACTTCCTTCTGTATAGTCTGGTTCAATAGGTATGAAAACATGACCCTATGTATATCAATTAGGTGAGAAAGATATAGAGAGAGTGAGAGAAAGATAGGTAGAGAAGAAGGGAAGGAGGGGGAGACATGGGGAAATGGGGGGGAGGAGGTGAAGGTCTGTATTGTGATGCCGCGCCACTCCTGTGTCCGGGAGCCCATCCCGGCTTCTTGAATATTTATTGTGATACAGTGCCTGTGAGTAACCAGATTTAGAATTGCTGTGTTTCTCTATACTGAAGCCACGGATACCAAGCCGAGAAACACAAGGAGTCTTTCTCTTCGTCAAACGCTCTCAACTCCTTCATAATAATAATTTTTAATTAAAATATTAAAATTAAAGCTACAATAATGTTTGTTTCTACCCAATTTGCTCTTTTCAGTTCATTTCTTCATTTTACTTAGGGGAGCCTCATAAAGGCTTCAGTTGCAAACCAGGTAATCAGTTGCCAGAACGCTTGGTCCCAACATATGTGACCTCTACATTCCATTTTAATAGGGAACATCCCACGTTCTTAAATTGCATCACATGGAGTGTGTAGAGAGTGCCACACTTAAGTCATATGGATGCTAAAGATACATTGGCCAGACACTTGGAAAAAGGCAACCTTCTGCGTCATCTTATGTGCTCTTTCCTTTATTTCTGCAGAAGGCTTTTGGGTTAGTTATTCACAGCTCTGGAAAAAATAAAAGGTACAGCACAGGCATTGAGTGATAGTTAACCATTCGTGATATTTGTTCTACAGTTCCTACTTTTACCAAGAAACAGTAAGATGACATTATCTGGTGCATGAAATAGAATTATTTCAGTCTTTCTCTAATACGCATGTGATACAAATGACCATCCACAGCTACCGAATGTAATGAAGCCAACTAAGGCACTGTTCACATTTCCATTTATCTTTTCTATTTATAAGGTCTATTTAGAACAGAAAAATGGAACAGATAAATGTAATTGGAACCATGTCTATTCTAAAAATAAAAACAAATTAGATATTCTTTTAGGAGTACTGTATATTCAGGTTGTTTTTAGTGGATGTTTACTGTGACCTGTTCCCATGTATTCTGTTAGATGTGGTTTGGCAGGAACACCTTCAGTTATGTCTGAATTGATTATGAATAAATGTTTCTAAATATGTATCTCGTTTTCTTGTACCTAAGAAAGATTGCAATATTTGCTCATAATTTTGGGTATACACATATGATTTATTTGAATTATTTCATCTGTCTGGCTGTCATATCTTTCAGACTAATAAAAAAATACACAAAACTTTTCACATCACAAAGAAACAGGCTGAACAAAAGATCTACATTGTATTATGCCTGCAGGACGTAAAACAGAATTCTCTCTTTGGTGTTCTACCCCTTAATGACCGCCAATACATTTTTAAAAGGCAGCAGTTAAGGCCGGGGCCACACGGGGCACTACTGTGATGCTCGCATAACACTCGGCTCGCGCTGGCAGCACAGCAGGAGCTGAGTGTCATGCTAGTATCCCTGCGACTTCGGTCCGACTGTGCGAGCAGACCTCAGCTGCGGGGGGCGGGCCAGCTCTGAGGAGGGGTGGGCCAGCACTGCGGAGGGGTAGGCCGGCACGGAGGAGGGGAGGGAAGGATTTAACTCCCTCTCTCCTCCGTAGCCGGCTATTGCGATTCTCGCTCTGCACGCGCGGTAAACCGGTGTACCGCGAGTGCAGTGCGATTTTTCTCTCACCCCATTCACTTGAATGGGTGCGAGAGAAAAGAGTCTTGCATTACAGTGGCAGCATGCTGCGATTGTTTTCTCGGTCCGATTAGGGCCAATTAATCGCTCATGTGCGCTGACACACAGGCTAAAATTGGTCCGAGTGGAATGAGATGTTTTATCGCACTCAACTCGCACCGATTTTCTCGCCATGTGGCTTAGGGTACTTATTTCACACTGACGTTTTAAAATGGCAGTAAGAAATAAGTGTGTAGTGCCCCTCAGGGTCAGAAAATCTCTGAGGTTTCACCTACCAGGGGTAGCTGAGACCCTGGAGATCCCGATGTGGGCCAGTTTTTCACATTAATGATGACAGCGCCAGTAAAAAAAATATTTTTCTCATCTGATATGAGCAAAAATGTCAGATGGGAGAAAAAAATTTCCTCCCTCGGTCCCCTGCTCCAGCCAAAGTCCCCCCCGGCCCCCACCTCCTTTCCAGCTTGTCAAATGTGTGCGCATGTATTGTGTGTGCCCCGAATTCTTCCTCGTCCACCTAACATCTCTCTCATTTGGCATAGTAAAACATGTCATATGGGAGAGAAATGTCCGCCTCTGGTCCCGTGCAGTACCTTCATAAGCTTCAAGTCCACCAGCCCCCTTCTGCTTTTTTTCTGTAAAAAATGTCAGGTACAGGCTGTCACCCGGCACTCTGCAAGGAGTGTGATGTGCGGTGCTATCAGTGAGGTTACCGCAGGTGCCACTTGCCTCCTGTGTGACCAAGCGACTGTGACCTGTAGCAATCTCACTGACGTTACCTCAATCACACTCCTCACAGTGTCATGTAAAAACTCTTTCAGCCTATTGGGGATCTGTTCTCTGAATGTGCCCTCATACGCTGTAAAACTGAGGCGTCGTATAATATAATAAATACATTTAATATTATATATTTTTATATATAATATATATAAAATATATATTTTATATTATATTATATTTAATAATATAATATTTAAAAATTATATTATTTAAATTTAAATAATATAATAATAAATTTGGAGAATGAGGGTGTCTCTTGTTTATATTTGCTAATTTTCTCTTTTTATGTCTTGCAGATTCGCTTTTGTGGACTATGTCAGATTTGGTGGACTATGTCGAAATGCATGGACTACTGCAGGCTTTTTTTGGGGGAAGGTTTTTTTTTCTTGGGATTTTTTCCAATAAATTGGTGAAGATGGAATGTGCTGCGGAGTGTTTTTTGAAATAAAATAAAAAATTTTGTGTCTTTATTTTACTTACTGGGTTAGTAAAGTTGGGTATCTGATAAACATCTTAACATTACTAATCCCTTGGCTTGATGCCAGCTGACATCAACCTCAAATACCTTGAGGTTAATACCTTGTTTGCCAATGCAAATGCAATGGGGCAGTGAGAAGAGCCAAGGTGAATCGCCAGGATTGCCGCATCTAATGGATGCGCCACTTCTGGGGCAGCTGTGGTCTACTATTTTTAGGCTGGGAATGGCCAAATAAACATGGCTCTTCCCACCCTGAGAATAACAGACTCCAGCTGTCAGCTTCACCTTAGCTGGTGATCCAATTTGATGGGACCCCACATTGTTTTTTAAATTATTTATTTAATTAAATTGTATAATTAAAAAAACAGTAAGGGGTGACATCTGTTTTGGATTAGCAGCCAAGGTAAAGCTGCCAGCTGGAGCCTGTAGGCTGCAGATGTCTGCTCTCCCCTAGCTGGCTATCAAAAATGGGGGGCAGGTAGGTGCAGTTTTTCATTTTTATTTTTTTGCTGCACACTACATCTGATCATGCTGTTGTAACCCCTAGTACGAGTCGTTCACACACTGCAAGTGGCTTGCATTGGGCTGAGCACCAAGCGTACCCAAGCACAGCAATGCTCATGAGAGTGGTTTACAAATGTAAAGCATCAGAACTCCAAATCCAAGCTCTGTTTTTTTTGTAAAGTCTGTTTTTGGTATGAACACTGAACACCAAACATCGTGTTTGCTCATCTCTACAAAACAACATTTTGAGCCATATGAAACGCATTTAAGGGTGCCAGATTAGAATGTCGGGGGGGGGGGGAGATATTATATAGGTGTTCGACATCTATTTATCTATCCTATCTATTCATCTCTGTTTGTCTGTCCTAGTTGTACATCTAAAAGAGAAAGAAGAGCCAGCACGATATGAGAGTGGCATGCATCATATAAGAGTGCAAATTCACAGATTTATTCCAACTGTACTATAATACAAAATGAGATTTTTAGCAAATAATTGATCAATTCTTTGAGCCACCCCTTCCACGTCCTGGCAAATCTCTATAGCGGGGTCCTACTCTATATTATGTATTTCATGTGCCATGTGGCCTCCTAGATAAATAAATTAAAAGCAGAACCATATTGAAGCACACATACCTGTAATCTATATATAACTTCTTCCTTGTCGCAAAAAGAGGCAACTGTGAATGAAAGGTCAGCCTAGGTCCCAGCGTGTGTATCAGACGCCACACACACCAAGACAATATCAAAACTGACCTTCACAGTGCCAGACCAGCAACTAAAAATAAGGCGGACCAGACCCAAGTATGGTGCTTAATTAGCATTGTTTTTGGAAAAGGGGTGAGGAAACTGAATGTGAACAGCCACCAACAGGAGGAATATATTGCAAACCAAGGTCAGGCATGCATGGCATGGTGGTGGTCAGCCACCAGACCAGTGTAGCATAACTACAACTGTGATGCCCTGGACTAGCCAGGTAGTCACAGACAGGCCCTTGCACAAACACTAGTCCCCTAAAAAGGTAACAGCAGCCAACCTAAAAACCCTGAGTCACCACTCTCAGGCTTTGACGTTCACACCCGGGGGCGGAGCCAGGCGGTTGGCCATGCCCACTGAGGAGTTTGGATAGCCTGAGGCGGGAGAAGCAAGGAGATGAAGTTAGGGAGGAGAGGAGAGCAGTCTAGGAGGTGAAAGGAGAGGTGTTAGAAGGAGAAAACGTCTGTCGGGGATAAGGGTCATAGCCCAGATATCCTGTGGCCAGGAGGCAGATGGTTGGTGGAACCGTAAGGGACCGGGACAGGGTAGTGGCCCGCCGGTACCAAACCGGAGAACCAACTGGAAACCGGAGCACCAGGAGGGGTACTCAGACCCAGAACGAAGCCCAGAAACCACTGGACCGAGTCAAATTCACTGATTGGGGTCTGGACCTTAGGTTCTTTCCCACCCAAGTCCCAACTGAAGACAACAGCCCAATGAGGGGGATAGAAAGCCACCGCTCAGGCAGAGAGATCCCACGGGCCAGCGTCTGTGGGCAAAAGGGCTCTCCCGACACACAAAGCCGGGGAGCGGACTCCCGTCACTGAAGCACAGGCAGTCAAAATGTACAAACGAGGTGCAGGAGAAAGGCAGGGACCACCAAACCGGGTGGGGGACCAGACGCAGCCGGCTGCGGGCACCAACCACCATCTTTTTGGTTTACCAGAGACTCCGGTGTATCTGTCATAGTGAGTACAACAGTGCCCTTGGGCCGTGCACCGCCCCGCATCACGCCAACACGCCCGCACCCCCGCAACCTAACCCCCAACAACCGGGCCCCAAGACCATCAACCCACGGAGGGGTGAACACCTGGCTGCACAACACCATCCCTGGGAGCCTAGTCAACGGCAGCGGTGGTGTCCACACTCACCACGACCCGTGAGTGGCATCACGAACTTAAACCCAAAAACCACTGTTCCGGCCATGAACCTCCCCACCAAAACCCTCTTCACGTAGTGCCAGCCTCCCTTCAGAGCAACGTGACCCACGGGTCCGGAAGCGCTCGAGCCACCCACCGACGAGCTCGGATCTGAGCAGCTCGGCTGCGGCCGAGCCCCGGGGCGGTACACATCCGTAACAGAGAAAGAAGAGCCAGCACGATCTGAGACTGGCATGCATCATATAAAAGTGCAAATTCTCTTTCTCTGTTATGGTTGCAGTTATGCTACATTGGTCTGGTGGCTGACCACCTCCATTCCATGCACGCCTGACTTTGGTTTGCAATATATATTCCTCCTGTTGGTAGCTGTTCACATTCAGCTGCCTCAACCTTTTCCACAGGCAGTGCTAATTAAAGGAGTTATCCGACATACACTCCAAAAAAAAATTTAAGCTAATCTGTGCTGTATTGTCATATAAATCACCCCTACATTGTTATTTTTTGTTTTCTGACTTTTTTCCTCTTGAATTCACCCTTTATTGTCTGCAAATCTTTGTTTACATTCAGCACAAGCGAACATGACAACTTCCTGTATTATTGGCTGCCAAACCTCAGTCAGAGCTTGCAATGCCCAGCCTCACTGTCCAGCCCCGCCCCCTGCCCGGCCTTACTGTCCAGAAATGCCCCCTGCCCACCCTCTGCACACTCATTGGCTGTCAGTATTCTGCCCAGCAGCTGACCTCTCAGCATAAGTGACAGAGCAGAGATCCTGCTTCTCTCATCTGTGACAGCAATCACCTCACAGCCAAAATGGTGACACACAGAGATGCTACATGTTCCTTACCCCTTATAGATAAATGAATACTGTGTAAGGCAGATTATATATAGCACCCAATGTGAGTCTATAGTAGATATAGACGCCATGTATGTATGGTACATGTGTGTGCGTGCGTGGTTTGTGTCATATAGTTATGTGTATACATCTATATATATAATTGCCTTATTCTGTCTGTCTTGCTTCGAATGTGTGTCGTTACAGTGACAGTGTCATTACAGTGACAACCGGCGGATTGGCCGCTGGGCTTGGCCTGGCCCCGCCCCCTCCACGGATTGGCCGCTCGGCCTGGACCCGCCCCCCGCATGGATTGGCCCCTTGGCCAGGCCTTGTCCCCCTCACGCATTGGACGCTTGCCCTGGCCCCGCCCCCCCACGCATTCCTAGAACCCACACAAAGCCCCGACTCCCAGGTGACTGCTGCAGCCCCGGAAGCCCACACCGGCAGGACAAAGTGGAAAAAAGGCCGAATGTGTTAAACCACTAGCCTACCCCGGCTCCCGGCACGTGTGCCAGAGCCGGCGTAGGCTGGTAAATATAGTACACATCGGGTAACTATAGAAAACGCTTTCCTTAGTTACGCGATGTAACTAGCTTACCCCGGCTCCCAGCACACGTGTGCCAGAGCCGGCGTAGGCTGTTAACTATAGTACACATCGGGTAACTATAGAAACCGCTTTCCTTAGTTACCCGATGTAACTAGCTTACCCCGGCTCCCAGCACACGTGTGCCAGAGCCGGCGTAGGCTGGTAACTATAGTACACATCGGGTAACTATAGAAACCGCTTGGGATCGCGCCGGATCTGAGAAAGTGGAGAAAAGGTAAGTATTAAAAGCGACAGTGCTGACGTGTGCCGGGGTAAGCTAGTTACATCGGGTAACTAAGGAAAGCGGTTTCTATAGTTACCCGATGTGTACTATAGTTAGCAGCCTACGCCGGCTCTGGCACACATGTGCCGGGAGCCGGGGTAAGCTAGTGGTTTAACACATTCGGCCTTTTTTCCACTTTGTCCTGCCGGTGTGGGCTTTCGGGGCTGCAGCAGTCACCTGGGAGTCGGGGCTCTGTGTGGGTTCTAGGAATGCGTGGGGGGGGCGGGGCCAGGGCGAGGGTCCAATGCATGAGGGGGACAGCGCCTGGCCGAGCGGCCAATGCGTGTGGGGGGGTGGGGCCAGGCCGAGCCCAGCGACCAATCCGACGGTTGTCACTGTAACGACACTGTCACTGTAACGACACAATTTTGGAGCAAGACAGACAGATAGACAAACAGACAGACAGACAGAACAAGGCAATTATATATATAGACTAGAAGGTGGCCCGATTCTAACGCATCGGGTATTCTAGAATTTATTGTGTAGTTAATGTATGTTTTTGTTATATATATCGATGTAGTTGTGCGTAGTTGCCAGTGTTTGTGTAGGGCGCTGTAAATAATCTGGGTGTTGTCTGGGTGGGGGGGGTGTGAGAGCGGTGTTGTTTGTGTGTTGCGTTGTGTGTTGCGTTGTGTGTCTGCAGCATTGTGTGTGTGTGGTGCTGTGTGTGGCGTGGTTTGTGTGGGTGTGGAGTGCGTGTGTGTGTTTTGGGGAGGTATGTTTTGTGCAGTGTGTGTTGCGCGGTATGTGCGTATATTTGTGTATGCCGCGGTGTTTGTGTGTTGGGTGTTGTGTGTGTGCGGCGTTGTCTGTGTGAGGGTCTCTGTGTAGGGCGGTGTTTGCGGTTCCCATTGTGTGTGTGGTGTGTTGTGCAGTGCACGTGTGGCAGTGTGTGTGTTTTGGGGGGAGGTGTGCACCCGCATCGTGCTCCATCCCCCATGCTGCGCACTCCCCATCGTGCTCCATCTCCCATGCTGCGCACCCCCCATCGTGCTCCATCCCCCATGCTGCACACCCCCCATCATGCTCCATCCCCCATGCTGCGCACCCCCATCGTGCTCCAGGCCCCATGCTGTGCACTCCCCATCGTGCTCCATCCCCCATGCTGCGCACCCCCCATCGTGCTCCATCCCTTATGTTGCACACCCCCCATCGTGCTCCATCCCCCATGTTGCGCACCCCCCATCGTGCTCCATCCCCCATGCTGCGCACTCCCCATCGTGCTCCATCCCCCATGCTGCGCACTCCCCATCGTGCTCCATCCCCCATGCTGCGCACTCCCCATCGTGCTCTATCCCCCATGCTGCGCACTCCCCATTGTGCTCCATCCCCCATGCTGCGCACTCCCCATCGTGCTCCATCCCCCATGCTGCGCACCCCCCCATCGTGCTCCATCCCCCATGCTGCGCACCCCCCATCGTGCTCCATTCCCCATGCTGCGTACTCCCCATCGTGCTCCATCCCCCATGCTGCGCACTACCCATTGTGCTCCATCCCCCATGCTTCGCACTCCCAAACGTGCTCCATCCCTCATGCTGCACCCTCCCCATCGTGCTCCATGCCCCATGCTGCGCACTCCCCATCGTGCTCTATCCCCCATGCTGCGCATTCCCAAACGTGCTCCATCCCCCATGCTGCGCACCCCCCATCGTGCTCCATCCCCCATGCTGCGCACTCCCCATTGTGCTCCATCCCCCATGCTGTGCACTCCCCATCGTGCTCCATCCCCCATGCTGCGCATTCCTGATCGTGCTCCATCCCCCATGCTGCGCACTCCCCATCGTGCTCTATCCTCCATGCTGTGCACTTCCCATCGTGCTCTATCCCCCATGCTGCGCACTCCCCATCGTGCTCCATCCCCCATGCTGCGCACTCCCCATCGTGCTCCATCCCCCATGCTGCGCACCCCCCATCGTGATCCATCCCCCATGCTGTGCACTCCCCATCGTGCTCCATCCCCCATGCTGCGCACTCCCCATCGTGCTCCATCCCCCATGCTGCGCACTCCCCATCGTGCTCCATCCCCCATGCTGCGCACTCCCCATCGTGCTCCATGCCGCGCACTCCCCATCGTGCTCTATCCCCCATGCTGCGCACTCCCCATTGTGCTCCATCCCCCATGCTGCGCACTCCCCATCGTGCTCCATCCCCCATGCTGCGCACCCCCCATCGTGATCCATCCCCCATGCTGTGCACTCCCCATCGTGCTCCATCCCCCATGCTGCGCACTCCCCATCGTGCTCCATCCCCCATGCTGCGCACTCCCCATCGTGCTCCATCCCCCATGCTGCGCACTCCCCATCGTGCTCCATGCCGCGCACTCCCCATCGTGCTCTATCCCCCATGCTGCGCACTCCCCATTGTGCTCCATCCCCCATGCTGCGCACTCCCCATCGTGCTCCATCCCCCATGCTGCGCACCCCCCACCGTGCTCCATCCCCCATGCTGTGCACTCCCCATCGTGCTCCATCCCCCATGCTGCGCACTCCCCATTGTGCTCCATCCCCCATGCTGCGCACCCCCCATCGTGCTCCATCCCCCATGCTGCGCACTCCCCATCGTGCTCCATCCCCCATGCTGCGCACCCCCCATCGTGCTCCATCCCCCATGCTGCGCACTCCCCATCGTGCTCCATCCCCCATGCTGCGCACCCCCCATCGTGCTCCACAGTCACACATCAGACAGTATACACGCACACATCTGATTGCATACACTCACACACACACCCCACTTCTCCCTGTGCCCACCGGTGGGCGGTCCCAGCAGCTGTGCTGCACGCCGTGCTCCTCCGCCGACACTCACAGATCCGATCGCATACACTCACACACACATACTCACACATCAGAACACACTCACACACATCCGATCGCATACACACACACACACTCACACATCAGAACACACTCACACACATCCGATCGCATACACGAACACACACACTGACGATATCGCACAGCGCTCACACAATCACAACATCCGGAGATACCACATGCTTCCGGCCATGTGATCCTCCGGCAGCTCCTGGAAGATCACTGCAGGCACAGGATCACCGCCGAGAAGCAAGCGATATCACGGGATGTTGTGAGTGTGTGGATGCGATCTGATGTGGGTGTGAGGTGTGTGTGAGAGTGAGTGTGATCTGATGTGTGTGTGTGTGTGTTCCGCAGCTGCAGGACCTTGATGCGCTCACCTGGGAGCCGGTGTACGCTGGTAACCATGCTACAATATTACATGGTTACCAGCGTACCCCGCCCCCCGCTCGCACGGGAGCCCACACCAGCGTACGCCGGCGTACGCTGATGTGGGCTCCCGGGGGTACAGCACTCACCTGGGAGTCGGTTCGGGGAATGCGTGCGGGTGGCTGGGCCAGAGCGAGCGTGCAATGCGTGAGGGGGGCGGGGCGTGGCCGAGTTGCCAATGCGTGCAGGGGGCCGGGGCGAGAGGCCAATCCGTGCGAGGGGGCGGAGCCGAGGCGAGCGGCCAATCTGTGCGGGGGGGCGGGGCCATGGCAAGCCCAGCGGCCAATCCGCTGTTTGTCACCGTAAGGACACAATTTTGGAGCAAGACAGACAGACAGACAGAATAAGGCAATTATATATATAGATGTGTCACTATATGAAGTGACACATTGGGCTCAGAATGTGGAATATGCAGATTGCATACGAGTGGTCCCATGACCATTCATTCTGACTGTCGACAACAGTGTCTGCTGCATGTGATGTGAGGATTCACTTATGTGCACTGTGTAACAGCAAACAAGAAATAGTGCGATAATAATAAATAATAATAATAATAATCTGCAATAAAATATTACTGCAGATTTTTGTGAAAAACCTTGACCACTATTTTTTCCTTGGGCTACATGATATTTTGGTCATGCTATCAAACATCGCAGCATGCCTATATCACTACTAGCATGATGCAGGTCCGTGAGGTGGCTTTCATTTCCGCACTGGTAATAGCCGCCCGTCCCTCACAGCATCACTCTTTCAATGGCATCAACATTCTGGATGCACATACAGTTGAAAACAAGAAGAAATCATAAGCTCCCTGCTCCATCTTTCACCCAGTTTATGTGAGCTCTGAGACTCTGTGTGCATGATGTCACTATTAGAGTTGAGCGCGGTTCGTGGTTCTCCAGTTCGCGGTTTGAGTGATTTTGGGGGCTGTTCTAGATCGAACTAGAACTCGAGTTCTAGCAGCAAAGCGCTTTGGTTAGTAACCCGATGTTTATCCTAGTTACGTGCAGGAAGCCCACACTTCCCCGCTCAGCTCACTCCGCCCCCTCCTGCACGCGGCATGTACGTGTACACACACACACACACACACACACACTCTGCACACTGCACTCTGCACACATGGTCCCGCTCGGCTTACCTGCGGTGATGAAGTCCCGCCATCCCGACCTCAGCGCTGTCACTGTCCTCCATGGCCGCCGCTTGTCACATCACCTTCTCTCGCTTCCGACCCGAGACTGACTAGCGGTGACGTCACGGGCCGCTCGCGATACTTGGCTGTGAAGATGATTGAAGTCAGTGTGTAGGAGATCAGTGCAGGTAATGTACCTCGCTCCTGACAGCAGTACTTGTCATGCCCTGCAGTGACCTGGGCTGACCCATTGATGTTAGCTCAGGTCACTGCATTGCTCTCCCAGCCAATGGGGAACATTCTGCTCTTCATTGACTGGGACAGTGTGGATCGTCATGGCAACCCCTTGGATTACACCAGACCTGGATTTGTTTTTCTTTCTAATAAATTGGTTAAAGAGGGAATGTTTTGGGGAGTGTTTTTTCAAATAAAAATGTGTTTGTCGTCTATTTTTTTTTATTACTGACTGGGTTGGTGATGTCGGGTATCTGATAGACGCCTGACCTCACCAACCCCAGGGCTTGATGCCAGGTGACATTACACATCTGGTATTAACCCCATATATTACCCCATTTGCCACCGCACCAGGGCGCGGGATGAGCTGGGGCGAAGCACCAGGATTGGCGCATCTAATAAATGCGCCACTTCTGGGGCGGCTGCGGCCTGCTATTTTTAGGCTGAGGAGAGTCCAATAACCATGGACCTCCCTAGTCTGAGAATATCAGACCCCAGCTGTCTGCTTTACCTTAGAAACAACAAAGAGCCAGCACCAATGTGCACTAAGGCATCAAATATTCCAAACTGCATTATAAAAATTTTTTTTGAGATTTTTGGCAAAAAATTGCAATTTCTTGAGCTGCTTCGCCACGTCACGGCAAATCTCATTTGAAGCAGTCCTACACTAAAATATTTTTATAAAATGTGCCATGCGGCCTCACATATAAATAGCAGAACTGCTCTCAGCAGCACTCACCTGGTCTATTGCAGTCCCGTACCCATGACTGAGTCATGGCTGTGGGCGGGACAGGTCCAAGCAAATGCTGCATGAAGTATATATATAGCCTGTGGACAAAGCCTGATGACCCAATGTGAACAGTCACCAAACGCCAAAATCTATACAGATGGAATACATCCCAAATTGGGGTGCATAGCAAGGTGGAGGTCAACCACCGACCAATTCAACAAAGAAACAACAAAGAGCCAGCACCAATGTGCACTAAGGCATCAAATATTCCAAACTGCATTATAAAAATTTTTTTTTTTGAGATTTTTGGCAAAAAATTGCAATTTCTTGAGCTGCTTCGCCACGTCACGGCAAATCTCATTTGAAGCAGTCCTACACTAAAATATTTTTATAAAATGTGCCATGCGGCCTCACATATAAATAGCAGAACTGCTCTCAGCAGCACTCACCTGGTCTATTGCAGTCCCGTACCCATGACTGAGTCATGGCTGTGGGCGGGACAGGTCCAAGCAAATGCTGCATGAAGTATATATATAGCCTGTGGACAAAGCCTGATGACCCAATGTGAACAGTCACCAAACGCCAAAATCTATACAGATGGAATACATCCCAAATTGGGGTGCATAGCAAGGTGGAGGTCAACCACCGACCAATTCAACAAAGAAACAACAAAGAGCCAGCACCAATGTGCACTAAGGCATCAAATATTCCAAACTGCATTATAAAAATTTTTTTTTGAGATTTTTGGCAAAAAATTGCAATTTCTTGAGCTGCTTCGCCACGTCACGGCAAATCTCATTTGAAGCAGTCCTACACTAAAATATTTTTATAAAATGTGCCATGCGGCCTCACATATAAATAGCAGAACTGCTCTCAGCAGCACTCACCTGGTCTATTGCAGTCCCGTACCCATGACTGAGTCATGGCTGTGGGCGGGACAGGTCCAAGCAAATGCTGCATGAAGTATATATATAGCCTGTGGACAAAGCCTGATGACCCAATGTGAACAGTCACCAAACGCCAAAATCTATACAGATGGAATACATCCCAAATTGGGGTGCATAGCAAGGTGGAGGTCAACCACCGACCAATTCAACAAAGAAACAACAAAGAGCCAGCACCAATGTGCACTAAGGCATCAAATATTCCAAACTGCATTATAAAAATTTTTTTTGAGATTTTTGGCAAAAAATTGCAATTTCTTGAGCTGCTTCGCCACGTCACGGCAAATCTCATTTGAAGCAGTCCTACACTAAAATATTTTTATAAAATGTGCCATGCGGCCTCACATATAAATAGCAGAACTGCTCTCAGCAGCACTCACCTGGTCTATTGCAGTCCCGTACCCATGACTGAGTCATGGCTGTGGGCGGGACAGGTCCAAGCAAATGCTGCATGAAGTATATATATAGCCTGTGGACAAAGCCTGATGACCCAATGTGAACAGTCACCAAACGCCAAAATCTATACAGATGGAATACATCCCAAATTGGGGTGCATAGCAAGGTGGAGGTCAACCACCGACCAATTCAACAAAGAAACAACAAAGAGCCAGCACCAATGTGCACTAAGGCATCAAATATTCCAAACTGCATTATAAAATTTTTTTTTGAGATTTTTGGCAAAAAATTGCAATTTCTTGAGCTGCTTCGCCACGTCACGGCAAATCTCATTTGAAGCAGTCCTACACTAAAATATTTTTATAAAATGTGCCATGCGGCCTCACATATAAATAGCAGAACTGCTCTCAGCAGCACTCACCTGGTCTATTGCAGTCCCGTACCCATGACTGAGTTCACCAATGGAGTGAACATCTGACCGCCTCATGTAGGTTGAAGCTATGGATCCTGGGTAAATTTATGCATTTACCCTCCTTCAGTTTTTTTGCAGTACGCAAACAAACGGAAGGCACACGGATGACAAACAGATGACATACGGACCGTCTACAGAACGGAAACGGATGCCACACGGATGCACCCGTGAAAAAAACGGACTGTTTTTTGCAGACCGCAAAAATGGATCGGTCGTGTTAATGTAGCCTTATTCTGATCTGCCATTTATAAACAGCAGGCAGAAATAAGTGAATAACGCCCCCCAGCGTCAGAAAATCTCAGGGGGTTTCAGGGCTAGCTGAGATCCTGGAGATAATGATTCAGGACGGTTTTTCCGGTCCCCGCTCACGTGATCACAGGTATACACCGTACACCGATGATCACGTTACAGTAAATGACAGCGCCGGTAAAAAATTATTTATCTCCCATCTGGCATGAACAAACATGATAAATCTCCTCCCCGGTCCCCTCCGGTCCCCCGGTGTCGCCAAAGTGCCCCCCCTGATGCCCTCCCCCTGAAAACTCCTCCCCAGGCCCTGCCAGGTCACCCCCTATAACCCCACCGGTGTTCCCCGGTGTCCCACGGTACCTGTGCAGCGTTGATCCCCCGCGGCCCTCTCCTTCACAATAGACGCTGCCGCATGCACAGAGCGGCTGTCAGCTCAGCTTCCTGTGTTCAGACACAGTGAGTGGTGGTTATGCATCTGTAAGCTAAACGAGCGGCACGGTGGCTCATTGATTAGCACTGCAGTTTTGCAGTGCTGAGGTCCTGGGTTCAATTCTCACCAAGGACACCATCTGCAGGGAGTTTGTATGTTCTCCCCGTGTTTGCGTGGGTTTCCTCCGGGTTCTCTGGTTTCCTCCCACACTCCAAAGACATACAGCGCTATGGAATTAATAACGCTATATAAATGAATAAATTATTATTATTACTGCAATGCCCTGCTCATGAGGTAAGGAACATAATTAATCAGGAGAGCTATACTACATTTCCAAATGGAGGGATTTGCTTTTATAGTTGCCCTGCTGAATGACTACCAAACATTTGAGTCCGTTATACGCCACAAGAAAACACATCTAAATAGCGAGCTCTGTTGTTACGTATTCATTCAGCTGGATTCCATCTCCAAGATCCTATCCCCAATATATAGTAGGTGGAATAGCAATAATATCAGCAAATACCAATATTTGGAAATGTAGAATAGTTCTCCTGATTAGGCATGCCCTTACCTCATGAGCAGGGCATTGCAGTTTTGGTAGCAACCATTACGACATGGCCTCTGCTACTGTGGACCCGGGGAGAGTGAGTGCAGATTCATTGCACCCACACTCCTCACATGAAGGGTCTGTACTCCTAGAAAATGGGGGATACGTTCCCTGAGTGTCTCCCCCCCATATTCTAGACGGTCCAGAGTCGTCGTGGGACCCCTTTATTTTTTTTCTTACAATAAATTGGTGAAAGAGGGAATGTTTTGGGGACTGTTTTTTCAAATTAATTTCTTTTGTCGATTTTTTTTTTGTTAGTACTGACAGTTTATGATGTTGGGTATCTAATAGACGCCATGACATCACAAACTGCTGGGCTTGATGTCAGGTGACCTTACAGCTAGTATCAACTCGATTTATTACCCCGTTTGCCACTGCACCAGGGCACGGGATGAGCTGGGGTGAAGCGCCAGGATTTGCGCATCTAGTGGATGCGCCACGTCTGGGGTGCCTGTGGCCTGCTATTTTTAGGCTGTGAAGGCCCAATAACTATGGACCTTCCCACCCTGAGAATACCAGACCACAGCTGTCCGCTTTACCTTGGCTGGTGATCCAATTTGGGAGGGACCCTACTTTTTGTGTAATTATTAATATTTATAAAAGAATTATAAAAAAAGAGCCTGGGGGGACCTCCACATTGGATCCCCAACCACGGTAAAGCTGCCAGCTGTGGTTTTCAGGCTACAGCCGTCTGCTTTACCCTAGCTGGCTATCAAAAATGGGGGGACCCAACGTCATTTTTTTTTTAACTATTTTTTAAATAGAAAAAATTAATGGGCTTCCCTGTATTTTGATTGCCAACCAAGGTAACGCCAGGCAGATGGGGGTGGCAACCCATAGCTGTCTGCTTTATCTGCTTTCATAGAAGTGCCATCATCTGGCGCTGTATCCAACTCTTCCAACAGCCCTGAAGCCGGGTGGCTTGTTGGGTAATAATGAGTTAATACTAGCTTTGTTTTACTAGCTAGTATTAAGCCAGAGGTTCTTAATGTCAGGCACGTTTGACCCGGCCATTAAGAATCTCCAATAAAGGGTTAAAAAAAGACACCACACAGAGAAAAAATACTTTAATAGAAATAAATACACAGACACATTAGAGACTCCATCTTTATTACCCCCTGTCAGCCCTCCACGATCCATGGTTTTCTGTCTTTCTCGTTCAACAAATGCAGCTCTGCTACATCACTGCTGCATGGGGAAGACGCTGCTTCCCGTGCAGCCCTCACTCCGTGAAAGCTGCACGGAAAGCAGCGTGCAGCCTTCACTCCGTGAGTGATCAGTGCTGCTGGCTGTTAGCGGTAACAGCGGTAACGCTGACAGACGCGTTACCATAGCAACGGTGCTCCCGGAGCCGCGGTTAGCGGTGACGTCACCACTAACTGCATTGCTATGGCAACGGTGATCTCCGTTAATGACCGGCTGTGTCAGCCGGTCCCTAACGGAGCGGGGAGTCGACCGTGTGCTACAGCATGTCGCCGGTACACAGCGATACACAAATGTGCACCGTGTACCGGAGAGATGCACTCGCGGGTCCTACATGACGCGTCATAGTCATGTGACCAGTCTGTAGCCAATGAGATAATAGCCACGTGACTGGTCACATGGCTATTTTGACATCACGATAGGTCCTGCATCTCTGCTGGCAGTGCTAGTCACCGGGAGGATTCAGCGATCATCGGATGGAATAGCGGCAGGAGACAGAGTGCAGGAGGGATCGCGGGGACCGGTAAGTGTTATGACAATGTTTATTAACTGTTTGTGTACATTTATCATGCGTTTTTATGTGTTTGTGATTGCCTCCCATTATAGCCTATTGGTTCGAGTTCGGTTCGTCGAACGTTCGACGAACCGAACTCGAACGGGACCTCCGTTTGGCGAACCGACCTCGAGCCGAACCGCGACCGGTTCGCTCATCTCTAGTCACTATATCGCACCCTCTGTACTGAGCTTCAGGACGCACGCTGCAGAAAATGGAGCAGCAGGGAAATGAGGAAAGGTGAGTAAATTGGCTCAGTGGTGAGCACTGCAGCCTTGCAGCCTTGCAGCGCTGGGGTCCTGGGTTCTATAGTCCCACTAAGGACACCATCTGCAAGGAGTTTGTATGTTCTCCCCGTGTTTGCGTGGGTTTCCTGCGGTTTCCTCCCACACTCCAAAAAACATACTGATAGGGGATTTAGATTCTGAGCCCCAATGGGGACAGTGTTGCCAATGTATGTAAAGCACTGTGGAATTAATAGCGCTATATAAATGAATAAATATTATTATAATATTATTACAAATTATTATTTGTCAAATTTTATACATAAATGGGGAGAAATGTGTGTTCACATAGTGTTGGGCAGAGCTGGCATCTGTGTGGCATCCGTTCCGTTCAATATATGGTCCGTGTGTCATCCACGTGCCTTCCTATTTTTTGCGTACTGCAAAAAAAATGGAAGCAGCTAGATAGATAGAGGGATAGATAGAGAGACAGATAGCTAGAGGGATAAATAGAGAGATGGATGAATTAATGAATGAATGAATGAAGGGATAGATAGAAGGATAGATAGATAATAGATGAGAAAGATCTATATAATGTCCTACCCCCTCTGCATATTCTAAGCTGGCACCCTTTAGTGACTTTCATGTGGCACTAAAGGGTGCTTAGCCTTGTAGTTAGCCAAAAAATAAATAAATAATTAAAAAAAAAAAACGACGTGGGATCCGGTTAGGAAAAAAAATATGGCGATTGCCATTCTTTCAGCACTCAGCAGCACTGATCTAAACCCCGTCCCCCCCGCACACTATACGCTGAATTTTGATAATGTCATTATTAACATTGAATGACAGTATTACAGTGAAAAGCTAGCTGGTAACAGCTAACTAACTACGCTTTTGGTGATCGAACCGTTATCGAACGGTAACTCGAACTGTCGAACATGAAGCAAATCGTTCGAGTTCACATCGCCAAAACAGGTCGAACTTGAAATTGGCGAACAGTTCGATTAGAACACCGCTCAACTCTAATATCAACCACTATTGTTGGCTTTTGTTTCAATAAATAGTTTGAGATAAGGAAATCACCATTGACTGTTTCTACATAAGTGCCCTACATTCATGATAAAATAACACTGTAGAGGGAACTCTTTACGTTTTCCATAAACTTCACCCGAAAGACTTTTTGTGAGTAGTGTATGAACACTTAGGGTGGCCGATGCTAGCGATGGCGAGCGTGATAGCACCCGCCCCTATCGTTATGCCGATATGTGAAGATCGCTGCCGTAGCGAACATTATCGCTACGGCAGCGTCACACGTACTTACCTGCTCGGCGACGTCGCTGTGACCGGCGAATTGCCTCCTTTCTAAGTGGGCGGTTCGCTCGGCGTCACAGTGACGTCACTAAGCTGCCGCCCAATCAAAGCGGAAAGGCAGAGATGAGCGGGATGAACATCCCGCCCACCTTCTTCCTTCCTCATTGCTGGCATGTGGCAGGTAAGGAGAGGTTCCTCGTTCCTGCGGCGTCACACGTAGCGATGTGTGCTGCCGCAGGGACGAGGATCAACTTCGCCCAAGCGACAGCAGCGATAATTGGGAGAGGACCCCCATGTCAACGAGGAGTGATTTTGGACGTTTTTGCAACGATCCAAAATTGCTCCTAGGAGTCACACACAACGAGATCGCTACAGTCTATCTGCTATATCCTCCTTCTTCTCCTCTCGCTTCCTAAAGCTCAATGTGGCCAAAACTGAACTAATCATCTTTCCTCCGTCTCACCTACACTCTCCACCTGATCTATCTATTACAATAAATAACACCACGCTCTCGCCAGTACCCAAAGTTCGCTGCCTCGGAGTGACCTTTGACTCTGCCTTATCCTTCATACCACACATCCAATCCCTCACCACCTCCTGCCGTCTTCAACTCAAAAATATTTCCAGAATCCGCCCTTTCCTCAATTTGCAATCTACTAAAATGCTAGTGCATGCCCTCATAATCTCCCGCCTCGACTACTGTAACATCCTCCTCTGTGGCCTCCCTGCCAACACGCTTGCCCCTCTCCAGTCCATCCTTAACTCTGCTGCCCGACTTATCCACCTCTCTCCTCAATACCACCCCGCTTCTCCTCTCTGCATGTCCCTCCACTGGCTTCCAATCTTCCACCGTATCCAATTCAAACTTCTAACACTGACCTACAAAGCTGTGCATAATCTTTCCCCTCCGTACATCTCCGAACTACTCTCCCACTACACTCCAACACGTCACCTCCGGTCCTCCCAAGATCTCCTCCTCTCCTCCTCTCTCATTCGCTCCTCACACAACCGACTCCAAGACTTCTCCCGAGCATCCCCAGTCTCCTGGAACTCGCTGCCTCAACACGTCAGACTATCCCCTACCCTTGCAAACTTCAAACGGAACCTGAAAACGCACCTGTTTAGAAATGCCTACAATCTACAATGAACTCGCTGCCGCCCGACCACCGTGCGGAGCTGCCGCCCGACCACCGTGCGGAGCTGCCGCCCGACCACCGTGCGGAGCTGCCGCCCGACCACCGTGCGGAGCTGCCGCCCGACCACCGTGCGGAGCTGCCGCCCGACCACCGTGCGGAGCTGCCGCCTGACCTACACCCCACCTATTGTCTCCTCCCCATAATCCTATAGAATGTAAGCCCGCAAGGGTAGGGCCCTCTTCCCTCTGTACTAGTCTGTCTACTGTAACTTGTATACGTATTTTGTATGTAACCCCCTTCTCATGTACAGCACCATGGAATTAATGGTGCTCTATAAATAAATAATAATAATAATAATAATAATAATAATGTGCGTCACAAAATTTGTGACCCCCACCGAGATCGCTGTAGCGATCTCGTAGCGTGTAAAGCCCGCTTTACGTCAGGAAATATTTGGATAATAACACAAGCTTTGGTTTTTCCGCTGTTTACCAAAGTATGTTCAGGATAAAGCTATATAATCAATCTGAGCTTAACCCCTTCAACCCCCTGGAGATTTTCGGTTTTTATTTTTTCCTCCCCTTCTTCCAATAGCCATAACTTTTCTATTTTTTTTTCAATATAGCTTTTTGAGGACTTTTTTTTGCCATGAGTTGTACTTTTGAATGACAGCATTCATTCTGCCACATTTTGTACTAGAAAACAGGAAACAAATTCCAAGTCCTGTGAAATGACAAAAAAAGTGCAATTGCATGATCTTTTTTTGGGTTCTATATTTACCTTGTCCACTATATGGTAAAACTGACTTGGCAGTATAATTCCCCAGGCCGGTACAAGTTCAATTATTCCAAATGTGACACCCTGGCCTATCAAGTCGTCACAGGGTATTGTGCAATCTGCCCTTCAGCACAGTATCCAAGTCCTCCTTGGTTACGGATCCCTGTTCTTTGGTGTTGCTAAGATCAAAGCCAGTCAAAACCCTAGGAACACTTTGCACCACACCCACCAGACACACCATTGGGAGCCTGAAGGGAATAGGGCTGCTCATTTGGGGGTTGGTTGGGGAAAGAAATAAGTGAGAGGAGAAGTAAAAAGGAGTGGAAGGAGTAGGAGGTAGTGCATGACTCTCTGAGAGGGAGAGGGCTCCTGAATTCTATTAGGTGGCAGACGTTGGTCTGGGCCTGGTAGGAGCTGGAACACTGGTCGCAGGGGATTGTGTCAAGGGACACGGATTGCTGAGGAGGGCAGCCGGCGGCCTTGAGCCATCTCCGGGCAGGGGCCAGGGCACAACGGGGTACGTGGGAAGTAGCTTCAAGCATCCTGGTAATTTACCCGACGGGGGTGAAGTCTTCAAGATTCATCCCTCACCTGCTCCAAAATCAGGGTACTAGCGCTCCGATGGCATAGGGCTTTCGCTAAAAACACAGTCAATCAAATCCCAAGCGTGACTCCTGAGAGTAAGCTCACACCGTTAGCCATACGGGTGAGCGGGACCTGATTAGTTCCACACTATCGGGTCCAAACAGTGAACAAGGTGCCACGGAAAATGTCACAGGCTAACAAGCAACACCAAGGGCACGGATCCAAGTGTGCTCCCTCCTTGCTGCAGCGGTGCTAAGAATTCTGGTTTACAAGCTGTCGGTGTCAGTATTCTTGGACTGAGTTAGTACGCAGAAAACCTTTCCTTTCCCAATGGCAACCCTTCACTGCCATCACCGGGCCCCGGGGGACAACCCCCTACCCACGGAGGGGTTAGACACCTAGCTGCCATACCACCGCCACCGGGCTCCCCAAGAACTGGATTAAGGCTAGGGTTAGGGCTAGACCATGGGTTATGAATAGAGTTAAAACAGGAGTTAGGGTCAGACCAGGAGCAAGAAATAGGGTTAGTCCAGCAGTTAAAGTTAGGTTATCCCAGTATTGAAGGTTTAGGTTTGGGTTAGGCCAGGGGTGAGATTAGGGTTATGCCATGGGTTAAGGCTAGAGTTAGGGTTAGACCATGGGTTAGGAATAGAGTAAAAACAGGAGTTAGTTTAAAATTAAGGGCTAAAAATAGGGTTAGTCCAGCAGTTTAACCTAGGTTTAGCCAGAATTTTAAGGTTTAGGTTAAGTTAGAGGTGAGGATTGGGGTTGGATCCTGGATTAAGGCTAGGATTAGGGTTACACTATGAGCTAGGAAAAGAGTTAAAGCAGGAGTTAGGGTCAGACCAGGGGTTAGGTTAAGCCAAAATTAAAGGTTTAGGTTAAGCCAGAGGTGAGGATTATGGTTATGCCATGGGTTAAGGCTAGGGTTAGGGTTGGACCATGGGTTAGTAATAGAGTTAAAACACGAGTTAGGGTCAGACTAGGTGCTAGAAATAGGGTTAGTCCAGCAGTTAAAGTTAGGTTATCCCAGAATTTAAGGTTTAGGTTTGGGTTAGGCCAGAGGTGAGGATTGGAGTTAAAACAGGAGTTAGGATCAGACCACGAGCTAGAAATAGGGTTAGTCCAGCAGTTAAAGTTACGTTAACCCAGTATTGAAGGTTTAGGTTAAGTCAGAGGTGAGGATTAGGGTTGGGTCCTGGGTTAAGGCTAGGGTTGGGGTTAGACCATGAGTTAGTAATAGAGTTAAAACAGGAGTTAGGGTCAGACCATGAGCTAGAAATAGGGTTAGTCCAGCAGTTAAAGATTTTAAGATTTAGGTTTGTTTTAGGCCAGAGGTGAGGATTAGGGTTAAGTCCTGGGTTAAGGCTAGGGTTAGGGTTAGACCATGGGTTAGGAATAGAGTTAAAACAGGAGTTAGGGTCAGACCAGGAGCTAGAAATAGGGTTAGTCCAGCAGTTAAAGTTAGCTTATCCCAGCTATGGGAGGCCTGGATTACCCCAAGCTGTAACATCTCCTCCAGTTCGTGCTGCATGGTGTTTCGAACTGATTCAGGTACCCGGTAAGGAGCCAGTTGTATGGGACGGATGCCCTGAGTGTCCACATGATGTTGGGTGATGGTGGTTCGACCTGGTTGGGATGAGAAAGCAGCCCGTCTCTGTTGAAGCACTTCCAGCATCTGGATTTTCTGTAAGGAGTCCAGGTGATCTCCCAGGGGAACCTGTTCCACAGTGGATGGGGCTCTCGCTGCTTCCACGAGATCAGGTAGAGAGTCCTCATCCTCTTGACCATCTTCTGAAGCCAACCGACAGCTTGCTATCATTGGAATGTTCCGGTCATGGTACTCCTTAATCATATTCACATGGACAGTCTTTTGCCTTAGCCCCTGATCATCTAAAACAAGAAGGTAATTGGTATCATTCAGTTTTCTGAGAACCCGGAAGGGACCCTCCCATGTGGTCTGCAGTTTATTCTGCCGATGGGGAACAATCATTAAGACTTGTTGTCCTTCTACAAACTCCCGATAGCGTTCTTTACGGTCATACCATGTCTTCTGTCTGGTTTGAGCCATACGCAAATGACTCTAGGCAAAACTAGCAAGTTGGGCCAGGGTTTCTCGCAGCTTTAGGACATAAGGGACAACAGGGGTTCCTGTATCTTCAACTTGCCCCTCCCAGTATTCCTTGAGCAGGGTTAAGGGTCCTCGGACCTTTCTTCCATAGAGTAGTTCAAAGGGGGAGAACCCAGTGGACTCCTGGGGAACTTCCCGATAGGCAAACAAGAGATGGGGTAGGTACTTCTCCCAGTCTGAATCTCGGTCCGTGAAGGCCCTCAGCATATTCTTCAGAGTGCCGTTGAATCGTTCACAAAGTCCATTTGTTTGGGGATGATACGGGGTTGTTCGGATCGCTCGTACTCCACAGGTGCGCCACAGACACTGGACCAACTCTGACATAAACTGGGAGCCTTGGTCCGACAAGATCTCACTGGGGAATCCTACTCTATTAAAAATAATAACCAAGGCCTCGGCCACCTTGGCTGCAGAGATACTTGACAAGGCCACGGCTTCTGGATATCGGGTGGCATAGTCCACAACAGTGAGAATGTACTGCTTTCCAGATTTACTTGGTTTAGCCAGAGGTCCAATGATATCAACAGCTACTCTTTGAAAAGGTTCTTCTATTATAGGGAGCGGTTGCAGGGGTGCCTTTGGGTGATCTCCGGGTCGCCCTCTACGCTGACATATGTCACAAGTTCGGCAGAAATGCGCCACTGCTTGGGAAATCCCCGGCCAATAAAAAGTTTGAGTCAATCGTCTCTCGGTGCGGGTTTTGCCATGATGGCCAGCCGTAGGAATGTCATGAGCCAGGTGTAATAGGGGAATTCTGTACTTCTGAGGAACAATCAGCTGTTTGCTATAAGTCCAGGGCTTATCTAGGGAGTCGGCATTGGCAACCCGATACAGAAGTCCATTTTCTCTGATAATTCTTTCTCCGTTCTCCCCTAGCTGCCCTATTTCAGCTCGGTCTCTAAAACTAGCAAGGGTGGGGTCAGTATCTACTTCTTGTCTAAACTGAACTTTATCCCAAGTAACATTCATATTATACCCACAAGAAGAATCACTCACCGGCTGTAATGGCAGTTCTGGTGGCCTCATTTCCATGGATGGGTTGTACACGTCCACATGGGCTGCTCTCTTGGCTTGACTTCTGGTTACCGCACCGACAAAGTGGCAATGAAGATTCCCCACATCATTTCCTAGAAGAACGTCTGCAGGGAGGCCGCTCATCACACCGACCACACATTGTTTTGCCCCAAATCTATAATCCAGGGTCACACTCGCTCTTGGAATATATCTCTGGGTACCTCCTGCCAGTTCAATAACAATTCCTGGTCCCTTTTGAATTGCTTGTGGTTGAATTACTCGGGGATCGGCTATGGTGAGGAAAGCCCCAGTGTCACGGAAGCCAACAACTTTTTGGCCATCCAGCACGACCTCCTGTAGATGTTTGTCCTGAAGATCAGAAGAACAGGTGGCTGGAGCTCGCACCCCATAGACTCCGGGTAGGGGAGCCAGGATATCTGAGTCACTTGGCAAGTCATCAGGCACAGAATCCAGCTCTTCTCCTGGTGAAGGTGTCTGTAGATAATGAACAGGCAAAGGCGGTCTGTAGCTGTTCTGTCTCCGAACACCTGGATATTGGAATTGCATGTGCCCAGGCTGCCCACACCCATAACATCTGCGCTCTGGGATTCTTCCTCCACGTCGTATTCCCAAAGGTGGAGCAGGAGTAATGCGAGGCACAGTCAGACGAAAGTCCCCATAAGTTGACGGTCTAGGGTGATGGTGAACATTGGGGCCAGAAGGACCAGGGGCCGCCAGCGTTGGGGGGTTGGTGGTTTTTTTCTCACTGGGTAGTAGTTTTTTCCACTGAGGCTTGATGGTGAGAGCCTCATCAGCTAGAGCTGCAGCTTCCTCCACAGTGGCTGGTCTCCTTTCACGCACCCATTCCCGGATCTCAGCGGGGCACTTGAAGTAAAACTGCTCTTTTAGGAGGACCTGGAGGACGGTCTCCAAGGTTAAGGCCTCCTCTGCCTCCAGCCAACGATGCCACAGATGTTTGAGTTTGTGGGCATACATCTTGAAGGACACTTCCTCATCACATGCTAAAGTACGGAACTGAGTCCTGTAAGTGTCTGGCGTTACAGCATAATGTTCTAGAATAGTCTGTTTAATATCCGCATACTCACAGTTCCACCGAGGGTCCATAGCTCTATAGGCTGCAGCAGCTCCACCCTCTAAGAGCCCAACCAGATGCCGGACGCGCTCCCTTTCTGGGACTTCCATTAACCCCTTCAGCCCCAAGCCTATTTTGACCCTAAAGACCAGGCCATTTTTTGCAGTTCTGACCAGTGTCACTTTATGAGGTTATAACTCTGGAACGCTTCAGCGGATCCCGGTGATTCTGAGATTGTTTTTTCGTGACATATTGGGCTTCATGTTAGTGGTAAATTTAGGCCGATATTTTTTGCATTTCTTTGTGAAAAAATGGAAATTTCGCGAAAATTTTGAAAATTTTGTAATTTTCAAACTTTGAATTTTTATGCTCTAAAACCAACGAGACATATGACACAAAATAATTAATAAATAACATTTCCCACATGTCTACTTTACATCAGAACAATTTTGGGGAAAAAAAAAAAATTTAAGGAAGTTATAGGGGTTCAAAGTTTATGAGCAATTTCTCATTTTTACAACAAAATTTACAAAGGCACTTTTTTAGGGACCACATCACATTTGAAGCGATTTTGAAAGGTCTACATGACACAAAACACCCAAAAGTGACACCATTCCAAAAACGGCACCCCTCAGGCTACTCAAAACCACATTCAAGAAGGTTATTAACCCTTCAGGTGCTTCACAGTAACTAAAGCAATATGGAAGAAAAAATGAACATTTTACTTTTTGCAACAAAAATGTTAATTTAGACTCAAATATTGCATATTCACAAGGGTAGCAGGATTAAATGAACCCCCAAATTTGTTGGACAATTTCTACTGAACACGCAGATACCTCATATGTGGCGAAAAACCACTGTTTGGGCGCACGGCAGGACTCGGAAGGGAAGGAGCGCCATTTGACTTTTTTGAACAGAAAATTAGCTGGAATCGTTAGCCGCACCATGTTGCGTTTGGAGAGCCCCTGAGGTGCCGAAACAGTGGAGCTCCCCCACATGTGACCCCATTTTGGAAACTAGACCCCTCATGGAATTTATCTAGATGTTTATTGAGCACTTTGAGCCTCTGGGGGCTTCACAAAAGTTAATAGAGTTGAGCCGTGAAAATAAAAAAAAAAAAATTTTACTACAAAATTGTTACTTCAACCAGGTAGCTTTTTTTTTCACAAGGGTATCAGGAAAAATTGCACCATAAAATGTATTGTGCAATGTCTCCTGAGTACACAGACACCTCATATGTGGTGGAAATCAAATGTTTGGGCGCACAGCAGGGCTCGGAAGGCAAGGAGCGTCATTTGACGTTTCAAACGCAAAATTGTCTGGGATAATTAGCATATTCCATGTTGCGTTTGGAGACCCCCTGAGGTGCCGAAACAGTGGAGCTCCCCCACATGTGACCCCATTTTGGAAACTAGACCCCTCATGGAATTTATCTAGATGTTTATTGAGCACTTTGAGCCTCTGGGGGCTTCACAAAAGTTAATAGAGTTGAGCCGTGAAAATAAAAAGAAATGTTTTTACCACAAAATTGTTACTTCAACCAGGTAGCTTTTTTTTTCAAAAGGGTATCAGGAAAAATTGCACCATAAAATGTATTGTGCAATTTCTCCTGAGTACACAGACACCTCATATGTGGTGAAAATCAAATGTTTGGGCGCACAGCAGGGCTCGGAAGGCAAGGAGCGTCATTTGACGTTTCAAACGCAAAATTGTCTGGGATAATTAGCGTATTCCATGCTGTTTGGAGACCCCCTGAGGTGCCGAAACAGTGGAGCTCCCCCACATGTGACCCCATTTTGGAAACTAGACCCCCATGGCATAGAAAAAAAAAACAGCGGCAGATGGGGGGGGGCGGTGGCATATAAAGGGAGCATCTGTGATTGTGAGACGGCGGCTGGGATAGGGTGGGGGCGGATGGGAGAGGGCGCAGTGGATGCAGGAGCGGCAGAGGATGGGGGGGATGGGGGGGATGGGTGGGAAGGGGAGTGGGAGGTGAGATTGGGGATAGTTACCCTACAGGATGGATCTAGGCAGCTGGATCACAGGAGATGAAGGAGGCAGCAGATCGGGGAGGGTGAGAGGTGGGGGAGGGAGCGCAGCGCAGATCACGGAGGAGACAGGTGAGCAGAGCACAGATCACGGGGGTGAGAGGTGAGGAGAGAGCGGACAGCAGATCACGGGGGTGACAGGTGAGGGAGCGCACATCACGGCGGTGACAGGGGAGGGAGCGCACATCACGGCGGTGACAGGGAGGGAGCGCACATCACGGGGGTGACAGGTGAGGGAGCGCACATCACGGCGGTGACAGGGGAGGGAGCGCACATCACGGCGGTGACAGGGGAGGGAGCGCACATCACGGCGGTGACAGGGGAGGTAGCGCACATCACGGAGGTGACAGGGGAGGGAGCGCACATCACGGCGGTGACAGGGGAGGGAGCGCACATCACGGCGGTGACAGGGGAGGGAGCGCACATCACGGCGGTGACAGGGGAGGGAGCGCACATCATGGCGGTGACAGGGGAGGGAGCACACATCACGGCGGTGACAGGGGAGGGAGCGCACATCACAGCGGTGACAGGGGACGAGCAGCCGATCACGAGGCAAAGGGGCCGGGCAGCAGATCGGGGGGGGACCGGTGGCACTGTGGCAGATGGAGGGCGGTGGATCGGGAGGTGTGGGGGTGAGTGTGCGGGCAGCAGATACGAGGGGTGGGGGTGCGGGTGGCAGATCGCAGCGGAAGGCAGCGGCGGCGGATCGGGAGGTGTCGGGGTGAGTGTGCGGGCAGCAGATACGAGGGGTAGGGGTGCGGGTGGCAGATCGCGGCGGAGGGTGGCGGCGGATCGGGAAGTGTGGGAGTGAGTGTGCGGGCAGCAGATACGAGGGGTGGGGGTGCGGGTGGCAGATCACGGCGGAGGGCAGCGGATCGGGAGGTGTGGGGGTGAGGGTGCGGGTGGCAGATCGCGGCGGAGGGCAGCGGATCGGGAGGTGTGGGGGTGAGGGTGCGGGTGGCAGATCGCGGCGGAGGGCAGCGGCGGTGGATCGGGAGGTGTGGGGGTGAGGGTGCGGGTGGCAGATCACGGCGGAGGTCAGCGGCGGATCGGGAGGTGTGGGGGTGAGGATGCGGGCAGCAGATACGAGGGTGAGGGTGCGGGTGGCAGATCGCGGCGGCGGATCGGGAGGCCAGTTTCATACAGTGCAATGGCAGCGCGGCAACTTCCGGGTCACATGCTCCAGTCTCATAACAGCATGGGACCGGAGCTTGTCGCCCTGCCATTGCACTGTGTACACTCACTGTGCTGGCGTGCTGCAGGGACGATGACGGGGGCGGTCACCGGCAACAGGTCCACTGTGATTGGAGACAGCGGTCACAAGTCCGATCTCTCCAATCAGAGTTACTGGAGCTGGGGGAGGGTGATCCAGTGAGGTCACCCAGCTCCAGCCAATGGCCAGTGCTATAGCTGCACTGGCCAGGGCTGGATTTCAATGTTTCAGTCACTTTAAGTGGCTGGAACATTACAGTGGCTGTGATTGGCTGAGCGGCGTTCGTCAGCCAATCACAGCCTCCGTAGGTCCGGGGAGGAGGCACCACCCCTCCTGAGGTCAGGTACAGGTCCCCTCCTCCCCGAATCTGCGGTTTATCCTAACTTTTTGCAGCCACCGGAGGCTCCGGTGCCGCGATTACGCCATGACGGAAAGATCCGTCCTTGGCCGTTAAGGCCCAGGGTACAAGGACGGATCTTTCCGTCCATGGTCGTGAAGGGGTTAATCGACACTGATGCTCAAAGTCCTGGAAGAAGCCCTCAATGTCACCAGCAGCCTCATTAAACTGCTTGAAGTCTTTGCGGGACACCCTGGGAAGTTCCCTCATGATGGGTGCTGGGGTTACAGTCTGTCTGGAACCTCTCGCGGCTTCCACAGCGAGCTGCTTATCCAGCAATGCCATCTCCTCCATCCTGCGCTCCTTCTCTTTAGCTCCACGCATGACCTCCATCTTATATTCTATGATGGTCTCCTCTCCCAGCAAGGCCATCTCCTCCTCGTACCACACAACCCATTGACTTTTTGGGGTATTTACCTCCGGCTCCCGTCTTTGCTCCCCTTGCTGTGGAAATTGTTACTCGGTGCCATCTTGCAGGCAAGCGTTTTCCAATGCCTCAATTAGTTGCTCCTTAGAGAGTCCTTTGTAGCCGACACCTAATTCACGGGCCTTTGTTTGTAGGCTCTCCACAGGCCAGTTCCTGTATCCTGAGGTTCTGGTTTCAGACGTTGATTGGCCGTTGTCCTCCATTTCTTCTGCTCTGATCCCGCCGCTGCCACCAGTTTGTGACGGGGTATGCAACAGAGCAGTGAGGGACGCCAGGCCAAGGAACAATCCAAAGGGCTTTATTGGAACCACAAAGATAAAGCAGCAAACATAAATATAAATCCTTCAAATCTGCAAGGAGTCCACAACAAAAAAAACAAATGATCCAGGGGCACCGCCTGGTATTCCGATGCCAGGGGAATTGGGGCAATGGTCCTTATATGAGTTCCTTGAGTCCAACAGGTGAACAACAAAACACAATCCCACGTGGCCGCGGATCTCCAGTCTGTAACAGTCCACACACACAGACCCCAGGTTCCAGCCTCAGCTATAGATCCTAGTCCTTCTCCAGCCGAGCTCCAACTAACTGCTCTAACATGTTCTTCTCTCCTGGGATCAGCCCCTTAGGTGGGCACACCTCCCCCTGGCCATTTGATGCATGAATGGACTTTAGACTGCTGGCTCTGTTCTGTTTACCAAGTTGTAGATTGGAGAAGTCCCATGCTGAGAAGAACAATATATATATGCAATCCCCACCAAATCAATGACAATAGCTACTGCTGAAGCCTGATTGCAATATGATACAGGCTTGGGGGAAGGTATGGTCACTTACATCCCAAGACATAGTATTACAGCAAATACAGTGAGAAGGTAAAATACATCATGACAGTAGGGTTAGACCATGGGTTAGGAATTAAGTTAAAGCAGGAGTTAGGGTCAGACCAGGAGCTAGAAATAGGGTTAGTCCCGCAGGTAAAGTTAGGTTATCCCAGAATTTAAGGTTTAGGTTAACCCAGAGGTGACAATTAGGGTTGGGTCCTGGGTTAAGGATAGGGTTAGGGTTAGACCATGGGTTAGGAATAGAGTTAAAACAGGATTTACGGTCAGACCAGGAGCTTGAAATAGGCTTAGTAAAGCAGTTAAAGTTAGGTAATCCCACAATTTAAGGTTTAGGTTTGGGTTACATCAGAGGTGAGAATTAGAGATGAGTCCTGAGTTAAGGCTAGGCTTAGACCATGGGTTAGGAATAGAGTAAAAACAGGAGTTAGTTTAAAACTAGGGGCAAAAAATAGGATTAGTCCAGCAGTTTAACCTTGGTTAAGCCAGAATTTAAGGTTTAGGTTAAGCCAGAGGTGAGGATTAGGGTTGGGTGCTGGGCTAAGGCTAGGGTTAGGGTTAGACCATGGGTTAGGAATAGAGTTAAAACAGGAGTTAGGGTCATACCAGGAGCTAGAATTAGGGTTAGTCCAGCAGTTAAAATTAGTTTAAGCCAGAATTTAATGTTTAGGTTAAGCCAGAGGTGAGGATTAGGGTTGGGTCCTGGGTTAAGGATAGGGTTAGGGTTACACCCTGGGTTAGGAATAGAGTTAAAGCAGAAGTTAGGGTCAGACCAGGGGCTAGAAATAGGGTTAGTCCAGAACTCAAACTTAGGTTAAGCCAGAATTTAAGATTTAGGTTAACCCAGAGGTGAGGATTAGGGTTGGGTCCTGGGTTAAGGCTAGGGTTGAGAATAGACCATTGGTTAGTAATAGAGTTAAAACAGGAGTTAGGGTCAGACCATGAGCTAGAAATAGGGTTAGTCCAGCAGTTAAAGTTAGGTTATTCCAGAATTTAAGGTTTAGGTTTGGGTTAGGCCAGAGGTGAGGATTAGGGTTGAGTCCTGGGTTAAGGCTAGGGTTAGAGTTACACCATGGGTTAGGAATAGAGTTGAAGCACGAGTTAGGGTTAGACAAGGGGCTAGAAATAGGGTTAGTCCTGCAGTTAAACTTAGGTTAAGCCAGAATTTAAGGTTTAGGTTAAGCCAGAGGTGAGGATTAGGGTTGGGTCCTGAGTTATGGCTAGGGTTAGGGTTAGACCATGGGTTAGGAATAGAGTTAAAGCAGGAGTTAGGGTCTGACCAGGAGCTAGAAATACGGTTAGTCCCGCAGTTTAACTTAGGTTAAGCCAGAATTTAAGGTTCAGGTTAAGCCAGAGGTGAGGATTAGGGTTGGGTCCTGGGTTAAGGCTAGGGTTAGGGTTAGACCATGGGTTAGGAATAGAGTTAAAACAGGAATTACGGTCAGACCAGGAGCTAGAAATAGGGTTAGTCCAGCAGTTAAAGTTAGGTTATCCCAGTATTTAAGGTTTAGGTTAAGCCAGAGGTGACAATTAGGGTTGGGTCCTTGGGTTAAGGCTAGGGTTAGGGTTAGACCATGGGTTAGGAATAGAGTTAAAACAGGAGTTAGTTTAAAACTAGGGGCTAAAAATAGGATTAGTCCAGCAGTTTAAGCTTGGTTAAGCCAGAATTTAAGGTTTAGGTTAAGCCAGAGGTGAGGATTAGGGTTGGGTCCTGGGTTAAGGCTAGGGTTAGGGTTAGACCATGGGTTAGGAGTAGAGTTAAAACAGGAGTTAGGGTCAGACCAGGAGCTAGATATAGGGTTAGTCCAGCAGTTAAAGTTAGGTTAAGCCAGAATTTAAGGTTTAGGTTAAGCCAGAGGTGAGGATTAGGGTTGGGTCCTGGGTTAAGGCTAGGGTTAGGGTTAGACGATGGGTTAGGAATAGAGTTAAAGCAGAAGTTAGGGTCAGACCAGGAGCTAGAAATAGGGTTAGTCCCGCAGGTAAAGTTAGGTTATTCCAGAATTTAAGGTTTAGGTTTAGGTTAGGCCAGAGTTGAGGATTAGGGTTGGGTCCTGAGTTAAGGCTAGGGTTAGGGTTACACCCTGGGTTAGGCATAGAGTTAAAGCAGGAGTTAGGGTCAGACCAGGGGCTAGAAATATGGTTAGTCCGGCACTTAAACTTAGGTTAAGCCAGAATTTAAGGTTTAGGTTAAGCCAGAGGTGACAATTAGGGATGGGTCCTGGGTTAAGGCTAGGGTTGAGGTTAGACCATTGGTTAGTAATAGAATTAAAACAGGAGTTAGGGTCAGACCATGAGCTAGAAATACGGTTAGTCCCGCAGTTAAAGTTAGGTTATCCCAGAATTTAAGGTTTAGGTTTGGGTTAGGCCAGAGGTGAGGATTAGAGTTGAGTCCAGGGTTAAGGCTAGGGTTAGAGTTACACCATGGGTTAAGAATAGAGTTAAAGCACGAGTTAGGGTCAGACCAGGGGCTAGAAATAGGGTTAGTCCAGCAGTTAAACTTAGGTTAAGCCAGAATTTAAGGTTTAGGTTAAGCCAGAGGTGAGGATTAGGGTTGGGTCCTGGGTTAAGGCTAGGGTTAGGGTTAGGCCATGGGTTAGGAATAGAGTTAAAGCAGGAGTTCGGGTCAGACCAGGAGCTAGAAATACGGTTAGTCCCGCAGTTAAAGTTAGGTTATCCCAGAATTTATGGTTTAGTTTTGGGTTAGGCCAGAGGTGAGGATTAGGGATGAGTCCTGGGTTAAGGCTAGGGTTAGGGTTACACAATGGGTTAGGAATAGAGTAAAAACAGGAGTTAGTTTAAAACTAGGGGCTAGAAATAGGGTTGAGTCCAGGGTTAAGGCTAGGGTTAGAGTTACACCATGGGTTAGGAATAGAGTTAAAGCACGAGTTAGGGTCAGACCAGGGGCTAGAAATAGGGTTAGTCCAGCAGTTAAACTTAGGTTAAGCCAGAATTTAAGGTTTAGGTTAAGCCAGAGGTGAGGATTAGGGTTGGGTCCTGGGTTAAGGCTAGGGTTAGGGTTAGGCCATGGGTTAGGAATAGAGTTAAAACAGGAGTTAGGGTCAGACCAGGAGCTAGAAATAGGGTTAGTCCAGCAGATAAAGTTAGGTTATCCCAGTATTTAAGGTTTAGGTTAAGCCAGAGGTGACGATTAGGGTTGGGTCCTGGGTTAAGGCTAGGGTTAGGGTTAGACCATGGCTTAGGAATAGAGTTAAAGCAGAAGTTAGGGTCAGACCAGGAGCTAGAAATAGGGTTAGTCCCGCAGGTAAAGTTAGGTTAACCCAGAATTTAAGGTTTAGGTTTAGGTTAGGCCAGAGGTGAGGATTAGGGTTGGGTCCTGGGATAAGGCGAGGGATAGGGTTAGACCATGGGTTAGGAATAGAGTTAAAGCAGGAGTTAGGGTCAGACCAGGAGCTAGAAATAGGGTTAGTCCAGCAGTTAAAGTTAGGTTATCCCAGTATTTAACGTTTAGGTTAAGCCAGAGGTGACGATTAGGGATGGGTCCTGGGTTAAGGCTAGGGTTAGGGTTAGACCATGGGTTAGGAATAGAGTAAAAACAGGAGTTAGTTTAAAACTAGGGGCTAAAAATATAATTAGTATAGCAGTTTAACCTTGCTTAAGCCAGAATTTAAGGTTTAGGTTAAGCCAGAGGTGAGGATTAGGGTTGCGTCCTGGGTTAAGGCTAGGGTTAGGGTTAGACCATGGGTTAGGAATAGAGATGAGCGAACCGGTCGCGGTTCGGCTCGAGGTCGGTTCGCCGAACGGGGGTCCCGTTCGAGTTCGGCTCGTCGAACGTTCGACGAACCAAACTCGAACCTATAGGCTATAATGGGAGGCAATCACAAACACATAAAAATGCATTATAAATGTACACAAACAGTTAATAAACATTGCCATAACACTTACCGGTCCCCGCGATACCTTCTGCACTCTGTCTCCTGCCGCTATTCCATCCGATGATCGCTGAATCCTCCCGGTGACCGGCACTGCCAGCAGAGATGCAGGACCTATCGTGACGTCAAAATAGCCATGTGACCAGTCACGTGGCTATTATCTCATTGGCTACAGACTGGTCACATGACTATGACGCGTCATGTAGGACCTGCGAGTGCATCTCTCCGGTACACGGTGCACATATGTGTATCGCCATGTACCGGCGACATGCTCTAGCAGACGGTCGACTCCCCGTTCCGTTAGGGACCGGCTGACACAGTCGGTCATTAACGGAGATCACCGTTGCCATAGCAACGCAGTTAGCGGAGACGTCACCGCTAACTGTGGCTCCGAGAGCACCGTTGCTATGGTAACGCGTCTGTCAGCGTTACCGCTGTTACCGCTGACAGCCAGCACTGATCACTCACGGAGTGAAGGCTGCACGCTGCTTCCCGATTGTAGTGAGGATTGTAGTGAGGATGAGGTTCCCCAGCCCCAAGTGATGAGCTGGTGAACCTCATCCTCACTACAATCGTCACTACTACTACACTAGAAAGAAAGAAGACAGAAGAGCAGGATCGTGGAGGGCTGACAGGGGGTAATAAAGATGCAGTCTCTAATGTGTCTGTGTATTTATTTCTATTAAAGTATTTTTTCTCTGTGTGGTGTTTTTTTTTAACCCTTTATTGGAGATTTTTAATGGCCGGGTCAAACGTGCCTGACATTAAGAATATCTGGCTTAATACTGGCTAGTAAAACAAAGCCAGTATTAACTCATGATTACCCAACAAGCCACCCGGCTCCAGGGCTGTTGGAAGAGTTGGATACAGCGCCAGATGATGGCGCTTCTATGAGAGCGCCATTTTCTGGGACGGCTGCGGACTGAAATCCGCAGCAGAGGCGCCCAGAAACCTCGGGCTAACCTGTGCTGCGGATTCCAATCCCCAGCTGCCTAGTTGTACCCAGCTGGACACAAAAATGGGGCGATGCCCACGTCATTTGTTTTTTAATTATTTAATGAAATAAGTGAAATAATTAAAAAAACGGGCTTCCCTATATTTTTGGGGGTTCGAGGCAGCCCGTGGCTGCCTGCTGTACCTGGCTAGCATACAAAAATATGGCGAAGCCCACGTCATTTTTTTGGTGGGCAAAAAAATTCTGCATACAGTCCTGGATGGAGTATGCTGAGCCTTGTAGTTCTGCAGCTGCTGTCTGCTCTTCTCCATACAGACAGACAGCAGCTGCAGAACTACAAGGCTCAGCATACTCCATCCAGGACTGTATGCAGAAGTTTTTTGCCCCCTGAAAAAATTATGTGGGCTTTGCCATATTTTTGTATGCTAGCCAGGTACAGCAGGCAGGTACGGCTGCCCCCAACCCCCAGTTGCCTATTTGTACCCGGCTGGGAACCAAAAATAAAGGGAAGCCCTTTTTTTATTATTTATGAATTTCATGAAATAATTAGAAAACAAATGACATAGGCTTCGCCCCATTTTTGTGTCCAGCCAGGTACAACTAGGCAGCTGGGGATTGGAATCCGCAGCACAGGTTGGCCTGAGCTTTCTGGGCCCCACTGCTGCGAATTGCAGTCTGCAGCCGCCTCAGAAAATGGCATTTTCATAGAAGCGCCATCTTCTGGCGCTGTATCCAACTCTTCCAGCACCTGCCTGCTATACCTGGCTAGCATACAAAAATATGGTGAAGCTCACGTCCTTTTTTTGTAGTTTTTTGGCAAAAAAAATGCTTCCCTGGATTTTCCATTGCCAGTGAAGGTAACACCAAGCAGTGGGGGTTAGCAGCCAGTAGCTGCTTGGATTAGCCTTAGCTAGCAATACAAAAAATGCAGCGGGAGCCCATATATATTTTTTTTAATTATTTATTTAAATAACTAAAAATAAAATGGGCTTCCCTGTATTTTGATTGCTGGACATCACAGTGCTGTAAAAATAAATCTTTAAAAAAATGACGTAGCGCTCCGCGGTATTTTTGATTCTCAGCGCAGATAAAGCAGACAGCTATGTGTTGCCACCCCCATCTGCCTGCCGTTACCTTGGTTGGCAATCAAAATACAGGGAAGCCCATTAATTTTTTCTATTTAAAAAATAGTTAAAAGAAAAAATGACATTGGGTCCCCCCATTTTTGATAGCCAGCTAGGGTAAAGCAGACGGTTGTAGCCTGACAACCACAGCTGGCAGCATTAACGTGGTTGGGGATCCAATGTGGAGGTCCCCTTAGGCTCTTTTTTATAATTATTTTATAAATATTAATAATTACACAATAAAAGTAGGGTCCCCCCCAAATTGGATCACCAGCCAAGGTAAAGCGGACAGCTGTGGTCTGGTATTCTCAGGGTGGGAAGGTCCATAGTTATTGGGCCTTCACAGCCTAAAAATAGCAGGCCGCAGGCACCCCAGACATGGCGCATCCACTAGATGTGCCAATCCTGGCGCTTTACCCCAGCTCATCCCGTGCCCTGGTGCAGTGGCAAGCGGGGTAATAAATCGGGTTGATACTAGCTGTAAAGTCACCTGAGATCAAGCCCAGCAGTTTGTGATGTCATGGCGTCTATTAGATACCCAACATCATAAACTGTCAGTACTAACAAAAAAAAAAATCGACAAAAGAAATTTATTTGAAAAAACAGTCCCCAAAACATTTCCTCTTTCACCAATTTATTGTAAGAAAAAAAATAAAGGGGTCCCACGACGACTCTGGACCGTCTAGAATATGGGGGGGAGACACTCAGGGAACGTATCCCCCATTTTCTAGGAGTGCGGACCCTTCATGTGAGGAGTGTGGGTGCAATGAATCTGCACTCACTCTACTCGGGTCCACAGCAGCAGAGTCCATGTCGTAATGGTTGCTACCAAAGCTGCAATGCCCTGCTCATGAGGTAAGGGCATGCCTAATCAGGAGAACTACTGTAGAAGAAGCTCTGCTCACTGGTATATAGGTGCTCAGAGGTAATAATAGATAAAATTAGTGAGTAACCTCGGCACTCTAAATCTCCCAGACTAAGTCAGTAAATCACAACAGATAGTAATGCAAAATCACTCTTTATTGGTCCGTATTAAGAAAAAAAAAATTTTCATAAGCATATATGTTTCTGTCCAAAACAAGTTACAAATGACGTTTCGGCCTGAGCCTTCGTCAGATTGGACTTATCTGCATGTAATCCTGAAAAATGACAATAATCAGTATCACATAAGAGTGAGAGAACAATAACATAAACTCGAACAATGTAGAGGTACAATTGGGATGCAGCAAAAAAATTGCAACACAGCAAGAAATGAAACACATGATACAAATGTCATAATACAGTACAAGGACAATATAGTAATGACAAATATGGGGTCAGAGTAGGCTTAGACAGCTCTGGTACGAAAGAGATGTCAATCATAAAGTAACATGTGCAGTAGGTGTAGAGCTACAGTATGCATGGCAGAGCTAATGGTTAGACCGACCATAGAAAAAGAACGGAGAAAAAGTGGAGAAGAAAATGGATAAAAAGTGGATAAAAAGTGGATAAAAAGTGGAGAAAAAGTGGAGAAAAAAGTGGAGAAAAAGTGGAGAAAAAGTGGAGAAAAAAATGGAGAAAAAGTGGAGAAAAAGTGGAGAAAAAGTGGAGAAAAAAATGGAGAAAAAGTGGAGAAAAAGTGGAGAAAAAATGGAGAAAAAGTGGAGAAAAAGTGGAGAAAAAGTGGAGAAAAAAGTGGAGACAAAGTGGAGAAAAAATGGAGAAAAAGTGGAGAAAAAGTGGAGAAAAAGTGGAGAAAAAATGGAGAAAAAGTGGAGAAAAAGTGGAGAAAAAATGGAGAAAAACTGGAGAAAAAGTGGATAAAAAGTGAAGAAAAAGTGGAGAAAAAGTGGAGAAAAAATGGAGAAAAAGTGGAGAAAAAGTGGAGAAAAAGTGGAGAAAAAAATGGATAAAAAGTGGAGAAAAAGTGGAGAAAAAATGGATAAAAAGTGGAGAAAAAGTGAAGAAAAAGTGGAGAAAAAGTGGAGAAAAAATGGAGAAAAAAATGTAGAAAAAGTGGAGAAAAAATGTAGAAAAAGTGGAGAAAAAGTGGAGAAAAAGTGGAGAAAAAAATGGATAAAAAGTGGAGAAAAAGTGGAGAAAAGGTGGAGAAAAAAATGGATAAAAAGTGGAGAAAAAGTGGTGAAAAAGTGGAGAAAAAGTGGAGAAAAAAATGGATTAAAAGTGGAGAAAAAGTGGAGAAAAAAAGTGGAGGAAAAGTGGAGAAAAAAATGGATAAAAAGTGGAGAAAAAGTGGAGAAAAAGTGGAGAAAAAAATGGAGAAAAAATGGAGAAAAAGTGGAGAAAAAGTGGAGAAAAAAACTGGAGAAAAAGTGGAGAAAAAGTGGAGAAAAAATGGAGAAAAAGTGGAGAAAAAGTGGAGAAAAAAATGGAGAAAAAGTGGAGAAAAAGTGGAGAAAAAGTGGAGAAAAAATGGAGAAAAAGTGGAGAAAAAGTGGAGAAAAAGTGAAGAAAAAGTGTAGAAAAAGTGGGGAAAAAATGGAGAAAAAGTGGAGAAAAAGTGGAGAAAAAGTGGAGAAAAAAATGGAGAAAAAGTGGAGAAAAAGTGGAGAAAAAGTGGAGAAAAAGTGGAGAAAAAATGGATAAAAAGTGTTGAAAAAGTGAAGAAAAAGTGGAGAAAAAGTGGAGAAAAAATGGAGAAAAAAATGTAGAAAAAGTGGAGAAAAAATGGAGAAAAAGTGGAGAAAAAGTGGAGAAGAAGTGGAGAAAAAGTGGAGAAAAAGTGGAGAAAAAGTGGATAAAAAAATGGAGAAAAAGTGGAGAAAAAATGTAGAAAAAGTGGAGAAAAAGTGGAGAAAAAGTGGAGAAAAAGTGGAGAAAAAAAATGGAGAAAAAGAGGAGAAAAAGAGGAGAAAAAGTGGAGAAAAAATGGAGAAAAAGTGGAGAAAAAATAGAGAAAAAGTGGAGAAAAAGTGGAGAAAAAAATGGAGAAAAAGTGGAGAAAAAGTGGAGCACCCTTTGGTGCCTTTCATGTGGCACTAAGGGGTGCTTAGCTTTTTATTTAGCAAAAAAAATGACGTAGGGTTCCCCCTAGTTTTGTAGCCAGCTAGGGTAAAGCAGACGGCTGCAGCCTGCAGACCACAGCTGGCAACCTCACCTTGGCTGGTAATCCAAAACTGAGGGCACCCCACGCTGTTATTTTAAATTAAATAAATAATTTAAAAAAAAAACACGTAGAGGTCCCCCAAAATTGGATCACCAGCCAAGGTAAAGCAGACAATGAGAAAAGAATGACCTCGCATCACCTCCCATAGGTGCTCAGGAGAAATAGAACAGTCAATCAAAGGTTAACTCCGGCACACTATTATTTCCCAAAGAAATACCAGACAGGAGACAGTCATTGGATGTCAAAAAAATCCTTTTTCTTTTATTTTGTTTGGTGCAAACGTGAAAAGTGAACAACGGTGCTATACAATTGTCCGCCAGGTGTCGACGTTTCGGCTAGCAAGCCTTCATCAGGTCGGACAGACTAAATACATCATGTACAAAAAATGAAAACAAAACAAAGAAAAGGAAATTAGTCAATTGTAATAAATAGCTGTACTATCAAGGTAAACAAGGCTAAAACTATGTATCGGTTAACATAGATTCTGATGAAGCCATAGAAACAAGGGTACATAGGAAGTGCTTACAGTTTAAACCTGGGAAAGAATTCATGCACCTAGGTTCACAGAACCTATTTGGATATTTTTCTACTAAAGCTCAGTTGATGTAAATAGAGGAAAAAACGTGGGTGACCGTAGGTTATGAATAACATGGCAAGAATGCTCACCTTGACCTACACTGGAGTTACCAGCCTGGTAGATATGTAGGATAGTTGTAAGGATAAAGAGACCTCCGTACGAGGATAGCTGGGGAAGAGAGTATAAGTGAGAGAAGAACAACAAGTGAAGACAATGAGAAAAAGGAGAAGAATGAAAAGTGGAATCGAGGAAGAGGGAAAAAAAGAGAGAAAAAAAGAAGAAAAAGGGGGGGAGGGGGGGGGGGATGAAAAGAGAAAAGAAAGAAGGAAGACAAAAAGGAGGACATACGAGTTGTCTGTTATGACATACCCTCTATAAGGACCCTGGGTTATATCGGTATGCCGAGTCCGGCCCTGGAAAGTTCTATGTGTTGGTCCTAATGAGGGAGTCTGGAATAGAGAATTCACAATATGTGTTTCTTAAGAGGTATGGAGATAGGGGATGACTCATTGGATTGAGTAGTAGTATAGTACTAATCAATAAGTGAGGTCCATTGGGGGAAGTAAAGTATTGATTACCTTTATAGTAATGTGTGTCTCTTATTTGAACATCCAGATGTTCAGAAATGTAGTATCCACAAGTATGTCAATGACAGAGTAATTCCTGTGGGAAAATATCATTGTCCAAAGTTTATTAAAAGGAAGAACGGGTAAAGGAAAGAAATGAATAGAGTATAAGAGTTACCTATTGGCTTGGTAATATAGTCAGTTGTTAGTTGTGTAGAATACTGTCCTTATAGGACTATTAGGGAAAGTTCCCACAGCTTAGATCTGTGTCCAGGACTCGTCGGGGTCAGGAATAGTTGCTAGGCTGTACAAATAGGATTACATCAAGGTAATTCAAGGTAACTATAGACCAAGGAGTAAGGAGAAGGAAAAATAGAAGACATGTTACCTAATGGCTTCAGTGGTGCAGCCCGGGAAAGGTCCATAGTATTAGGGGAACATTGCCCTTGTGGGGAAATCACACAGAGTGAAGTTCCTATAGTATAAAGACAGAGTCCAGAGCTCACGCTTGTAATCAGAATGTTATGTCTGATTATCACTTTTGGCTATATAGGAGAAAAAGAATGGTAACACAGTGACTATGAAGTCTAGGAAATAAGATAGTAGAGGGAGTGCAGGATAAAGGCAAGAATAGAGTTACCTAATAACCTTGAGAGAATGGCCTGGAGGAAAGTCCGTTGGCATGGGGGGAATCAAGGTAACCGGCTAGGGACAAAAAGGAGTCAGTGGACACATATCCTGAAGTAATGGTGTGGGTCCAGTAAAGTCAAGGTGAGTCACCTTACCATGTGCCTGGGGTGCCGCAGAGGTAGATCGCTCGTCCTGTGGAGTATGTGACCAAGGGGGAAGCGTCCTTTTAACACGAGACGTGCCGCGACGTCACTTCCGGTTTGACTCTGAAGCGGTGCATGATGGTCGCGGTGCACTGCGCATGCGCGAGTGATAGATCCAGTGCTTATAGTGAGGAGCGCGTCATTGCTGCCGGTGGAACGCGGAAGTGGGTTATTGGAGCGCACATGTGACATGGGAGGCGTGTTAGTGGGTCACCTGACCGTGTCAGTGGAGGATCCAGATATAGAGATCGTGTTTCAGTGCAGGGGTATGTGACAGGCTGGATATGGTTGTCACAAAATGATGCTAGTTCTGTAATATAGAAAACAGGAATTAGGATACTGTATAGTGAATAATCACATGTGCACAAAGAAACTATATCACAAAGACATATCATAGAAGTAGTAATCTCAGCCTAATTAGTCACATTGACCTTTGATGTTGATAAAAATTAATAGATAAATAGCAGATAAATAGCAGATAAATAGCGCATAAATGACAACACTCTAAATCCTATACCTAGGATGACCGCGATTATATGTAAATACATATACAGGTGTGTACGCATCTACATATAGGCACCTATAAGCACCTGGAGGGATGCTATGGATACGCATGTGCACATATATATATCAGCATGTACATCAGATAACATATGGTAGATCATAAAAAGGAGGAAAGATTATGTGGTAGTGATTACCGAGAGAGGATTATTAAAAAACCTGTTCGTACCTCCGGTTTAAACCATAAGGCTCAATGGTACCAAGAGTATGGATCCATCGGGCTTCCCTTTCCCGAAGGACTTTGATCCTATCTCCACCTCTACGGTTAGTGCCCACCTGGTCTATAACCTGAAACCTAAGTTGTGAGATTCTATGGCCTGCTGTTATGAAATGGAATGGAATGGGTAATAGGGTGCGACCGCATCTAATGTCCGATTTGTGTTTATTAATGCGGTCTCGGATATGTTGGGTAGTCTCCCCAACATATCCGAGACCGCAAGGGCACTTGATGTAATATATAACGAAGGAGCTGTCGCAGGTGAAGAAGTCCCTAATGGGAAAAGACTTCCCGGTTCTGGGATGCGTAAAAGAGTTTCCCTTGGTGATGTTGGAACACTGGGCGCATCTGAGGCACGGAAAGGTGCCAAACTGTGGGTTGTTGAGGAATCTTTGTCTAGGGGTATGATGTTTGGAGCCGATATCTGCCCGGACCAGTTTATCCCTGATGTTAGGTGATTTCTTATAACAGATTAGAGGGGGTGTCTTAAATTCATTGATTTGTGGATAAGAAAGGCCTAGGAGTGGCCAATGTTTCAGGACGATTTTTTTAATCAATGGAGAAAGGGGATGGAATGTATTGATCAATGGTATACGATCAGATTGTGTTGATGGCTTAGGAGAAGAGCTCATTTTAATGGCTATATTATTAGGATAGCCCCTCTGTCGAAACCTGCTGCTCATTTCATCATGTCTAACCAGGCAATTGTCCTTATTGCTCACTATACGGTCCACTCTCGTGTGTTGGCTGATAGGTAGCGAATTCTTAGTATGCTTGGGATGATTACTGGTATAGTGTAGCAGACTATTCTTGTCTGTAGGTTTAGTATAAATATCTGTTGAAATGCTGCCGTCACTATTTTTTATAACCCAACAGTCCAAAAAGTTAATTTTGTCAATACTGTGGTTAATGGTGAAAGTGAGACCGGTTTGATATTTATTGATATCTTCAAAAAATGAGAGCAAAGTATCCAGACCCCCGTCCCAAATCAAGAAGACATCGTCAATGTAGCGACGCCACAACAAGGCGTGGCATAAGACCAAAGGATGGGAATGTATGTATTTATCTTCGAATAGGGCCATAAAGATATTAGCGTAGGGGGGCGCGACGTTGGATCCCATCGCGGTCCCCCTACGCTGTATGTAATATGTGTCCTGGAATAGAAAGAAATTTCTTTCCAGGATAATCCTGAGTAAATCCATACAGAATTTTCTGTTTCCCATTGGTAAGGTGGTGAATTGTTCGAAGAACCACTGTACCGCCTCCAAACCATCCTCATGGTTTATGCTGGTATACAGTGAATTGACGTCGAGTGTTACCAGTAGGGACGTGTGTGGAATCTGGCGTAGATCTGTTAATGTCTCCAGGAAATGGGACGTGTCCTTTAGATAGGAGGGAATCAGATGGATAAATGGTGAGAGAATTTTCTCAACTGTACGGGCCAACGGGGAGAAAACCGAGTCTGTTGAGGCCACTATAGGTCTGCCAGGGGGACGAGTAAGGTGTTTGTGCACTTTCGGAAGTGTGTAGAACACCGGCGTAATCGGATGTGGGTTGCTGAGGAAGTCTCTTAATTTGTGATCAATAATGCCCTGTTCAAAGTGATATTGGGCCGTGGTTTTAATCAGGGATGCAATCTCAGATGTGGGATTATTGGAGACTGGCTCATATGTGGACCTGTCAGATAGTTGTCCCATTATTTCTGAAATATAATATTGTCGGTCAAGGACCACAATGGCTCCACCCTTGTCAGCCGGCTTGATAATGATAGTTTGATTGTCCTTCAGATTTTTTAGGGCTCTAGATTCATCTATGGATAAATTATTTTTAATGCGAAATGTGCCGGCATGAATCTGTTTATTCAGGTCCTCGATGTCATTGGAAACCAGCGAGACAAAGGTCTCTACTGGATGAAACGACCTCGGGGGCATGAACGTACTCTGTGTTTTGAGTTGTAGAGATTTCAATGAAAAACAGGGGGAAATTACAGAAGAGACCGTAGTAGCATTATTTACATTATCAGCAGTATTTACATTATTAAAATGCACTTTCAATCGTACAGATCGGAAAAACCGATCCAGTTCTTGTTGCACCGAGAAAGTGTCATATGTTGGAGTAGGGCTAAATGTAAGCCCTTTCTGGAGGACCAAATGTTCAGCGGGAGACAAGTTGTATGCAGAAATGTTGTAAACTAAGTTTGCATTACCTGTGATCTGGTCCATATACGGTCTGCCCGATAGTTGCGATTGCCGCCTGTATCCCCTCCTCGTCTTCTTGCCGGGGGTCGTCGCTGGCCTAAAAAACTCTGTTGTTGACGCTGAGGACGAGTGTCGAAATCCGAACTCCCGGACGAAGAGTAGCCTGTATAACGAGAAGGGCGTCGTGAGAAGGAGGAGGACTCCCCTGAACGCCATTTATAGACGGTCCCCTGGGAGTAGTCCTCCTGATCCCTGAAGAACTTGTTACGTTTTTTTGCCTCTAGTGTTCTCCTGAAGTTTGAGATATAATCGTCGGTTTCTTTTTTGAGTTGTTCAAGATCTGTAGCTGATAGAACTTGTTTGAGTTGGATCTCGGTTGCTGAGATGGTGGCGGAAAGTTGGTCGACCTCTTTTTGCAGGAAGTCGATCGTCAAGGTGATGATGTCCATTGAGCATTTGTTTAAAATTGCTTCGAATTTGTCACAGAATTCATTGTTGTCCGCGAAGATCGTTGGTCTTAATGAGACCCGTAGGCCCCTTGGGATGCGCTTGGTCCGATGATACTCGGCGAGAGTAGTCAGATGGAGATCTAGGGATGCGTGTCTCTGCAGCACCTTCTCAAGATCCCTTCTCTTGGTTTCCTCAGTTGGTATATTAAGGAAGGAACTGGGCTTCGTGACCCTTGATACTATGGTGTTTGTTTCTTCTTCATTATAAGAAAATGTGGTAAAGCTGGGTTGCGACATCGGCAGATCCAGAAAATAAATGGCCTTGTTGGGGAAATGAGGGAGCTAGGTCAAAAAATAGATCAGTCAATGAGAAAGGAATGACCTCGCATCACCTCCCATAGGTGCTCAGGAGAAATAGAACAGTCAATCAAAGGTTAACTCCGGCACACTATTATTTCCCAAAGAAATACCAGACAGGAGACAGTCATTGGATGTCAAAAAAATCCTTTTTCTTTCATTTTGTTTGGTGCAAACGTGAAAAGTGAACAACGGTGCTATACAATTGTCCGCCAGGTGTCGACGTTTCGGCTAGCAAGCCTTCATCAGGTCGGACAGACTAAATACATCATGTACAAAAAATGAAAACAAAACAAAGAAAAGGAAATTAGTCAATTGTAATAAATAGCTGTACTATCAAGGTAAACAAGGCTAAAACTATGTATCGGTTAACATAGATTCTGATGAAGCCATAGAAACAAGGGTACATAGGAAGTGCTTACAGTTTAAACCTGGGAAAGAATTCATGCACCTAGGTTCACAGAACCTATTTGGATATTTTTCTACTAAAGCTCAGTTGATGTAAATAGAGGAAAAAACGTGGGTGACCGTAGGTTATGAATAACATGGCAAGAATGCTCACCTTGACCTACACTGGAGTTACCAGCCTGGTAGATATGTAGGATAGTTGTAAGGATAAAGAGACCTCCGTACGAGGATAGCTGGGGAAGAGAGTATAAGTGAGAGAAGAACAACAAGTGAAGACAATGAGAAAAAGGAGAAGAATGAAAAGTGGAATCGAGGAAGAGGGAAAAAAAGAGAGAAAAAAAGAAGAAAAAGGGGGGGAGGGGGGGGGGGAATGAAAAGAGAAAAGAAAGAAGGAAGACAAAAAGGAGGACATACGAGTTGTCTGTTATGACATACCCTCTATAAGGACCCTGGGTTATATCGGTATGCCGAGTCCGGCCCTGGAAAGTTCTATGTGTTGGTCCTAATGAGGGAGTCTGGAATAGAGAATTCACAATATGTGTTTCTTAAGAGGTATGGAGATAGGGGATGACTCATTGGATTGAGTAGTAGTATAGTACTAATCAATAAGTGAGGTCCATTGGGGGAAGTAAAGTATTGATTACCTTTATAGTAATGTGTGTCTCTTATTTGAACATCCAGATGTTCAGAAATGTAGTATCCACAAGTATGTCAATGACAGAGTAACTCCTGTGGGAAAATATCATTGTCCAAAGTTTATTAAAAGGAAGAACGGGTAAAGGAAAGAAATGAATAGAGTATAAGAGTTACCTATTGGCTTGGTAATATAGTCAGTTGTTAGTTGTGTAGAATACTGTCCTTATAGGACTATTAGGGAAAGTTCCCACAGCTTAGATCTGTGTCCAGGACTCGTCGGGGTCAGGAATAGTTGCTAGGCTGTACAAATAGGATTACATCAAGGTAATTCAAGGTAACTATAGACCAAGGAGTAAGGAGAAGGAGAAATAGAAGACATGTTACCTAATGGCTTCAGTGGTGCAGCCCGGGAAAGGTCCATAGTATTAGGGGAACATTGCCCTTGTGGGGAAATCACACAGAGTGAAGTTCCTATAGTATAAAGACAGAGTCCAGAGCTCACGCTTGTAATCAGAATGTTATGTCTGATTATCACTTTTGGCTATATAGGAGAAAAAGAATGGTAACACAGTGACTATGAAGTCTAGGAAATAAGATAGTAGAGGGAGTGCAGGATAAAGAGTAAGGTGACTCACCTTGACTTTACTGGACCCACACCATTACTTCAGGATATGTGTCCACTGACTCCTTTTTGTCCCTAGCCGGTTACCTTGATTCCCCCCATGCCAACGGACTTTCCTCCAGGCCATTCTCTCAAGGTTATTAGGTAACTCTATTCTTGCCTTTATCCTGCACTCCCTCTACTATCTTATTTCCTAGACTTCATAGTCACTGTGTTACCATTCTTTTTCTCCTATATAGCCAAAAGTGATAATCAGACATAACATTCTGATTACAAGCGTGAGCTCTGGACTCTGTCTTTATACTATAGGAACTTCACTCTGTGTGATTTCCCCACAAGGGCAATGTTCCCCTAATACTATGGACCTTTCCCGGGCTGCACCACTGAAGCCATTAGGTAACATGTCTTCTATTTTTCCTTCTCCTTACTCCTTGGTCTATAGTTACCTTGAATTACCTTGATGTAATCCTATTTGTACACCCTAGCAACTATTCCTGACCCCGACGAGTCCTGGACACAGATCTAAGCTGTGGGAACTTTCCCTAATAGTCCTATAAGGACAGTATTCTACACAACTAACAACTGACTATATTACCAAGCCAATAGGTAACTCTTATACTCTATTCATTTCTTTCCTTTACCCGTTCTTCCTTTTAATAAACTTTGGACAATGATATTTTCCCACAGGAATTACTCTGTCATTGACATACTTGTGGATACTACATTTCTGAACATCTGGATGTTCAAATAAGAGACACACATTACTATAAAGGTAATCAATACTTTACTTCCCCCAATGGACCTCACTTATTGATTAGTACTATACTACTACTCAATCCAATGAGTCATCCCCTATCTCCATACCTCTTAAGAAACACATATTGTGAATTCTCTATTCCAGACTCCCTCATTAGGACCAACACATAGAACTTTCCAGGGCCGGACTCGGCATACCGATATAACCCAGGGTCCTTATAGAGGGTATGTCATAACAGACAACTCGTATGTCCTCCTTTTTGTCTTCCTTCTTTCTTTTCTCTTTTCATTCCCCCCCCCCCTCCCCCCCTTTTTCTTCTTTTTTTCTCTCTTTTTTTCCCTCTTCCTCGATTCCACTTTTCATTCTTCTCCTTTTTCTCATTGTCTTCACTTGTTGTTCTTCTCTCACTTATACTCTCTTCCCCAGCTATCCTCGTACGGAGGTCTCTTTATCCTTACAACTATCCTACATATCTACCAGGCTGGTAACTCCAGTGTAGGTCAAGGTGAGCATTCTTGCCATGTTATTCATAACCTACGGTCACCCACGTTTTTTCCTCTATTTACATCAACTGAGCTTTAGTAGAAAAATATCCAAATAGGTTCTGTGAACCTAGGTGCATGAATTCTTTCCCAGGTTTAAACTGTAAGCACTTCCTATGTACCCTTGTTTCTATGGCTTCATCAGAATCTATGTTAACCGATACATAGTTTTAGCCTTGTTTACCTTGATAGTACAGCTATTTATTACAATTGACTAATTTCCTTTTCTTTGTTTTGTTTTCATTTTTTGTACATGATGTATTTAGTCTGTCCGACCTGATGAAGGCTTGCTAGCCGAAACGTCGACACCTGGCGGACAATTGTATAGCACCGTTGTTCACTTTTCACGTTTGCACCAAACAAAATAAAAGAAAAAGGATTTTTTTGACATCCAATGACTGTCTCCTGTCTGGTATTTCTTTGGGAAATAATAGTGTGCCGGAGTTAACCTTTGATTGACTGTTCTATTTCTCCTGAGCACCTATGGGAGGTGATGCGAGGTCATTCCTTTCTCATTGACTGATCTATTTTTTGACCTAGCTCCCTCATTTCCCCAACAAGGCCATTTATTTTCTGGATCTGCCGATGTCGCAACCCAGCTTTACCACATTTTCTTATAATGAAGAAGAAACAAACACCATAGTATCAAGGGTCACGAAGCCCAGTTCCTTCCTTAATATACCAACTGAGGAAACCAAGAGAAGGGATCTTGAGAAGGTGCTGCAGAGACACGCATCCCTAGATCTCCATCTGACTACTCTCGCCGAGTATCATCGGACCAAGCGCATCCCAAGGGGCCTACGGGTCTCATTAAGACCAACGATCTTCGCGGACAACAATGAATTCTGTGACAAATTCGAAGCAATTTTAAACAAATGCTCAATGGACATCATCACCTTGACGATCGACTTCCTGCAAAAAGAGGTCGACCAACTTTCCGCCACCATCTCAGCAACCGAGATCCAACTCAAACAAGTTCTATCAGCTACAGATCTTGAACAACTCAAAAAAGAAACCGACGATTATATCTCAAACTTCAGGAGAACACTAGAGGCAAAAAAACGTAACAAGTTCTTCAGGGATCAGGAGGACTACTCCCAGGGGACCGTCTATAAATGGCGTTCAGGGGAGTCCTCCTCCTTCTCACGACGCCCTTCTCGTTATACAGGCTACTCTTCGTCCGGGAGTTCGGATTTCGACACTCGTCCTCAGCGTCAACAACAGAGTTTTTTAGGCCAGCGACGACCCCCGGCAAGAAGACGAGGAGGGGATACAGGCGGCAATCGCAACTATCGGGCAGACCGTATATGGACCAGATCACAGGTAATGCAAACTTAGTTTACAACATTTCTGCATACAACTTGTCTCCCGCTGAACATTTGGTCCTCCAGAAAGGGCTTACATTTAGCCCTACTCCAACATATGACACTTTCTCGGTGCAACAAGAACTGGATCGGTTTTTCCGATCTGTACGATTGAAAGTGCATTTTAATAATGTAAATACTGCTGATAATGTAAATAATGCTACTACGGTCTCTTCTGTAATTTCCCCCTGTTTTTCATTGAAATCTCTACAACTCAAAACACAGAGTACGTTCATGCCCCCGAGGTCGTTTCATCCAGTAGAGACCTTTGTCTCGCTGGTTTCCAATGACATCGAGGACCTGAATAAACAGATTCATGCCGGCACATTTCGCATTAAAAATAATTTATCCATAGATGAATCTAGAGCCCTAAAAAATCTGAAGGACAATCAAACTATCATTATCAAGCCGGCTGACAAGGGTGGAGCCATTGTGGTCCTTGACCGACAATATTATATTTCAGAAATAATGGGACAACTATCTGACAGGTCCACATATGAGCCAGTCTCCAATAATCCCACATCTGAGATTGCATCCCTGATTAAAACCACGGCCCAATATCACTTTGAACAGGGCATTATTGATCACAAATTAAGAGACTTCCTCAGCAACCCACATCCGATTACGCCGGTGTTCTACACACTTCCGAAAGTGCACAAACACCTTACTCGTCCCCCTGGCAGACCTATAGTGGCCTCAACAGACTCGGTTTTCTCCCCGTTGGCCCGTACAGTTGAGAAAATTCTCTCACCATTTATCCATCTGATTCCCTCCTATCTAAAGGACACGTCCCATTTCCTGGAGACATTAACAGATCTACGCCAGATTCCACACACGTCCCTACTGGTAACACTCGACGTCAATTCACTGTATACCAGCATAAACCATGAGGATGGTTTGGAGGCGGTACAGTGGTTCTTCGAACAATTCACCACCTTACCAATGGGAAACAGAAAATTCTGTATGGATTTACTCAGGATTATCCTGGAAAGAAATTTCTTTCTATTCCAGGACACATATTACATACAGCGTAGGGGGACCGCGATGGGATCCAACGTCGCGCCCCCCTACGCTAATATCTTTATGGCCCTATTCGAAGATAAATACATACATTCCCATCCTTTGGTCTTATGCCACGCCTTGTTGTGGCGTCGCTACATTGACGATGTCTTCTTGATTTGGGACGGGGGTCTGGATACTTTGCTCTCATTTTTTGAAGATATCAATAAATATCAAACCGGTCTCACTTTCACCATTAACCACAGTATTGACAAAATTAACTTTTTGGACTGTTGGGTTATAAAAAATAGTGACGGCAGCATTTCAACAGATATTTATACTAAACCTACAGACAAGAATAGTCTGCTACACTATACCAGTAATCATCCCAAGCATACTAAGAATTCGCTACCTATCAGCCAACACACGAGAGTGGACCGTATAGTGAGCAATAAGGACAATTGCCTGGTTAGACATGATGAAATGAGCAGCAGGTTTCGACAGAGGGGCTATCCTAATAATATAGCCATTAAAATGAGCTCTTCTCCTAAGCCATCAACACAATCTGATCGTATACCATTGATCAATACATTCCATCCCCTTTCTCCATTGATTAAAAAAATCGTCCTGAAACATTGGCCACTCCTAGGCCTTTCTTATCCACAAATCAATGAATTTAAGACACCCCCTCTAATCTGTTATAAGAAATCACCTAACATCAGGGATAAACTGGTCCGGGCAGATATCGGCTCCAAACATCATACCCCTAGACAAAGATTCCTCAACAACCCACAGTTTGGCACCTTTCCGTGCCTCAGATGCGCCCAGTGTTCCAACATCACCAAGGGAAACTCTTTTACGCATCCCAGAACCGGGAAGTCTTTTCCCATTAGGGACTTCTTCACCTGCGACAGCTCCTTCGTTATATATTACATCAAGTGCCCTTGCGGTCTCGGATATGTTGGGGAGACTACCCAACATATCCGAGACCGCATTAATAAACACAAATCGGACATTAGATGCGGTCGCACCCTATTACCCATTCCATTCCATTTCATAACAGCAGGCCATAGAATCTCACAACTTAGGTTTCAGGTTATAGACCAGGTGGGCACTAACCGTAGAGGTGGAGATAGGATCAAAGTCCTTCGGGAAAGGGAAGCCCGATGGATCCATACTCTTGGTACCATTGAGCCTTATGGTTTAAACCGGAGGTACGAACAGGTTTTTTAATAATCCTCTCTCGGTAATCACTACCACATAATCTTTCCTCCTTTTTATGATCTACCATATGTTATCTGATGTACATGCTGATATATATATGTGCACATGCGTATCCATAGCATCCCTCCAGGTGCTTATAGGTGCCTATATGTAGATGCGTACACACCTGTATATGTATTTACATATAATCGCGGTCATCCTAGGTATAGGATTTAGAGTGTTGTCATTTATGCGCTATTTATCTGCTATTTATCTGCTATTTATCTATTAATTTTTATCAACATCAAAGGTCAATGTGACTAATTAGGCTGAGATTACTACTTCTATGATATGTCTTTGTGATATAGTTTCTTTGTGCACATGTGATTATTCACTATACAGTATCCTAATTCCTGTTTTCTATATTACAGAACTAGCATCATTTTGTGACAACCATATCCAGCCTGTCACATACCCCTGCACTGAAACACGATCTCTATATCTGGATCCTCCACTGACACGGTCAGGTGACCCACTAACACGCCTCCCATGTCACATGTGCGCTCCAATAACCCACTTCCGCGTTCCACCGGCAGCAATGACGCGCTCCTCACTATAAGCACTGGATCTATCACTCGCGCATGCGCAGTGCACCGTGACCATCATGCACCGCTTCAGAGTCAAACCAGAAGTGACGTCGCGGCACGTCTCGTGTTAAAAGGACGCTTCCCCCTTGGTCACATACTCCACAGGACGAGCGATCTACCTCTGCGGCACCCCAGGCACATGGTAAGGTGACTCACCTTGACTTTACTGGACCCACACCATTACTTCAGGATATGTGTCCACTGACTCCTTTTTGTCCCTAGCCGGTTACCTTGATTCCCCCCATGCCAACGGACTTTCCTCCAGGCCATTCTCTCAAGGTTATTAGGTAACTCTATTCTTGCCTTTATCCTGCACTCCCTCTACTATCTTATTTCCTAGACTTCATAGTCACTGTGTTACCATTATTTTTCTCCTATATAGCCAAAAGTGATAATCAGACATAACATTCTGATTACAAGCGTGAGCTCTGGACTCTGTCTTTATACTATAGGAACTTCACTCTGTGTGATTTCCCCACAAGGGCAATGTTCCCCTAATACTATGGACCTTTCCCGGGCTGCACCACTGAAGCCATTAGGTAACATGTCTTCTATTTTTCCTTCTCCTTACTCCTTGGTCTATAGTTACCTTGAATTACCTTGATGTAATCCTATTTGTACAGCCTAGCAACTATTCCTGACCCCGACGAGTCCTGGACACAGATCTAAGCTGTGGGAACTTTCCCTAATAGTCCTATAAGGACAGTATTCTACACAACTAACAACTGACTATATTACCAAGCCAATAGGTAACTCTTATACTCTATTCATTTCTTTCCTTTACCCGTTCTTCCTTTTAATAAACTTTGGACAATGATATTTTCCCACAGGAATTACTCTGTCATTGACATACTTGTGGATACTACATTTCTGAACATCTGGATGTTCAAATAAGAGACACACATTACTATAAAGGTAATCAATACTTTACTTCCCCCAATGGACCTCACTTATTGATTAGTACTATACTACTACTCAATCCAATGAGTCATCCCCTATCTCCATACCTCTTAAGAAACACATATTGTGAATTCTCTATTCCAGACTCCCTCATTAGGACCAACACATAGAACTTTCCAGGGCCGGACTCGGCATACCGATATAACCCAGGGTCCTTATAGAGGGTATGTCATAACAGACAACTCGTATGTCCTCCTTTTTGTCTTCCTTCTTTCTTTTCTCTTTTCATCCCCCCCCCCTCCCCCCCTTTTTCTTCTTTTTTTCTCTCTTTTTTTCCCTCTTCCTCGATTCCACTTTTCATTCTTCTCCTTTTTCTCATTGTCTTCACTTGTTGTTCTTCTCTCACTTATACTCTCTTCCCCAGCTATCCTCGTACGGAGGTCTCTTTATCCTTACAACTATCCTACATATCTACCAGGCTGGTAACTCCAGTGTAGGTCAAGGTGAGCATTCTTGCCATGTTATTCATAACCTACGGTCACCCACGTTTTTTCCTCTATTTACATCAACTGAGCTTTAGTAGAAAAATATCCAAATAGGTTCTGTGAACCTAGGTGCATGAATTCTTTCCCAGGTTTAAACTGTAAGCACTTCCTATGTACCCTTGTTTCTATGGCTTCATCAGAATCTATGTTAACCGATACATAGTTTTAGCCTTGTTTACCTTGATAGTACAGCTATTTATTACAATTGACTAATTTCCTTTTCTTTGTTTTGTTTTCATTTTTTGTACATGATGTATTTAGTCTGTCCGACCTGATGAAGGCTTGCTAGCCGAAACGTCGACACCTGGCGGACAATTGTATAGCACCGTTGTTCACTTTTCACGTTTGCACCAAACAAAATAAAAGAAAAAGGATTTTTTTGACATCCAATGACTGTCTCCTGTCTGGTATTTCTTTGGGAAATAATAGTGTGCCGGAGTTAACCTTTGATTGACTGTTCTATTTCTCCTGAGCACCTATGGGAGGTGATGCGAGGTCATTCCTTTCTCATTGACTGATCTATTTTTTGACCTAGCTCCCTCATTTCCCCAACAAGGCCATTTATTTTCTGGATCTGCCGATGTCGCAACCCAGCTTTACCACATTTTCTTATAATGAAGAAGAAACAAACACCATAGTATCAAGGGTCACGAAGCCCAGTTCCTTCCTTAATATACCAACTGAGGAAACCAAGAGAAGGGATCTTGAGAAGGTGCTGCAGAGACACGCATCCCTAGATCTCCATCTGACTACTCTCGCCGAGTATCATCGGACCAAGCGCATCCCAAGGGGCCTACGGGTCTCATTAAGACCAACGATCTTCGCGGACAACAATGAATTCTGTGACAAATTCGAAGCAATTTTAAACAAATGCTCAATGGACATCATCACCTTGACGATCGACTTCCTGCAAAAAGAGGTCGACCAACTTTCCGCCACCATCTCAGCAACCGAGATCCAACTCAAACAAGTTCTATCAGCTACAGATCTTGAACAACTCAAAAAAGAAACCGACGATTATATCTCAAACTTCAGGAGAACACTAGAGGCAAAAAAACGTAACAAGTTCTTCAGGGATCAGGAGGACTACTCCCAGGGGACCGTCTATAAATGGCGTTCAGGGGAGTCCTCCTCCTTCTCACGACGCCCTTCTCGTTATACAGGCTACTCTTCGTCCGGGAGTTCGGATTTCGACACTCGTCCTCAGCGTCAACAACAGAGTTTTTTAGGCCAGCGACGACCCCCGGCAAGAAGACGAGGAGGGGATACAGGCGGCAATCGCAACTATCGGGCAGACCGTATATGGACCAGATCACAGGTAATGCAAACTTAGTTTACAACATTTCTGCATACAACTTGTCTCCCGCTGAACATTTGGTCCTCCAGAAAGGGCTTACATTTAGCCCTACTCCAACATATGACACTTTCTCGGTGCAACAAGAACTGGATCGGTTTTTCCGATCTGTACGATTGAAAGTGCATTTTAATAATGTAAATACTGCTGATAATGTAAATAATGCTACTACGGTCTCTTCTGTAATTTCCCCCTGTTTTTCATTGAAATCTCTACAACTCAAAACACAGAGTACGTTCATGCCCCCGAGGTCGTTTCATCCAGTAGAGACCTTTGTCTCGCTGGTTTCCAATGACATCGAGGACCTGAATAAACAGATTCATGCCGGCACATTTCGCATTAAAAATAATTTATCCATAGATGAATCTAGAGCCCTAAAAAATCTGAAGGACAATCAAACTATCATTATCAAGCCGGCTGACAAGGGTGGAGCCATTGTGGTCCTTGACCGACAATATTATATTTCAGAAATAATGGGACAACTATCTGACAGGTCCACATATGAGCCAGTCTCCAATAATCCCACATCTGAGATTGCATCCCTGATTAAAACCACGGCCCAATATCACTTTGAACAGGGCATTATTGATCACAAATTAAGAGACTTCCTCAGCAACCCACATCCGATTACGCCGGTGTTCTACACACTTCCGAAAGTGCACAAACACCTTACTCGTCCCCCTGGCAGACCTATAGTGGCCTCAACAGACTCGGTTTTCTCCCCGTTGGCCCGTACAGTTGAGAAAATTCTCTCACCATTTATCCATCTGATTCCCTCCTATCTAAAGGACACGTCCCATTTCCTGGAGACATTAACAGATCTACGCCAGATTCCACACACGTCCCTACTGGTAACACTCGACGTCAATTCACTGTATACCAGCATAAACCATGAGGATGGTTTGGAGGCGGTACAGTGGTTCTTCGAACAATTCACCACCTTACCAATGGGAAACAGAAAATTCTGTATGGATTTACTCAGGATTATCCTGGAAAGAAATTTCTTTCTATTCCAGGACACATATTACATACAGCGTAGGGGGACCGCGATGGGATCCAACGTCGCGCCCCCCTACGCTAATATCTTTATGGCCCTATTCGAAGATAAATACATACATTCCCATCCTTTGGTCTTATGCCACGCCTTGTTGTGGCGTCGCTACATTGACGATGTCTTCTTGATTTGGGACGGGGGTCTGGATACTTTGCTCTCATTTTTTGAAGATATCAATAAATATCAAACCGGTCTCACTTTCACCATTAACCACAGTATTGACAAAATTAACTTTTTGGACTGTTGGGTTATAAAAAATAGTGACGGCAGCATTTCAACAGATATTTATACTAAACCTACAGACAAGAATAGTCTGCTACACTATACCAGTAATCATCCCAAGCATACTAAGAATTCGCTACCTATCAGCCAACACACGAGAGTGGACCGTATAGTGAGCAATAAGGACAATTGCCTGGTTAGACATGATGAAATGAGCAGCAGGTTTCGACAGAGGGGCTATCCTAATAATATAGCCATTAAAATGAGCTCTTCTCCTAAGCCATCAACACAATCTGATCGTATACCATTGATCAATACATTCCATCCCCTTTCTCCATTGATTAAAAAAATCGTCCTGAAACATTGGCCACTCCTAGGCCTTTCTTATCCACAAATCAATGAATTTAAGACACCCCCTCTAATCTGTTATAAGAAATCACCTAACATCAGGGATAAACTGGTCCGGGCAGATATCGGCTCCAAACATCATACCCCTAGACAAAGATTCCTCAACAACCCACAGTTTGGCACCTTTCCGTGCCTCAGATGCGCCCAGTGTTCCAACATCACCAAGGGAAACTCTTTTACGCATCCCAGAACCGGGAAGTCTTTTCCCATTAGGGACTTCTTCACCTGCGACAGCTCCTTCGTTATATATTACATCAAGTGCCCTTGCGGTCTCGGATATGTTGGGGAGACTACCCAACATATCCGAGACCGCATTAATAAACACAAATCGGACATTAGATGCGGTCGCACCCTATTACCCATTCCATTCCATTTCATAACAGCAGGCCATAGAATCTCACAACTTAGGTTTCAGGTTATAGACCAGGTGGGCACTAACCGTAGAGGTGGAGATAGGATCAAAGTCCTTCGGGAAAGGGAAGCCCGATGGATCCATACTCTTGGTACCATTGAGCCTTATGGTTTAAACCGGAGGTACGAACAGGTTTTTTAATAATCCTCTCTCGGTAATCACTACCACATAATCTTTCCTCCTTTTTATGATCTACCATATGTTATCTGATGTACATGCTGATATATATATGTGCACATGCGTATCCATAGCATCCCTCCAGGTGCTTATAGGTGCCTATATGTAGATGCGTACACACCTGTATATGTATTTACATATAATCGCGGTCATCCTAGGTATAGGATTTAGAGTGTTGTCATTTATGCGCTATTTATCTGCTATTTATCTGCTATTTATCTATTAATTTTTATCAACATCAAAGGTCAATGTGACTAATTAGGCTGAGATTACTACTTCTATGATATGTCTTTGTGATATAGTTTCTTTGTGCACATGTGATTATTCACTATACAGTATCCTAATTCCTGTTTTCTATATTACAGAACTAGCATCATTTTGTGACAACCATATCCAGCCTGTCACATACCCCTGCACTGAAACACGATCTCTATATCTGGATCCTCCACTGACACGGTCAGGTGACCCACTAACACGCCTCCCATGTCACATGTGCGCTCCAATAACCCACTTCCGCGTTCCACCGGCAGCAATGACGCGCTCCTCACTATAAGCACTGGATCTATCACTCGCGCATGCGCAGTGCACCGCGACCATCATGCACCGCTTCAGAGTCAAACCGGAAGTGACGTCGCGGCACGTCTCGTGTTAAAAGGACGCTTCCCCCTTGGTCACATACTCCACAGGACGAGCGATCTACCTCTGCGGCACCCCAGGCACATGGTAAGGTGACTCACCTTGACTTTACTGGACCCACACCATTACTTCAGGATATGTGTCCACTGACTCCTTTTTGTCCCTAGCCGGTTACCTTGATTCCCCCCATGCCAACGGACTTTCCTCCAGGCCATTCTCTCAAGGTTATTAGGTAACTCTATTCTTGCCTTTATCCTGCACTCCCTCTACTATCTTATTTCCTAGACTTCATAGTCACTGTGTTACCATTCTTTTTCTCCTATATAGCCAAAAGTGATAATCAGACATAACATTCTGATTACAAGCGTGAGCTCTGGACTCTGTCTTTATACTATAGGAACTTCACTCTGTGTGATTTCCCCACAAGGGCAATGTTCCCCTAATACTATGGACCTTTCCCGGGCTGCACCACTGAAGCCATTAGGTAACATGTCTTCTATTTTTCCTTCTCCTTACTCCTTGGTCTATAGTTACCTTGAATTACCTTGATGTAATCCTATTTGTACAGCCTAGCAACTATTCCTGACCCCGACGAGTCCTGGACACAGATCTAAGCTGTGGGAACTTTCCCTAATAGTCCTATAAGGACAGTATTCTACACAACTAACAACTGACTATATTACCAAGCCAATAGGTAACTCTTATACTCTATTCATTTCTTTCCTTTACCCGTTCTTCCTTTTAATAAACTTTGGACAATGATATTTTCCCACAGGAATTACTCTGTCATTGACATACTTGTGGATACTACATTTCTGAACATCTGGATGTTCAAATAAGAGACACACATTACTATAAAGGTAATCAATACTTTACTTCCCCCAATGGACCTCACTTATTGATTAGTACTATACTACTACTCAATCCAATGAGTCATCCCCTATCTCCATACCTCTTAAGAAACACATATTGTGAATTCTCTATTCCAGACTCCCTCATTAGGACCAACACATAGAACTTTCCAGGGCCGGACTCGGCATACCGATATAACCCAGGGTCCTTATAGAGGGTATGTCATAACAGACAACTCGTATGTCCTCCTTTTTGTCTTCCTTCTTTCTTTTCTCTTTTCATCCCCCCCCCCTCCCCCCCTTTTTCTTCTTTTTTTCTCTCTTTTTTTCCCTCTTCCTCGATTCCACTTTTCATTCTTCTCCTTTTTCTCATTGTCTTCACTTGTTGTTCTTCTCTCACTTATACTCTCTTCCCCAGCTATCCTCGTACGGAGGTCTCTTTATCCTTACAACTATCCTACATATCTACCAGGCTGGTAACTCCAGTGTAGGTCAAGGTGAGCATTCTTGCCATGTTATTCATAACCTACGGTCACCCACGTTTTTTCCTCTATTTACATCAACTGAGCTTTAGTAGAAAAATATCCAAATAGGTTCTGTGAACCTAGGTGCATGAATTCTTTCCCAGGTTTAAACTGTAAGCACTTCCTATGTACCCTTGTTTCTATGGCTTCATCAGAATCTATGTTAACCGATACATAGTTTTAGCCTTGTTTACCTTGATAGTACAGCTATTTATTACAATTGACTAATTTCCTTTTCTTTGTTTTGTTTTCATTTTTTGTACATGATGTATTTAGTCTGTCCGACCTGATGAAGGCTTGCTAGCCGAAACGTCGACACCTGGCGGACAATTGTATAGCACCGTTGTTCACTTTTCACGTTTGCACCAAACAAAATAAAAGAAAAAGGATTTTTTTGACATCCAATGACTGTCTCCTGTCTGGTATTTCTTTGGGAAATAATAGTGTGCCGGAGTTAACCTTTGATTGAAGGTAAAGCAGACAGCTGGGGCCTGATATTCTCAGACTAGGGAGGTCCATGGTTATTGGACTCTCCCCAGCCTAAGAATAGCAGGCCGCAGCCGCCCCAGAAGTGGCGCATCCATTAGATGCGCCAATCCTAGTGCTTCGCCCCAGCTCATCCCGCGCCCTGGTGCGGTGGCAAATGGGGTAATATATGGGGTTAATACCAGATGTGTAATGTCACCTGGCATCAAGCCCTGGGGTTGGTGAGGTCAGGCGTCTATCAGATACCCGACATCACCAACCCAGTCAGTAATAAAAAAAAATAGACGACAAACACATTTTTATTTGAAAAAACACTCCCCAAAACATTCCCTCTTTAACCAATTTATTAGAATGAAAAACAAATCCAGGTCTGCTGTAATCCAAGGGGTTGCCATGACGATCCACACTGTCCCAGTCAATGAAGAGCAGGATGTTCCCCATTGGCTGGGAGAGCAGTGCAGTGACCTGAGCTAACATCAATGGGTCAGCCCAGGTCACTGCAGGGGATGACAAGTGCTGCTGTCAGCGAGGCACATTACCTGCGCTGATCTCCAGCACACTGACAGCCCCTGTCACTGAGTTCAATGACCGCCGCCTTCACAGCCAAGTATCGCGAGAGGCCCATGACGTCACCGCTAGTCAGTCTCGGGTCAGAAGCGAGAGAAGGTGATGTAACAAGCGGCGGCCATGGAGGACAGTGACAGCGCTGAGGTCGGGATGGCGGGAATTCATCACCGCAGGTAAGCCGAGCGGGACCATGTGTGTGTGTGTGTGTGTGTGTGTGTGTGTGTGTGAGTGTGTGTGTACATGCCGCGGGCAGGAGGGGGCGGAACGAGCTGAGCGGGGAAGTGTCGGCTTCCTGCACGTAACTAGGATAAACATCGGGTTACTAACCAAAGCGCTTTGGTTGGATACCCGATGTTTCTTGGTTACCAGCTTGTGGCAGGCTGCCAGCGATGGCTCCTGCACAAAGTAGCTGTAAAAAGCCCTGCTTTTTGCTGCTAGAACCATTCTCGAACGTATCTAGAACTATCGAGCTTTTGCAAAAAGCTCGAGTTCTAGTTCGATCTCGAACAGCCCCCAAAATCACTCGAGCCTAGAACTGGAGAACCTCGAACCTCGAACCGCGCTCAACTCTAGTTAGGAAAAGAGTTAAAACAGGAGTTAGGGTCAGACCAGGAGCTAGAAATAGGGTTAGTCCAGCAGTTAAAGTTAGGTTAAGCCAGAATTTAAGGTTTAGGTTAAGCCAGAAGTGAGGATTAGGGTTGGGTCCTGGGTTAAGGCTAGAGTTAGGGTTACACCCTGGATTAGGAATAGAGTTTAAACAGGAGTTAGGGTCAGACCAGGGGCAAAAAATAGGGTTTTCCTCACTTAAACTTAGGTTAAGCCAGAATTTAAGGTTTAGGTTAAGCCAGAGTTGAGGATTAGGGTTGGGTCCTGGGTTAAGGCTAGGGTTGAGGTTAGAACATTGGTTAGTAATAGAGTTAAAACAGGAGTTAGGGTCAGACCATGAGCTAGAAATAGGGTTAGTCCAGCAGTTAAAGTTAGGTTATCCCAGAATTTAAGGTTTAGGTTTGGGTTAGGCCAGAGGTGACGATTAGTGTTGGGTCCTGAGTTAAGGCTAGGGTTAGGGTTAGACCATGGGTTAGGAATAGAGTAAAAACAGGAGTTAGTTTAAAACTAGGGGCAAAAAATAGTATTAGTCCAGCAGTTTAACCTTGGTTAAGCCAGAATTTAAGGTTTAGGTTAAGCCAGAGGTGAGGATTAGGGTTGGGTGCTGGGCTAAGGCTAGGGTTAGGGTTAGACCATGGGTTAGGAATAGAGTTAAAACAGGAGTTAGGGTCAGACCAGGAGCTAGAAATAGGGTTAGTCCAGCAGTTAAACTTAGGTTAAGCCAGAATTTAAGGTTTAGATTAAGCCAGAGGTGAGGATTAGAGTTGGGTCCTGGGTTAAGGCTAGGGTTAGGGTTACACCCTGGGTTAGGAATAGAGTTAAAGCAGGAGTTAGGGTCAGACCAGGGGCTAAAAATAGGGTTAGTCCAGCACTTAAACTTAGGTTAAGCTAGAATTTAAGGTTTAGGTTAAGCCAGAGGTGACAATTAGAGTTGGGTCCTGGGTTAAGGCTAGGGTTAGTGTTAGACCATGGGTTAGGAATAGAGTTAAAACAGGAGTTACGGTCAGACCAGGAGCTAGAAATAGGCTTAGTCCAGCAGTTAAAGTTAGTCATTCCACAATTTAAGGTTTAGGTTTGGGTTAGGTCAGAGGTGAGAATTAGAGATGAGTCCTGGGTTAAGGCTAGGGTTAGGGTTAGACCATGGGTTAGGAATAGAGTAAAAAAAGGAGTTAGTTTAAAACTAGGGGCTAAAAATAGGATTAATCCAGCAGTTTAACCTTGGTTAAGCCAGAATTTAAGGTTTAGGTTAAGCCAGAGGTGAGGATTAGGGTTGGGTCCTGGGTTAAGGCTAGGATTAGGGTTACACCCTGGGTTAGGCATAGAGTTAAAGCAGGAGTTAGGGTCAGACCAGGGGCTAGAAAAAGGGTTAGTCCAGCACTTAAACCTAGGTTAAGCCAGAATTTAAGGTTTAGGTTAAGCCAGAGGTGAGGATTAGGGTTGGGTCCTGGGTTAAGGCTAGGGTTGAGGTTAGACCATTGGTTAGTAATAGAGTTAAAACAGGAGTTAGGGTCAGACCAGGGGCTAGAAATAGGGTTAGTCCAGCAGTTAAACTTAGGTTAAGCCAGAGTTTAAGGTTTAGGTTAAGCCAGAGGTGAGAATTAGGGTTGGGTCCTGGGTTAAGGCTAGGGTTAGGGTTAGACCATGGGTTAGGAATAGAGTTAAAGCAGGAGTTCGGGTCAGACCAGGAGCTAGAAATATGGTTAGTCCCGCAGTTAAAGTTAGGTTATTCCAGAATTTAAGGTTTAGTTTTGGGTTAGGCCAGAGGTGAGGATTAGGGATGAGTCGTGGGTTAAGGCTAGGGTTAGGGTTACACCATGGGTTAGGAATAGAGTAAAAACAGGAGTTAATTTAAAACTAGGGGCTAGAAATAGGGTTAGTCCAGCAGTTTAACCTAGGTTAAGCCAGAATTTAAGGTTCCGGTTAAGCCAGAGGTGAGGATTAGGGTTGGGTCCTGGGTTAAGGCTAGGGTTAGGGTTAGACCATGGGTTAGGAATAGAAATAAAACAGGAGTTAGGGTCAGACCAGGAGCTAGAAATAGGGTTAGTCCAGCAGTTAAAGTTAGCTTATCCCAGTATTTAAGGTTTAGGTTAAGCCAGAGGTGACGATTAGGGTTGGGTCCTGGGTTAAGGGTAGGGTTAGAGTTACACCATGGGTTAGGAATAGAGTTAAAGCACGAGTTAGGGTCAGACCAGGGGCTAGAAAAAGGGTTAGTCCAGCAGTTAAACTTAGGGTAACCCAGAATTTAAGGTTTACGTTAAGCCAGAGGTGAGGATTAGGGTTGGGTCCTGGGTTAAGGCTAGGGTTAGGGTTAGACCATGGGTTAGGAATAGAGTTAAAGCAGGAGTTAGGGTCAGACCAGGAGCTAGAAATAGGGTTAGTCCCGCAGGTAAAGTTAGGTTATCCCAGAATTTAAGGTTTAGGTTAAGCCAGAGGTGACGATTAGGGTTGGGTCCTGGGTTAAGGCTGGGGTTAGGGTTCGACCATGGGTTAGGAATAGAGTTAAAACAGGATTTACGGTCAGACCAGGAGCTAGAAATAGGCTTAGTCCAGCAGTTAAAGTTAGGTAATCCCACAATTTAAGGTTTAGGTTTGGGTTACGTCAGAGGTGAGAAATAGAGATGAGTCCTGAGTTAAGGCTAGGGTTAGGGTTAGACCATGGGTTAGGAATAGAGTAAACACAGGAGTTAGTTTAAACTAGGGGCTAAAAATAGGATTAGTCCAGCAGTTTAACCTTGGTTAAGCCAGAATTTAAGGTTTAGGTTAAGCCAGAGGTGAGGATTAGGGTTGGGTGCTGGGCTAAGGCTAGGGTTAGAGTTAGACCATGGGTTAGGAATAGAGTTAAAACAGGAGTTAGGGTCATACCAGGAGCTAGAAATAGGGTTAGTCCAGCAGTTAAAGTTAGGTTAAGCCAGAATTTAAGGTTTAGGTTAAGCCAGAGGTGACGATTAGGGTTGGGTCCTGGGTTAAGGCTAGGGTCAGAGTTACACCATGGGTTAGGAATAGAGTTAAAGCACGAGTTAGGGTCAGACCAGGGGCTAGAAATAGGGTTAGTCCAGCAGTTAAACGTAGGTTAAGCCAGAATTTAAGGTTTAGGTTAAGCCAGAGGTGAGGATTAGGGTTGGGTCCTGGGTTAAGGCTAGGGTTAGGGTTAGACCATGGGTTAGGAATAGAGTTAAAGCAGAAGTTAGGGTCAGACCAGGAGCTATAAATACGGTTAGTCCCGCAGTTAAAGTTAGGTTATCCCAGAATTTAAGGTTTAGGTTAAGCCAGAGGTGACGATTAGGATTGGGTCCTGAGTTAAGGCTAGGGTTAGGGTTAGACCATGGGTTAGGAATAGAGTTAAAACAGGATTTACGGTCAGACCAGGAGCTAGAAATAGGCTTAGTCCAGCAGTTAAAATTAGGTAATCCCACAATTTAAGGTTTAGGTTTGGGTTACATAAAGGAGAGTAGTAGAATCGGGTGTCCAAGCCGCGCCAATGACTAATCGATCACGAACGTAGAAGATAATAGTAACTTTAATGGAGCATAAGTCAACGCGTTTCAGAAGCCACCGCTTCCTTCCTCAGGACAAAGATAGCAAAAGTACAACAAATCTGCTGTAAAGAGAATCCTTACAGCTTTATATACACAGTAGTGACATCATGATCCACCCCTTTTTGAAAAAAATCGGCGGGAATCTTGTACATTTATAAAAAACAGGTAGCAAGGTATGTTACATGTATCCATTTTCTTAGTATATTTATCAAATTCATATAACATTGTCCCATGGATTAAAAAATGTAAAAGACATCAACTAATGAATAAAAATGAAAAAGCAAAAACTGTGTGTTAAATTCTTTGGTGTCCATAGAAAAATTTATCTTATAATGGTGTGTGAATGTCGGTGAAAAAATCCCCTGAACCACCCCGAACACCTTAAGATTAGTCGGGCAGCTCCAGAGGCCGGCGTATTAAATGCTGATGGTCGTGTAACAGGTCGTGCCACAGTGAAGAAGTGGTGAGAATGTGTGGAAACAAACCCTAGCTCGGAAAAAATCTATATACGTGCATAAGTATATATGTGAAAGGAGGGATTACATGGAAACATATTATCAGGAGAAATTGTGTAAACATGGACTAACAAGGAGTAAGAAGAAAAAACCTATAAGATAGGAGAAGAGAAATGGAAGACTGAAGAAATGAAAGAATCAAGAAGAATTAAAGATCGTGAACGGTGAGTGAGAATATATGACAGTACGGGGGAACAGAAACGTCAGCCCGATGGAAAGGACTGATCTCATGGTGTATAGGAAAAAAGCGCTGTCAAAGAACCCGAGATGGCTGGCATGTGAAGGGGGTTCAAAGTGAAAAGGGGGGGGGGAGAGAAAAAACTAGAGAAAGCAATGAAGAAGATCATCGCTCTCTGATGTTAGTGAACTCAGGTTAATTAAGGTCAAGAGCGTGGGAATAAATAAGAAGCGCATGCTCCTTACGGAATAAGGAGCAAGTGTATAATTGAAGTCAAATTGGGGTGAACCAAGTTCACTAGCGTGAGAAAAAGGCCCGTGCGCATGCCCAAGGGCATATTGCAAGTGAAGGGTAAAAAAGCAAGATAGAAATATTAGTATGATGAAGACATAGAATGGGGATAAGCGCTAAAAATAGTAAGATTACTTTAAAAGGTAGAATAAAAAAACGCGTTCAAAAATAGATAATACTATATAAAATTATAAAATATATATATATATATCTCCTAATGTAAAATTATTTATTGTGAAAATAAAATTAATATAATGATCCCTAAATGATCAAATATTGGTGAGATTATAAATTAAAAACATATATTTGTGTTAGTAAAAATCTATAAAAATATAGCCAAATGAAAAAAAGAGGGGAGTCCCCTCATAATTATACAGTGATATCAATAAAGACAGAAATGTACATAGGGTATCATGGTAAGTTCCATAAACAGTAGAAATCATAGGAGCATTATGTTTGTTTATGGTCTAATAGAATAAATCTGTTATCTCATTTAGACCCAAAGGTTTCAGTGTGTTCAATTTATAGATCCAGTAGGTTTCTTTTCTCTTTAGAGCCTCAATTCGGTTGTGGGATAAAGCGGATATTTGTTCTATAGGGGTGATTCTGAGTTTGGACTTCTCTCTATGATTTATAGTAATATGTCTTGAAAGTCCATGTAACATATAGCCTATTTTTACATTGTGCCTATGGGAGTTAACCCTATTGTGAAGGGCCTGGGTCGTTCTCCCCACATATTGTTTCTTGCATTCACATTCAATTAGATAAATGACGAATTCAGATTGGCAAGTCAGATATGTTTTTATAGAAAAAACATCCCCCCCCTAATACCGAACTGAAGTGGAGCCTTTTATGCTCGATAGATCTACAATAAAGACAATTTTTCATGAAGCATTTGAAGGCTCCAATCCTATTATTAATGGGCTCAGTGTTTTTCACCTCTCTCACATGGCTTGGGGCCAAATGATTTTTTAGAGTTGATGCTCGGCGATATGTGACACCTGGTTTCTCCGGAATATTATCTTTCAAAAAGGGGTCAGTCAGGAGAATTCCCCAATGTTTACTGATGATACCTTTAATTATATCACTGTCATTACTATACGTAGTCAGGAAATTGGAAGAGTAATTATACTTGTCCTCCCTACCTGGATGATTTTTGTGTTGTATCAATTCTATTTGGGTCAAATCCTTATTACCTTGATACGCCTTTTTAATCAGTGAACGTGGATAATCTTTTTCCAAAAATCTCTCTTTTAAAATATTGGCTTGTAGGTTAAAATCCCTATCTATACTGCAATTTTTCCGTATCCTCTGAAACTGATTTTTTGTTACATTTTTCAGCCATTTATTATAATGATTACTGGAAAAATGGATGTAGCCATTACTATCAACCTTTTTGAAGTACGTTTTGGTATATAATACTCCATCACTGTGTGTGATTGTCAAGTCCAGAAAATCAATCATGTCCTTCTTAATAGTAGGGGAGAAAATGAGACCCCAATTATTGTTTTTTATGTGTCCTAGAAATATATCCAAATTGTTCACAGTGTTGTCCCAAATTATAAACAGGTCGTCGATATACCTTTTATAGACAACCACATGTTCAAATAGTTCGGAGTTATAAATATACTGTAACTCAAACATGCCCATAAAGAGATTAGTGAATGTCGGTGCGACCTTAGAACCCATAGCGGTCCCACAGCACTGATGATACAATGTATTTTGAATTGTGAAGAAATTATTTGACAATATGAACATCATTCCCTCTAGGAGGAACTCTTTTTGAGCATCAGGTAATCGATCATCCACCCATAAAAATTGCTTAAAACATTCCAAACCCAATTCATGGGAGATGTTAGTGTACAATGCTGATATATCAAGGGTTAAAAACACAAAGGAGTCCTTCCATTCAACATTCTTGATTATATGTATCAAATACGTAGAATCACGGAGATGGCTTTTTAGATTCATAACGTGTACTCGCATTATATGATCTATGTAGGTCGCCAGATTGGCTGTCAGTGAGTCGATCCCAGATATGATCGGCCTCCCAGGGGGGTTTTCACAATCCTTATGGATCTTGGGCAAGTGGTAATAGAAGGCCATTTTAGGTGCCTTAATGTCAAGGAATTTGGTCTCCTCTTTGTTCAATACACCCATCATTGTAGCTTTTTTGATCATTACATGGTATTCAGAGACTGCTTGATTATAACTAGATATGTCTACTATTTCATAGTGGGGAAGGTTAGAGAGATTCCTCATGGCCTCCTGCATGTAGGTAGCTTTATTCTGTATCACAATCCCCCCCCCCTTTATCTGCACTTCTGATAACAATATCAGAATGTTTTTTTAGTGTAAGGAGGGCTTTTCTCTCCTCCACACTTAAGTTGGTCCTCATTGAGGTTCTATAGCTAGAGAGTTTCTTGAAATCCATCAATACCAGGTCGCTAAAAGTCTCCAAATGGTGACCTTTACTGCGTGTAGGATAAAAGTTAGATTTTGACTTGAGGTCTGTATGGAGGAAACTATCAGAATCTACCATGTTAGTTTCCAGAGGAATTTTATGCATCTGAAAATGTCTGGTGAGTGTGAGCTTTCTTATAAATTTTTGGAAATCCAGGTATAAATCAAAATCATTTGCATTAGTGGCTGGGCAGAAAGATAGACCTTTACTGAGAATTTTTAGTTCCCCCTTGGAGAGGATGTGATTAGATAAATTATAAATGCCTAAGTTAGTGTCGTTATTCTTACTATTATTTTTATTTGTATTTAATCTGATAGACCTCTCCTCTCTTTCTTGCTGGACCCTAGATCCGGCCCTTGTTCCTCTATAACACTTTTTCTTTTTCCTAGTCTTGGTGTCAAGTATTGGGTAATCTGGCTTTGATTGCCCTTGGCCATGGCTAAAAAAGGAACACACGTGTTTCTCTTTTGGGAGTTATCGATAGTGATAGTATTGTTTCTCAAATTCTTGAGAGGTGAAATGATCGATGGTGGGGAGGCTACCATCTCCATATTGGTCTGTATTTCAGGTAGAGGAATGAATTCCTCATGGGTGGATAGCTCAAGAAGGTCAATAAAGTCTTTGTCTGTTTCATCTATAGGGAGCATCTTATCACTTTCTTGCTCTAAGACCTGATCTCTGTTGCTACGGATTCGATCGATCTGGACCCTTAGAGCCTCAAGTTGTTTTTTAGTGGTCTCAAAATCTCTCAAATCCCTGTGTTTAGTGGTTTCATCATGAGTTATGACTACTGGTTCAGTGGAAAAACCTCATCAGGTGTCACCTCTACGACAGGAACTGTCGGAGGGGCCATAGATGAGGACAGAGAAAGGAGGGCTCTGTGTGGGTTGATGGGGTTGGGCATAACTGTGTTTTCTTTTGTAGACGGCAGGGATCTTTTTTTATGAAATTTGCTATTGAAGAAGCTTTTGCTCTGACTACTGGATCTAGGGTTGTGATTGGATCGTTCTCTGGATCCATCACGATGGAAGGAACCTTGATTTCTATTAGGAATCAAGTCTTCCTGCTCCAATTGAATGAGTTTGGAATTGATATTAGAATTAAGTATTTTATATTCAGGGTGTAGGTCAAATAAACTGTAGTGACATCATGATCCACCCCTTTTTGAAAAAAATCGGCGGGAATCTTGTACATTTATAAAAAAAAAATTCTCCCCTACTATTAAGAAGGACATGATTGATTTTCTGGACTTGACAATCACACACAGTGATGGAGTATTATATACCAAAACGTACTTCAAAAAGGTTGATAGTAATGGCTACATCCATTTTTCCAGTAATCATTATAATAAATGGCTGAAAAATGTACCAAAAAATCAGTTTCAGAGGATACGGAAAAATTGCAGTCTAGATAGGGATTTTAACCTACAAGCCAATATTTTAAAAGAGAGATTTTTGGAAAAAGATTATCCACGTTCACTGGTTAAAAAGGCGTATCAAGGTAATAAGGATTTGACCCAAATAGAATTGATACAACACAAAAATCATCCAGGTAGGGAGGACAAGTATAATTACTCTTCCAATTTCCTGACTACGTATAGTAATGACAGTGATATAATTAAAGGTATCATCAGTAAACATTGGGGAATTCTCCTGAATGACCCCTTTTTGAAAGATAATATTCCGGAGAAACCAGGTGTCACATATCGCCGAGCGTCAACTCTAAAAAATCATTTGGCCCCAAGCCATGTGAGTTTCATAGTTTCATAGTTTCATAGTTTTTAAGGTTGAAGGGAGACTCTAAGTCCATCTAGTTCAACCCGTAGCCTAACATGTTGATCCAGAGGAAGGCAAAAAAACCCCAATGTGTCAAATAAGCTCCAATGGGGAAAAAAAATCCTTCCTGACTCCACATACGGCAATCAGACTAGTTCCCTGGATCAACACCCTGTCATAAAATCCAATATACATAACTGGTAATATTATATTTTTCAATTAATGCGATCAGGCTCTGCTTAAATTTTACTTGTGAATCCCTCAATACAACATCATACGGCAGAGAGCTCCATAGTCTCACTGCTCGTACAGTAAAGAGTCCTCATCTGTGATTATGATTAAACATTCTTTCCTCAAGACGTAGCGGATGCCCCCGTGTTCCAGTCGCAGGCCTAGGTGTAAAGAGATCTTTGGAAAGGTCTCTGTACTGTCCCCTCATATATTTATACATTGTGATTAGATCCCCCTAAGCCTTTGTTTTTCCTAACTAACTAACCCCAAGTTTAATAACCTGTCTTGGTATTGCAGCCCACCCATTCCTCTAATAATCTTGGTCGCTCTTCTATCTACCTGTAAGATTATGCTATTTATAACCTTCTATACTTTTGCTAACAAGAAATGCATCCATTCCTCTCTTAAATTCATTCAGTGAGTTGGCCATCACCACTTCCTCAGGAAGAGAGTTCCAGAGCCTCACTGCTCTTACCGTGAAGAACCCTCTTCTATGCTGATGTAGGAATTTTCTTTCCTCCAATCGAAAAGAATGCCCCCTTGTTCTTGTCATAGTCCTTGGTACAAACAGATCATGGGAGAGATCTCTATATGGCCCTCTGATATATTTGTACATATTTATTAGGTCTCCCCTAAGTCTTCTCTTTTCTAGAGTAAATAGACCTAATTTTGATAACCTTTCCGTGTATTGTAATGCACCCATTCCATTTATTATTTTAGTAGCCCGCCTCTGAACCCTTTCAAGTTCAGTAATGTCTTTCTTCAGCACCGGCGCCCAAAATTGCACACAATACTCCAAGTGTGGTCTGACTAGTGATTTGTACAGAGGGAGAATGATGTTTTCATCTCGTGCCCCCAGACCTCTTCTAATGCATCCCATCACCCTATTTGCTTTGGTGGCTGCTGCCTGACACTGGGCACTCCAATTTAGATTCTTATTCACTAAGATGCCTAAGTCTTTTTCCATGTCTGATTTCCCCAGCAGTTTCCCATTTAGTAAGTAATCGTAGCATCTGTTTCTCCTTCCCATGTGCATAACCTTACACTTATCTGTGTTAAACCTCATTTGCCATTTTTCAGCCCAATTCTCCAATTTACTCAAGTCCATCTGTAGTTGCAAACTGTCCTCCTTTGTGTTAACTACCTTACATAGTTTTGTATCATCTGCAAATACTGATATTTTACTCTGTAAACCATCCACCAGATCATTAATAAATATATTAAATAGTAGGGGGCCCAATACAGACCCCTGTGGCACCCCACTAGTAACCCTGGCCCAATCTGAGTATGCACCATTAATAACCACTCTTTGTTTTCTACCACTAAGCCAGCTACCTACCCATCTACACACATTTTCCCCGAGCCCAAGCTTTCTCATTTTACTTAGCAGTCTTTTATGTGGGACAGTGTCAAATGCTTTACCGAAGTCAAGATAAATGACATCCAATGATTCTCCTCGGTCCATGTGAGAGCTTACATCCTCATAGAAGCTGATCAGGTTAGTTTGACAGGAGCGATCCTTCATAAATCCATGTTGATATGGAGTTAAACAGTTATTAACATTGAGACATTCCATAATAGTATCCCTTAAAAACCCTTCAAACATTTTACCCACAACAGATGTTAAGCTTACCGGCCTATAGTTTCCAGGTTCCCTTTTGCACCCTTTTTTGAATATTGGTACCACATTTGCTAGCCGCCAATCCAGTGGAACAGACCCAGTTTCTATAGAGTCTTTAAATAAAAGGAATAGAGGCCTGTCTATCACATTACTTAACTCCCTTAATACCCGAGGGTGAATGCCATCAGGGCCTGGTGATTTGTCAATTTTAATGTTACTAAGTCGGTTCTGCACTTCTTCCTGGGTTAGGCAGGTCATACTTAATGGGGCATTTACATGATCACTCTGCATTTCCCCTGGCATATGCTTTTCCTGTGTGAACACAGTTGAGAAAAAAGTATTTAAAACATTTGCTTTTCCCACATCGCTTTCTATGATTTTACCCTCATTATTCTTTAAAGGGCCAACACCATCAATTTTAATCTTTTTTCTGTTTATATAATTAAAGAATAGTTTGGGATTTGTTTTGCTTTCCTTAGCAATGAGTCTCTCAGTTTCTACTTTTGCTAAATATATTTGTTTTTTACACATTTTATTTTTTTCTCTATATATTTTTAATGCTTCCTCGCTGCCTTCTTGTTTTAGCTTTTTAAATGCCTTTTTCTTATTATTCATTGCCCCTTTTACATCCTTATTAAGCCACATTGGTTTTCTCCTGTTCCTAGCCCTTTTATTTCTGTATGGTATGGCTAGCTCGCAGTGGGTGTTTAATACTGATTTAAAAATTTCCCACTTATTTTCTGTGCTCCCATTTTTGAGGACATTGTCCCAATCAATTTGGCGAAGGTCTTCTCTAAGTTGATCAAACTTTGCTTTCCTGAAATTCAGCGTTTTTGTTACCCCCCTCCAAGGCACCTTACTAAAGGACAAGTGGAATTGTATTATATTGTGGTCACTATTCCCTAGGTGCCCATCCACTCGTACGTCTGTTATTCTATCTGGCCTGTTGCTTAAAATTAAGTCCAGAAGGGCTGCCCCTCTAGTTGGGCCCGGCACAAGTTGGGACAGATAATTATCCTTAGTTACTGACAGAAACCGGTTTCCTTTCTGAGATACACAGGTTTCAGTTTCCCAGTCTATATCGGGGTAATTGAAGTCCCCCATAATAATCACCTCATTGTGATTTGCTGCTTTGTCTATTTGTTTCAATAATACATTTTCAGTGGTTTCTGTTATATTTGGTGGCTTATAACAAACCCCTATGAGGATTTTATTAGTTTTCCCTCCTTGTATCTCCACCCATAGAGACTCCACCTCTTCATTTCCCTCTTGAATATCTTCTCTTAGTCTGGGCTTTAAACTGGACTTTATATATAGACAGACTCCACCCCCTTTCCTTTTTTTACGATCCCTCCTAAACAATTCATATCCTTGCAGGTTAGCCGCCCAGTCATAACTATCATCTAACCATGTCTCAGTTATTCCTACTATGTCGTATTTCTCCTCATACATTACCAGCTCCAGTTCCTCCATCTTATTGGTCAGGCTTCTTGCATTGGTCAGCATGCAGGAAAGAAGTTTTGCTCCCCTTTTCTCAGTTTCCTTCTTAGTACCCTGTCTTGGGTCCTCTTTACGGCATCTAGTATCCTTGATTAGTTTGTCCTTCTGCTGCATGTTCTTGTCTGCTGTTTTTTCTCCCATCCCCTCTTCTTCTAGTTTAAAGCCCTCCTGATGAGTGTGGCAAGCCTTCTGGCGAACGTGTGTTTCCCAGGTTTTGTGAGGTGTATCCCGTCTCTTGCGAGAAGTCCATCGTAGAGGTAATTCACTCCATGGTCTAAGAATCCAAATCCTTGCTGCCTGCACCACCGTCGTAGCCAGTTGTTCAAATTTAGTATCCTATTCCATCTTCTGACACCATGGCCATCGACTGGGAGGATTGATGAGAAAACAACCTGTACGTTCCGTTCCTTTATTTTCTTCCCCAGAATTTCAAAGTCTTCACAAATAGTTGGCAGATCATTTCTTGCCGTGTCGTTTGTTCCTACATGTATCAATAGGAATGGGTATTCGTCCTTGGATCCGAGGATAGTTGGTATCCTGTTGGCCACATCCTTGATTTTTGCTCCAGGGAGGCAGCATACTTCTCGTGCGGTTATGTCCGGCCTGCAGATAGTTGCCTCCGTGCCTCTTAGTAGTGAGTCGCCCATAACTACCACTCTTCTTTTCTTTCTGGACGCACTGCTTGTTGCTCCTGAGTGCTTTTGAGTGTCTTTTGTTTCTGCTTTTGTTGACAAAGTAACTTCTTTTGTTGATACTGTGTCTTCTCCTGTAGAGACGGTATCATCCTGAGCTGTGCCATTTTCGTTCTCCAGCATGAGGGCTTCATATTGGTTGCTAAGCTGTGTGGGTGGTGCCGACCACTTGATCCGCTGGCTTCTTTTGGTCACATGTGTCCACTTTTCAGCCTCTGTATGTGTTCTGAAGCTTTTCTCACTTTCCATATCCTGAATTGTTGCTTCTGCCTCGTCCAAGAAGTCCTCATGTTCTTTAATTAGCTTCAAAGTTGCTATTCTTTCTTCCAGTCCCCGCACCTTTTCCTCTAAGAGGGCAACAAGTTTGCACTTTTGACAGGTGAAGTTGAATTTCTTGTGCGGCAGATCCGTAAACATGTAGCATGTGTTGCAGGTGACCATGTGGATTTTCTTCTCTTCCATAATGCTGATGTAGCGTATGACAGGCGAAAGTCGCGCGCCGTCAGGCGCGCGGTTTTGCGATGTCCTCAAACAGCGAGACCCGGCAAGTCCCAGCAATCGATCAGCTTACGGCGACTCTTCTCTTCTTAAACAGCTACAGTTATCACCACTATGAGATTGTGTTAAAACTATGCCACACTTATCTTCAGTCGCCTCCCTTTACTTCAGTACCTCGCACTCTCAGCACCTCGCTAGCTCTGGCTGGTTTATATAGTTCTACAAGGACTACTAGAAGCTGCTAGAAGCTTCTAGAAACAGGTGTGGCTAATACTACTGACTAAATCACTAGACACACTTTTTTTTTTTTTTTTGCTTTTTCACAGTACCCCAGACAAACACAGACAACAAATCCCTAATGAAATTAAACAGTTACAGTTATCACCACTATGAGATTGTGTTAAAACTATGCCACACTTATCTTCAGTTGCCTCCCTTTACTTCAGTACCTCGCACTCTCAGCACCTCGCTAGCTCTGGCTGGTTTATATAGTTCTACAAGGACTACTAGAAGCTGCTAGAAGCTTCTAGAAACAGGTGTGGCTAATACTACTGACTAAATCACTAGACACACTTTTTTTTTTTTTTTTTTTTTTGCTTTTTCACAGTACCCCAGACAAACACAGACAACAAGTCCCTAATGAAATTAAACAGTTACAGTTATCACCACTATGAGATTGTGTTAAAACTATGCCACACTTATCTTCAGTTGCCTCCCTTTACTTCAGTACCTCGCACTCTCAGCACCTCGCTAGCTCTGGCTGGTTTATATAGTTCTACAAGGACTACTAGAAGCTGCTAGAAGCTTCTAGAAACAGGTGTGGCTAATACTACTGACTAAATCACTAGACACACTTTTTTTTTTTTTTTTTGCTTTTTCACAGTACCCCAGACAAACACAGACAACAAGTCCCTAATGAAATTAAACAATTACAGTTATCACCACTATGAGATTGTGTTAAAACTATGCCACACTTATCTTCAGTTGCCTCCCTTTACTTCAGTACCTCGCACTCTCAGCACCTCGCTAGCTCTGGCTGGTTTATATAGTTCTACAAGGACTACTAGAAGCTGCTAGAAGCTTCTAGAAACAGGTGTGGCTAATACTACTGACTAAATCACTAGACACACTTTTTTTTTTTTTTTTTTTCACAGTACCCCAGACAAACACAGACAACAAATCCCTAATGAAATTAAACAGTTACAGTTATCACCACTATGAGATTGTGTTAAAACTATGCCACACTTATCTTCAGTTGCCTCCCTTTACTTCAGTACCTCGCACTGAGAGAGGTGAAAAACACTGAGCCCATTAATAATAGGATTGGAGCCTTCAAATGCTTCATGAAAAATTGTCTTTGTTGTAGATCTATCGAGCATAAAAGGCTCCACTTCAGTTCGGTATTAGGGGGGGATGTTTTTTCTATAAAAACACATCTGACTTGCCAATCTGAATTCGTCATTTATCTAATTGAATGTGAATGCAAGAAACAATATGTGGGGAGAACGACCCAGGCCCTTCACAATAGGGTTAACTCCCATAGGCACAATGTAAAAATAGGCTATATGTTACATAGACTTTCAAGACATATTACTATAAATCATAGAGAGAAGTCCAAACTCAGAATCACCCCTATAGAACAAATATCCGCTTTATCCCACAACCGAATTGAGGCTCTAAAGAGAAAAGAAACCTACTGGATCTATAAATTGAACACACTGAAACCTTTGGGTCTAAATGAGATAACAGATTTATTCTATTGAACCATAAACAAACATAATGCTCCTATGATTTCTACTGTTTATGGAACTTACCATGATACCCTATGTACATTTCTGTCTTTATTGATATCACTGTATAATTATGAGGGGACCCCCCTCTTTTTTTCATTTGGCTATATTTTTATAGATTTTTACTAACACATATATATGTTTTTAATTTATAATCTCACCAATATTTGATCATTTAGGGATCATTATATTAATTTTAATTTCACAATAAATAATTTTACATTAAGATATATATATATATATATATATATATATTTTTTATAATTTTATATAGTATTATCTATTTTTGAACGCGTTTTTTTATTCTACCTTTTAAAGTAATCTTACTATTTTTAGCGCTTATCCCCATTCTATGTCTTCATCATACTAATATTTCTATCTTGCTTTTTTACCCTTCACTTGCAATATGCCCTTGGTGACTTCTGAAACGCGTTGACTTATGCTCCATTAAAGTTACAATTATCTCCTACGTTCGTGATCGATTAGTCATTGGCGCGGCTTGGACACCCGATTCTACTACTCTCCTTTATCTGCCATACCCGGGGACCGCTGCCGTGACTGTGGAGTTACATACATGCGATTATAGGCGTTGTTACTGTCACAACCCCTATAGGTGAGTACCACTATTCCTTTTGATACCCCCCCCAATCTACTGGGGAAAGACCCTATTGCGCTTCTTTTTTCCACAGTTTTTTTCTATAGGTTTGGGTTACGTCAGAGGTGAAAATTAGAGATGAGTCCTGAGTTAAGGCTTTGGTTAGGGTTAGACCATGGGTTAGGAATAGAATAAAAACAGGAGTTAGTTTAAAACTAGGGGCTAAAAATAGGATTAGTCCAGCAGTTTAACCTTGGTTAAGCCAGAATTTAAGGTTTAGGTTATGCCAGAGGTGACGATTAGGGTTGGGTGCTGGGCTAAGGCTAGGGTTAGGGTTAGACCATGGGTTAGGAATAGAGTTAAAACAGGAGTTAGGGTCATACCAGGAGCTAGAAATAGGGTTAGTGCAGCAGTTAAAGTTAGGTTAAGCCAGAATTTAAGGTTTAGGTTAAGCCAGAGGTGAGGATTAGGGTTGGGTCCTGGGTTAAGGCTAGGGTTAGGGTTACACCCTGGGTAAGGAATAGAGTTAAAGCAGGAGTTAGGGTCAGACCAGGGGCTAGAAATAGGGTTAGTCCAGCACTTAAGCTTAGGTTAAGCCAGAAATTAAGGTTTAGGTTAACCCAGAGGTGAGGATTAGGGTTGGGTCCTGGGTTAAGGCTAGGGTTGAGGTTAGACCATTGGTTAGTAATAAAGTTAAAACAGAAGTTAGGGTCAGACCATGAGCTAGAAATAGGGTTAGTCCAGCAGTTAAAGTTAGGTTATTCCAGAATTTAAGGTTTAGGTTTGGGTTAGGCCAGAGGTGAGGATTAGGGTTGAGTCCTGGGTTAAGGCTAGGGTTAGAGTTACACCATGGGTTAAGAATAGAGTTGAAGCATGAGTTAGGGTTAGACCAGGGGCTAGAAATAGGGTTAGTCCTGCAGTTAAACTTAGGTTAAACCAGAATTTAAGGTTTAGGTTAAGCCAGAAGTGAGGATTAGGGTTGGGTCCTAGGTTATGGCTAGGGTTGGGTTAGACCTTTGGCTTAGGAATAGAGTTAAAGCAGGAGTTAGGGTCTGACCAGGAGCTAAAAATACGGTTAGTCCCGCAATTAAAGTTAGGTTATCCCAGAATTTAAGGTTTAGGTTTGGGTTAGGCCAGAGGTGAGGATTAGGGATGAGTCCTGGGTTAAGGCTAGGGTTAGGGTTACACCATGGGTTAGGAATAGAGTTAAAGCACGAGATAGCGTCAGACCAGGGGCTAGAAATAGGGTTAGTCCAGCAGCTAAACTTAGGTTAAGCCAGAATTTAAGGTTTAGGTTAAGCCAGAGGTGAAGATAAGGGTTGGGTCCTGGGTTAAGGCTAGGGTTAGGGTTAGACCATGGGATAGTAATAGAGTTAAAAAAGGAGTTAGGGTCAGACCAGGAGCTAGAAATAGGGTTAGTCCAGCAGTTAAAGTTAGGTTATCACACAATTTAAGGTTTAGGTTTGGGTTAGGTCAGAGGTGAGAATTAGAGATGAGTCCTGGGTTAAGGCTAGGGTTAGGGTTAGACCATGGGTTAGGTATAGAGTTAAAACAGAAGATAGGGTCAGACCAGGAGCTAGAAATAGGGTTAGTCCAGCAGTTAAAGTTAGGTTATCCCAGTATTTAAGGTTTAGGCTAAGCCAGAGGTGAGGATTAGGGTTGGAACCTGGGTTAAGGCTAGGGTACACCATGGGTTAGGAATAGAGTTAAAGCAGGAGTTAGGGTCAGATCACGAGCTAGAAATAGGGTTAGTCCAACAGTTAAAGTTATGTTTACCCAGAATTTAAGGTTTAGGTTTGAGTTAGGTCAGAGGTGAAAATTAATGTTGAGTCCTGGGTTAAGGTTTTAGTTAGGGTTGGACCATGGGTTAGGACTAGAGTTAAAACAAGAGTTAAGGTCAGACCAGGAGCTAGATATAGGGTTAGTCAAGCAGTTAAAATTAGGTTATCCCAGTATGTAAGGTTTAGGTTAAGTCAGAGGTGAGGAATAGGGTTGGGTCCTGGGTTAAGGCTAGGGGTGGGGTTAGACCATGGGTTAGTGATAGAGTTAAAACAGGAGTTAGGGTCAGACCACGAGCTTGAAATAGGGTTACTCCAGCAGTTAAACTTAGGTTAAGCCAGAATTTAAGGTATAGGTTAAGCCAGAGTTGAGGATTAGGGTTGGGTCCTGGGTTAAGGCTAGGGTTAGGGTTAGACCATGGGATAGTAATAGGGTTAAAACAGGAGTTAGGGTCAGACCACGATCTAGAAATAGGATTAGTCCAGCAGTTAAAGTTAGGTTATCCCAGAATTTAAGGTTTAGGTTAAATCAGAGGTTTGAATTAGGGTTGGGTCCTCGGATAAGGCTAGGGTTAGAGTTAAACCATGGGTTAGGAATAGAGTGAAAACAGGAGTTAGTTTAAAACTTGGGGCTAGAAATAGGGTTAGTCCAGCAGTTTAATCAAGGTTAAGCCAGAGGTGAGAATTAGGGTTGGGTACTGGGTTAAGGCTAGGGTTAGGGTTAGACCATGGGTTAGGAATAGAGTTAAAACAGGAGTTAGGGTCAGACCAGGAGCTAGAGATAGGGTTAGTCCAGCCGTTAAATTTAGGTTAAGCCAGAATTTAAGGTTTTTTTTAAGCTAGAGGTGAGGATTAGGGTTGGGTCCTGGGTTAAGGCTATTGTTGAGGTTAGACCATTAGATAGTAATAGAGTTAAAACAGGAGTTAGGGTCAGACCACAAGCTAGAAATAGGGTTAGTCCAGCAGTTAAAGTTAGGTTATCCCAGAATTTAAGGTTTAGGTTTGGGTTAGGCCAGAGGTGAGGATTAGGGTTGAGTCCTGGGTAAAGGCTAGGGTTAGGGTTACACCATGGGTTAGGAATAGAGTTAAAGCAGGAGTTACGGTCAGAACAGCGTCTAGAAATAGGGTTAGTCCAGCAGTTTAACCTATGTTAAGCCAGAATTTAAGGTTTAGGTTAAGCTAGAGGTGAGGATTAGGGTTGGGTCCTTAGTTAAGGCTAGGGTTAGACTATGGGTTAGTAATAGAGTTAAAACAGGAGTTAGGATCAGACCACGAGCTAGAAATAGGGTTAGTCCAGCAGTTAAACTTAGGTTAAGCCAGAATTTAAGGTTTAGTTTAAGCCAGAGTTGAGGATTAGGGTTGGGTCCTGGGTTAAGGCTAGGGTTAGGGTTAGACCATGGGATAGTAATAGAGTTAAAACAGGAGTTAGGGTCAGACCACGATCTAGAAATAGGATTAATCCAGCAGTTAAAGTTAGGTTATCCCAGAATTGAAGGTTTAGGTTAAATCAGAGGTTTGAATTAGGGTTGGGTCCTCGGTTAAGGCTAGGGTTAGGGTTAAACCATGGGTTAGGAATAGAGTGAAAACAGGAGTTAGTTTAAAACTAGGGGCTAGAAAAAGGGTTAGTCCAGCAGTTTAACCTAGGTTAAGCCAGAATTTAAGGTTTTGGTTAAGCCAGAGGTGAGGATTAGGGTTGGGTCCTCGGTTAAGGCTAGGGTTAGACTATGGGTTAGTAATAAAGTTAAAACAGGAGTAAGGGTCAGACCACGAGCTAAAAATAGGGTTAGTCCAGCAGTTAAAGTTAGGTTAAACCAGGATTTAAGGTTTAGGTTTGGGTTGGGCCAGAGGTGAGGATTAATGTTGAGTCCTGGGTTAAGGCTAGGGTTACACCAAGGGTTAGGAATACAGTTAAATCACGAGTTAGAGGCAGACCAGGGGCAGTTTAAAACTAGGGGCTAGAAATAGAGTTATTCCAGCAGTTTAATCAAGGTTAAGCCAGAATTAAAGGTTTAAGTTAAGCCAGAGGTGAGAATTAGGGTTGGGTACTGGGTTAAGGCTATTGTTGGGGTTAGACCATTAGTTAGTAATAGAGTTAAAACAGGAGTTAGGGTCATACCACGAGGTAGAAATAGGGTTAGTCCAGCAGTTAAAGTTAGGTTATCCCAGTATTTAAGGTTTAGGTTAAGCCAGAGGTGAGGATTAGGGTTGGAACCTGGGTTAAGGCTAGGGTACACCATGGGTTAGGAAAAGAGTTAAAGCAGAAGTTAGGGTCAGACCACGAGCTAGAAATAGGGTTAGTCCAGCAATTAAAGTTATGTTTACCCAGAATTTAAGGTTTAGGTTTGAGCTAGGTCAGAGGTGAAGATTAAGGTTGAGTCCTGGGTTAAGGTTTTAGTTAGGGTTGGACCATGGGTTAGGACTAGAGTTAAAACAAGAGTTAAGGTTAGACCAGGAGCTAGATATAGGGTTAGTCAAGCAGTTAAAGTTAGGTTATCCCAGTATGTAAGGTTTAGGTTAAGTCAGAGGTGAGGAATAGGGTTGGGTCCTGGGTTAAGGCTAGGGGTGATGTTAGACCATGGGTTAGTAATAGAGTTAAAACTGGAGTTAGAGTCAGACCACGAGCTAGAAATAGAGTTAGTCCAGCAGTTAAAGTTAGGTTAAACCAGAATTTAAGGTTTAGGATTGGGTTGGGCCAGAGGTGAGGATTAGGGTTGAGTACTGGGTTAAGGCTAGGGTTACTCCATGGGTTAGGAATACAGTTAAATCACGAGTTAGAGGCAGACCAGGGGCAGTTTAAAACTAGGGGCTAGAAATAGGGTTAGTCCAGCAGTTTATCAAGGTTAAGCCAGAATTAAAGGTTTAAGTTAAGCCAGAGGTGAGAATTAGGGTTGGGTACTGGGTTAAGGCCAGGGTTAGGGTTACACCATGGGTTAGGAATAGAGTTAAAGCAGGAGTTAGGGTCAGAACAGCGTCTAGAAATAGGGTTAGTCCAGCAGTTTAACCTATGTTAAGCCAGAATTAAAGGTTAAGGTTAAGTCAGAGGTGAAGATTAGGGTTGGATCCTGGGTTAAGGCAAGGGTTAGGGTTAGACCATGGGTTAGAAATAGAGTTAAAACAGGAGTTAGGGTCAGACCAGGAGCTAGAAATAGGGTTAGTCCAGCAGTTAAAGTTAGGTTATCCTAGTATTTAAGGTTTAGGTTAAGCCAGAGGTGACGATTAGGGTTGGGTCCTGGGTAAAGGCTAGGGTTAGAGTTACACCATGGGTTAGGAATAGAGTAAAAGCACGAGTTAGGGTCAGACCAGGGGCTAGAAATAGGGTTAGTCCAAACTTAGGTTAACCCAGAATTTAAGGTTTAGGTTAAGCCAGAGGTTAGGATTAGGGTTGGGTAGTGGGTTAAGGCTAGGATTAGGGTTAGACCATGGGTTAGGAATTAAGTTAAAGCAGGAGTTAGGGTCAGACCAGGAGCTAGGAATAGGGTTAGTCCCGCAGGTAAAGTTAGGTCATCCCAGAATTTAAGGTTTAGGTTAAGCCAGAGGTGACGATTAGGGTTGGGTCCTGGGTTAAGGCTAGGGTTGAGGTTAGACCATGGGTTAGGAATAGAGTTAAAACAGGATTTACGGTCAGATCAGAAGCTAGAAATAGGCTTAGTCCAGCAGTTAAAGTTAGGTAATCCCACAATTTAAGGTTTAGGTTTGGGTTAGGTCAGAGGTGAGAATTAGAGATGAGTCCTGAGTTAAGGCTAGGGTTAGACCATGGGTTAGGAATAGAGTAAAAACAGGAGTTAGTTTAAAACTAGGGGCTAAAATAGGATTAGTCCAGCAGTTTAACCTTGGTTAAGCCAGAATTTATGGTTTAGGTTAAGCCAGAGATGAGGATTAGGGTTGGGTGCTGGGTTAAGGCTAGGGTTAGGGTTAGACCATGGGTTAGGAATAGAGTTAAAACAGCAGTTAGGGTCATACCAGGAGCTAGAAATAGGGTTAGTCCAGCAGTTAAAGTTAGGTTAAGCCAGAATTTAAGGTTTAGGTTAAGCCAGAGGTGAGGATTAGGGTTGGGTCCTGGGTTAAGGCTAGGGTTAGAGTTACACCATGGGTTAGGAATAGAGTTGAAGCACGAGTTAGGGTTAGACCAGGGGCTAGAAATAGGCGTAGTCCAGCAGTTAAACTTAGGTTAAGCCAGAATTTATGGTTTAGGTTAAGCCAGAGGTGAGGATTAGGGTTGGGTCCTGGGTTATGGCTAGGGTTAGGGTTAGACCATGGGTTAGGAATAAAGTTAAAGCAGGAGTTAAGGTCTGACCAGGAGCTAGAAATACGGTTAGTCCCGCAGTTAAAGTTAGGTTATCCTAGAATTTAAGGTTTAGGTTTGGGTTAGGCCAGAGGTGAGGATTAGGGATGAGTCCTGGGTTAAGGCTAGGGTTAGGGTTAGACCATGGTTTAGCAATAGAGTAAAAACAGGAATTAGTTTAAAACTAGGGGCTAAAAATAGGATTAGTCCAGCAGTTTAAAATAGGTTAAGCCAGAATTTAAGGTTTAGGTTAAGTCAGAGGTGAGGATTAGGGTTGGAACCTGGGTTAAGGCTAGGGTACACCATGGGTTAGGAATAGAGTTAAAGCAGGAGTTAAGGTCAGACCACGAGCTAGAAATAGGGTTAGTCCAGCAGTTAAAGTTATGTTTACCCAGAATTTAAGGTTTAGGTTTGGGTTAGGCCAGAGGTGAAAATTAAGGTTGAGTCCTGGGTTAAGGTTTTAGTTAGGGTTGGACCATGGGTTAGGACTAGAGTTAAAACAGGAGTTAGGTCAGACTTGGAGCTAGAAAAAGGGTTAGACCAGCAGTTAAACTTAGGTTAAGCTAGAATGTAAGGTTTAGTTTAAGCCAGAGTTGAGGATTAGGGTTGGGTCCTGGGTTAAGGCTAGGGTTAGGGTTAGACCATGGGATAGTAATAGAGTTAAAACAGGAGTTAGGGTCAGACCACGATCTAGAAAAAGGATTACTCCAGCAGTTAAAGTTAGGTTATCCCAGAATTTAAGGTTTAGGTTAAATCAGAGGTTTGAATTAGGGTTGGGTCCTCGGTTAAGGCTAGGGTTAGGGTTAAACCATGGGTTAGGAATAGAGTGAAACAGGAGTTAGTTTAAAACTAGGGGCTAGAAATAGGGTTAGTCCAGCAGTTTAACCTAGGTTAAGCCAGAATTTAAGGTTTTGGTTAAGCCAGAGGTGAGGATTAGGGTTGGGTCCTTGGTTAAGGCTAGGGTTAGACTATGGGTTAGTAATCAAGTTAAAACAGGAGTTAGGGTCAGACCACGAGCTAGAAATAGGGTTAGTCCAGCAGTTAAAGTTAGGTTAAATCAGGATTTAAGGTTTAGGTTAGGGTTGCGCCAGAGAAGAGGATTAGGGTTGAGTCCTGGGTTAAGGCTAGGGTTACACCATGGGTTAGGAATACAGTTAAATCATGAGTTAGAGGCAGACCAGGGGCAGTTTAAAACTAGGGGCTAGAAATGGGTTAGTTCAGCAGTTTAATCAAGGTTAAGCCAGAATTAAAGGTTTAAGTTAAGCCAGAGGTGAGAATTAGTGTTGGGTACTGGGTTAAGGCTAGAGTTAGGGTTAGATAATGGGTTAGGAATAGAGTTAAAACAGGAGTTAGGGTCAGACCAGGAGCTAGAGATACGGTTAGTCCAGCAGTTAAACTTAGGTTAAGCCAGAATTTAAGGTTTAGGTTAAGCTAGAGGTGAGGATTAGGGTTGGGTCCTGGGTTAAGGCTATTGTTGAGGTTAGACCATTAGTTAGTAAGAGAGTTAAAACAGGAGTTAGGGTCATTCCACGAGCTAGAAATAGGGTTAGTCCAGCAGTTAAAGTTAGGTTATCCCAGAATTTAAGGTTTAGGTTGGGTTAGGCCAGAGGTGAGGATTAGGGTTGAGTCCTGGGTTAAGGCTAGGGTTAGAGTTAAACCATGGGTTAGGAATAGAGTTAAAGCACGAGTTAGGGTCAGACCAGGGGCTAGAAAAAGTGTTAGTCCAGCAGTTAAACATAGGTTAACCCAGAATTTAAGGTTTAGTTTAAGCCAGAGGTGAGGATTAGGGTTGGGTCCTGGGTTAAGGCTAGGGTTAGGGTTAGACCATGGGTTAGGAATAGAGTTAAACCAGGAGTTAGGTTCAGACCAGGAGCTAGAAATAGGGTTAGTCCCGCAGGTAAAGTTAGGTTAACCCAGAATTTAAGGTTTTGATTAAGCCAGAGGTGAGGATTAGGATTGGGTCCTGGGTTAAGTCTAGGGTTATTGTTAGGCCATGGGTTAGGAATAGAGTTAGAGCAGGAGTTAGGGTCAGACCAGGAGCTAGAAATAGGGTTAGTCCCGCAGGTAAAGTTAGGTTATCCCAGAATTTAAGGTTTAGGCTAAGCCAGAGGTGAGGATTAGGGTTGGAACCTGGGTTAAGGCTAGGGTACACCATGGGTTAGGAATAGAGTTAAAGCAGTAGTTAGGGTCAGACCACGAGCTAGAAATAGGGTTAGTCCAACAGTTAAAGTTATGTTTACCCAGAATTTAAGGTTTAGGTTTGAGTTAGGTCAGAGGTGAAAATTAAGGTTGAGTCCTGGGTTAAGATTTTAGTTAGGGTTGGACCATGGGTTAAGACTAGAGTTAAAACAAGAGTTAAGGTCAGACCAGGAGCTAGATATAGGGTTAGTCAAGCAGTTAAAATTAGGTTATCCCAGTATGTAAGGTTTAGGTTAAGTCAGAGGTGAGGAATAGGGTTGGGTCCTGGGTTAAGGCTAGGGGTGGGGTTAGACCATGGGTTAGTGATAGAGTTAAAACAGGAGTTAGGGTCAGACCACGAGCTAGAAATAGGGTTAGTCCAGCAGTTAAACTTAGGTTAAGCCAGAATTTAAGGTATAGGTTAAGCCAGCGTTGAGGATTAGGGTTGGGTCTTGGGTTAAGGCTAGGGTTAGGGTTAGACCATGGGATAGTAATAGAGTTAAAACAGGAGTTAGAGTCAGACCACGATCTAGAAATAGGATTAGTCCAGCAGTTAAAGTTAGGTTATCCCAGAATTTAAGGTTTAGGTTAAATCAGAGGTTTGAATTAGGGTTGGGTCCTCGGATAAGGCTAGGGTTAGGGTTAAACCATGGGTTAGGAATAGAGTGAAAACAGGAGTTAGTTTAAAACTAGGGGCTAGAAATAGGGTTAGTCCAGCAGTTTAATCAAGGTTAAGCCAGAATTAAAGGTTTAAGTTAAGCCAGAGGTGAGAATTAGGGTTGGGTACTGGGTTAAGGCTAGGGTTAGGGTTAGACCATGGGTTAGGAATAGAGTTAAAACAGGAGTTAGGGTCAGACCAGGAGCTAGAGATAGGGTTAGTCCAGCAGTTAAATTTAGGTTAAGCCAGAATTTAAGGTTTATTTTAAGCTAGAGGTGAGGATTAGGGTTGGGTCCTGGGTTAAGGCTATTGTTGAGGTGAGACCATTAGATAGTAATAGAGTTAAAACAGGAGTTAGGGTCAGACCACAAGCTAGAAATAGGGTTAGTCCAGCAGTTAAAGTTAGGTTATCCCAGAATTTAAGGTTTAGGTTTGGGTTAGGCCAGAGGTGAGGATTAGGGTTGAGTCCTGGGTAAAGGCTAGGGTTAGGGTTACACCATGGGTTAGGAATAGAGTTAAAGCAGGAGTTAGGGTCAGAACAGCGTCTAGAAATAGGGTTAGTCCAGCAGTTTAACCTATGTTAAGCCAGAATTTAAGGTTTAGTTTAAGCTAGAGGTGAGGATTAGGGTTGGGTCCTTAGTTAAGGCTAGGGTTAGACTATGGGTTAGTAATAGAGTTAAAACAGGAGTTAGGATCAGACCACGAGCTAGAAATAGGGTTAGTCCAGCAGTTAAACTTAGGTTAAGCCAGAATTTAAGGTTTAGTTTAAGCCAGAGTTGAGGATTAGGGTTGGGTCCTGGGTTAAGGCTATTGTTGAGGTTAGACCATTAGTTAGTAATAGAGTTAAAACAGGAGTTAGGGTCATACCACGAGCTAGAAATAGGGTTAGTCCAGCAGTTAAAGTTAGGTTATCCCAGTATTTAAGGTTTAGGTTAAGCCAGAGGTGAGGATTAGGGTTGGAACCTGGGTTAAGGCTAGGGTACACCATGGGTTAGGAATAGAGTTAAAGCAGGAGTTAGGGTCAGACCACGAGCTAGAAATAGGGTTAGTCCAGCAATTAAAGTTATGTTTACCCAGAATTTAAGGTTTAGGTTTGAGCTAGGTCAGAGGTGAAGATTAAGGTTGAGTCCTGGGTTAAGGTTTTAGTTAGGGTTGGACCATGGGTTAGGACTAGAGTTAAAACAAGAGTTAAGGTCAGACCAGGAGCTAGATATAGGGTTAGTCAAGCAGTTAAAGTTAGGTTATCCCAGTATGTAAGGTTTAGGTTAAGTCAGAGGTGAGGAATAGGGTTGGGTCCTGGGTTAAGGCTAGGGGTGATGTTAGACCATGGGTTAGTAATAGAGTTAAAACAGGAGTTAGGGTCAGACCAGGAGCTAGAAAAAGGGTTAGTCCAGCAGTTAAACTTAGGTTAAACCAGAATTTAAGGTTTAGGTTAAGCCAGAGGTGAGGATTGAGGTTGGGTCCTTGATTAAGGCTAGGGTTAGACTATGGGTTAGTAATAGAGTTAAAACTGGAGTTAGAGTCAGACCACGAGCTAGAAATAGAGTTAGTCCAGCAGTTAAAGTTAGGTTAAACCAGAATTTAAGGTTTAGGATTGGGTTGGGCCAGAGGTGAGGATTAGGGTTGAGTCCTGGGTAAAGGCTAGGGTTAGGGTTACACCATGGGTTAGGAATAGAGTTAAAGCAGGAGTTAGGGTCAGAACAGCGTCTAGAAATAGGGTTAGTCCAGCAGTTTAACCTATGTTAAGCCAGAATTTAAGGTTTAGGTTAAGCTAGAGGTGAGGATTAGGGTTGGGTCCTTAGTTAAGGCTAGGGTTAGACTATGGGTTAGTAATAGAGTTAAAACAGGAGTTAGGATCAGACCACGAGCTAGAAATAGGGTTAGTCCAGCAGTTAAACTTAGGTTAAGCCAGAATTTAAGGTTTAGTTTAAGCCAGAGTTGAGGATTAGGGTTGGGTCCTGGGTTAAGGCTAGGGTTAGGGTTAGACCATGGGATACTAATAGAGTTAAAACAGGAGTTAGGGTCAGACCACGATCTAGAAATAGGATTAGTCCAGCAGTTAAAGTTAGGTTATCCCAGAATTTAAGGTTTAGGTTAAATCAGAGGTTTGAATTAGGGTTGGGTCCTCGGTTAAGGCTAGGGTTAGGGTTAAACCATGGGTTAGGAATAGAGTGAAAACAGGAGTTAGTTTAAAACTAGGGGCTAGAAAAAGGGTTAGTCCAGCAGTTTAACCTAGGTTAAGCCAGAATTTAAAGTTTTGGTTAAGCCAGAGGTGAGGATTAGGGTTGGGTCCTCGGTTAAGGCTAGGGTTAGACTATGGGTTAGTAATAAAGTTAAAACAGGAGTTAGGGTCAGACCACGAGCTAAAAATAGGGTTAGTCCAGCAGTTAAAGTTAGGTTAAACCAGGATTTAAGGTTTAGGTTTGGGTTGGGCCAGAGGTGAGGATTAATGTTGAGTCCTGGGTTAAGGCTAGGGTTACACCATGGGTTAGGAATACATTTAAATCACGAGTTAGAGGCAGACCAGGGGCAGTTTAAAACTAGGGGCTAGAAATAGAGTTATTCCAGCAGTTTAATCAAGGTTAAGCCAGAATTAAAGGTTTAAGTTAAGCCAGAGGTGAGAATTAGGGTTGGGTACTGGGTTAAGGCTATTGTTGAGGTTAGACCATTAGTTAGTAATAGAGTTAAAACAGGAGTTAGGGTCATACCACGAGCTAGAAATAGGGTTAGTCCAGCAGTTAAAGTTAGGTTATCCCAGTATTTAAGGTTTAGGTTAAGCCAGAGGTGAGGATTAGGGTTGGAACCTGGGTTAAGGCTAGGGTACACCATGGGTTAGGAATAGAGTTAAAGCAGGAGTTAGGGTCAGACCACGAGCTAGAAATAGGGTTAGTCCAGCAATTAAAGTTATGTTTACCCAGAATTTAAGGTTTAGGTTTGAGCTAGGTCAGAGGTGAAGATTAAGGTTGAGTCCTGGGTTAAGGTTTTAGTTAGGGTTGGACCATGGGTTAGCACTAGAGTTAAAACAAGAGTTAAGGTCAGACCAGGAGCTAGATATAGGGTTATTCAAGCAGTTAAAGTTAGGTTATCCCAGTATGTAAGGTTTAGGTTAAGTCAGAGGTGAGGAATAGGGTTGGGTCCTGGGTTAAGGCTAGGGGTGATGTTAGACCATGGGTTAGTAATAGAGTTAAAAAAGGAGTTAGGGTCAGACCAGGAGCTAGAAAAAGGGTTAGTCCAGCAGTTAAACTTAGGTTAAGCCAGAATTTAAGGTTTAGGTTAAGCCAGAGGTGAGGATTGAGGTTGGGTCCTTGATTAAGGCTAGGGTTAGACTATGGGTTAGTAATAGAGTTAAAACTGGAGTTAGAGTCAGACCACGAGCTAGAAATAGAGTTAGTCCAGCAGTTAAAGTTAGGTTAAACCAGAATTTAAGGTTTAGGATTGGGTTGGGCCAGAGGTGAGGATTAGGGTTGAGTCCTGGGTAAAGGCTAGGGTTAGGGTTACACCATGGGTTAGGAATAGAGTTAAAGCAGGAGTTAGGGTCAGAACAGCGTCTAGAAATAGGGTTAGTCCAGCAGTTTAACCTATGTTAAGCCAGAATTTAAGGTTTAGGTTAAGCTAGAGGTGAGGATTAGGGTTGGGTCCTTAGTTAAGGCTAGGGTTAGACTATGGGTTAGTAATAGAGTTAAAACAGGAGTTAGGATCAGACCACGAGCTAGAAATAGGGTTAGTCCAGCAATTAAAGTTATGTTTACCCAGAATTTAAGGTTTAGGTTTGAGCTAGGTCAGAGGTGAAGATTAAGGTTGAGTCCTGGGTTAAGGTTTTAGTTAGGGTTGGACCATGGGTTAGGACTAGAGTTAAAACAAGAGTTAAGGTCAGACCAGGAGCTAGATATAGGGTTAGTCAAGCATTTAAAGTTAGGTTATCCCAGTATGTAAGGTTTAGGTTAAGTCAGAGGTGAGGAATAGGGTTGGGTCCTGGGTTAAGGCTAGGGGTTATGTTAGACCATGGGTTAGTAATAGAGTTAAAACAGGAGTTAGGGTCAGACCAGGAGCTAGAAAAAGGGTTAGTCCAGCAGTTAAACTTAGGTTAAGCCAGAATTTAAGGTTTAGGTTAAGCCAGAGGTGTGGATTGAGGTTGGGTCCTTGATTAAGGCTAGGGTTAGACTATGGGTTAGTAATAGAGTTAAAACTGGAGTTAGAGTCAGACCACGAGCTAGAAATAGAGTTAGTCCAGCAGTTAAAGTTAGGTTAAACCAGAATTTAAGGTTTAGGATTGGGTTGGGCCAGAGGTGAGGATTAGGGTTGAGTCCTGGGTTAAGGCTAGGGTTACACCATGGGTTAGGAATACAGTTAAATCACGAGTTAGAGGAAGACCAGGGGCAGTTTAAAACTAGGGGCTAGAAATAGGGATAGTCCAGCAGTTTAATCAAGGTTAAGCCAGAATTAAAGGTTTAAGTTAAGCCAGAGGTGAGAATTAGGGTTGGGTACTGGGTTAAGGCTAGGGTTAGGGTTAGACCATGGGTTAGGAATAGAGTTAAAACAGGAGTTAGGGTCAGACCAGGAGCTAGAGATAGGGTTAGTCCAGCAGTTAAACTTAGGTTAAGTCAGAATATAAGGTTTTTTTTAAGCTAGAGGTGAGGATTAGGGTTGGGTCCTGGGTTAAGGCTATTGTCGAGGTGAGACCATTAGTTAGTAATAGAGTTAAAACAGGAGTTAGGGTCAGACCACGAGCTAGAAATAGGGTTAGTCCAGCAGTTAAAGTTAGGTTATCCCAGAATTTAAGGTTTAGGTTTGGGTTAGGCCAGAGGTGAGGATTAGGGTTGAGTTCTGGGTTAAGGCTAGGGTTAGGGTTACACCATGGGTTAGGAATAGAGTTAAAGCAGGAGTTTGGGTCAGAACAGCGTCTAGAAATAGGGTTAGTCCAGCAGTTTAACCTATGTTAAGCCAGAATTTAAGGTTAAGGTTAAGCCAGAGGTGAAGATTAGGGTTGGATCCTGGGTTAAGGCTAGGGTTAGGGTTAGACCATGGGTTAGAAATAGAGTTAAAACAGGAGTTAGGGTCAGACCAGGAGCTAGAAATAGGGTTAGTCCAGCAGTTAAAGTTAGGTTATCCTAGTATTTAAGGTTTAGGTTAAGCCAGAGGTGACGATTAGGGTTGGGTCCTGGGTAAAGGCTAGGGTTAGAGTTACACCATGGGTTAGGAATAGAGTAAAAGCACGAGTTAGGGTCAGACCAGGGGCTAGAAATAGGGTTAGTCCAGCAGTTAAACTTAGGTTAACCCAGAATTTAAGGTTTAGGTTAAGCCAGAGGTTAGGATTAGGGTTGGGTAGTGGGTTAAGGCTAGGATTAGGGTTAGACCATGGGTTAGGAATTAAGTTAAAGCAGGAGTTAGGGTCAGACCAGGAGCTAGGAATAGGGTTAGTCCCGCAGGTAAAGTTAGGTCATCCCAGAATTTAAGGTTTAGGTTAAGCCAGAGGTGACGATTAGGGTTGGGTCCTGGGTTAAGGCTAGGGTTAGGGTTAGACCATGGGTTAGGAATAGAGTTAAAACAGGATTTACGGTCAGATCAGAAGCTAGAAATAGGCTTAGTCCAGCAGTTAAAGTTAGGTAATCCCACAATTTAAGGTTTAGGTTTGGGTTAGGTCAGAGGTGAGAATTAGAGATGAGTCCTGAGTTAAGGCTAGGGTAAGGGTTAGACCATGGGTTAGGAATAGAGTAAAAACAGGAGTTAGTTTAAATCTAGGGGCTAAAATAGGATTAGTCCAGCAGTTTAACCTTGGTTAAGCCAGAATTTATGGTTTAGGTTAAGCCAGAGGTGAGGATTAGGGTTGGGTGCTGGGTTAAGGCTAGGGTTAGGGTTAGACCATGGGTTAGGAATAGAGTTAAAACAGGAGTTAGGGTCATACCAGGAGCTAGAAATAGGGTTAGTCCAGCAGTTAAAGTTAGGTTAAGCCAGAATTTAAGGTTTAGGTTAAGCCAGAGGTGAGGATTAGGGTTGGGTCCTGGGTTAAGACTAGGGTTAAAGTTACACCATGGGTTAGGAATAGAGTTGAAGCACGAGTTAGGGTTAGACCAGGGGCTAGAAATAGGCATAGTCCAGCAGTTAAACTTAGGTTAAGCCAGAATTTATGGTTTAGGTTAAGCCAGAGGTGAGGATTAGGGTTGGGTCCTGGGTTATGGCTAGGGTTAGGGTTAGACCATGGGTTAGGAATAAAGTTAAAGCAGGATTTAAGGTGTGACCAGGAGCTAGAAATACGGTTAGTCCCGCAGTTAAAGTTAGGTTATCCTAGAATTTAAGGTTTAGGTTTGGGTTAGGCCAGAGGTGAGGATTAGGGATGAGTCCTGGGTTAAGGCTAGGGTTAGGGTTAGACCATGGTTTAGCAATAGAGTAAAAACAGGAGGTAGTTTAAAACTAGGGGCTAAAAATAGGATTAGTCCAGCAGTTTAAAATAGGTTAAGCCAGAATTTAAGGTTTAGGTTAAGTCAGAGGTGAGAAATAGGGTTGGGTCCTGGGTTAAGGCTAGGGTTAGGGTTAGACCATGGGTTAGGTATAGAGTTAAAACAGAAGTTAGGGTCAGACCAGGAGCTAGAAATAGGGTTAGTCCAGCAGTTAAAGTTAGTTTATCCCAGTATTTAAGGTTTAGGTTAAGCCAGAGGTGAGGATTAGGGTTGGAACCTGGGTTAAGGCTAGGGTACACCATGGGTTAGGAATAGAGTTAAAGCAGGAGTTAAGGTCAGACCACGAGCTAGAAATAGGGTTAGTCCAGCAGTTAAAGTTATGTTTACCCAGAATTTAAGGTTTAGGTTTGGGTTAGGCCAGAGGTGAAAATTAAGGTTGAGTCCTGGGTTAAGGTTTTAGTTAGGGTTGGACCATGGGTTAGGACTAGAGTTAAAACAGGAGTTAGGTCAGACTTGGAGCTAGAAAAAGGGTTAGACCAGCAGTTAAACTTAGGTTAAGCCAGAATTTAAGGTTTAGGTTAAGCCAGAGTTGAGGATTAGGGTTGGGTCCTGGGTTAAGGCTAGGGTTAGGGTTAGACCATGGGATAGTAATAGAGTTAAAACAGGAGTTAGGGTCAGACCACGATCTAGAAAAAGGATTAGTCCAGCAGTTAAAGTTAGGTTATCCCAGAATTTAAGGTTTAGGTTAAATCAGAGGTTTGAATTAGGGTTGGGTCCTCGGTTAAGGCTAGGGTTAGGGTTAAACCATGGGTTAGGAATAGAGTGAAACAGGAGTTAGTTTAAAACTAGGGGCTAGAAATAGGGTTAGTCCAGCAGTTTAACCTAGGTTAAGCCAGAATTTAAGGTTTTGGTTAAGCCAGAGGTGAGGATTAGGGTTGGGTCCTTGGTTAAGGCTAGGGTTAGACTATGGGTTAGTAATCAAGTTAAAACAGGAGTTAGGGTCAGACCACGAGCTAGAAATAGGGTTAGTCCAGCAGTTAAAGTTAGGTTAAATCAGGATTTAAGGTTTAGGTTAGGGTTGCGCCAGAGAAGAGGATTAGGGTTGAGTCCTGGGTTAAGGCTAGGGTTACACCATGGGTTAGGAATACAGTTAAATCATGAGTTAGAGGCAGACCAGGGGCAGTTTAAAACTAGGGGCTAGAAATGGGTTAGTCCAGCAGTTTAATCAAGGTTAAGCCAGAATTAAAGGTTTAAGTTTAGCCAGAGGTGAGAATTAGGGTTGGGTACTGGGTTAAGGCTAGAGTTAGGGTTAGATAATGGGTTAGGAATAGAGTTAAAACAGGAGTTAGGGTCAGACCAGGAGCTAGAGATACGGTTAGTCCAGCAGTTAAACTTAGGTTAAGCCAGAATTTAAGGTTTAGGTTAAGCTAGAGGTGAGGATTAGGGTTGGGTCCTGGGTTAAGGCTATTGTTGAGGTTAGACCATTAGTTAGTAAGAGAGTTAAAACAGGAGTTAGGGTCATTCCACGAGCTAGAAATAGGGTTAGTCCAGCAGTTAAAGCTAGGTTATCCCAGAATTTAAGGTTTAGGTTTGGGTTAGGCCAGAGGTGAGGATTAGGGTTGAGTCCTGGTTTAAGGCTAGGGTTAGGGTTACACCCTGGGTTAGGAATAGAGTTAAAGCAGGAGTTAGGGTGAGACCAGGGGCTAGAAATAGGGTTAGTCCAGCACTTAAACTTAGGTTAAGCCAGAATTTAAGGTTTCGGTTGAGCCACAGGTGAGGATTAGGGTTGGGTCCTGGGTTATGGCTAGGGTTAGGGTTACACCATGGGTTAGGAATAGAGTTAAAGCACGAGTTAGGGTCAGACCAGGGGCTAGAAAAAGGGTTAGTCCAGCAGTTAAACTTAGGTTAACCCAGAATTTAAGGTTTAGGTTAAGCCAGAGGTGAAGATTAGGGTTGGGTCCTGGGTTAAGGCTAGGGTTAGGGTTAGACCATGGGCTAGGAACAGAGTTAAAGCAAGAGTTAGGAACAGACCAGGAGCTAGAAATAGGGTTAGTCCCGCAGGTAAAGTTAGGTTATCCCAGAATTTAAGGTTTAGGTTTGGGTTAGGCCAGAGGTGAGGATTAGGGTTGAGTCCTGGGTTAAGGCTAGGGTTAGAGTTAAACCATGGGTTAGGAATAGAGTTAAAGCACGAGTTAGGGTCAGACCAGGGGCTAGAAAAAGTGTTAGTCCAGCAGTTAAACATAGGTTAACCCAGAATTTAAGGTTTAGTTTAAGCCAGAGGTGAGGATTAGGGTTGGGTCCTGGGTTAAGGCTAGGGTTAGAGTTAGACCATGGGTTAGGAATAGAGTTAAAGCAGGAGTTAGGTTCAGACCAGGAGCTAGAAATAGGGTTAGTCCCGCAGGTAAAGTTAGGTTAACCCAGAATTTAAGGTTTAGGTTAAGCCAGAGGTGAGGATTAGGGTTGGGTCCTGGGTTAAGGTTAGGGTTAGGGTTACACCTTGGGTTAGGAATAGAGTTAAAGCAGGAGTTAGGGTCAGACCAGGGGCTGGAAATAGGGTTAGTCCAGCACTAAAACTTAGGTTAAGCCAGAATTTAAGGTTTGAGTTAAACCAGAGGTGAGGATTAGGGTTGGGTCCTGGGTTAAGGCTAGGGTTGAGGTTAGACCATTGGTTACTAATAGAGTTAATACAGGAGTTAGGGTCAGACCATGAGCTAGAAATAGGGTTAGTCCAGAATTTAAGGTTTAGGATTGGGTTAGGCCAGAGGTGAGAATTAGGGTTGAGTCCTGGGTTAAGGCTAGGGTTAGAGTTACACCATAGGTTAGGAATAGAGATAAAGCACGAGTTAGGGTCAGACCAGGGGCTAGAGATAGTGTTAATCCAGCAGATAAACTTAGGTTAAGCCAGAATTTAAGGTTTAGGTTAAGCCAGAGGTGACGATTAGGGTTTGGTCCTAGGTTAAAGCTAGGGTTAGGGTTAGACCATGGGTTAGGAATAGAGTTAAAGCAGGATTTAGGATCAGACCAGGAGCTAGAAATACGGGTAGTCCGGCAGTTAAAGTTAGGTTATCCCAGAATTTAAGGTTTAGGTTTGGGTTAGGCCAGAGGTGAGGATTAGGAATGAGTCCTCGGTTAAGGCTAGGGTTAGGGTTACACCATGGGTTAGGAATAGAGTAAAAACAGGAGTTAGTTTAAAACTAGGCGCTAGAAATAGGGTTAGTCCAGCAGCTTAACCTAGGTTAAGCCAGAATTTAAGGTTCAGGTTAAGCCAGAGGTGAGGATTAGGGTTGGGTCCTGGGTTAAGGCTAGGGTTAGGTTAGACCATGGGTTAGGAATAGAGTTAAAACAGGAGTTAGGGTCAGACCAGGAGCTAGAAATAGGGTTAGTCCAGCAGTTAAACTTAGGGTAACCCAGAATTTAAGGTTTAGGTTAAGCCATAGGTGAGGAATAGGGTTGGGTCCTGGGTTAAGGCTAGGGTTAGGGTTAGACCATGGGTTAGGAATAGAGTTAAAGCAGGAGTTAGGGTCAGACCAGGAGCTAGAAATAGGGTTAGTCCCGCAGGTAAAGTTAGGTTAACCCAGAATTTAAGGTTTAGGTTTAGGTTAGGCCAGAGGTGAGGATTAGGGTTGGGTCCTGGGTTAAGGTGCGGGGTAGGGTTAGACCATGGGTTAGGAATAGAGTTAAAACAGGAGTTAGGGCCAGACCATGAACTAGAAATAGGGTTAGTCCCGCAGGTAAAGTTAGGTTATCCCAGAATTTAAGGTTTAGGTTAAGATTAGGTCACAGGTGAGAATTAGAGATGAGTCCTGGGTTAAGGCTAGGGTTAGGGTTAGACCATGGGTTAGGAATAGAGTAAAAACAGGAGTTAGTTTAAAACTAGGGGCTAAAAATAGGATTAGTCCAGCAGTTTAACCTTGGTTAAGCCATAATTTAAGGTTTAGGTTAAGCCAGAGGTGAGGATTAGGGTTGCGTCCTGGGTTAAGGCTAGGGTTAGGGTTACACCCTGGATTAGGAATAGAGTTAAAGCAGGAGTTAGGGTCAGACCAGGGGCTAGAAGTAGGGTTAGTCCAGCAGTTAAACTTAGGTTAAGCCAGAATTTAAGGTTTAGGTTAAGCCAGAGGAGAGGATTAGGGTTGGGTCCTGGGTTAAGGCTAGGGTTGAGGTTAGACCATTGGTTAGTAATAGAGTTAAAACAGGAGTTAGGGTCAGACCATGAACTAGAAATAGGGTTAGTCCAGCAGTTAAAGTTAGGTTATCCCAGAGATTAAGGTTTGGGTTTGGGTTAGGCCAAAGGTGGGGATTAGGGTTGAGTCCTGGGTTAAGGCTAGGGTTAGAGTTACACCATAGGTTAGGAATAGAGTTAAAGCACGAGTTAGGGTCAGACCAGGGGCTAGAAAAAGGGTTAGTCCAGCAGTTAAACTTAGGTTAACCCAGAATTTAAGGTTTAGGTTAAGCCAGAGGTGGGATTAGGGTTGGGTCCTGGGTTAAGGCTAGGGTTAGGGTTAGACCATGGGTTAGGAATAGAGATAAAGCAGGAGTTAGGGTCAGACCAGGAGCTAGAAATAGGGTTAGTCCCGCAGGTAAAATTAGGTTATCCCAGAATTTAAGGTTTAGGTTAAGCCAGAGGTGAGGATTAGGGTTGGGTCCTGGGTTAAGGCTAGGGTTAGGGTTAGACCATGGGTTAGGAATAGAGTTAAAGCAGGAGTTAGGGTCAGACCAGGAGCTAGAAATAGGGTTAGTCCCGCAGGTAAAATTAGGTTATCCCAGAATTTAAGGTTTAGGTTAAGCCAGAGGTGACGATTAGGGTTGGGTCCTGGGTTAAGGCTAGGGTTAGGGTTAGACCATGGGTTAGGAATAGAGTTAAAACAGGATTTACGGTCAGACCAGGAGCTAGAAATAGGCTTAGTCCAGCAGTTAAAGTTAGGTTATCCCAGAATTTAAGGTTTAGGTTTGGGTTAGGCCAGAGGTGAGGATTAGGGATGAGTCCTGGGTTAAGGCTAGGGTGAGGGTTACACCATGGGTTATGAATAGAGCAAAAACAGGAGTAAGTTTAAAACTAGAGGATAGAAATAGGGTTAGTCCAGCAGTTTCTCCTAGGTTAACCCAGAATTTAAGGGTTAGGTTAAGCCAGAGGTGAGGATTAGGGTTGGGTCCTGGGTTAAGGCTAGGGTTAGGGTTAAACCATGGGTTAGGAATAGAGTTAAAGCAGGAGTTAGGGTCAGACCAGGAGCTAGAAATAGGGTTAGTCCCGCAGGTAAAATTAGGTTATTCCAGAATTTAAGGTTTAGGTTAAGCCAGAGGTGACGATTAGGGTTGGGTCCTGGGTTAAGGCTAGGGTTAGGGTTAGACCATGGGTTAGGAATCGAGTTGAAACAGGAGTTAGGGTAAGACTAGGAGCTAGAAATAGGGATAGTCCAGCAGTTAAAGTTAGGTAATCCCATAATGTAAGGTTTAGGTTTGGGTTAGGTCAGAGGTGAGAATTAGAGATGAGTCCTGAGTTAAGGCTAGGGTTAGGGTTAGACCATGGGTTAGGAATAGAGTAAAAACAGGAGTTAGTTTAAAACTAGGGGCTAAAAATAGGACTACTCCAGCAGTTTAACCTAGGTTATGCGAGAATTTAAGGTTTGGATTAAGCCAGAGGTGAGGATTAGATATGGGTCCTGGGTTAAGGCTAGGGTTAGGGTTAGACCATGGGATAGGAATAGAGGTAAAACAGGAGTTAGGGAAAGACCAGAAGCTAGAAATAGGGTTAGTCCAGAAGTTAAACTTAGGTTAAGCCAGAATTTAAGGTTTAGGTTAAGCCAGAGGTGAGGATTCGGGTTGGGTCCTGGGTTAAGGCTAGGGTTGAGGTTAGATCATTGGTTAGTAATAGAGTTAAAACAGGAGATAGGGTCAGACCACGAGCTAGAAATAGGGTATGTGAGGCCGTATGGCACATTTTATAAAAATATTTTAGTGTAGGACTCCTTCAAATGAGATTTGCCGTGACGTGGCGAAGCAGCTCAAGAAATTGCAATTTTTTGCCAAAAATCTCAAAATTTTTAAAATAAGTACAGTTTGGAATGTTTAGTGCTGTAGTGCACATTTGGTGCTGCTTTTTGTTTTTTCTTCATTGAATTGGTCGGTGGTTGACCTCCACCTTGCTTTGCACCCCAATTTGGGATGTATTCCATCTGTCTAGATTTTGGCGGTTGGTGACTGTTCACATTAAGTCATCAGGCTTTGTCCACAGGCTATTTACTTCATGCAGCATTTGCTTGGACCTGTCCCGCCCACAGCCATGACTCAGTCATGGGTATGGGATTGAAATAGACCAGGTGAGTGCTGCTAAGAGCAGTTCTACTATTCATATGTGAGGCCGTATGGCACATTTTATAAAAATATTTTAGTGTAGGACTGCTTCAAATGAGATTTGCCGTGACGTGGCGAAGCAGCTCAAGAAATTGCAATTTTTTGCCAAAAATCTCAAAATTTTTAAAATAAGTACAGTTTGGAATGTTTAGTGCTGTAGTGCACATTTGGTGCTGCTTTTTGTTTTTTCTTCATTGAATTGGTCGGTGGTTGACCTCCACCTTGCTTTGCACCCCAATTTGGGATGTATTCCATCTGTCTAGATTTTGGCGGTTGGTGACTGTTCACATTAAGTCATCAGGCTTTGTCCACAGGCTATTTACTTCATGCAGCATTTGCTTGGACCTGTCCCGCCCACTGCCATGACTCAGTCATGGGTACGGGATTGAAATAGACCAGGTGAGTGCTGCTAAGAGCAGTTCTACTATTCATATGTGAGGCCGTATGGCACATTTTATAAAAATATTTTAGTGTAGGACTGCTTCAAATGAGATTTGCCGTGACGTGGCGAAGCAGCTCAAGAAATTGCAATTTTTTGCCAAAAATCTCAAAATTTTTAAAATAAGTACAGTTTGGAATGTTTAGTGCTGTAGTGCACATTTGGTGCTGCTTTTTGTTTTTTCTTCATTGAATTGGTCGGTGGTTGACCTCCACCTTGCTTTGCACCCCAATTTGGGATGTATTCCATCTGTCTAGATTTTGGCGGTTGGTGACTGTTCACATTAAGTCATCAGGCTTTGTCCACAGGCTATTTACTTCATGCAGCATTTGCTTGGACCTGTCCCGCCCACAGCCATGACTCAGTCATGGGTACGGGATTGAAATAGACCAGGTGAGTGCTGCTAAGAGCAGTTCTACTATTCATATGTGAGGCCGTATGGCACATTTTATAAAAATATTTTAGTGTAGGACTGCTTCAAATGAGATTTGCCGTGACGTGGCGAAGCAGCTCAAGAAATTGCAATTTTTTGCCAAAAATCTCAAAATTTTTAAAATAAGTACAGTTTGGAATGTTTAGTGCTGTAGTGCACATTTGGTGCTGCTTTTTGTTTTTTCTTCATTGAATTGGTCGGTGGTTGACCTCCACCTTGCTTTGCACCCCAATTTGGGATGTATTCCATCTGTCTAGATTTTGGCGGTTGGTGACTGTTCACATTAAGTCATCAGGCTTTGTCCACAGGCTATTTACTTCATGCAGCATTTGCTTGGACCTGTCCCGCCCACTGCCATGACTCAGTCATGGGTACGGGATTGAAATAGACCAGGTGAGTGCTGCTAAGAGCAGTTCTACTATTCATATGTGAGGCCGTATGGCACATTTTATAAAAATATTTTAGTGTAGGACTGCTTCAAATGAGATTTGCCGTGACGTGGCGAAGCAGCTCAAGAAATTGCAATTTTTTGCCAAAAATCTCAAAATTTTTAAAATAAGTACAGTTTGGAATGTTTAGTGCTGTAGTGCACATTTGGTGCTGCTTTTTGTTTTTTCTTCATTGAATTGGTCGGTGGTTGACCTCCACCTTGCTTTGCACCCCAATTTGGGATGTATTCCATCTGTCTAGATTTTGGCGGTTGGTGACTGTTCACATTAAGTCATCAGGCTTTGTCCACAGGCTATTTACTTCATGCAGCATTTGCTTGGACCTGTCCCGCCCACAGCCATGACTCAGTCATGGGTACGGGATTGAAATAGACCAGGTGAGTGCTGCTAAGAGCAGTTCTACTATTCATATGTGAGGCCGTATGGCACATTTTATAAAAATATTTTAGTGTAGGACTGCTTCAAATGAGATTTGCCGTGACGTGGCGAAGCAGCTCAAGAAATTGCAATTTTTTGCCAAAAATCTCAAAATTTTTAAAATAAGTACAGTTTGGAATGTTTAGTGCTGTAGTGCACATTTGGTGCTGCTTTTTGTTTTTTGTTTTTTTCTTTTTTGTTTTTTCTTCATAGAAATAGGGTTAGTCCAGCAGTTAAAGTTAGGTTATCCCAGAATTTAAGGTTTAGGTTTGGGTTAGGCCAGAGGTGAGGATTAGGGTTGAGTCCTGGGTTAAGGCTAGGGTTAGGGTTACACCACGAGTTAGGAATAGAGTAAAAACAGGAGTTATTTAAAAACTAGGGGCTAGAAATAGGGTTAGTCCAGCAGTTTAACCTAGGTTAAGCCAGAAATTAAGCTTCAGGTTAAGCCAGAGGTGAGGATTACTGTTGGGTCCTGGGTTAAGGCTAGGGTTAGGGTTAGACCATGGGTTAGGAATAGAGTTAAAACAGGAGTTATAGTTAGACCAGGAGCTAGAAATAGGGTTAGTCCAGCAGTTAAATATTAGGGTATCCCAGTATTTAAGGTTTAGGTTAAGCCAGAGGTGAGGATTAAGGTTGGGTCCTGGGTTAAGGCTAGGGTTAGGGTTAGACCATGGGTTAGGAATCGAGTTAAAGCAGGAGTTATAGTTAGACCAGGAGCTAGAAATAGGGTTAGTCCAGCAGTTAAATATTAGGGTATCCCAGTATTTAAGGTTTAGGTTAAGCCAGAGGTGAGGATTACTGTTGGGTCCTGGGTTAAGGCTAGGGTTAGGGTTAGACCATGGGTTAGGAATAGAGTTAAAACAGGAGTTATAGTTAGACCAGGAGCTAGAAATAGGGTTAGTCCAGCAGTTAAATATTAGGGTATCCCAGTATTTAAGGTTTAGGTTAAGCCAGAGGTGAGGATTAAGGTTGGGTCCTGGGTTAAGGCTAGGGTTAGGGTTAGACCATGGGTTAGGAATAGAGTAAAAACAGGAGTTAATTTAAAACTAGGGGCTAGAAATAGGGTTAGTCCAGCAGTTTAACCTAGGTTAAGCGAGAATTTAAGGTTTGGATTAAGCCAGAGGTGAGGATTAGATTTGGGTCCTGGTTTAAAGCTAGGGTTAGGGTTAGACCATGGGTTAGGAATAGAGTTAAAACAGGAGTTAGGGAAAGACCAGGAGCTAGAAATAAGGTTAGTCTAGCAGTTAAACTTAGGTTAAGCCAGAATTTAAGGTTTACGTTAAGCCAGAGATGAGGATTAGGGTTGGGTCCTGGGTTAAGGCTAGGGTTAGGGTTACACCCTGGGTTAGGAATAGAGTTAAAGCAGGAGTTAGAGTCAGACCAGGGGCTAGAAATAGGGTTAGTTCAGCACTTAAACTTAGGTTAAGCCAGAATTTAAGGTTTAGGTTAAGCCAGAGGTGAGGATTAGGGTTGGGTCCTGGGTTAAGGCTAGGGTTGAAGTTAGTCCATTGGTTAATAAAAGAGTTAAAACAGGAGATAGGGTCAGACCATGAGCTAGAATAGGGTTAGTCCAGCAGTTAAAAATAGGTTATCCCAGAATTTAAGGTTTAGGTTTGGTTTAGGCCTTAGGGGAGGATTAGAAATGAGTCCTGGGTTAAGGCTAGTGTTGGGGTTAGACCAGGGGTTAGGGATAGAGTTAGAAAAGGAGTTGGGGTCAGAGCAGCAGCTAGAAATAGGGTTTTTCCAATAGTTTAACCTAGGTTAAGCCAGAATTTAAGGTTTAGGTTAAGCCAGAGATGAGGATTAGGTTTGGGTCCTGGGTTAAGACTAGGGTTACGGTAAGACCATGGGTTAGTTATAGAGTTAAAACAGGAGTTGGGGTCAGACCAAGAGCTAGAAATAGGGTTAAACCAGCAGTTAAAGTTAGGTTATCCCAATATTTAAGGTTTAGGTTAATCCAGAGGTAAGGATTAGGGTTGCGTCCTGGGTTAAGGATAGGGTTGAGGTTAGAGCATGGGTTAGGAATAGAGTTAAAACAGAAGTTAGGGTCAGACCAGGAGCTAGAAATAGGGTCAGTCCAGCAGTTAAATTTAAGTTATCCCACAATTTAGGGTTTAGGTTTGGGTTAGGTCAGAGGTGAGGATTAAAGATGAGTCCTGGATTAAGGCTAGGGTTAAGGTTAGACCATGGGTTAGGAAAAGAGTAAAAACAGGAGTTAGTTTAAAACTAGGGGCTAAAATAAGATTAGTCCAGCAGTTTAACCTAGGTTAATCCAGAATTTAAGGTTTAGGTTAAGCAAGAGATGAGGATTAGCCTTGAATCATGGGTTAAGGCTAGGGTTAGGGTTAGACCATAGGTTAGTATTAGAGTTAAAACAGGAGTTAGGGTCAGACGAAGAGCTAGAAATAGGGTTAGTCACGCAGTTAAAGTTAGGTTATCCCAGAATTTAAGGTTTAGGTTTGGGTTAGGCCAGAGGTGAGGATTAGGGTTGAGTCCTTGGTTAAGGCTATTGGTAGGGTTAGCACATGGGTTAGAAATAGAGTAAAAACAGGAATTAGTTTAAAACTAGGGGCTAGAAATAGGGTTAGTCCAGCAGTTTAACCTCGGTTAAGCGAGAATTTAAGGTTTAGGTTAATCCAAAGGTGAGGATTAGGGTTGGGTCCGGGGTTAAGGCTAGGGTTAGGGTTATCCCCTGGGTTAGGAATAGAGTTAAAGCAGGAGTTAGGGTCAGACCAGGGGCTAGAAATAGGGTTAGTCCAGCACTTTAATTTAGCTTAAGCGAGTATTTAAGGTTTAGGTTAAGCCAGAGGTGAGGATTAGGGTTGGGTCCTGGATTAAGGCTAGGGTTGAGGTTAGACCATTGGTTAGTAATAGAGTTAAAACAGGAGATAATGTCAGACCACAAGCTAGAAATAGGGTTAGTCCAGCAGTTAAAGTTAGGTTATCCCAGAATTTAAGGTTTAGGTTTGGGTTAGGCCAGAGGTGAGGATCAGGGTTGAGTCCTGGGTTAAGGCTAGGGTTAGGGTTACACCATGAGTTAGGAATAGAGTAAAAACAGGAGTTAGTTTAAAACTAGGGGCTAGAAATAGGGTTAGTCCAGCAGTTTAAGCTAGGTTAAGCCAGAATTTAAGGTTCAGGTTAAGCCAGAGGTGAGGATTACTGTTGGGTCCTGGGGTAAGGCTACGGTTAGGGTTAGACCATGGGTTAGGAATAGAGTTAAAACAGAAGTTAGGGTTAGACCAGGAGCTAGAAATAGGGTTAGTCCAGCAGTTAAAGTTAGGTTATCCTAGTATTTAAGTTTTAGGTTAAGCCAGAGGTGAGGATTAAGGTTGGGTCCTGGGTTAAGGCTAGGGTTAGAGTTGGACCATGGGTTAGGAAAAGAGTTAAAACAGGAGTTACGGTCAGACCAGGAGCTAGAAATAGGCTTAGTCCAGCAGTTAAAGTTAGGTCATCCCACAATTTAAGGTTTAGGTTTGGGTTAGGTCAGAGGTGAGAATTAGAGATGAGTCCTGGGTTAAGGCTAGGGTTAGGGTTGGACCATGGGTTAAGAATAGAGTAAAAACAGGAGTTAGTTTAAAACTAGGGGCTAGAAATAGGATTAGTCCAGCATCTTAACCTAGGTTAATCCAGAATTTAATGTTTAGGTTAAGCAAGAGATGAGGATTAGCGTTGAATCCTGGGTTAAGGCTAGGGTTAGGGTTAGACCATGGGTTAGGAATAGAGTTAAAACAGGAGTTAGGGTTAGACCAGGAGCTAGAAATATGGTTAGTCCAGCAGTTAAAGTTAGGTTATCCCAGTATTTAAGGTTTAGGTTAAGCCAGAGGTGAGGATTAAGGTTGGGTCCTGGGTTAAGGCTAGGGTTAGACCATGGGTTAGTAATAGAGTTAAAACAGGAGTTACGGTCAGACCAGAAGCTACAAATAGGCTTAGTCCAGCAGTTAAAGTTAGGTCATCCCACAATTTAAGGTTTAGGTTTGGGTTAGGTCAGAGGTGAGAATTAGAGATGAGTCCTGGGTTAAGGCTAGGGTTAGGGTTAGACCATGGGTTAGGAATAGAGTAAAAACAGGAGTTAGTTTAAAAGTTTAAAACTAGGGGCTAGAAATAGGATTAGTCCAGCATCTTAACCTAGGTTAATCCAGAATTTAAGGTTTAGGTTAAGCAAGAGATGAGGATTAGCGTTGAATCCTGGGTTAAGGCTAGGGTTATGGTTAGACAATGGGTTAGGAATAGAGTTAAAATAGGAGTTAGGGTTAGACCAGGAGCTAGAAATATGGTTAGTCCAGCAGTTAAAGTTAGGTTATCCCAGTATTTAAGGTTTAGGTTAAGCCAGAGGTGAGGATTAAGGTTCGGTCCTGGGTTAAGGCTAGGGTTAGACCATGGGTTAGTAATAGAGTTAAAACAGGAGTTACGGTCAGACCAGGAGCTACAAATAGGCTTAGTCCAGCAGTTAAAGTTAGGTCATCCCACAATTTAAGGTTTAGGTTTGGGTTAGGTCAGAGGTGAGAATTAGAGATGAGTCCTGGGTTAAGGCAAGGGTTAGGGTTAGACCATGGGTTAGGAATAGAGTAAAAACAGGAGTTATTTTAAAACTAGTGGCTAGAAATAGGGTTAGTCCAGCAGTTTAACCTAGGTTATGCGAGAATTTAAGGTTTGGAATAAGCCAGAGGTGAGGATTAGATTTGGGTCCTGGGTTAAGGCTAGGGTTAGGGTTAGACCATGGGTTAGGAATAGAGTTAAAACAGGAGTTAGGGAAAGACCAGAAGCTAGAAATAGGGTTAGTCCAGCAGTTAAACTTAGGTAAAGCCAGAATTTAAGGTTTACGTTAAGCCAGAGGTGAGGTTTAGGGTTGGGTCCTGGGTTAAGGCTAGGGTTAGGGTTACACCCTGGGTTAGGAATAGAGTTAAAGCAGGAGTTAGGGTCAGACCACGAGCTAGAAATAGGGTTAGTCCAGCAGTTAAAGTTAGGTTATCCCAGAATTTAAGGTTTAGGTTTGGTTTAGGCCATAGGGGAGGATTAGAGATGAGTCCAGGGTTAAGGCTAGGGTTAGGGTTAGGCCATGGGTTAGGAATAGTGTTAAAAAAGGAGTTGGGGTCAGAGGAGCAGCTAGAAATAGGGTTTTTCCAATAGTTTAACCTAGGTTAAGCCAGAATTTAAGGTTTAGGTTAAGCCAGAGATGAGGATTAGGTTTGGGTCCTGGGTTAAGACCAGGGTTAGGGTTAGACCATGGGTTACTTATAGAGTTAAAACAGGAGTTGGGGTCAGACCAGGAGCTAGAAATAGGGTTAGTACAGCGGTTAAATTTAAGTTATCCCACAATTTAGGGTTTAGGTTTAAGTTAGGTCAGAGGTGAGGATTAGAGATGAGTGCTAGGTTAAGGCTAGGGTTAAGGTTAGACAATGGGTTAGGAATAGAGTAAAAACAGGAGTTAGTTTAAAACTAGGGGCTAAAATAAAATTAGTCCAACAGTTTAAACTAGGTTAAGCCAGAATTTAAGGTTTAGGTTAAGCCAGAGGTGAGGATTAGGGTTGGGTCCTGGGTTAAGGCTAGGGTTAGGGTTACACCATGGGTTAGGAATAGAGTTAAAGCAGGAGTTAGGGTCAGACCACGAGCTTGAAGTATGGTTAGTCCAGCAGTTAAAGTTAGATTATCCTAGAATTTAAGGTTTAGGTTTAGGTTAGGCCAGAGGTGAAGATTAGGGATGAGTCTTGGGTTAAGGCAAGGGTTAGGGTTGGACCATGGGTTAGGAATAGAGTAAAAACAGGAGTTAGTTTAAAACTAGGGGCTAGAAGTAGGATTAGCCCAGCAGCTTAACCTAGGTTAATCCAGAACTTAAGGTTTAAGTTAAGCAAGAGATGAGGATTAGCGTTGAATCATGGGTTAATGCTAGAGTTAGGGTTAGACCATGGGTTACTATTAGAGTTAAAAGAGGAGTTAGGGTCAGACCAAGAGCTAGAAATAGGGTTAGTCCGGCAGTTAAAGTTAGGTTATCCCAGAATTTAAGGTTTAGGTTTGGGTTAGGCCAGAGGTGAGGATTAGGGTTGAGTCCTTGGTTAAGGCTATTGTTGGTGTTAGCACATGGGTTAGGAATAGAGTAAAAACAGGAGTTAGGGTTAGACCAGGAGCTAGAAATAGGGTTAGTCCAGCAGTTAAAGTTAGGTTATCCCAGTATTTAAGGTTTAGGTTAAGCCAGAGGTGAGGATTAAGGTTGGGTCCTGGGTTAAGGCTAGGGTTAGGGTTAGACCATGGGTTAGGAATAGAGTTAAAACAGGAGTTACGGTCATACCAGGAGCTAGAAATAGGCTTAGTCCAGCAGTTAAAGTTAGGTCATCCCATAATTTAAGGTTTAGGTTTGGGTTATGTCAGAGGTGAGAATTAGAGATGAGTCCTTGGTTAAGGCTAGGGTTAGGGTTAGACCATGGGATAGGAATAGAGTTAAAACAGGAGTTAGGGAAAGACCAGGAGCTAGAAATAGGGAAAGTCCAGCAGTTTAACCTAGGTTATGCGAGAATTTAAGGTTTGGATTAAGCCAGAGGTGAGGATTGGATATGGGTCCTGGGTTAAGGCTAGGGTTGGGGTTAGATCATTGGTTAGTAATAGAGTTAAAACAGGAGATAGGGTCAGACCATGAGCTAGAAATAGGGTTAGTCCAGCAGTTAAAGTTAGGTTATCCCAGAATTTAAGGTTTAGGTTTGGGTTAAGCCAGAGGTGAGGATTAGGGTTGAGTCCTGGGTTAAGGCTAGGGATAGGGTTACACCATGAGTTAGGAATAGAGTAAAAACAGGAGTTATTTAAAAACTAGGGGCTAGAAATAGGGTTAGTCCAGCAGTTTAACCTAGGTTAAGCCAGAAATTAAGCTTCAGGTTAAGCCAGAGGTGAGGATTACTGTTGGGTCCTGGGTTAAGGCTAGGGTTAGGGTTAGACCATGGGTTAGGAATAGAGTTAAAACAGAAGTTATAGTTAGACCAGGAGCTAGAAATAGGGATAGTCCAGCAGTTAAATATTAGGGTATCCCAGTATTTAAGGTTTAGGTTAAGCCAGAGGTGAGGATTACTGTTGGGTCCTGGGTTAAGGCTAGGGTTAGGGTTAGACCATGGGTTAGGAATAGAGTTAAAACAGGAGTTATAGTTAGACCTGGAGCTAGAAATAGGGTTAGTTCAGCAGTTAAATATTAGGGTATCCCAGTATTTAAGGTTTAGGTTAAGCCAGAGGTGAGGATTAAGGTTAGGTCCTGGGTTAAGGCTAGGGTTAGGGTTAGATCATGGGTTAGGAATAGAGTAAAAACAGGAGTTAATTTAAAACTAGGGGCTAGAAATAGGGTTAGTCCAGCAGTTTAACCTAGGTTAAGCGAGAATTTAAGGTTTGGATTAAGCCAGAGGTGAGGATTAGATTTGGGTCCTGGTTTAAGGCTAGGGTTAGGGTTAGACCACGGGTTAGGAATAGAGTTAAAACAGGAGTTAGGGAAAGACCAGGAGCTAGAAATAAGGTTAGTCTAGCAGTTAAACTTAGGTTAAGCCAGAATTTAAGGTTTACGTTAAGCCAGAGATGAGGATTAGGGTTGGGTCCTGGGTTAAGGCTAGGGTTAGGGTTACACCCTGGGTTAGGAATAGAGTTAAAGCAGGAGTTAGAGTCAGACCAGGGGCTAGAAATAGGGTTAGTTCAGCACTTAAACTTAGGTTAAGCCAGAATTTAAGGTTTAGGTTAAGCCAGAGGTGAGGATTAGGGTTGGGTCCTGGGTTAAGGCTAGGGTTGAAGTTAGTCCATTGGTTAATAAAAGAGTTAAAACAGGAGATAGGGTCAGACCACGAGCTAGAAATAGGGTTAGTCCAGCAGTTAAAAATAGGTTATCCCAGAATTTAAGGTTTAGGTTTGGTTAGGCCTTAGGGGAGGATTAGAAATGAGTCCTGGGTTAAGGCTAGTGTTGGGGTTAGACCAGGGGTTAGGGATAGAGTTAGAAAAGGAGTTGGGGTCAGAGCAGCAGCTAGAAATAGGGTTTTTCCAATAGTTTAACCTAGGTTAAGCCAGAATTTAAGGTTTAGGTTAAGCCAGAGATGAGGATTAGGTTTGGGTCCTGGGTTAAGACTAGGGTTACGGTTAGACCATGGGTTAGTTATAGAGTTAAAACAGGAATTGGGGTCAGACCAAGAGCTAGAAATAGGGTTAAACCAGCAGTTAAAGTTAGGTTATCCCAATATTTAAGGTTTAGGTTAATCCAGAGGTTAGGATTAGGGTTGCGTCCTGGGTTAAGGATAGGGTTGAGGTAAGACCATGGGTTAGGAATAGAGTTAAAACAGAAGTTAGGGTCAGACCAGGAGCTAGAAATAGGGTCAGTCCAGCAGTTAAATTTAAGTTATCCCACAATTTAGGGTTTAGGTTTGGGTTAGGTCAGAGGTGAGGATAAAAGATGAGTCCTGGATTAAGGCTAGGGTTAAAGTTAGACCATGGGTTAGGAATAGAGATGAGCGAACCGGTCCCGGTTCGGCTCGAGGTTGGTTCGCCGAACGGAGGTCCCGTTGGAGTTCGGCTCGTCGAACGTTCGACGAACCGAACTCGAGCCAATAGGAAACAATGGCAGGCAATCACAAACACAGAAAAACACCTAGAAAACACCCTCAAAGGTGTCCAAAAGGTGACAAAAAACTCACAACACATGGGAAAGTGACAAGGACATATAGTCATGCGAAAACAAAAGAGCTGGACAAGGAAAAAGAGGAGGACACACAGATATATGAGTATATGCAAGGAAACATCGATTCCATTATTGTGCAACTTGAGCCCTGCTCATTTTAGGCTTCCAATCTGGATAAATTGCCTGAGCTCGCCACGTACGCCTTGGGGATCTTGTCATGTCCTGCAGCCAGCGTTCTCTCAGAACCTGTCTTCAGTGCTGCTGGGGGTCTGCTGGCAGATAAGCACACGTGTCTGTCCACTGACAATGTGGACATGGCTCTCAGAGGACTTTTCTTCCCCTGGGTCATCCAGGGGACGGGAAAGGCACGCGTATTTTTGAGAGTGCTTCATGCAAAGCATCTTTTTCATCTTGAAAATTGGGTCAACTGATGCCAGTCAAGTGGGGTGTGTGTGGCCCAATTAGTGTCAACGAGGGAGACTGTGGTTGGAGTCCCCTCGCTGTGTTTCTAAAAGAACCAAGATGAACAAGTCATGGCTCTCAGAGGACTTTTCTTCCCCTGGGTCAGCCAGGGGACGGGAAAGGCACGCGTATTTTTGAGAGTGCTTCATGCAAAGCATCTTTTTCATCTTGAAAATGGGGGTCAACTGATGCCAGTCAAGTGGGGTGTGTGTGGCCCAATTAGTGTCAACGAGGGAGACTGTGGTTGGAGTCCCCTCGCTGTGTTTCTAAAAGAACCAAGATGAACAAGTCATGGCTCTCAGAGGACTTTTCTTCCCCTAGGTCATCCAGGGGACGGGAAAGGCACGCGTATTTTTGAGAGTGCTTCATGCAAAGCATCTTTTTCATCTTGAAAATTGGGTCAACTGATGCCAGTCAAGTGGGGTGTGTGTGGCCCAATTAGTGTCAACGAGGGAGACTGTGGTTGGAGTCCCCTCGCTGTGTTTCTAAAAGAACCAAGATGAACAAGTCATGGCTCTCAGAGGACTTTTCTTCCCATGGGTCAGCCAGGGGACGGGAAAGGCACGCGTATTTTTGAGAGTGCTTCATGCAAAGCATCTTTTTCATCTTGAAAATGGGGGTCAACTGATGCCAGTCAAGTGGGGTGTGTGTGGCCCAATTAGTGTCAACGAGGGAGACTGTGGTTGGAGTCCCCTCGCTGTGTTTCTAAAAGAACCAAGATGAACAAGTCATGGCTCTCAGAGGACTTTTCTTCCCCTGGGTCATCCAGGGGACGGGAAAGGCACGCGTATTTTTGAGAGTGCTTCATGCAAAGCATCTTTTTCATCTTGAAAATTGGGTCAACTGATGCCAGTCAAATGGGGTGTGTGTGGCCCAATTAGTGTCAACGAGGGAGACTGTGGTTGGAGTCCCCTCGCTGTGTTTCTAAAAGAACCAAGATGAACAAGTCATGGCTCTCAGAGGACTTTTCTTCCCCTGGGTCAGCCAGGGGACGGGAAAGGCACGCGTATTTTTGAGAGTGCTTCATGCAAAGCATCTTTTTCATCTTGAAAATGGGGGTCAACTGATGCCAGTCAAGTGGGGTGTGTGTGGCCCAATTAGTGTCAACGAGGGAGACTGTGGTTGGAGTCCCCTCGCTGTGTTTCTAAAAGAACCAAGATGAACAAGTCATGGCTCTCAGAGGACTTTTCTTCCCCTGGGTCAGCCAGGGGACGGGAAAGGCACGCGTATTTTTGAGAGTGCTTCATGCAAAGCATCTTTTTCATCTTGAAAATGGGGGTCAACTGATGCCAGTCAAGTGGGGTGTGTGTGGCCCAATTAGTGGAAACGAGGGAGACTGTGGTTGGAGTCCCCTCGCTGTGTTTCTAAAAGAACCAAGATGAACAAGTCATGGCTCTCAGAGGACTTTTCTTCCCCTGGGTCATCCAGGGGACGGGAAAGGCACGCGTATTTTTGAGAGTGCTTCATGCAAAGCATCTTTTTCATCTTGAAAATTGGGTCAACTGATGCCAGTCAAGTGGGGTGTGTGTGGCCCAATTAGTGTCAACGAGGGAGACTGTGGTTGGAGTCCCCTCGCTGTGTTTCTAAAAGAACCAAGATGAACAAGTCATGGCTCTCAGAGGACTTTTCTTCCCCTGGGTCAGCCAGGGGACGGGAAAGGCACGCGTATTTTTGAGAGTGCTTCATGCAAAGCATCTTTTTCATCTTGAAAATGGGGGTCAACTGATGCCAGTCAAGTGGGGTGTGTGTGGCCCAATTAGTGTCAACGAGGGAGACTGTGGTTGGAGTCCCCTCGCTGTGTTTCTAAAATAACAAAGATGAACAAGTTATGGCTCTCAGAGGACTTTTCTTCCCCTGGGTCAGCCAGGGGACGGGAAAGGCACGCGTATTTTTGAGAGTGCTTCATGCAAAGCATCTTTTTCATCTTGAAAATGGGGGTCAACTGATGCCAGTCAAGTGGGGTGTGTGTGGCCCAATTAGTGTCAACGAGGGAGACTGTGGTTGGAGTCCCCTCGCTGTGTTTCTAAAAGAACCAAGATGAACAAGTCATGGCTCTCAGAGGACTTTTCTTCCCCTGGGTCATCCAGGGGACGGGAAAGGCACGCGTATTTTTGAGAGTGCTTCATGCAAAGCATCTTTTTCATCTTGAAAATTGGGTCAACTGATGCCAGTTAAGTGGGGTGTGTGTGGCCCAATTAGTGTCAACGAGGGAGACTGTGGTTGGAGTCCCCTCGCTGTGTTTCTAAAAGAACCAAGATGAACAAGTCATGGCTCTCAGAGGACTTTTCTTCCCCTGGGTCAGCCAGGGGACGGGAAAGGCACGCGTATTTTTGAGAGTGCTTCATGCAAAGCATCTTTTTCATCTTGAAAATGGGGGTCAACTGATGCCAGTCAAGTGGGGTGTGTGTGGCCCAATTAGTGTCAACGAGGGAGACTGTGGTTGGAGTCCCCTCGCTGTGTTTCTAAAAGAACCAAGATGAACAAGTCATGGCTCTCAGAGGACTTTTCTTCCCCTGGGTCAGCCAGGGGACGGGAAAGGCACGCGTATTTTTGAGAGTGCTTCATGCAAAGCATCTTTTTCATCTTGAAAATGGGGGTCAACTGATGCCAGTCAAGTGGGGTGTGTGTGGCCCAATTAGTGGAAACGAGGGAGACTGTGGTTGGAGTCCCCTCGCTGTGTTTCTAAAAGAACCAAGATGAACAAGTCATGGCTCTCAGAGGACTTTTCTTCCCCTGGGTCATCCAGGGGACGGGAAAGGCATGCGTATTTTTGAGAGTGCTTCATGCAAAGCATCTTTTTCATCTTGAAAATTGGGTCAACTGATGCCAGTCAAGTGGGGTGTGTGTGGCCCAATTAGTGTCAACGAGGGAGACTGTGGTTGGAGTCCCCTCGCTGTGTTTCTAAAAGAACCAAGATGAACAAGTCATGGCTCTCAGAGGACTTTTCTTCCCCTGGGTCAGCCAGGGGACGGGAAAGGCACGCGTATTTTTGAGAGTGCTTCATGCAAAGCATCTTTTTCATCTTGAAAATGGGGGTCAACTGATGCCAGTCAAGTGGGGTGTGTGTGGCCCAATTAGTGTCAACGAGGGAGACTGTGGTTGGAGTCCCCTCGCTGTGTTTCTAAAAGAACCAAGATGAACAAGTCATGGCTCTCAGAGGACTTTTCTTCCCCTGGGTCATCCAGGGGACGGGAAAGGCACGCGTATTTTTGAGAGTGCTTCATGCAAAGCATCTTTTTCATCTTGAAAATTGGGTCAACTGATGCCAGTCAAGTGGGGTGTGTGTGGCCCAATTAGTGGAAACGAGGGAGACTGTGGTTGGAGTCCCCTCGCTGTGTTTCTAAAAGAACCAAGATGAACAAGTCATGGCTCTCAGAGGACTTTTCTTCCCCTGGGTCATCCAGGGCACGGGAAAGGCACGCGTATTTTTGAGAGTGCTTCATGCAAAGCATCTTTTTCATCTTGAAAATTGGGTCAACTGATGCCAGTCAAGTGGGGTGTGTGTGGCCCAATTAGTGTCAACGAGGGAGACTGTGGTTGGAGTCCCCTCGCTGTGTTTCTAAAAGAACCAAGATGAACAAGTCATGGCTCTCAGAGGACTTTTCTTCCCCTAGGTCAGCCAGGGGACGGGAAAGGCACGCGTATTTTTGAGAGTGCTTCATGCAAAGCATCTTTTTCATCTTGAAAATTGGGTCAACTGATGCAAGTCAAGTGGGGTGTGTGTGGCCCAATTAGTGTCAACGAGGGAGACTGTGGTTGGAGTCCCCTCGCTGTGTTTCTAAAAGAACCAAGATGAACAAGTCATGGCTCTCAGAGGACTTTTCTTCCCCTGGGTCAGCCAGGGGACGGGAAAGGCACGCGTATTTTTGAGAGTGCTTCATGCAAAGCATCTTTTTCATTTTGAAAATTGGGTCAACTGATGCCAGTCAAATGGGGTGTGTGTTGCCCAATTAGTGTCAACGAGGGAGACTGTGGTTGGAGTCCCCTCGCTGTGTTTCTAAAAGAACCAAGATGAACAAGTCATGGCTCTCAGAGGACTTTTCTTCCCCTGGGTCAGCCAGGGGACGGGAAAGGCACGCGTATTTTTCAGAGTGCTTCATGCAAAGCATCTTTTTCATCTTGAAAATGGGGGTCAACTGATGCCAGTCAAGTGGGGTGTGTGTGGCCCAATTAGTGGAAACGAGGGAGACTGTGGTTGGAGTCCCCTCGCTGTGTTTCTAAAAGAACCATGATGAACAAGTCATGGCTCTCAGAGGACTTTTCTTCCCCTGGGTCATCCAGGGGACGGGAAAGGCACGCGTATTTTTGAGAGTGCTTCATGCAAAGCATCTTTTTCATCTTGAAAATTGGGTCAACTGATGCCAGTCAAGTGGGGTGTGTGTGGCCCAATTAGTGTCAACGAGGGAGACTGTGGTTGGAGTCCCCTCGCTGTGTTTCTAAAAGAACCAAGATGAACAAGTCATGGCTCTCAGAGGACTTTTCTTCCCCTGGGTCAGCCAGGGGACGGGAAAGGCACGCGTATTTTTGAGAGTGCTTCATGCAAAGCATCTTTTTCATCTTGAAAATGGGGGTCAACTGATGCCAGTCAAGTGGGGTGTGTGTGGCCCAATTAGTGTCAACGAGGGAGACTGTGGTTGGAGTCCCCTCGCTTTGTTTCTAAAAGAACCAAGATGAACAAGTCATGGCTCTCAGAGGACTTTTCTTCTCCTGGGTCATCCAGGGGACGGGAAAGGCACGCGTATTTTTGAGAGTGCTTCATGCAAAGCATCTTTTTCATCTTGAAAATTGGGTCAACTGATGCCAGTCAAGTGGGGTGTGTGTGGCCCAATTAGTGGAAACGAGGGAGACTGTGGTTGGAGTCCCCTCGCTGTGTTTCTAAAAGAACCAAGATGAACAAGTCATGGCTCTCAGAGGACTTTTCTTCCCCTGGGTCATCCAGGGGACGGGAAAGGCACGCGTATTTTTGAGAGTGCTTCATGCAAAGCATCTTTTTCATCTTGAAAATTGGGTCAACTGATGCCAGTCAAGTGGGGTGTGTGTGGCCCAATTAGTGTCAACGAGGGAGACTGTGGTTGGAGTCCCCTCGCTGTGTTTCTAAAAGAACCAAGATGAACAAGTCATGGCTCTCAGAGGACTTTTCTTCCCTTGGGTCAGCCAGGGGACGGGAAAGGCACGCGTATTTTTGAGAGTGCTTCATGCAAAGCATCTTTTTCATCTTGAAAATTGGGTCAACTGATGCCAATCAAGTGGGGTGTGTGTGGCCCAATTAGTGTCAACGAGGGAGACTGTGGTTGGAGTCCCCTCGCTGTGTTTCTAAAAGAACCAAGATGAACAAGTCATGGCTCTCAGAGGACTTTTCTTCCCCTGGGTCAGCCAGGGGACGGGAAAGGCACGCGTATTTTTGAGAGTGCTTCATGCAAAGCATCTTTTTCATTTTGAAAATTGGGTCAACTGATGCCACTCAAGTGGGGAGTGTGTTGCCCAATTAGTGTCAACGAGGGAGACTGTGGTTGGAGTCCCCTCGCTGTGTTTCTAAAAGAACCAAGATGAACAAGTCATGGCTCTCAGAGGACTTTTCTTCCCCTGGGTCAGCCAGGGGACGGGAAAGGCACGCGTATTTTTGAGAGTGCTTCATGCAAAGCATCTTTTTCATCTTGAAAATGGGGGTCAACTGATGCCAGTCAAGTGGGGTGTGTGTGGCCCAATTAGTGTCAACGAGGGAGACTGTGGTTGGAGTCCCCTCGCTGTGTTTCTAAAAGAACCGAGATAAACAAGTCATGGCTCTCAGATGACTTTTCTTCCCCTGGGTCATCCAGGGGACGGGAAAGGCACGCGTATTTTTGAGAGTGCCTCATGCAAAGCATCTTTTTCATCTTGAAAATTGGGTCAACTGATGCCAGTCAAGTGGGGTGTGTGTGGCCCAATTAGTGTCAACGAGGGAGACTGTGGTTGGAGTCCCCTCGCTGTGTTTCTAAAAGAACCAAGATGAACAAGTCATGGCTCTCAGAGGACTTTTCTTCCCCTGGGTCAGCCAGGGGACGGGAAAGGCACGCGTATTTTTGAGAGTGCTTCATGCAAAGCATCTTTTTCATCTTGAAAATGGGGGTCAACTGATGCCAGTCAAGTGGGGTGTGTGTGGCCCAATTAGTGTCAACGAGGGAGACTGTGGTTGGAGTCCCCTCGCTGTGTTTCTAAAAGAACCAAGATGAACAAGTCATTGCTCTCAGAGGACTTTTCTTCCCCTGGGTCAGCCAGGGGACGGGAAAGGCACGCGTATTTTTGAGAGTGCTTCATGCAAAGCATCTTTTTCATCTTGAAAATGGGGGTCAACTGATGCCAGTCAAGTGGGGTGTGTGTGGCCCAATTAGTGGAAACGAGGGAGACTGTGGTTGGAGTCCCCTCGCTGTGTTTCTAAAAGAACCAAGATGAACAAGTCATGGCTCTCAGAGGACTTTTCTTCCCCTGGGTCATCCAGGGGACGGGAAAGGCACGCGTATTTTTGAGAGTGCTTCATGCAAAGCATCTTTTTCATCTTGAAAATTGGGTCAACTGATGCCAGTCAAGGGGGGTGTGTGTGGCCCAATTAGTGTCAACGAGGGAGACTGTGGTTGGAGTCCCCTCGCTGTGTTTCTAAAAGAACCAAGATGAACAAGTCATGGCTCTCAGAGGACTTTTCTTCCCCTGGGTCAGCCAGGGGACGGGAAAGGCACGCGTATTTTTGAGAGTGCTTCATGCAAAGCAACTTTTTCATCTTGAAAATTGGGTCAACTGATGCCAGTCAAGTGGGGTGTGTGTGGCCCAATTAGTGTCAACGAGGGAGACTGTGGTTGGAGTCCCCTCGCTGTGTTTCTAAAAGAACCAAGATGAACAAGTCATGGCTCTCAGAGGACTTTTCTTCCCCTGGGTCAGCCAGGGGACGGGAAAGGCACGCGTATTTTTGAGAGTGCTTCATGCAAAGCATCTTTTTCATCTTGAAAATGGGGGTCAACTGATGCCAGTCAAGTGGGGTGTGTGTGGCCCAATTAGTGTCAACGAGGGAGACTGTGGTTGGAGTCCCCTCGCTGTGTTTCTAAAAGAACCAAGATGAACAAGTCATGGCTCTCAGAGGACTTTTCTTCCCCTGGTCATCCAGGGGACGGGAAAGGCACGCGTATTTTTGAGAGTGCTTCATGCAAAGCATCTTTTTCATCTTGAAAATTGGGTCAACTGATGCCAGTCAAGTGGGGTGTGTGTGGCCCAATTAGTGGAAACGAGGGAGACTGTGGTTGGAGGCCCCTCGCTGTGTTTCTAAAAGAACCAAGATGAACAAGTCATGGCTCTCAGAGGACTTTTCTTCCCCTGGGTCATCCAGGGGACGGGAAAGGCACGCGTATTTTTGAGAGTGCTTCATGCAAAGCATCTTTTTCATCTTGAAAATTGGGTCAACTGATGCCAGTCAAGTGGGGTGTGTGTAGCCCAATTAGTGTCAACGAGGGAGACTGTGGTTGGAGTCCCCTCGCTGTGTTTCTAAAAGAACCAAGATGAACAAGTCATGGCTCTCAGAGGACTTTTCTTCCCCTGGGTCAGCCAGGGGACGGGAAAGGCACGCGTATTTTTGAGAGTGCTTCATGCAAAGCATCTTTTTCAACTTGAAAATGGGGGTCAACTGATGCCAGTCAAGTGGGGTGTGTGTGGCCCAATTAGTGTCAACGAGGGAGACTGTGGTTGGAGTCCCCTCGCTGTGTTTCTAAAAGAACCAAGATGAACAAGTCATGGTTCTCAGAGGACTTTTCTTCCCCTGGGTCAGCCAGGGGACGGGAAAGGCACGCGTATTTTTGAGAGTGCTTCATGCAAAGCATCTTTTTCATCTTGAAAATGGGGGTCAACTGATGCCATTCAAGTGGGGTGTGTGTGGCCCAATTAGTGGAAACGAGGGAGACTGTGGTTGGAGTCCCCTCGCTGTGTTTCTAAAAGAACCAAGATGAACAAGTCATGGCTCTCAGAGGACTTTTCTTCCCCTGGGTCATCCAGGGGACGGGAAAGGCACGCGTATTTTTGAGAGTGCTTCATGCAAAGCATCTTTTTCATCTTGAAAATTGGGTCAACTGATGCCAGTCAAGTGGGGTGTGTGTGGCCCAATTAGTGTCAACGAGGGAGACTGTGGTTGGAGTCCCCTCGCTGTGTTTCTAAAAGAACCAAGATGAACAAGTCATGGCTCTCAGAGGACTTTTCTTCCCCTGGGTCAGCCAGGGGACGGGAAAGGCACGCGTATTTTTGAGAGTCCTTCATGCAAAGCATCTTTTTCATCTTGAAAATTGGGTCAACTGATGCCAGTCAAGTGGGGTGTGTGTTGCCCAATTAGTGTCAACGAGGGAGACTGTGGTTGGAGTCCCCTCGCTGTGTTTCTAAAAGAACCAAGATGAACAAGTCATGGCTCTCAGAGGACTTTTCTTCCCCTGGGTCAGCCAGGGGACGGGAAAGGCACGCGTATTTTTGAGAGTGCTTCATGCAAAGCATCTTTTTCATCTTGAAAATTGGGTCAACTGATGCCAGTCAAGTGGGGTGTGTGTGGCCCAATTAGTGTCAACGAGGGAGACTGTGGTTGGAGTCCCCTCGCTGTGTTTCTAAAAGAACCAAGATGAACAAGTCATGGCTCTCAGATGACTTTTCTTCCCCTGGGTCATCCAGGGGACGGGAAAGGCACGCGTATTTTTGAGAGTGCTTCATGCAAAGCATCTTTTTCATCTTGAAAATTGGGTCAACTGATGCCAGTCAAGTGGGGTGTGTGTGGCCCAATTAGTGTCAACGAGGGAGACTGTGGTTGGAGTCCCCTCGCTGTGTTTCTAAAAGAACCAAGATGAACAAGTCATGGCTCTCAGAGGACTTTTCTTCCCCTGGGTCAGCCAGGGGACGGGAAAGGCACGCGTATTTTTGAGAGTGCTTCATGCAAAGCATCTTTTTCATCTTGAAAATGGGGGTCAACTGATGCCAGTCAAGTGGGGTGTGTGTGGCCCAATTAGTGTCAACGAGGGAGACTGTGGTTGGAGTCCCCTCGCTGTGTTTCTAAAAGAACCAAGATGAACAAGTCATGGCTCTCAGAGGACTTTTCTTCCCCTGGGTCATCCAGGGGACGGGAAAGGCACGCGTATTTTTGAGAGTGCTTCATGCAAAGCATCTTTTTCATCTTGAAAATTGGGTCAACTGATGCCAGTTAGGGGGGGTGTGTGTGGCCCAATTAGTGTCAACGAGGGAGACTGTGGTTGGAGTCCCCTCGCTGTGTTTCTAAAAGAACCAAGATGAACAAGTCATGGCTCTCAGAGGACTTTTCTTCCTCTGGGTCAGCCAGGGGATGGGAAAGGCACGCGTATTTTTGAGAGTGCTTCATGCAAAGCATCTTTTTCATCTTGAAAATTGGGTCAACTGATGCCAGTCAAGTGGGGTGTGTGTGGCCCAATTAGTGTCAACGAGGGAGACTGTGGTTGGAGTCCCCTCGCTGTGTTTCTAAAAGAACCAAGATGAACAAGTCATGGCTCTCAGAGGACTTTTCTTCCCCTGGGTCAGCCAGGGGACAGGAAAGGCACGCGTATTTTTGAGAGTGCTTCATGCAAAGCATCTTTTTCATCTTGAAAATGGGGGTCAACTGATGCCAGTCAAGTGGGGTGTGTGTGGCCCAATTAGTGTCAACGAGGGAGACTGTGGTTGGAGTCCCCTCGCTGTGTTTCTAAAAGAACCAAGATGAACAAGTCATGGCTCTCAGAGGACTTTTCTTCCCCTGGGTCATCCAGGGGACGGGAAAGGCACGCGTATTTTTGAGAGTGCTTCATGCAAAGCATCTTTTTCATCTTGAAAATTGGGTCAACTGATGCCAGTCAAGTGGGGTGTGTGTGGCCCAATTAGTGTCAACGAGGGAGACTGTGGTTGGAGTCCCCTCGCTGTGTTTCTAAAAGAACCAAGATGAACAAGTCATGGCTCTCAGAAGACTTTTCTTCCCCTGGGTCAGCCAGGGGACGGGAAAGGCACGCGTATTTTTGAGAGTGCTTCATGCAAAGCATCTTTTTCATCTTGAAAATGGGGGTCAACTGATGCCAGTCAAGTGGGGTGTGTGTGGCCCAATTAGTGTCAACGAGGGAGACTGTGGTTGGAGTCCCCTCGCTGTGTTTCTAAAAGAACTAAGATGAACAAGTCATGGCTCTCAGAGGACTTTTCTTCCCCTGGGTTATCCAGGGGACGGGAAAGGCACGCGTATTTTTGAGAGTGCTTCATGCAAAGCATCTTTTTCATCTTGAAAATTGGGTCAACTGATGCCAGTCAAGTGGGGTGTGTGTGGCCCAATTAGTGTCAACGAGGGAGACTGTGGTTGGAGTCCCCTCGCTGTGTTTCTAAAAGAACCAAGATGAACAAGTCATGGCTCTCAGAAGACTTTTCTTCCCCTGGGTCAGCCAGGGGACGGGAAAGGCACACGTATTTTTGAGAGTGCTTCATGCAAAGCATCTTTTTCATCTTGAAAATGGGGGTCAACTCATGCCAGTCAAGTGGGGTGTGTGTGGCCCAATTAGTGTCAACGAGGGAGACTGTGGTTGGAGTCCCCTCGCTGTGTTTCTAAAAGAACCAAGATGAACAAGTCATGGCTCTCAGAGGACTTTACTTCCCCTGGGTCATCCAGGGGACGGGAAAGGCACGCGTATTTTTGAGAGTGCTTCATGCAAAGCATCTTTTTCATCTTGAAAATTGGGTCAACTGATGCCAGTCAAGGGGGGTGTGTGTGGCCCAATTAGTGTCAACGAGGGAGACTGTGGTTGGAGTCCCCTCGCTGTGTTTCTAAAAGAACCAAGATGAACAAGTCATGGCTCTCAGAGGACTTTTCTTCCTCTGGGTCAGCCAGGGGATGGGAAAGGCATGCGTATTTTTGAGAGTGCTTCATGCAAAGCATCTTTTTCATCTTGAAAATTGGGTCAACTGATGCCAGTCAAGTGGGGTGTGTGTGGCCCAATTAGTGTCAACGAGGGAGACTGTGGTTGGAGTCCCCTCGCTGTGTTTCTAAAAGAACCAAGATGAACAAGTCATGGCTCTCAGAGGACTTTTCTTCCCCTGGGTCATCCAGGGGACGGGAAAGGCACGCGTATTTTTGAGAGTGCTTCATGCAAAGCATCTTTTTCTTTTTCAAAAGGGGGGTCAACCGATTCCAGTCAAGTGGGGTGTGTGTGGCCCAGTTAGTGGAAACGAGGGAGACTGTGGTTGGAGTCCCCTCGCTGTGTTTTACATGCTTTTAGAAGGGCAAGACATGGCTTGGAGGTTGACTTTTAGCATCTGCAAACTGTTGCCTACCAAAATGCTGCCTTTCCAACACCTGTGGTTATAGACAATGAGGAACATACTGATGAAGATGAGATGCAGATACCCGATTGGGATGACAACCTAAATATTCGGTCAGGGCAAGAAGAGGCTCGTTCTGAGGGGGAGGGGAGTGCAAACACAACAATTGATGATGAAGTTCTAGATCCCACCTACTGTCAACCCACAGTCAGACACTCGAGGAGGTCAACAGAGGCGGTGGAGGAGGATGCAACCGACGACGAAGTTACCTTGCGCCTTCCTGGACAGAGTCGGAGCACTGGTAGCACGTCTACAACTGCATCCTCAGCCACCACTCTGCCTCTGAGCATTATTCGGGGTGGATCAACAGGTTGCATGGCCTCTAAGCCTTGCCTAGCCTGGTCCTTTTTTGACATAGAAAAAGATCGCCCAAATTATGTGATCTCTAAAATTTGTCATGGTTCTCTTAGTAGAGGTCAAAACCTCAGCAGTTTGACAACTTCTTCCATGAATCGTCACATGAATAAATATCATATGGCCCGGTGGGAAGCTCACCGTGCTGCAATGCGGCCTAGCGGAGCAAACCATCCACCGCCTGCCCCTTCCAGTGCATCCGCGCGCTCGTCATCTTCTAGGACTGTGGGGACAGCTGTCACACCTGTTTTTCCACCCACAACTTCCACCACTGTAACCGCAACAGTCAGTTTGCTTGGTAGGTCGTCAGTTGGTTTGGAAGGGGAAACAAGTGAGTGTGTACAGCTCTCTCAGACATCGATAGCACCAACGTTGGATGAAGGCAACATCATGTCTCCGCCTGCACTTTCCTCACAAACCTGCATTTTTCCATGGACACCCTACTCAACACCGTCTACACACAGCAGCCAGATCTCTGTCCCTCAGATGTGGTCAATTAAAAGGCCACTTCCTGCGACCCATGACAAAGCGAAGAGGTTGACTCTATCCGTCTGTAAGCTGTTGGCTACCGAAATGCTGCCTTTCCGCCTAGTGGACACACAGGATTTTAGAGACCTTATGTCTGTCGCTGTGATCCAGTACAAGATGCCCAATCACCACTGCTTCTCCAAGAACAGCATGCCCGCGCTACACCAGCATGTCGCACACAACATCACCACTTCCTTGAGAAACTCTGTGTGCGACACGGTGCATTTCAACACAGATACTTGGACCAGTAAGCATAGACAAGGTCATTACATGTCACTGACTGGGCACTGGCAAACTATGGTGAGAGATGGAGAAGGGTCTGCTGTCCAAGTCTTGCCGTCCCCACGAGTTGTTTCAATCCTTCTTCTGTATGTAGAAGTTAATACACTGCTTCTGCCTCTTCAACCTTGTGTGGGTCCTCCACCTTGGCGCAAACCCTGTGTGGTCAGGCCACCCTTCCTTGTAACTGCGCACAAGCACTACCACACACCTCCTTACTATGCTGGCAGCAGAGCTCAATGCCATCAGGCGGTCAAAGTTTTACTTTGAAATGTATGGGAAATGTGAGTCACACCGCTGAGAAGTTGTGGACGGTTAGCTCTGGATACCGAGTTTCATCAATGGTTGTCTCCACTCAACCAGCAGCCAGGGAAGGCTGGGTGCAACAATGATGCAAACATGGGTGCGGCCCTTCGCTGTGACAATGTGACACACATGGCTTGTGTGGTTCACGTGTTGAACCTGGTTGTCCAGCAATTTTTAAAGCACTATCCTGGACCACATGGCCTTCTGCAGAGAGCACGGTGTAACGCCTTCCTTGATCCACACACTCAGATGGGCTGTTAATGATAGGCTAGAGGGAAGCCACTCACCAAGCAGGACCCCTAGAACCCTGAAACCCTTTAACCCCTATACAGGGATTAGGAATTGCACAGGGACCAAGGTGATTAATACCTGTGGAAGGCTGCAGTTCCAAAGAATAGTAGTCAGGCAGGGTCAAAACATTAATTGAGGAACAGGAACAGAATGGGACGGCCAGGACTTAATCAGAAAACAAGCAGAGGTGAAATGCGGATCGGCCAACAAGGTACATAAACAGCAAGCAGGAAAAGTAGTCAGGTAACAAGCACACAAAATCATAAAACTGAACTGGGGGTAAAAGTAACCAGAGGTCATAGCTATGTCTGGCAGTGGTCTGCAGACAGGATGGGCATAAAAAAGGGTGTGGTGTCTTCCCATTGGTTGTAGCTGAATGATGGTATTTCATCTGTGAGATACCCACCAGCTACATTCAGCCAGAGATTCTGCATCTGTCAAGGTAATGCAGCCCAGTGGGTGAGCATAACCTGCGTCCACCTGCGCCGCTGGCATCGACTCCTCTCCCATCATCAGCACTATTCATGAAAGGAACACGTTGTCACCTGGCGACCGGAGTACAAATTGACAGAGCGGACTCCGTTGGTGACTTAACAGCCGTGTGCGGCAATGATGCAAACCTGGCTGCGGGCCATCCTCAGGGCAATGTGACACACGTGCCTTGTATGGCTCACGTGTTGAACCGAATTCTCCAGCAATTTTTAAAACACCATCCCGGCCTACATGGCCTTGTGCAGCGGGCACGCTCGCTATGTGCTCACTTCCATCGTGCGCACACAGCAGCTCAACAACTTTCATCACTCCGGAAGTCTTAGGGTCTGGCAGTTAAACGCCGGAAATGCGATGTTCCGACACGCAGGAATTGGAATCTGCACATGTTGCAGCGTGTGTGGCAGCACCGCAGAGCCCTGCTGAAATACGGTATGACATATAGCCTGGGATAACTTGATCAAGAGGTGGTGCAGATCACGCTGCTGGAGTGGTGTCAGAACAAGGACCTATGCACCCTGCTACACAGTTTACAAATGTCGACGAAGATGTTTAGCACTGGCAATGTCATTCTCAGCGTGACAATTCTGGTCATCTACATGATGGAGCACACTGTAATTATTATTCGGAGTCAGGTGTTGGGACAAGAGGAAGGGGAGGAAGTACAGGAGGAGTCATATGCGGAAGGGATAACAAGATCTACGAGGTCCAGATGGTCAGCGGCACCTATGCGGCATTCATGGTGAGGGAGAGGGATTAACAAGGGCGCATAGTATCAGCAAAAAGTGTTGATGAAAGTGCAGGAGCCCATGAAGAAATGGAGGACGAACTGGCGATGGGCATGGAAGACTCAGCAGATGAGTGAGAGCTTGCTCACATTTCGGTTGTGCGAGGTTGTGGGGAGAGGGCAGAGGAAGGATGCACGATTCTCACCTCTCTGCCACCAACACACCAAGGACTTGGTCCTCCTGGATGCACAAGACACATGAGCGCCTTTTTGCTGCACTACCTACATGACCCTCGGATTGTATGAATTCGAAGTAATCCTGAATACTGGGTTGCCACACTGTTAGATCCCCGGTACAAGACAAAATTTGGCAAACTAATTCCTGCCATAGAAATGGACGCACGTATACAGGAGTATCTGCAGAATGTGGTACGCAATCTTAGATCTACTTTTCCACTAAACACCAGTGCTGCACAGAGTGAATCTCAACGCTTTGTCATGGATAGGAGGAAATGGTCTTTTACTTGTCCACATCGGAGGGACCGAGGGATGGCTGCTGTGCTGAGATGGCGTTGAGTACGGTGTCCCTGCAGAGTTGCACTTTTGGTCATATACCAAAATGAGTTGAAAAAGGACAGATGCTGGTGGAAAGGGGAACAGGTGTGTTGGAAAGGGGAAAAAAGTTTGGGTCCGTGGATTTGGTGGTTAAGCAACTGTAACATTTGCTGAAGAAACACCATCTGTTACAGTGGGACTGGCAGATTTGGATAAAGTGGTATATACTATGTTACCGCTATATAACGAAAATTAATAAGAAAAGAAAGAGAAAGGTATATATCCCCATCAGCAGTCAGTGTCCACCGTGCTCCCAGTTGGAAAAGGAGAGGTTGGCAACTGGAAGGTTTGGTGGAGGATACAGAGCTGTGTGGCTATGAAACTAATAGTAGCCTGAACCGAGTTAGACGCCATTCGGATCTGGAGACTGTGAGCCCTGTTAGCGTCACAGGGTCCACATGCCCACACAGCCCAGGAACTCCCTGTTAACAACACAGGGGCCATTGAGTACGCTGACCGTGTGCGTAGGGGCACACCTGTGGACAGCAGGCGCATCAGCAGCAGCAGGCCTGTTAATGCCACTGGGCTGCACAAGCAGGACTGGTAGGACAGGAGCTGGTCTTAACCGTTCTGCGTTACCAACTGTGGTGGTGGCCTGCATCGACACCCTATCCCTGCCTACCTCTGGCCTAAAGCCGCAATGGGTTCAACACATGGAGGTGTGCTCTTTCGTAGCATAATAGAAGACTGCGCACCTCCTTGTTGGCTCCAGCCCCTTTTATAACCTGGGTCCGCCCCAAACCAGGGTGAACCACAATGCACCTCCTGGAGACAAAAGTAGAGTGACACGTCATGAGTGGCATAACTAGCGTCCTATTTGGAACCGCAACTTCAATGATGACCTCATGGCTGCCATGACCCAAACACCTCACCAGTCATCGTCTGACCATCAATAATGCGGTGACAAGTCATAGGGGTGGGCCTCTGCAAGCCATTTGGGAGGATACCTGATGCCCTGTGGTCTATATGGGACCCCCACATCAGGGGCAGGGCCAAAGAGTTCATTACCGGACCTAGTCTCTGATGCAGGAAGTGCCTGAGCAAAGAGGCTTTTCACACTTAGTGTGGGAGCATGCGCTGTATCCCGAAATGAAGACTTAGCGTCAGGAATAACACAGTCAGGCTGAGCATACTCACTAGGCGAAACACTGTAATTAGGCTGCAGCTGGGGTAAATCGGCACCCGCATGCGCACTAGCTGCCTCTCCACACTTAGACGTGGAGGGGAAATTGCTCATGGAGATGCTGTCTATGAACAGAAGGAAAAGCTAAAGGAAGCCTGACTTTCTATCCCTCCGAATTATGAAATGCAGCAATGAATTCCATGAGTTTGCTATAACATTAGCGTAGCAAAATGTGCATGAGGGTGTCCTGCACAGGTGCTATAAATAGCTTGTCACCAGTGGGGCACTAATGGAATACAACAGCCAGTTCTATGATGCCACTAAATGGCAGTATTTTTTGCTATCATTATAGCTTATTAAAAACAGAGCAGGAGGGTGTCCTGCACAGGTGCTAGAAATAGCTTGGCACCAGTGGGACAATAATGAAATACAACAGCCAGTTCTATGATGCCACTAAATGGCAGTATTTTTTGCTATCATTATAGCTTATTAAAAACAGAGCAGGAGGGTGTCATGTAGAGGTGCTATAAATAGCTTGTCACCAGTGGGGCACTAATGGAATACAACAGCCAGTTCTATGATGCCACTAAATGGCAGTATTTTTTGCTATCATTATAGCTTATTAAAAACAGAGCAGGAGGGTGTCATGTAGAGGTGCTATAAATAGCTTGTCACCAGTGGGGCACTAATGGAATACAACAGCCAGTTCTATGATGCCACTAAATGGCAGTATTTTTTGCTATCATTATAGCTTATTAAAAACAGAGCAGGAGGGTGTCATGTAGAGGTGCTATAAATAGCTTGTCACCAGTGGGGCACTAATGGAATACAACAGCCAGTTCTATGATGCCACTAAATGGCAGTATTTTTTGCTATCATTATAGCTTATTAAAAACAGAGCAGGAGGGTGTCATGTAGAGGTGCTATAAATAGCTTGTCACCAGTGGGGCACTAATGGAATACAACAGCCAGTTCTATGATGCCACTAAATGGCAGTATTTTTTGCTATCATTATAGCTTATTAAAAACAGAGCAGGAGGGTGTCATGTAGAGGTGCTATAAATAGCTTGTCACCAGTGGGGCACTAATGGAATACAACAGCCAGTTCAATGATGCCACTAAATGGCAGTATTTTTTGCTATCATTATAGCTTATTAAAAACAGAGCAGGAGGGTGTCATGCAGAGGTGCTGCACATAGATTTGCAGTAGTGTGAATAGACAAAAGTACAATAGCCACTTTTAGGATGCCACTAGGTACACTGAGTGTTTGCTAGTATAATGGCTTAGTTTAAAAAAGTTGGAGTGTGCAATGCAGGCAGACGTGCTGCAAATATCTTTACAATTGTGTGAATAGACAAAAGTACAATAGCGACGTTTAGGATGCCACTAGGTACACTGAGTGTTTGCTAGTATAATGGCTTAGTTTAAAAAAGTTGGAGTGTGCAATGCAGGCAGACGTGCTGCAAATATCTTTACAATAGTGTGAATAGACAAAAGTACAATAGCCACGTTTAGGATGCCACTAGGTACACTGAGTGTTTGCTAGTATAATGGCTTAGTTTAAAAAAGTTGGAGTGTGCAATGCAGGCAGACGTGCTGCAAATATCTTTACAATAGTGTGAATAGACAAAAGTACAATAGCCACTTTTAGGATGCCACTAGGTACACTGACTGTTTGCTAGGATAATGGCTTAGTTATAATGAGTTGGAGTGTGCAATGCAGGCAGACATGCTGCAAATATCTTTACAGTAGTGTGAATAGACAAAAGTACAATAGCCACGTTTAGGATGCCACTAGGTACACTGAGTGTTTGCTAGTATAATGGCTTAGTTTAAAAAAGTTGGAGTGTGCAATGCAGGCAGACGTGCTGCAAATATCTTTACAATAGTGTGAATAGACAAAAGTACAATAGCCACGTTTAGGATGCCACTAGGTACACTGAGTGTTTGCTAGTATAATGGCTTAGTTTAAAAAAGTTGGAGTGTGCAATGCAGGCAGACGTGCTGCAAATATCTTTACAATAGTGTGAATAGACAAAAGTACAATAGCCACTTTTAGGATGCCACTAGGTACACTGAGTGTTTGCTAGTATAATGGCTTAGTTTAAAAAAGTTGGAGTGTGCAATGCAGGCAGACGTGCTGCAAATATCTTTACAATTGTGTGAATAGACAAAAGTACAATAGCGACGTTTAGGATGCCACTAGGTACACTGAGTGTTTGCTAGTATAATGGCTTAGTTTAAAAAAGTTGGAGTGTGCAATGCAGGCAGACGTGCTGCAAATATCTTTACAATAGTGTGAATAGACAAAAGTACAATAGCCACGTTTAGGATGCCACTAGGTACACTGAGTGTTTGCTAGTATAATGGCTTAGTTTAAAAAAGTTGGAGTGTGCAATGCAGGCAGACGTGCTGCAAATATCTTTACAATAGTGTGAATAGACAAAAGTACAATAGCCACGTTTAGGATGCCACTAGGTACACTGAGTGTTTGCTAGTATAATGGCTTAGTTTAAAAAAGTTGGAGTGTGCAATGCAGGCAGACGTGCTGCAAATATCTTTACAATAGTGTGAATAGACAAAAGTACAATAGCCACTTTTAGGATGCCACTAGGTACACTGACTGTTTGCTAGGATAATGGCTTAGTTATAATGAGTTGGAGTGTGCAATGCAGGCAGACATGCTGCAAATATCTTTACAGTAGTGTGAATAGACAAAAGTACAATAGCCACGTTTAGGATGCCACTAGGTACACTGAGTGTTTGCTAGTATAATGGCTTAGTTTAAAAAAGTTGGAGTGTGCAATGCAGGCAGACGTGCTGCAAATATCTTTACAATAGTGTGAATAGACAAAAGTACAATAGCCACGTTTAGGATGCCACTAGGTACACTGAGTGTTTGCTAGTATAATGGCTTAGTTTAAAAAAGTTGGAGTGTGCAATGCAGGCAGACGTGCTGCAAATATCTTTACAATTGTGTGAATAGACAAAAGTACAATAGCCACGTTTAGGATGCCACTAGGTACACTGAGTGTTTGCTAGTATAATGGCTTAGTTTAAAAAAGTTGGAGTGTGCAATGCAGGCAGACGTGCTGCAAATATCTTTACAATTGTGTGAATAGACAAAAGTACAATAGCCACGTTTAGGATGCCACTAGGTACACTGAGTGTTTGCTAGTGTAATGGCTTAGTTTAAAAAAGTTGGAGTGTGCAATGCAGGCAGACGTGCTGCGAATATCTTTACAATTGTGTGAATAGACAAAAGTACAATAGCCACGTTTAGGATGCCACTAGGTACACTGAGTGTTTGCTAGTATAATGGCTTAGTTTAAAAAAAGTTGGAGTGTGCAATGCAGGCAGACGTGCTGCGAATATCTTTACAATTGTGTGAATAGACAAAAGTACAATAGCCACGTTTAGGATGCCACTAGGTACACTGAGTGTTTGCTAGTGTAATGGCTTAGTTTAAAAAAGTAGGAGTGTGCAATGCAGGCAGACGTGCTGCAAATATCTTTACAATTGTGTGAATAGACAAAAGTACAATAGCCACTTTTAGGATGCCACTAGGTACACTGACTGTTTGCTAGTATAATGGCTTAGTTAAAAAGAGTTGGAGTGTGCAATGCAGGCAGACGTGCTCTGCAAATGTCTTTGCACTAGTGGGACTATAGCAAAGTCCAATAGCCACGTTTAGGATGCCACTAGGTACACTGACTGTTTGCTAGTATAATGGCTTAGTTAAAAAGAGTTGGAGTGTGCAATGCAGGCAGACGTGCTCTGCAAATGTCTTTGCACTAGTGGGACTATAGCAAAGTCCAATAGCCACGTTTAGGATGCCACTAGGTACACTGACTGTTTGCTAGTATAATGGCTTAGTTAAAAAGAGTTGGAGTGTGCAATGCAGGCAGACGTGCTGCAAATATCTTTACAATAGTGTGAATAGACAAAAGTCCAATAGCCACGTTTAGGATGCCACTAGGTACACTGACTGCTAGTATAATGGCTTAGTTAAAAAGAGTTGGAGTGTGCAATGCAGGCAGACGTGCTCTGTAAATGTCTTTGCACTAGTGGGACTATAGCAAAGTCCAATAGCCACGTTTAGGATGCCACTAGGTACACTGACTGTTTGCTAGTATAATGGCTTAGTTATAATGAGTTGGAGTGTGCAGAGGACAGGAGGGTACAGTGCCAGGATTGTGGGTATGGGTAGAGGAATGGAGGCCTGCCTTTCTATTCCCTCCTAATGGTGAAATGTAGCGACGAAATCCCTGACCTTGGCTACACAGACGCTGTCTCTGTTTTCAGGACCTGTCACCTATGGCTCTCTGACCCTGCCAGTTTGAGCCCTTAAAAGGACTGCTAGAAAGTGCTCTCCCTAAGCTGTCTAACGCTGTGTATGGAGCGCATACAGCTGTATCGGCGATAGGACTCAGGAGGACGGAGCTGCGACAGTGATGTCTGACACCAAAGACGCAGAAGAGATAATGGCGTCCTGGAGGAAAATGTCCGGTTTTATAATGCAGGGACATGTGACATGGACATCCTATCACACATGCCGTTGCTTCTCTGGCTAAAAGTCCACTTAGCTGTGTGTGTGTCTGGGATTGGCTGACATGCTGGCCCGCCCCACTACACGCGCGCTTAGGGAAGGAAGACAAGGAAAAAAAAAAAAAAATGGCCATTATAGAAACAGCAGTGATCTGAAGGCGCTGTTCACGCACACTATACACTGAAATGTCATAATAGTGTGATTCACAGAGTGACTTACACTATTACAGCAGAAACCAAGCTAGGATTTAGCTGGTTTTTTGCTGCTAGAACCGTTCTCGAACGTTTCTAGAACTATCGAGCTTTTGCAAAAAGCTTGAGTTCTAGTTCGATCTAGAACAGGCCCCAAAATCACTCGAGCCTAGAACTGGAGAACCTCGAACCACGAACCGCGCTCAACTCTAGTTAGGAAAAGAGTAAAAACAGGAGTTAGTTTAAAACTAGGGGCTAAAATAAGATTAGTCCAGCAGTTTAACCTAGGTTAATCCAGAATTTAAGGTTTAGGTTTAGCAAGAGATGAGGATTAGCGTTGAATCATGGGTTAAGGCTAGGGTTAGGGTTAGACCATAGGTTAGTATTAGAGTTAAAACAGGAGTTAGGGTCAGACGAAGAGCTAGAAATAGGGTTAGTCACGCAGTTAAAGTTAGGTTATCCCAGAATTTAAGGTTTAGGTTTGGGTTAGGCCAGAGGTGAGAATTAGGGTTGAGTCCTTGGTTAAGGCTATTGGTAGGGTTAGCACATGGGTTATTAATAGAGTAAAAACAGGAATTAGTTTAAAACTAGGGGCTAGAAATAGGGTTAGTCCAGCAGTTTAACCTCGTTTAAGCGAGAATTTAAGGTTTAGGTTAATCCAAAGGTGAGGATTAGGGTTGGGTCCGGGGTTAAGGCTAGGGTTAGGGTTACCCCCTGGGTTAGGAATAGAGTTAAAGCAGGAGTTAGGGTCAGACCAGGGGCTAGAAATAGGGTTAGTCCAGCACTTTAATTTAGCTTAAGCGAGTATTTAAGGTTTAGGTTAAGCCAGAGGTGAGGATTAGGGTTGGGTCCTGGGTTAAGGCTAGGGTTGAGGTTAGACCATTGGTTAGTAATAGAGTTAAAACAGGAGATAATGTCAGACCACAAGCTAGAAATAGGGTTAGTCCAGCAGTTAAAGTTAGGTTTTCCCAGAATTTAAGGTTTAGGTTTGGGTTAGGCCAGAGGTGAGGATTAGGGTTGAGTCCTGGTTTAAGACTAGGGTTAGGGTTACACCATGAGTTAGGAATAGAGTAAAAACATGAGTTAGTTTAAAACTAGGGGCTAGAAATAGGGTTAGTCCAGCAGTTTAACCTAGGTTAAGCCAGAAATTAAGGTTCAGGTTAAGCCAGAGGTGAGGATTACTGTTGGGTCCTGGGTTAAGGCTAGGGTTACGGTTAGACCATGGGTTAGTTATAGAGTTAAAACAGGAGTTGGGGTCAGATCAGGAGCTAGAAATAGGATTAAACCAGCAGTTAAAGTTAGGTTATCCCAATATTTAAGGTTTAGGTTAATCCAGAGGTAAGGATTAGGGTTGCGTCCTGGGTTAAGGATAGGGTTGAGGTTAGACCATGGGTTAGGAATAGAGTTAAAAGAGAAGTTAGGGTCAGACCAGGAGCTAGAAATAGGGTCAGTCCAGCAGTTAAATTTAAGTTATCCCACAATTTAGGGTTTAGGTTTGGGTTAGGTCAGAGGTGAGGATTAAAGATGAGTCCTGGATTAAGGCTAGGGTTAAGGTTAGACCATGGGTTAGGAAAAGAGTAAAAACAGGAGTTAGTTTAAAACTAGGGGCTAAAATAAGATTAGTCCAGCAGTTTAACCTAGGTTAATCAGAATTTAAGGTTTAGGTTAAGCAAGAGATGAGGATTAGCGTTGAATCATGGGTTAAGGCTAGGGTTAGGGTTAGACCATAGGTTAGTATTAGAGTTAAAACAGGAGTTAGGGTCAGACGAAGAGCTAGAAATAGGCTTAGTCCAACAGTTAAAGTTAGGTCATCCCACAATTTAAGGTTTAGGTTTGGGTTAGGTCAGAGGTGAGAATTAGAGATGAGTCCTGGGTTAAGGCTAGGGTTAGGGTTGGACCATGGGTTAAGAATAGAGTAAAAACAGGAGTTAGTTTAAAACTAGGGGTTAGAAATAGGGTTAGTCCAGCAGTGTAACCTAGGTAAGCCAGAATTTAAGGTTTAGGTTAAGCCAGAGGTGAGGATTAGGGTTGGGTCCGGGGTTAAGGCTAGGGTTAGGGTTACCCCCTGGGTTAGGAATAGAGTTAAAGCAGGAGTTAGGGTCAGACCAGGGGCTAGAAATAGGGTTAGTCCAGCACTTTAATTTAGCTTAAGCGAGTATTTAAGGTTTAGGTTAAGCCAGAGGTGAGGATTAGGGTTGGGTCCTGGGTTAAGGCTAGGGTTGAGGTTAGACCATTGGTTAGTAATAGAGTTAAAACAGGAGATAATGTCAGTCCACAAGCTAGAAATAGGGTTAGTCCAGCAGTTAAAGTTAGGTTATCCCAGAATTTAAGGTTTAGGTTTGGTTTAGGCCAGAGGTGAGGATTAGGGTTGAGTCCTTGGTTAAGGCTATTGGTAGGGTTAGCACATGGGTTAGGAAAAGAGTAAAAACAGGAATTAGTTTAAAACTAGGGGCTAGAAATAGGGTTAGTCTAGCAGTTTAACCTCGGTTAAGCGAGAATTTAAGGTTTAGGTTAATCCAAAGGTGAGGATTAGGGTTGGGTCCGGGGTTAAGGCTAGGGTTAGGGTTACCCCCTGGGTTAGGAATAGAGTTAAAGCAGGAGTTAAGGTCAGACCAGGGGCTAGAAATAGGGTTAGTCCAGCACTTTAATTTAGCTTAAGCGAGTATTTAAGGTTTAGGTTAAGCCAGAGGTGAGGATTAGGGTTGGGTCCTGGGTTAAGGCTAGGGTTGAGGTTAGACCATTGGTTAGTAATAGAGTTAAAACAGGAGATAATGTCAGACCACAAGCTAGAAATAGGGTTAGTCCAGCAGTTAAAGTTAGGTTATCCCAGAATTTAAGGTTTAGGTTTGGGTTAGGCCAGAGGTGACGATTACTGTTGGGTCCTGGGTTAAGGCTATGGTTAGGGTTAGACCATGGGTTAGGAATAGAGTTAAAACAGAAGTTAGGGTTAGACCAGGAGCTAGAAATAGGGTTGGTCCAGCAGTTAAAGTTAGGTTATCCTAGTATTTAAGTTTTAGGTTAAGCCAGAGGTGAGGATTAAGGTTGGGTCCTGGGTTAAGGCTAGGGTTAGGGTTAGACCATGGGTTAGGAATAGAGTTAAAACAGGAGTTACGGTCAGACCAGGAGCTAGAAATAGGCTTAGTCCAGCAGTTAAAGTTAGGTCATCCCACAATTTAAGGTTTAGGTTTGGGTTAGGTCAGAGGTGAGAATTAGAGATGAGTCCTGGGTTAAGGCTAGGGTTAGGGTTGGACCATGGGTTAAGAATAGAGTAAAAACAGGAGTTAGTTTAAAACTAAGGGTTAGAAATAGGGTTAGTCCAGCAGTGTAACCTAGGTAAGCCAGAATTTAAGGTTTAGGTTAAGCCAGAGGTGAGGATTAGGGTTGGGTCCTGGGATAAGGTTAGGGTTAGGGTTACAGCATGGGTTAGGAAAAGATTTATAACAGGAGTTAGGGTCAGACCAGGAGCTAGAAATAGGGTTAGTCCAGCAGTTAAAGTTAGGTTATCCCACAATTTAAGGTTTAGGTTTGGGTTAGGTCAGAGGTGAGGATTAGAGATGAGTCCTGGGTTAAGGCTAGGGTTAGGGTTAGACCATGGGTTAGGAATAGAGTAAACACAGGAGTTAGTTTAAAACTAGGGGCTAGAAATAGGATTAGTCCAGCATCTTAACCTAGGTTAATCCAGAATTTAAGGTTTAGGTTAAGCAAGAGATGAGGATTAGTGTTGAATCCTTGGTTTATGGTTAGACCATGGGTTAGGAATAGAGTTAAAACAGGAGTTAGGGTTAGACCAGGAGCTAGAAATATGGTTAGTCCAGCAGTTATAGTTAGGTTATCCCAGTATTTAAGGTTTAGGTTAAGCCAGAGTTGAGGATTAAGGTTGGGTCCTGGGTTAAGGCTAGCGTTAGACCATGGGTTAGTAATAGAGTTAAAACAGGAGTTACGGTCAGACCAGGAGCTACAAATAGGCTTAGTCCAGCAGTTAAAGTTAGGTCATCCCACAATTTAAGGTTTAGTTTTGGGTTAGGTCAGAGGTGAGAATTAGAGATGAGTCCTGGGTTAAGGCTAGGGATAGGGTTAGACCATGGGTTAGGAATAGAGTAAAAACAGGAGTTAGTTTAAAACTAGGGGCTAGAAATAGGATTAGTCCAGCATCTTAACCTAGGTTAATCCAGAATTTAAGGTTTAGGTTAAGCAAGAGATGAGGATTAGCGTTGAATCCTGGGTGAAGGCTAGGGTTAGGGTTAGACCATGGGTTAGGAATAGACTTAAAACAGGAGTTAGGGTTAGACCAGGAGCTAGAAATATGGTTAGTCCAGCAGTTAAAGTTAGGTTATCCCAGTATTTAAGGTTTAGGTTAAGCCAGAGGTGAGGATTAAGGTTGGGTCCTGGGTTAAGGCTAGGGTTAGACCATGGGTTAGTAATAGAGTTAAAACAGGAGTTACGGTCAGACCAGGAGCTACAAATAAGCTTAGTCCAGCAGTTAAAGTTAGGTCATCCCACAATTCAAGTTTTAGGTTTGGGTTAGGTCAGAGGTGAGAATTAGAGATGAGTCCTGGGTTAAGGCTAGGGTTAGGGATAGACCATGGGTTAGCAATAGAGTTAAAACAGGAGTTAGGGAAAGACCAGAAGCTAGAAATAGGGTTAGTCCAGCAGTTAAACTTAGGTAAAGCCAGAATTTAAGGTTTACGTTAAGCCAGAGGTGAGGTTTAGGGTTGGGTCCTGGGTTAAGGCTAGGGTTAGGGTTACACCCGGGGTTAGGAATAGAGTTAAAGCAGGAGTTAGGGTCAGACCAGGGGCTAGAAATAGGGTTAGTCCAGCACTTAAACTTAGGTTAAGCCAGAATTTAAGGTTTAGATTAAGCCAGAGGTGAGGATTAGGGTTGGGTCCTGGGTTAAGGCTAGGGTTAAAGTTAGACCATTGGTTAGTAAAAGAGTTAAAAACAGGAGATAGGGTCAGACCACGAGCTAGAAATAGGGTTAGTCCAGCAGTTAAAGTTAGGTTATCCCAGTATTTAAGGTTTAGGTTAAGACAGAGGTGAGGATTAGGGTTGGGTCCTGGGTTAAGGCTAGGGTTAGGGTTAGACCATGGGTTAGGAATAGAGTTAAAACAGGAGTTAGGATCAGACCAGGAGCTAGAAATAGGGTTAGTCCAGCAGTTTATTTTAAGTTATCCCACAATTTAGGGTTTAGGTTTGGGTTAGGTCAGAGGTGAGGATTAGAGATGAGTCCTGGGTTAAGGCTAGGGTTAAGGTTAGACCATGGGTTAGGAATAGATTAAAAACAGGAGTTAGTTTAAAACTAGGGGCTAAAACAAGATTAGTCCAGCAGTTTAACCTAGGTTAAGCCAGAATTTAACCCCGGCACACTACCACTACCAAAGAGGCAATAATGCAGTAATATGTATGCAAAAACTTTTTTTCTTTATTGACAAGTTTGTTCAATATTCATTATATGTACTTGGTCCAAAAATAATTATTGACGTTTCGGCTGGAGGCCTTCGTCAGTATGGACTTTTTATCTAATAGTGGCAAAGAACACAAATCAATATCACATATACATCTCAAAACAATGTACAATAACATCCAACATCCCTAATCCAAATAGACAAGGATTTATACAAGGTAGAGGAACCATGGGAAACATATGAGTGAACAGGGGTATCATCTGTCAACAGAGGTCATATAAATCAAACTTTATTAGAGTATTTTGTACTTTTGGGAAAGAAAAAGAGATTTTAGAAAAATGGTTATTCGCAAAGTTACCACTAGGAGTGAGGATGTGCGAGCGGCTGAGTAAATGGAAGACCGACCATGCAAAGAATCAAGTGGAATAAAAGGAATAAAAACAGGAGAATGGTAGAAATGGATAATGAGAAAAAAAAGGGAAAGAGAGAGAGGAAAGGTGGATGGTAAAGGGCAGAGGGAGAAAAGAAATAGCAGGAATGAAATAGGAGAAAAGACAATAAAAACAGGAGCGCAGAAGGTAATGTGGGGTCAATGTATAGAACACTCACCATGTACTTATAGATACAAGTGAAGACATATGGCAGTTAAGCCGCAAAAAAACTTTGCGGAGAGTCTCTCCAATACCTTTCTCTATAATAGAAAAACATGTGTTAGTATAGTCTGTCCTGTAACATTGTCATGTGTACAGAGATGAATACACAAAGGAGGACCGGAAATGTGGAATATAGGGTACCTGTGACTTATGCAGACTTCGGGTAATGAATATACAGAGCAGTAAAACAATGTTGCAGGTACTGAGACTGTACGCAGTAGTGTGAAGGGAACAGGGGGTTCCAAGACCTCAAAAGAGAGATATATATATGTGTGTTAGAGATTATCTTAGACATACAGGGAAATGACACCACATCATAGGAAGATGAGAGAGAGTACCTATGGGCACAACGTCTTCAATGAGACAGCGTATATTGGGTAATATTGTCATACATGGCATAACCTATCGATTGTACCGTTAATAAATCCTGGTTCCACATAGGGATAAAAGGAGAAAAGAAGGAAATGTATGTCCAATGATAAGATTTAACTACATAGTAAAGAAATGTATGCAGTACTGCGGCTAAATATCTATACCTTTTCAGGAAAGCAGAAATGACTGTGGACTGTGTCAGTTGTTGGACCCCCCAGCATAGGTAAAAGAGATGTGGATAATTCTATAACAGAAGTAGAAAACATAAGGTGGGACAAGTGGGCTGCAGGAAAAAACAAACTAAAGTTCAGTATAAGGACACATTACCAATCCTAACTGGTCCAGGGAGGGGAGAATCCGGTATGACCGGTGGGAGAATATGACCTTCCTTGATGATAGGAGAGAAGAGACGCAGAGTGGTTAAACAAAGGGGCTAGGCATGTAAAGACTACAGACAAAAGACAGACAGGCCGGTCGGTATCCAAAACTCACCTAACAAACGCTGGACATGTGTTCAGAGTGAAGGGTCCTGCACAGTGATCTGCGTACAGCGTGGAGCATTTAAGAAGGAAGTGTGGGCGGACACCTGAGTATTACTTCCTGTGAGTGGAACGCAGGAAGACGGGTGTGTGGAACGCACACTGCACATGCGCACTGCGCGTTCCTAGCCCGGCTCACAGGCAGGACGTCAAAGTGGCTGAAATCATGTGATTGTGAAAAACCAGCGATAGGGAAGGTTTACAGAAGCTCCGTTTATGTGCGTGGTAGTGACTAAGATAAGAGTGGTCTATCCAAGGTGCCATATGGAGCGGTGCAATTATCCATGGAAGTATTGATGGTGCTCGCTATCCATTATAACTAGCGTTTCTGCAAGGAAGAGAGAGACATAATCAGTATGGGAAGAACAATGCAAATAATACATGTTTGTATGCATGGCTTCAGAGATACCTGTCTACCACCAAACTGTTATATTGACAAATCATGTTCAAATAAGAGAGCACATATATATACATATACACACATATATATATATATATATATAAATACATATACACACATATACATACCCACATACACATTCATATATATTTTTGACAATAGATAAGCTGTAATGGAAGTACCATCGTTCCACAGTAAATAGACCAACATCAGACATCAGAGTAAATGGGAATCATTTAGGTAGCTGCCTCATATTTACGGTTCATGCCGTAGGGTTCAAGTGTACCCAGCCTGTGTATCCACATTGCCTCCCTGTCACGCAGGCGTTTAACCCTATTACCTCCCCTACGTATGGTGTCAACATGGTCGATGACTTGAAATCTGAGTTGGGAAATTTGGTGCCCTGCTGTAAGAAAATGATGGGGTATGGGTAACAAAGAGTTACCACACCTGATATCCGATTTGTGCCGACTTATGCGGTCCCGGATATGCTGGGTGGTCTCCCCAACATACCCGAGACCGCACGGGCATTTAATGTAGTAGACCACGTAAGTGCTATCTCATGTGTGGAAACCCTTAATATGAAACAATCTTCCAGTTCTGGCATGCGTGAAAGTATTGCCTTTTATGACATTAGCACATTGTGCACAACTCAAACACGGGAAGGTGCCTCTCTGTTGTGTGTCTAGGAACACTTGCCGTAGAACTGTCTTGGTAGAACCAATGTCGGCACGCACAAGATGATTTCTCAGATTAGGTGATTTCTTGTGGCAAAAGAGAGGTAAATCATGGAAAGCCCCAATCTTGGGGTAAGCTGACTTTAGGAGGGGCCAGTGTTGGCAAACGATTCTTTTAAGTAGGGGTTGGAAGGGGTGGTAAGTAGTGATACATGGTACCCGATTTTGAGATTCATTTTTCTGATTGGATGTGGAACACGTTGCGTCAGCCACTTCCCATGGGTACCCCCTCTGTACGAATTTCTGACTCATCTCCTTGTGACGCATGATTTTAGTTTCCGGTTCGCTCACAAGTCTATCGACCCGTGTGTGCTGTGAGATAGGTAGGGCTTTTTTGACGTGATTGCTTGTATAAAAAAGGAGACTATTCCTGTCGGTGGGTTTGACGTAAATGTCAGTTGCCAAGAGCACATCATCACCTACAATGACCATGCAGTCCAGATAATTAATCTGGTGCCTGTCATAGTGAATAGAGAAAGTGAGCCCAGGCATGAAACCATTAAGGTCAGAAAAAAATCCAAGAAGAGTGCTCAGTTCACCATCCCAAATCATGAAAATATCATCGATATATCTTCGCCATGCCAGGGCATGTTTGATGACAAGCGAGTTGGGATGGATGAAGCGATCCTCAAAGAAGGCCATAAAGATATTTGCGTAAGGCGGCGCCATGTTACTACCCATCGCGGTCCCCTTGCGCTGCATGTAGAATTGGTCCTGGAACATAAAATGATTTTTCTTCAACACAACATCAAGAAGATCAAGGCAAAATTGTTTATTGTTACTAGGTAACGTAAATTCTTCAAGGAACCATTGTACAGCGATGATTCCCTCATCATGTGTGATACTAGTGTATAAACTGGTAACATCAAGTGTTACGAGGTACGCATTAGTGGGAATGTGATGTAAATCCTTAATGATATCTAGGAAATGCGAGGTGTCCTTTACGTATGATGTGATTGACGGTACAAATGGTGATAAGACTTTTTCTATGGTCTTGGCCAAAGGGGAGAGTATGGAGTCCGTGGATGCCACAATGGGTCTACCAGGGGGATGAGTTAGATTTTTATGGACTTTCGGTAATGTGTAAAACACAGGTATAGTAGGGTGAGTATTCAATAGAAAGCTAGCCAGCTTAGAATCGATGGTACCTAATCGTAGGTAATGGGCAGAGATATCATGGATAAGGGAAGAAATCTGAGTGGTGGGGTCCCTAGAAATAGGTTCATACGTGCTAGTGTCGGATAGTTGACCTAAGATCTCATTGACATAATAGTTACGATCTAGAATAACCAGTGCCCCACCTTTATCCGCCGGCTTGATTATGATATCCTTGTTATCCTTTAGACTCTTAATGGCCCTAGATTCCTCCAAACTCAGGTTATGATTTAAGTGAAACTCACCCCTGTGTATCCTGGCATTCAATTCATCAACATCCTTAGAGACCAATGAGATGAAGGTGTCGACAGGATGGTGATGTCTGGGTGGCATATACGTACTGGGGATAGTCAAACCCAAATCCTTGGGATTGAAACAGACATTACCCCCCATCCCAGACCCGGATCCCATATTGCTACCATCAAAATGCACCTTCAATCTTAACGTCCTGAAGAAATGATTCAATTCTTGCTCCACCTGGAAAGTGTCATACCTAGAGGTGGGACTAAATGATAAACCCTTCTGCAGTACTAGGTGTTCCGCAGGTGATAGGTTGTAGGACGAGATGTTAAATACGAGGTTGGTATTACCTGAGAACGAGTCCATATCCGGCTGTCCTGATTGTCGGTTTGCCGGCCTCTTCCCCCACCTGGTCTTCTTGTGGGTGGTCTGCGTTCTAAAAAACTCCCCTGTTGTCGGGAAGCTCCATATTCTCCATCCGAATCGCTTGTAGATGCATAGCCTCCAAATCTGTAGGGGCGCTGATATCTGAAATTTTCCCCAGATCGCCATCTATATACTGTGCCTTTGGTGTAATCTTCTTGATCTCGAAGAAACTTGTGTCGTTTTTTTGTTTACAGGTTAATGCCAAAACTTGTGATGAGGTTGTTGGTTTTGGTCTTTAGTTGGTCTAGGTCTGAGGCCGATAGAGATTGTTTCAATTGTTCCTCGGTAGATGTGATATTCTCAGAGACTTGCTGTATCTCTTTCTGTAAATATTCAATTGTTAATGTGATAACATCCATTGAACATTTGTTCAAGATTGCCTCAAATTTGTCACAAAAAAGTGGGTTGTTAGAAAAAAGAGTTGGTCTGAGGGATACTCTTAAACCTCTGGGTATCCTCTTTGTACGGTGGTATTCCGCCAAAGTTACCAGATGGAGATCAAGTGCTGTTCGTCTTTGTAATTCTTTCTCATAGTCTCTACCTCGTAGTTCTGCCGGAGGTATCACAAGAAATTGGTTAGGTGTAGTAACCTTGGAGACTATAGTGGATGTTTCCTCGTCATTGTAGGAGAAAGTTGAAAAATTTGACTGTGACATTTGTCAATATGGATGTTGGGGGCGGGAGATCAGGAGCTAGGTCCAAAAAATACCAACAACACAAAGAGAAGCCCTGCGTCACTGAAAAGATAGGTGCTCTGAGGTAATATATATATGGAAGAAAAGGTAACCCCGGCACACTACCACTCCCAAAGAGGCAATAATGCAGTAATTTGTATGCAAAAAATTTTTTCTTTATTGACAAGTTTGTTCAATATTCATTATATGTACTTGGTCCAAAAATAATTATTGACGTTTCGGCTGGAGGCCTTCGTCAGTATGGACTTTTTATCTAATAGTGGCAAAGAACACAAATCAATATCACATATACATCTCAAAACAATGTACAATAACATCCAGCATCCCTAATCCAAATAGACAAGGATTTATACAAGGTAGAGGAACCATGGGAAACATATGAGTGAACAGGGGTATCATCTGCCAACAGAGGTCATATAAATCAAACTTTATTAGAGTATTTCGTACTTTTGGGAAAGAAAAAGAGATTTTAGAAAAATGGTTATTCGCAAAGTTACCACTAGGAGTGAGGATGTGCGAGCGGCTGAGTAAATGGAAGACCGACCATGCAAAGAATCAAGAGGAATAAAAGGAATAAAAACAAGAGAATGGTAGAAATGGATAATGAGAAAAAAAGCGAAAGAGAGAGAGGAAAGGTGGATGGTAAAGGGCAGAGGGAGAAAAGAAATAGCAGGAATGAAATAGGAGAAAAGACAATAAAAAACAGGAGCGCAGAAGGTAATGTGGGGTCAATGTATAGAACACTCACCATGTACTTATAGATACAAGTGAAGACATATGGCAGTTAAGCCGCAAAAAAACTTTGCGGAGAGTCTCTCAAATATCTTTCTCTCTAATGGAAAAACATGTGTTAGTATAGTCTGTCCTGTAACATTGTCATGTGTACAGAGATGAATACACAAAGGAGGACCGGAAATGTGGAATATAGGGTACCTGTGACTTATGCAGACTTCGGGTAATGAATATACAGAGCAGTAAAACAATGTTGCAGGTACTGAGACTGTACGCAGTAGTGTGAAGGGAACAGGGGGTTCCAAGACCTCAAAAGAGAGATATATATGTGTGTTAGAGATTATCTTAGACATACAGGGAAATGACACCACATCATAGTAAGATGAGAGAGAGTACCTATGGGCACAACGTCTTCAATGAGACAGCGTATATTGGGTAATATTGTCATACATGGCATAACCTATCGATTGTACCGTTAATAAATCCTGGTTCCACATAGGGATAAAAGGAGAAAAAAAGGAAATGTATGTCCAATCATAAGATTTAACTACATAGTAAAGAAATGTATGCAGTACTGCGGCTAAATATCTATAAATAGAATATTAGATATATATATATAGATATTTTATAATATCTAGAATATGACCTTCTTTGATAATAGGAGAGAGGAGACGCAGAGTGGTTGAACAAAGGGGCTAGGCATGTAAAGACTGCAGACAAAAGACAGACAGGCCGGTCGGTATCCAAAACTCACCTAACAACCGCTGGACATGTGTTCAGAGTGAAGGGTCCTGCACTGTGAGCTGCATACAGCGTGGAGCGTTTAAGAAGGAAGTGTGGGCGGACACCTGAGTATTGCTTCCTGTGAGTGGAACGCAGGAAGTCGGGTGTGTGGAACGCACACTGCGCATGCGCACTGCGCGTTCCTAGCCCGGCTCACAGGCAGGACGTCAAAGTGGCTGAAATCATGTGATTGTGAGAAACCAGCGTTAGGGAAGGTTCACAGAAGCTCCGTTTATGTGCGTGGTAGTGACTAGGATAAGAGTGGTCTATCCAAGGTGCCATATGGAGTGGTGCAATTATCCATGGAAGCATTGATGGTGCTCGCTATCCATTATAACTAGCGTTTCTGCAAGGAAGAGAGAGACATAATCAGTATGGGAAGAACAATGCAAATAATACATGTTTGTATGCATGGCTTCAGAGATACCTGTCTACCACCAAACTGTTATATTGACAAATCATGTTCAAATAAGAGAGTACATATATATACATATACACACATATATATATATATATATATATATATAAATACATATACACACATATACATACCCACATACACATTCATATATATGTATGACAATAGATAAACTGTAATGGAAGTACCATCGTTCCACAGTAAATAGACCAACATCAGACATCAGAGTAAATGGGAATCATTTAGGTAGCTGCCTCATATTTACGGTTCATGCCGTAGGGTTCAAGTGTACCCAGCCTGTGTATCCACATTGCCTCCCTGTCACGCAGGCGTTTAACCCTATTACCTCCCCTACGTATGGTGTCAACATGGTCGATGACTTGAAATCTGAGTTGGGGAAATTTGGTGCCCTGCTGTAATAAAATGATGGGGTATGGGTAACAAAGAGTTACCACACCTGATATCCGATTTGTGCCGACTTATGCGGTCCCGGATATGCTGGGTGGTCTCCCCAACATACCCGAGACCGCACGGGCATTTAATGTAGTTGACCACGTAAGTGCTATCGCATGTGTGGAAACCCTTAATATGAAACAATCTTCCAGTTCTGGCATGCGTGAAAGTATTGCCTTTTATGACATTAGCACATTGTGCACAACTCAAACACGGGAAGGTGCCTCTCTGTTGTGTGTCTAGGAACACTTGCCGTGGAACTGTCTTGGTAGAACCAATGTCGGCACGCACAAGATGATTTCTCAGATTAGGTGATTTCTTGTGGCAAAAGAGAGGTAAATCATGGAAAGCCCCAATCTTGGGGTAAGCTGACTTTAGGAGGGGGCCAGTGTTGGCAAACGATTCTTTTAAGTAGGGGTTGGAAGGGGTGGTAAGTAGTGATACATGGTACCTGATTTTGAGATTCATTTTTCCGATTGGATGTGGAACACGTTGCGTCAGCCACTTCCCATGGGTACCCCCTCTGTACGAATTTCTGACTCATCTCCTTGTGACGCATGATTTTAGTTTCCGGTTCGCTCACAAGTCTATCGACCCGTGTGTGCTGTGAGATAGGTTGGGCTTTTTTGACGTGCCTGGGGTGATTGCTTGTATAAAAAAGGAGACTATTCCTGTCAGTGGGTTTGACATAAATGTCAGTTGCCAAGAGCCCATCATCACCTACAATGACCTGCAGTCCAGATAATTAATCTGGTGCCTGTCATAGTGAATAGAGAAAGTGAGCCCAGGCATGAAACCATTAAGGTCAGAAAAAAAATCAAGAAGAGTGCTCAGTTCACCATCCCAAATCATGAAAATATCATCGATATATCTTCGCCATGCCAGGGCATGTTTGATGACAAGCGAGTTGGGATGGATGAAGCGATCCTCAAAGAAGGCCATGAAGATATTTGCGTAAGGGGGCGCCATGTTACTACCCATCGCGGTCCCCTTAATTATCTGGACTGCATGGTCATTGTAGGTGATGATGGGCTCTTGGCAACTGACATTTACGTCAAACCCACCGACAGGAATAGTCTCCTTTTTTATACAAGCAATCACCCCAGGCACGTCAAAAAAGCCCTACCTATCTCACAGCACACACGGGTCGATAGACTTGTGAGCGAACCGGAAACTAAAATCATGCGTCACAAGGAGATGAGTCAGAAATTCGTACAGAGGGGGTACCCATGGGAAGTGGTTGACGCAACGTGTTCCACATCCAATCGGAAAAATGAATCTCAAATCGGGTACCATGTATCACTACTTACCACCCCTTCCAACCCCTACTTAAAAGAATCGTTTGCCAACACTGGCCCCTCCTAAAGTCAGCTTACCCCAAGATTGGGGCTTTCCATGATTTACCTCTCTTTTGCCACAAGAAATCACCTAATCTGAGAAATCATCTTGTGCGTGCTGACATTGGTTCTACCAAGACAGTTCCACGGCAAGTGTTCCTAGACACACAACAGAGAGGCACCTTCCCGTGTTTGAGTTGTGCACAACATAAAAGGCAATACTTTCACGCATGCCAGAACTGGAAGATTGTTTCATATTAAGGGTTTCCACACATGCGATAGCACTTACGTGGTCTACTACATTAAATGCCCGCACGGTCTCGGGTATGTTGGGGAGACCACCCAGCATATCCGGGACCGCATAAGTCGGCACAAATCGGATATCAGGTGTGGTAACTCTTTGTTACCCATACCCCATCATTTTCTTACAGCAGGGCACCAAATTTCCCAACTCAGATTTCAAGTCATCGACCATGTTGACACCTTACGTAGGGGAGGTAATAGGGTTAAACGCCTGCGTGACAGGGAGGCAATGTGGATACACAGGCTGGGTACACTTGAACCCTACGGCATGAACCGTAAATATGAGGCAGCTACCTCAATGATTCCCATTTACTCTGATGTCTGGTGTTGGTCTATTTACTGTGGAACGATGGTACTTCCATTACAGTTTATCTATTGTCATACATATATATGAATGTGTATGTGGGTATGTATATGTGTGTATATGTATTTTTATATATATATATATATATATATATATATGTGTGTATATGTATATATATGTACTCTCTTATTTGAACATGATTTGTCAATATAACAGTTTAGTGGTAGACAGGTATCTCTGAAGCCATGCATACAAACATGTATTTTTTGCATTGTTCTTCCCATACTGATTATGTCTCTCTCTTCCTTGCAGAAACGCTAGTTATAATGGATAGTGAGCACCATCAATACTTCCATGGATAATTGCACCGCTCCATATGGCACCTTGGATAGACCACTCTTATCCTAGTCACTACCACGCACATAAACGGAGCTTCTGTGAGCCTTCCCTAACGCTGGTTTCTCACAATCACATGATTTCAGCCACTTTGACGTCCTGCCTGTGAGCCGGGCTAGGAACGCGCAGTGTGCATGCGCAGTGTGCGTTCCACACACCCGACTTCCTGCGTTCCACTCAAAGGAAGCAATACTCAGGTGTCCGCCCACACTTCCTTCTTAAACGCTCCACGCTGTACGCAGCTCACTTTGCAGGACCCTTCACTCTGAACACATGTCCAGCGGTTGTTAGGTGAGTTTTGGATACCGACCGGCCTGTCTGTCTTTTGTCTGCAGTCTTTACATGCCTAGCCCCTTTGTTTAACCACTCTGCGTCTCCTCTCTCCTATAGGAAGGTCATATTCTCCCAACAGTCATACCGGATTCTCCCCTCCCTGGACCAGTTAGGATTGGTAATGTGTCCTTATACTGAACTTTAGTTTGTTTTTTCCTGCAGCCCACTTGTCCCACCTTATGTTTTCTACTTCTGTTATAGAATTATCCACATCTCTTTTACCTATGCTGGGGGGTCCAACAACTGACACAGTCCACAGTCATTTCTGCTTTCCTGAAAAGGTATAGATATTTAGCCGCAGTACTGCATACATTTCTTTACTATGTCGTTAAATCTTATGATTGGACATACATTTCCTTCTTTTCTCCTTTTATCCCTATGTGGAACCAGGATTTATTAACGGTACAATCGATAGGTTATGCCATGTATGACAATATTACCCAATATATGCTGTCTCATTGAAGACGTTGTGCCCATAGGTACTCTCTCTCATCTTACTATGATGTGGTGTCATTTCCCTGTATGTCTAAGATAATCTCTAACACACATATATATATATCTCTCTTTTGAGGTCTTGGAACCCCCTGTTCCCTTCACACTACTGCGTACAGTCTCAGTACCTGCAACATTGTTTTACTGCTCTGTATATTCATTACCCGAAGTCTGCATAAGTCACAGGTACCCTATATTCCACATTTCCGGTCCTCCTTTGTGTATTCATCTCTGTACACATGACAATGTTACAGGACAGACTATACTAACACATGTTTTTCCATTATAGAGAAAGGTATTTGAGAGACTCTCCGCAAAGTTTTTTTGCGGCTTAACTGCCATATGTCTTCACTTGTATCTATAAGTACATGGTGAGTGTTCTATACATTGACCCCACATTACCTTCTGCGCTCCTGTTTTTATTGTCTTTTCTCCTATTTCATTCCTGCTATTTCTTTTCTCCCTCTGCCCTTTACCATCCACCTTTCCTCTCTCTCTTTCCCTTTTTTCTCATTATCCATTTCTACCATTCTCCTGTTTTTATTCCTTTTATTCCTCTTGATTCTTTGCATGGTCGGTCTTCCATTTACTCAGCCGCTCGCACATCCTCACTCCTAGTGGTAACTTTGCGAATAATCATTTTTCTAAAATCTCTTTTTCTTTCCCAAAAGTACGAAATACTCTAATAAAGTTTGATTTATATGACCTCTGTTGGCATAATGATACCCCTGTTCACTCATATGTTTCCCATGGTTCCTCTACCTTGTATAAATCCTTGTCTATTTGGATTAGGGATATTGGATGTTATTGTACATTGTTTTGAGATGTATATGTGATATTGATTTGTGTTCTTTGCCACTATTAGATAAAAAGTCCATACTGATGAAGGCCTCCAGCCGAAACGTCAATAATTATTTTTGGACCAAGTACATATAATGAATATTGAACAAACTTGTCAATAAAGAAAAAAATTTTTGCATACAAATTACTGCATTATTGCCTCTTTGGGAGTGGTAGTGTGCCGGGGTTACCTTTTCTTCCGTATATATTTTACCTCAGAGCACCTATCTTTTCAGTGACGCAGGGCTTCTCTTTGTGTTGTTGGTATTTTTTGGCCCTAGCTCCTGATCTCCCGCCCCAACATCCATATTGACAAATGTCACAGTCAAATTTTTCAACTTTCTCCTACAATGACGAGGAAACATCTACTATAGTCTCCAAGGTTACTACACCTAACCAATTTCTTGTGATACCTCCGGCAGAACTCCGAGGTAGAGACTATGAGAAAGAATTAAACAGCACTTGATCTCCATCTGGTAACTTTGGTGGAATACCACCGTACAAAGAGGATACCCAGAGGTTTAAGAGTATCCCTCAGACCAACTCTTTTTTCTAACAACCCACTTTTTTGTGATAAATTTGAGGCAATCTTGAACAAATGTTCAATGGATGTTATCACATTAACAATTGAATATTTACAGAAACAGATACAGCAAGTCTCTGAGAATATCACATCTACCGAGGAACAATTGAAACAATCTCTATCGGCCTCAGACCTAGACCAACTAAAGACCAAAACCAACGACCTCATCACAAGTTTTGGCATTAACCTGGAAACAAAAAAACGACACAAGTTTCTTCGAGATCAAGAAGATTACGCCAAAGGCACAGTATATAGATGGCGATCTGGAGAAAATTTCAGATATCAGCGCCCCTACAGATTTGGAGGCTATGCATCTACAAGCGATTCGGATGGAGAATATGGAGCTTCCCGATAACAGGGGAGTTTTTTAGAACGCAGACCACCCACAAGAAGACCAGGCGGGGAAGAGGCCGGCAAACCGACAATCAGGACAGCCGGATATGGACTCGTTCTCAGGTAATACCAACCTCGTATTTAACATCTCGTCCTACAACCTATCACCTGCGGAACACCTAGTACTGCAGAAGGGTTTATCATTCAGTCCCACCTCTAGGTATGACACTTTCCAGGTGGAGCAAAAATTGAATCATTTCTTCAGGACGTTAAGATTGAAGGTGCATTTTGATGGTAGCAATATGGGATCCGGGTCTGGGATGGGGGGTAATGTCTGTTTCAATCCCAAGGATTTGGGTTTGACTATCCCCAGTACGTATATGCCACCCAGATATTACCATCCTGTCGAGACCTTCATCTCATTGGTCTCTAAGGATATTGATGAATTGAATGCCAGGATACACAGGGGTGAGTTTCACTTAAATCATAACCTGAGTTTGGAGGAATCTAGGGCCATTAAGAGTCTAAAGGATAACAAGGATATCATAATCAAGCCGGCGGATAAAGGTGGGGCACTGGTTATTCTAGATCGTAACTATTATGTCAATGAGATCTTAGGTCAACTATCCGACACTAGCACGTATGAACCTATTTCTAGGGACCCCACCACTCAGATTTCTTCCCTTATTCATGATATCTCTGCCCATTACCTACGATTAGGTACCATCAATTCTAAGCTGGCTAGCTTTCTATTGAATACTCACCCTGCTATACCTGTGTTTTACACATTACCGAAAGTCCATAAAAATCTATCTCATCACCCTGGTAGACCCATTGTGGCATCCACGGACTCGATACTCTCCCCTTTGGCCAAGACCATAGAAAAATTCTTATCACCATTTGTACCGTCAATCACATCATACGTAAAGGACACCTCGCATTTCCTAGATATCATTAAGGATTTACATCACATTCCCACTAATGTGTACCTCGTAACACTTGATGTTACCAGTTTATACACTAGTATCACACATGATGAGGGAATCAACGCTGTACAATGGTTCCTAGAAGAATTTACAACGTTACCTAGTAACAATAAACAATTTTGCCTTGATCTTCTTGATGTTGTGTTGAAGAAAAATCATTTTATGTTCCAGGACCAATTCTACATGCAGCGCAAGGGGACCGCGATGGGTAGTAACATGGCGCCCCCTTACGCAAATATCTTTATGGCCTTCTTTGAGGATCGCTTCATCCATCCCAACTCGCTTGTCATCAAACATGCCCTGGCATGGCGAAGATATATCGATGATATTTTCATGATTTGGGATGGTGAACTGAGCACTCTTCTTGGATTTTTTTCTGACCTTAATGGTTTCATGCCTGGGCTCACTTTCTCTATTCACTATGACAGGCACCAGATGGTCATTGTAGGTGATGATGGGCTCTTGGCAACTGACATTTACGTCAAACCCACCGACAGGAATAGTCTTCTTTTTTATACAAGCAATCACCCCAGGCACGTCAAAAAAGCCCTATCTATCTCACAGCACACACGGGTCGATAGACTTGTGAGCGAACCGGAAACTAAAATCATGCGTCACAAGGAGATGAGTCAGAAATTCGTACAGAGGGGGTACCCATGGAAAGTGGCTGACGCAACGTGTTCCACATCCAATCGGAAAAATGAATCTCAAAATCGGGTACCATGTATCACTACTTACCACCCCTTCCAACCCCTACTTAAAAGAATCGTTTGCCAACACTGGCCCCTCCTAAAGTCAGCTTACCCCAAGATTGGGGCTTTCCATGATTTACCTCTCTTTTGCCACAAGAAATCACCTAATCTGAGAAATCATCTTGTGCGTGCCGACATTGGTTCTACCAAGACAGTTCCACGGCAAGTGTTCCTAGACACACAACAGAGAGGCACCTTCCCATGTTTCAGTTGTGCACAATGTGCTAATGTCATAAAAGGCAATACTTTCACGCATGCCAGAACTGGAAGATTGTTTCATATTAAGGGTTTCCACACATGCGATAGCACTTACGTGGTCTACTACATTAAATGCCCGTGCGGTCTCGGGTATGTTGGGGAGACCACCCAGCATATCCGGGACCGCATAAGTCGGCACAAATCGGATATCAGGTGTGGTAACTCTTTGTTACCCATACCCCATCATTTTCTTACAGCAGGGCACCAAATTTCCCAACTCAGATTTCAAGTCATCGACCATGTTGACACCATATATATGGGAGGTAATAGGGTTAAACGCCTGCGTGACAGGGAGGCAATGTGGATACACAGGCTGGGTACACTTGAACCCTACGGCATGAACCGTAAATATGAGGCAACTACCTAAATGATTCCCATTTACTCTGATGTCTGATGTTGGTCTATTTACTGTGGAACGATGGTACTTCCATTACAGTTTATCTATTGTCATACATATATATGAATGTGTATGTGGGTATGTATATGTGTGTATATGTATTTTTATATATATATATATATATATATATATATATATGTGTGTATATGTATATATATGTACTCTCTTATTTGAACATGATTTGTCAATATAACAGTTTGGTGGTAGACAGGTATCTCTGAAGCCATGCATACAAACATGTATTATTTGCATTGTTCTTCCCATACTGATTATGTCTCTCTCTTCCTTGCAGAAACGCTAGTTATAATGGATAGCGAGCACCATCAATACTTCCATGGATAATTGCACTGCTCCATATGGCACCTTGGATAGACCACTCTTATCCTAGTCACTACCACGCACATAAACGGAGCTTCTGTGAACCTTCCCTAACGCTGGTTTCTCACAATCACATGATTTCAGCCACTTTGATGTCCTGCCTGTGAGCCGGGCTAGGAACGCGCAGTGCGCATGCGCAGTGTGCGTTCCACACACCCGTCTTCCTGCGTTCCACTCACAGGAAGTAATACTCAGGTGTCCGCCCACACTTCCTTCTTAAACGCTCCACGCTGTACGCAGCTCACTGTGCAGGACCCTTCACTCTGAACACATGTCCAGCGGTTGTTAGGTGAGTTTTGGATACCGACCGGCCTGTCTGTCTTTTGTCTGCAGTCTTTACATGCCTAGCCCCTTTGTTTAACCACTCTGCGTCTCCTCTCTCTTATTATCAAGGAAGGTCATATTCTCCCACCGGTCATACCGGATTCTCCCCTCCCTGGACCAGTTAGGATTGGTAATGTGTCCTTATACTGAACTTTAGTTTGTTTTTTCCTGCAGCCCACTTGTCCCACCTTATGTTTTCTACTTCTGTTATAGAATTATCCACATCTCTTTTACCTATGCTGGGGGGTCCAACAACTGACACAGTCCACAGTCATTTCTGCTTTCCTGAAAAGGTATAGATATTTAGCCGCAGTACTGCATACATTTCTTTACTATGTAGTTAAATCTTATGATTGGACATACATTTCCTTCTTTTCTCCTTTTATCCCTATGTGGAACCAGGATTTATTAACGGTACAATCGATAGGTTATGCCATGTATGACAATATTACAAAATATACGCTGTCTCATTGAAGACGTTGTGCCCATAGGTACTCTCTCTCATCTTACTATGATGTGGTGTCATTTCCCTGTATGTCTAAGATAATCTCTAACACACATATATATATCTCTCTTTTGAGGTCTTGGAACCCCCTGTTCCCTTCACACTACTGCGTACAGTCTCAGTACCTGCAACATTGTTTTACTGCTCTGTATATTCATTACCCGAAGTCTGCATAAGTCACAGGTACCCTATATTCCACATTTCCGGTCCTCCTTTGTGTATTCATCTCTGTACACATGACAATGTTACAGGACAGACTATACTAACACATGTTTTTCCATTATAAAGAAAGGTATTTGAGAGACTCTCCGCAAAGTTTTTTTGCGGCTTAACTGCCATATGTGTTCACTTGTATCTATAAGTACATGGTGAGTGTTCCATACATTGACCCCACATTACCTTCTGCGCTCCTGTTTTTATTGTCTTTTCTCCTATTTCATTCCTGCTATTTCTTTTCTCCCTCTGCCCTTTACCATCCACCTTTCCTCTCTCTCTTTCCCTTTTTTTCTCATTATCCATTTCTACCATTCTCCTGTTTTTATTCCTTTTATTCCTCTTGATTCTTTGCATGGTCGGTCTTCCATTTACTCAGCCGCTCGCACATCCTCACTCCTAGTGGTAACTTTGCGAATAACCATTTTTCTAAAATCTCTTTTTCTTTCCCAAAAGTACGAAATACTCTAATAAAGTTTGATTTATATGACCTCTGTTGGCAGATGATACCCCTGTTCACTCATATGTTTCCCATGGTTCCTCTACCTTGTATAAATCCTTGTCTATTTGGATTAGGGATGTTGGATGTTATTGTACATTGTTTTGAGATGTATATGTGATATTGATTTGTGTTCTTTGCCCCTATTAGATAAAAAGTCCATACTGACGAAGGCCTCCAGCCGAAACGTCAAGAATTATTTTTGGACCAAGTACATATATTGAACAAACTTGTCAATAAAGAAAAAAAAATTTGCATACAAATTACTGCATTATTGCCTCTTTGGGAGTGGTAGTGTGCCGGGGTTACCTTTTCTTCCGTATATATTTTACCTCAGAGCACCTATCTTTTCAGTGACGCAGGGCTTCTCTTTGTGTTGAAGCCAGAATTTAAGGTTTAGGTTAAGCCAGAGGTGAGAATTAGGGTTGAGTCCTGGGTTAAGGCTAGGGTTAGGGTTACACCATGGGTTAGGAATAAAGTTAAAGCAGGAGTTAGGGTCAGACCACGAGCTAGAAGTAAGGTTAGTCCAGCAGTTAAAGTTGGATTATCCCAGAATTTAAGGTTTAAGTTTGGGTGAGGTCAGAGGTGAGGATTAGAGATGAGTCCTGGGTTAAGGCTAGGGTTAGGGTTAGACCATGGGTTAGGAATAGAGTAAAAACAGGAGTTAGTTTAAAACTAGGGGCTAGAAATAGGATTAGTCCAGCAGCTTAACCTAGGTTAATCCAGAATTTAAGGTTTAGGTTAAGCAAGAGATGAGGATTAGCGTTGAATCCTGGGTTAAGGCTAGGGTTAGGGTTAGACCATGGGTTAGTATTAGAGTTAAAACAGGAGTTAGGGTCAGACCAAGAGCTAGAAATAGGGTTAGTCCAGCAGTTAAAGTTAGGTTATCCCAGAATTTAAGGTTTAGGTTCGGGTTAGGCCAGAGGTGAGGATTAGGGTTGAGTCTTTGGTTAAGGCTATTGTTAGGGTTAGACCATGGGTTAGGAATAGAGTAAAAACAGGAGTTAGTTTAAAACTAGGGGCTATAAATAGGGTTAGTCTAGCAGTTTAACCTCGGTTAAGCGAGAATTTAAGGTTTAGATTAAGCCAGAGGTGAGGATTAGAGTTGGGTCCTGGGATAAGGCTAGGGTTAGGGTTAGACCATGGGTTAGGAATAGAGTTAAAACAGGAGTTAGGGTCACACCAGGAGCTAGAAATAAGGTTAGTCCAGCACTTAAATTTAGGTTAAGCTAGAATTTAAGGTTTGTTTTAAGCCAGAGGTGAGGATTAGAGTTGGGTCCTGGGTTAAGGCTAGGGTTGGGGTTAAACCATGGGTTAGGAATAGAGTTAAAACAGGAGTTAGGGTCAGACCAGGAGCTAGAAATAGGGGTTAGTCCAGCAGTTAAACCTAGGTTAAGCCAAAATTTAAGGTTTGTTTTAAGCCAGAGGTGAGGATTAGGGTTGGGTCCTGGGTTAAGTCTAGGGTTAGGGTTACACCCTGGGTTAGGAATAGAGTTAAAGCAGGAGTTAGGGTCAGACCAGGGGCTAGAAATAGGGTTAGTCCAGCACTTAAATTTAGGTTAAGCGAGAATTTAAGGTTTAAGTTAAGCCAGAGGTGAGGATTAGGGTTGGGTCCTGGGTTAAGGCTAGGGTTGAGGTTAGACAATTGGTTAGTAATAGAGTTAAAACAGGAGATAGGGTCAGACAACGAGCTACAAATAGGGTTAGTCCAGTAGTTAAAGTTAGGTTATCCCAGAATTTAAGGTTTAAGTTTGGGTTAGGCCAGAGGTGAGGATTAGGGTTGAGTCCTGGATTAAGGCTAGGGTTAGGGTTACACTATGAGTTAGGAATAGAGTAAAAACAGGAGTTAGTTTAAAACTTGGGGCTAGAAATAGGGTTAGTCCAGCAGTTTATCCTAGGTTAAGCCAGAATTCAAGGTTCAGGTTAAGCCAGAGGTGAGGATTACTGTTGGGTCCTAGGTTAAGGCTAGGGTTAGGGTTAGACCATGGGTTAGGAATAGAGTTAAAACAGGAGTTAGGGAAAGACCAGAAGCTAGAAATAGGGTTAGTCCAGCAGTTAAACTTAGGTAAAGCCAAAATTTAAGGTTTACGTTAAGCCAGAGGTGAGGATTAGGGTTGGGTCCTGGGTTAAGGCTAGGGTTAGGGTTACACCCTGGGTTAGGAATAGAGTTAAAGCAGGAGTTAGGGTCAGACCAGGGGCTAGAAATAGGGTTAGTCCAGCACTTAAACTTAGGTTAAGCCAGAATTTAAGGTTTAGGTTAAGGCAGAGGTGAGGATTAGGGTTGGGTCCTGGGTTAAGGCTAGGGTTGAAGTTAGACCATTGGTTAGTAAAAGACTTAAAACAGGAGATAGGGTCAGACCACGAGCTAGAAATAGGGTTAGTCCAGCAGTTAAAGTTAGGTTATCCCAGTATTTAAGGTTTAGGTTAAGACAGAGGTGAGGATTAGGGTTGGGTCCTGGGTTAAGGCTAGGGTTAGGGTTAGACCATGGGTTAGGAATAGAGTTAAAACAGGAGTTAGGGTCAGACCAGGAGCTAGAAGTAGGGTTAGTCCAGCAGTTAATCTTAAGTTATCCCACAATTTAGGGTTTAGGTTTGGGTTAGGTCAGAGGTGAGGATTAGAGATGAGTCCTGGGTTAAGGCTAGGGTTAAGGTTAGACCATGGGTTAGGAATAGAGTAAAAACAGGAGTTAGTTTAAAACTAGGGGCTAAAACAAGATTAGTCCAGCAGTTTAACTTAGGTTAAGCCAGAATTTAAGGTTTAGGTTAAGCCAGAGGTGAGGATTAGGGTTGAATCCTGGGTTAAGGCTAGGGTTAGGGTTAGACCATGGGTTAGTATTAGAGTTAGTTCATAGGGGGTTCTCTTAACCTCTCCTTTAGTTGTTATATGGAATGTCCTCCTGCAACCTCCTTAACGTCTTTTTTGTGACCCTAAGGTTATGGCCCTTGGCAATTCCGTTTTTTTCCGGAGATATTTCATATAGTCGGCCTGACCAATAGGTAATATACTTAACGTTCCTTATTCACTAACAACATTATGGTATAATACTTAATATGGTGTTATGTGTTTTGCTTCTCTTTATCCTAGAAGCCTACATATATCAGATATTGTTCTGCACCTCAGCAATAACCAGTATCGTCTTTTACGTAATTACAGGTGTGTTATCCATACTATTTTAATTCATACACATTTATACCCGTATCAGTTAGTATTGATTCACTTTTGACATGAAGTTTTGCATCTATGCTTATGAAGTTCTTTTGTCATTGAGGTACAGGAATCAGTTACCCACCCATTGGGGAGATAACGTCTTCTATATAGCACATGACACATGTATTTGGGGTATCCAAAGCTACCATAGATTATCAGCATGAACATACTATTTAATGACAGGTACCTAATAGTCACTGACCGTCTCCATATTAATTCATGTATATATGAATCTGGCCTTATACATTTTTTCTTTGTTACAGCTTATGTCACTATTGACGTAATTTCCTTGCCATTTATTTTTTGGCTAACGCCTTGTTATGACTGCATATTGACATACCCATTTTGGTGAGATACACACGAGACCCCACTTGATCGCTTCTCTCATAGTCCTTTCAGGCGTTCTGAATATAGATTTTTTTCTCTGATCCTCTACTTCAGTCTCTTACCTCTTTTCTTTTTTTTCTTTCTTTGGTCGGTCTTCCATTCATAATTTACCACTGTAACATGAGCACTAATCGAGAGATTTCCCATAGTATACAGAGCATATTTTTACCACTATGTAGTATACGTTCTAAATGTATTGTATTATATGAATAGACGGTTATTGTATCCCCTAAACCATAATGTTGCACTGTAATATGATATAGCATGTCTCTACTCCTCCATGATGTCATTCGTGTATTAACATTGTAACATGGTGTTGGAAATTGTTCTTCATGCTGTTAACTATGTATATATGAAATTGATTTGTGTTTTTGTTCATGTTCAGATAAAGTCCAGTCTGACGAAGGCCTAAAGCCGAAACGTCGACTTTATTGGACGAATCAGCAATTCATTTTTTTGCAGCAAATAAAAATAAAAATAAAAAATTTTTTGCATTATGAACAGTTGCATGATTTTCTTCATTTGGGAGTAATAGTGTGCCGGGATACTCTTTTAATTAGTATTAGAGTTAAAACAGGAGTTAGGGTCAGACCAAGAGCTAGAAATAGGGTTAGTCCAGCAGTTAAAGTTAGATTATCCCAGAATTTAAGGTTTAGGTTTGGGTTAGGCCAGAGGTGAGGATTAGGGTTGAGTCCTTGGTTAAGGCTATTGTTAGGGTTAGACCATGGGTTAGAAATAGAGTAAAAACAGGAGTTAGTTTAAAACTAGGGGCTAGAAATAGGGTTAGTCCAGCAGTTTAACCTCGGTTAAGCGAGAATTTAAAGTTTAGATTAAGCCAAAGGTGAGGATTAGAGTTGGGTCCTGGGATAAGGCTAGGGTTAGGGTTAGACCATGGGTTAGGAATAGAGTTAAAACAGGAGTTAGGGTCACACCAGGAGCTAGAAATAGGGTTAGTCCAGCACTTAAATTTAGGTTAAGCCAGAATTTAAGGTTTAGGTTAAGCCAGAGGTGAGGATTAGGGTTGGGTCCTGGGTTAAGGCTAGGGTTGAGGTTAGACCATTGGTTGGTAATAGAGTTAAAACAGGAGATAGGGTCAGAACACGAGCTAGAAATAGGGTTAGTCCAGCAGTTAAAGTTAGGTTATCCCAGTATTTAAGGTTTAGGTTAAGACAGAGGTGAGGATTAGGGTTGGGTCCTGGGTTAAGGCTAGGGTTAGGGTTAGACCATGGGTTGGGAATAGAGTTAAAACAGGAGTTAGGGTCAGACCAGGAGCTAGAAATAGGGTTAGTCCAGCAGTTAAACTTAGGTTAAGCCAGAATTTAAGGTTAAGGTTAAGCCAGAGGTAAGGAATAGGGTTGAGTCCTGGGTTAAGGCTAGGGTTAGGGTTAGAGCATTGGTTAGGAATAGAGTAAAAACAGGAGTTAGTTTAAAACTAGGAGCTAGAAATTGGGTTAGTCCAGCAGTGTAACCTAGGTAAGCCAGAATTTAAGGTTTAGGTTAAGCCAGAGGTGAGGATTAGGGTTGGGTCCTGGGATAAGGATAGGGTTAGGGTTACACTATGGGTTAGGAATAGAGTTAAAACAGGAGTTAGGGTCAGACCAGGAGCTTGAAATAGGGTTAGTCCAGCAGTTAAAGTTAGGTTATCCCACAATTTAAGGTTTAGGTTTGGGTTAGGTCAGAGGTGATTAGGGATTAGAGATGAGTCCTGGGTTAAAGCTAGTGTTAGGGTTAGACCATGGGTTAGGAATAGAGAAAAAACAGGAGTTAGTTTAAAACTAGGGGCTAGAAATAGGATTAGTCCAGCAGCTTAACCTAGGTTAATCCAGAATTTAAAGTTTAGGTTAAGCAAGAGATGAGGATTAGCGTTGAATCCTGGGTTAAGGCTAGGGTTAGGGTTAGACCATGGGTTAGGAATAGAGTTAAAACAGGAGTTAGGGTTAGAACAGGAGCTAGAAATAGGGTTAGTCCAGCAGTTAAAGTTAGGTTATCCCAGTATTTAAGGTTTAGGTTAAGCCAGAGGTGAGGATTAAGGTTGGGTCCTGGGTTAAGGCTAGGGTTAGGGTTAGACCATGGGTTAGGAATAGAGTTAAAACAGGAGTTACGGTCAGACCAGGAGCTAGAAATAGGCTTAGTCCAGCAGTTAAAGTTAGGTCATCCCACAATTTAAGGTTTAGGTTTGTGTTAGGTCAAAGGTGAGAATTAAAGATGAGTCCTGGGTTAAGGCTAGGGTTAGGGTTTGACCATGAGTTAGGAATAGAGTAAAAACAGGATTTAGTTTAAAACTAGGGGCTAGAAATAGTTTTAGTCCAGCAGTTTAACCTAGGTTAAGCGAGAATTTAAGGTTTATATTAAGCCAGAGGTGAGGATTAGATTTGGGTCCTGGGTTAAGGCTAGGGTTAGGGTTAGACCATGGGTTAGGAATACAGTTAAAACAGGAGTTAGGGAAAGACCAGGAGCTAGAATTAGGGTTAGTCCAGCAGTTAAACTTATGTTAAGCCAGAATTTAAGGTTTACGTTAAGCCAGAGAAGAGGATTAGGGTTGGGTCCTGGGTTAAGGTTAAGGCTAGGGTTAGGGTTACACCCTGGGTTAGGAATAGAGTTAAAGCAAGAGGTAGGGTCAGACCAGGGGCTAGAAATAGGGTTAGTCCAGCAGTTAATCTTAGGTTAAGGCAGAATATAAGGTTTAGGTTAAGCCAGAGGTGAGGATTAGGGTTTGGTCCTGGGTTAAGGCTAGGGTTGAAGTTAGAACATTGTTTAGTAATAGAGTTAAAACAGGAGATAGGGTCAGACCAAAGGCTAGAAATAGGGTTTGCACAGCAGTTAATCTTAGGTTAAGCCAGAATTTAAGGTTTAGATTAAGCCAGAGGTGAGGATTGGGTTGAATGTTGTGTTAAGGCTAAGGTTAGGGTTGGACAATGGGTTAGCAGTAGAGTTAAAACAGGAGTTAGGATCAGAACACTAGCTAGAAATAGTGTTAGTCCAGCAGTTAAAGTTAGGTTATCCCAGAATTTAAGGTTTAGGTTTGGGTTAGGCCAGAGGTGAGGATTAGGGATGAGTCCTGGGTTAAGGCTAGGGTTAGGGTTACACCATGGGTTAGGAATAGAGTAAAAACAGGAGTTAGTTTAAAACTAGGGGCTACAAATAGGGTTAGTCCAGCAGTTTAACCTAGGTTAAGACATAATTTAAGGTTGATTTTAAGCCAGAGGTGAGGATTAGGGTTGGGTCCTGGGTTAAAGCTAGGGTAGGGTTACACCATGGGTTAGTAGTAGAGTTAAAACAGGAGTTAGGGTCATACCACGAGCTAGAAATAGGGTTAGTCCAGCAGTTAAAGTTAGGTTATCCCAGAATTTAAGGTTTAGGTTTGGGTTAGGCCAGAGGTGAGGATTAGGGTTAAGTCCTGGGTTATGGCTAGGGTTAGGGTTAGACCATGGGTTAGGAATAGTGTTAAAACAGGAGTTAGTGTCAGACCAGGAGCTAGAAATAGGGTTAGTCCCGCAGTTAAAGTTTGGTTATCCCACAATTTAAGGTTTAGGTTTGGGTTTGTCCAGAGGTGAGGATTAGGGATGAGTCCTGATTTAAGGCTTGGGTTAAGGTTACACCATGGGTTAGGAATAGAGTAAAAACAGAAGTTATTTTAAAACTAGGGGCTAGAAATAGGGTTAGTCCAGCAGTTTAACCTAGGTTAAACCAAAATTTAAGGTTTAGGTTAAGCCAGAAGTGAGGATTAGGGTTGGGTCCTGGGTTAAGGGTAGGGTTAGGGTTGAACCATGGGTTAGGAATAGAGCTAAAACAGGAGTTAGGGTCAGACCAGGAGCTAGAAATAGGGTTAGTCCAGCAGTTAAAGTTGGGTTATCCCAGTATTTAATGTTTAGGTTAAGTAAGAGGTGAGGATTAGAGATGGGTCCTGGGTTAAGGCAAGGGTTACGGTTAGACCATTGGTTAAGAATAGAGTTAAAACAGGAGTTAGGGTCAGACCACCAGCTAGAAATAGGATTAGTCCAGCAGTTAAAGTTAGGCTATCCCAGAATGTAAGGTTTAGGTTAAATTGGATTAGGGTTGGGTCCTCGGTTAAGGCTAGGGTTAGGGTTAAACCATGGGTTAGGAATAAAGTAAAAATAGGAGTTTGTTTAAAACTAGTGGCTAGAAATAGGGTTAGTCCATCAGTTTAACCTAGGTTAAGCCAGAATTTAAGGTTTAGGTTAAGGCAAAGGTGAGGATTAGGGTTGGGTCCTGGGTTAAGGCTAGGGTTAGGGTTACAAAATGGGTTAGGAATAGAGTTAAAGCAAGAGTTAGGGTCAGACCAGGGGCCTAAAATAGTGTTTGCCCAGCAGTAATCTTAAATTAAGCCAGAATTTAAGGTTTAGGTTAAGCCAGAGGTGAGGATTAGGGTTGGGTCTTGGAATAAGACTAGGGTTAGACCATGGGTTAGTAATAGAGTTAAAACAGGAGTTAGGGTCAGACCTCGAGCTAGAAATAGGGTTTGTCCGTCATTTAAAGTTAGGTTATCCCAGAATTTAAGGTTTTGGTTTGGGTTAGGCCAGAGGTGAGGATTAGAGTTGAGTCCTGGGTTAAGGCTAGGGTTACACCATGGGTTAGGAATACAGTTAAAACAGGAGTTAGGGTCAGACCATGAGCTAGAAATAGGGTTAGTCCAGCAGTTAAACTTAGGTTAAGCCAGAATTTAAGGTTTAGGTTAAGCCAGAGGTGAGGATTAGGGTTGGGTCCTGAGTTAAGGCTAGGGTTGAGGTTAGACCATTGGTTAGTAATAGAGAATAAACAGGAGTTATGGTCTGACCACAAGCTAGAAATAGAATTAGTCCAGCAGTTAAAATTAGGTTATCCCAGAATTTAAGGTTTGGTTTGGGTTAGGCCAGAGGTGAGGATTAGAGATGAGTCCTGGGTTAAGGCTATGGTTAGGGTTAGACCATGGGTTATGAATAGAGTAAAAACAGGAGTTAGTTTAAAACTAGGGGCTAAAAATAGGATTAGTTCAGCAGTTTAACCTAGGTTAAGCCAGAATTTAAGGTTTTTGTTAAGCCAGATGTGAACATTAGGGTTGGGTCCTGGGTTAAGGCTAGGGTTAGGGTTACACCATGGGTTAGGAATAGAATTAAAGCAGGAGTTAGGGTTAGACCACGAGCTAGAAATAGGGTTAGTCCAGCAGTTAAAGTTAGATTATCCCAGAATTTAAGGTTTAGGTTTGGGTTAGGCCAGAGGTGAGGATTAAGGTTGAGTCCTGGGTTAAGGCTAGGGTTAGGGTTGGACCATGGGTTAGGAATAGAATTAAAGCAGGAGTTAGGGTCAGACCACGAGCTAGAAATAGGGTTAGTCCAGCAGTTAAAGTTAGATTATCCCAGAATTTAAGGTTTAGGTTTGGGTTAGGCCAGAGGTGAGGATTAAGGTTGAGTCCTGGGTTAAGGCTAGGGTTAGGGTTGGACCATGGGTTAGGAATAGAGTTAACACAGGAGTTAAAGTCAGACCAGGAGCTAGTAATAGGGTTAGTCAAGCAGTTAAATTTAGGTTATCCCAGTATTTATGATTTAGGCTAAGTCAGAGGTGAGGATTAGGGTTGGGTCCTAGGCTAAGGCTAGAGTTAGGGTTAGACCATGGTTTAGGAATAGAGTTAAAACAGGAGTTAGGGTCAGACCAGGAGCTAGAAATAGGGTTAGTCCAGCAGTTAAACTTAGGTTAAGCCAGAATTTAAGGTTTAGGTTTGGGTTAGGTCAGAGGTGAGGATTAGAGATGAGTCCTGGGTTAAGGCTAGGCTTAGGGTTAGACCATGGGTTAGGAATAGAGTAAAAACAGGAGTTAGTTTAAAACTAGGGGCTAGAAATTGGGTTAGTCCAGCAGTGTAATCTAGGTAAGCCAGAATTTAAGGTTTAGGTTAAGCCAGAGGTGAGGATTAGAGATAAGTCCTGGGTTAAGGCTAGGCTTAGGGTTAGACCATGGGTTAGGAGTAGAATAAAAACAGGAGTTAGTTTAAAACTAGGGGCTAGAAATAGGATTAGTCCAGAAGCTTAACCTAGGTTAATCCAGAATTTAAGGTTTAGGTTAAGCAAGAGATTTGGATTAGCGTTGAATCCTGGGTTAAGGCTAGGGTTAGGGTTACACCATGGGTTAGGAATAGAGTTAAAACAGGAGTTAGGTTCAGACCAGGAGCCTAGAAATAGTGTTAGTCCAGCAGTTAAACTTAGGTTAAGCGAGAATTTAAGGTTTAGGTTAAGACAAAGGTGAGGATTAAGGTTGGGTCCTGGGTTAAGGCTAGGGTTGAGGTTAGACCATTGGTTGGTAATAGAGTTAAAACAGGAGATAGGGTCAGAACACGAGCTAGAAATAGGGTTAGTCCAGCAGTTAAAGTTAGATTATCCCAGAATTTAAGGTTTAGGTTTGGGTTAGGCCAGAGGTGAGGATTAGGGTTGAGTCCTTGGTTAAGGCTATTGTTAGGGTTAGACCATGGGTTAGGAATAGAGTAAAAACAGGAGTTAGTTTAAAACTAGGGGCTAGAAATAGGGTTAGTCCAGCAGTTTAACCTCGGTTAAGCGAGAATTTAAGGTTTAGATTAAGCCAAAGGTGAGGATTAGAGTTGGGTCCTGGGATAAGGCTAGGGTTAGGGTTAGACCATGGGTTAGGAATAGAGTTAAAACAGGAGTTAGGGTCACACCAGGAGCTAGAAATAGGGTTAGTCCAGCAGTTAAAGTTAGGTTATCCCAGTATTTAAGGTTTAGGTTAAGACAGAGGTGAGGATTAGGGTTGGGTCCTGGGTTAAGGCTAGGGTTAGGGTTAGACCATGGGTTGGGAATAGAGTTAAAACCGGAGTTAGGGTCAGACCAGGAGCTAGAAATAGGGTTAGTCCAGCAGTTAAACTTAGGTTAAGCCAGAATTTAAGGTTAAGGTTAAGCCAGAGGTAAGGAATAGGGTTGAGTCCTGGGTTAAGGCTAGGGTTAGGGTTAGAGCATTGGTTAGGAATAGAGTAAAAACAGGAGTTAGTTTAAAACTAGGAGCTAGAAATTGGGTTAGTCCAGCAGTGTAACCTAGGTAAGCCAGAATTTAAGGTTTAGGTTAAGCCAGAGGTGAGGATTAGGGTTGGGTCCTGGGATAAGGATAGGGTTAGGGTTACACTATGGGTTAGGAATAGAGTTAAAACAGGAGTTAGGGTCAGACCAGGAGCTTGAAATAGGGTTAGTCCAGCAGTTAAAGTTAGGTTATCCCACAATTTAAGGTTTAGGTTTGGGTTAGGTCAGAGGTGATTAGGGATTAGAGATGAGTCCTGGGTTAAAGCTAGTGTTAGGATTAGACCATGGGTTAGGAATAGAGAAAAAACAGGAGTTAGTTTAAAACTAGGGGCTAGAAATAGGATTAGTCCAGGAGCTTAACCTAGGTTAATCCAGAATTTAAAGTTTAGGTTAAGCAAGAGATGAGGATTAGCGTTGAATCCTGGGTTAAGGCTAGGGTTAGGGTTAGACCATGGGTTAGGAATAGAGTTAAAACAGGAGTTAGGGTTAGAACAGGAGCTAGAAATAGGGTTAGTCCAGCAGTTAAAGTTAGGTTATCCCAGTATTTAAGGTTTAGGTTAAGCCAGAGGTGAGGATTAAGGTTGGGTCCTGGGTTAAGGCTAGGGTTAGGGTTAGACCATGGGTTAGGAATAGAGTTAAAACAGGAGTTACGGTCAGACCAGGAGCTAGAAATAGGCTTAGTCCAGCAGTTAAAGTTAGGTCATCCCACAATTTAAGGTTTAGGTTTGTGTTAGGTCAAAGGTGAGAATTAAAGATGAGTCCTGGGTTAAGGCTAGGGTTAGGGTTTGACCATGAGTTAGGAATAGAGTAAAAACAGGAGTTAGTTTAAAACTAGGGGCTAGAAATAGTTTTAGTCCAGCAGTTTAACCTAGGTTAAGCGAGAATTTAAGGTTTATATTAAGCCAGAGGTGAGGATTAGATTTGGGTCCTGGGTTAAGGCTAGGGTTAGGGTTAGACCATGGGTTAGGAATACAGTTAAAACAGGAGTTAGGGAAAGACCAGGAGCTAGAATTAGGGTTAGTCCAGCAGTTAAACTTAGGTTAAGCCAGAATTTAAGGTTTACGTTAAGCCAGAGAAGAGGATTAGGGTTGGGTCCTGGGTTAAGGTTAAGGCTAGGGTTAGGGTTACACCCTGGGTTAGGAATAGAGTTAAAGCAAGAGGTAGGGTCAGACCAGGGGCTAGAAATAGGGTTAGTCCAGCAGTTAATCTTAGGTTAAGCCAGAATTTAAGGTTTAGGTTAAGCCAGAGGTGAGGATTAGGGTTGGGTCCTGGGTTAAGGCTAGGGTTGAAGTTAGAACATTGTTTAGTAAAAGAGTTAAAACAGGAGATAGGGTCAGACCAAAGGCTAGAAATAGGGTTTGCACAGCAGTTAATCTTAGGTTAAGCCAGAATTTAAGGTTTAGATTAAGCCAGAGGTGAGGATTGGGTTGAATGTTGTGTTAAGGCTAAGGTTAGGGTTGGACAATGGGTTAGCAGTAGAGTTAAAACAGGAGTTAGGATCAGAACACTAGCTAGAAATAGTGTTAGTCCAGCAGTTAAAGTTAGGTTATCCCAGAATTTAAGGTTTAGGTTTGGGTTAGGCCAGAGGTGAGGATTAGGGATGAGTTCTGGGTTAAGGCTAGGGTTAGGGTTACACCATGGGTTAGGAATAGAGTAAAAACAGGAGTTAGTTTAAAACTAGGGGCTACAAATAGGGTTAGTCCAGCAGTTTAACCTAGGTTAAGACATAATTTAAGGTTGATTTTAAGCCAGAGGTGAGGATTAGGGTTGGGTCCTGGGTTAAAGCTAGGGTAGGGTTACACCATGGGTTAGTAGTAGAGTTAAAACAGGAGTTAGGGTCATACCACGAGCTAGAAATAGGGTTAGTCCAGCAGTTAAAGTTAGGTTATCCCAGAATTTAAGGTTTAGGTTTGGGTTAGGCCAGAGGTGAGGATTAGGGTTAAGTCCTGGGTTATGGCTAGGGTTAGGGTTAGACCATGGGTTAGGAATAGTGTTAAAACAGGAGTTAGTATCAGACCAGGAGCTAGAAATAGGGTTAGTCCCGCAGTTAAAGTTTGGTTATCCCACAATTTAAGGTTTAGGTTTGGGTTTGTCCAGAGGTGAGGATTAGGGATGAGTCCTGATTTAAGGCTTGGGTTAAGGTTACACCATGGGTTAGGAATAGAGTAAAAACAGAAGTTATTTTAAAACTAGGGGCTAGAAATAGGGTTAGTCCAGCAGTTTAACCTAGGTTAAACCAAAATTTAAGGTTTAGGTTAAGCCAGAAGTGAGGATTAGGGTTGGGTCCTGGGTTAAGGGTAGGGTTAGGGTTGAACCATGGGTTAGGAATAGAGCTAAAACAGGAGTTAGGGTCAGACCAGGAGCTAGAAATAGGGTTAGTCCAGCAGTTAAAGTTGGGTTATCCCAGTATTTAATGTTTAGGTTAAGTAAGAGGTGAGGATTAGAGATGGGTCCTGGGTTAAGGCAAGGGTTACGGTTAGACCATTGGTTAAGAATAGAGTTAAAACAGGAGTTAGGGTCAGACCACCAGCTAGAAATAGGATTAGTCCAGCAGTTAAAGTTAGGCTATCCCAGAATGTAAGGTTTAGGTTAAATTGGATTAGGGTTGGGTCCTCGGTTAAGGCTAGGGTTAGGGTTAAACCATGGGTTAGGAATAAAGTAAAAATAGGAGTTTGTTTAAAACTAGTGGCTAGAAATAGGGTTAGTCCATCAGTTTAACCTAGGTTAAGCCAGAATTTAAGGTTTAGGTTAAGGCAAAGGTGAGGATTAGGGTTGGGTCCTGGGTTAAGGCTAGGGTTAGGGTTACAAAATGGGTTAGGAATAGAGTTAAAGCAAGAGTTAGGGTCAGACCAGGGGCCTAAAATAGTGTTTGCCCAGCAGTAATCTTAAATTAAGCCAGAATTTAAGGTTTAGGTTAAGCCAGAGGTGAGGATTAGGGTTGGGTCTTGGAATAAGACTAGGGTTAGACCATGGGTTAGTAATAGAGTTAAAACAGGAGTTAGGGTCAGACCTCGAGCTAGAAATAGGGTTTGTCCGTCATTTAAAGTTAGGTTATCCCAGAATTTAAGGTTTAGGTTTGGGTTAGGCCAGAGGTGAGGATTAGAGTTGAGTCCTGGGTTAAGGCTAGGGTTACACCATGGGTTAGGAATACAGTTAAAACAGGAGTTAGGGTCAGACCACGAGCTAGAAATAGGGTTAGTCCAGCAGTTAAACTTAGGTTAAGCCAGAATTTAAGGTTTAGGTTAAGCCAGAGGTGAGGATTAGGGTTGGGTCCTGGGTTAAGGCTAGGGTTGAGGTTAGACCATTGGTTAGTAATAGAGAATAAACAGGAGTTATGGTCTGACCACAAGCTAGAAATAGAATTAGTCCAGCAGTTAAAGTTAGGTTATCCCAGAATTTAAGGATTGGTTTGGGTTAGGCCAGAGGTGAGGATTAGAGATGAGTCCTGGGTTAAGGCTATGGTTAGGGTTAGACCATGGGTTATGAATAGAGTAAAAACAGGAGTTAGTTGAAAACTAGGGGCTAAAAATAGGATTAGTTCAGCAGTTTAACCTAGGTTAAGCCAGAATTTAAGGTTTTTGTTAAGCCAGATGTGAACATTAGGGTTGGGTCCTGGGTTAAGGCTAGGGTTAGGGTTACACCATGGGTTAGGAATAGAATTAAAGCAGGAGTTAGGGTCAGACCACGAGCTAGAAATAGGGTTAGTCCAGCAGTTAAAGTTAGATTATCCCAGAATTTAAGGTTTAGGTTTGGGTTAGGCCAGAGGTGAGGATTAAGGTTGAGTCCTGGGTTAAGGCTAGGGTTAGGGTTGGACCATGGGTTAAGAATAGAATTAAAGCAGGAGTTAGGGTCAGACCACGAGCTAGAAATAGGGTTAGTCCAGCAGTTAAAGTTAGATTATCCCAGAATTTAAGGTTTAGGTTTGGGTTAGGCCAGAGGTGAGGATTAAGGTTGAGTCCTGGGTTAAGGCTAGGGTTAGGGTTGGACCATGGGTTAGGAATAGAGTTAACACAGGAGTTAAAGTCAGACCAGGAGCTAGTAATAGGGTTAGTCAAGCAGTTAAATTTAGGTTATCCCAGTATTTAAGATTTAGGTTAAGTCAGAGGTGAGGATTAGGGTTGGGTCCTAGGCTAAGGCTAGAGTTAGGGTTAGACCATGGTTTAGGAATAGAGTTAAAACAGGAGTTAGGGTCAGACCAGGAGCTAGAAATAGGGTTAGTCCAGCAGTTAAACTTAGGTTAAACCAGAATTTAAGGTTTAGGTTTGGGTTAGGTCAGAGGTGAGGATTAGAGATGAGTCCTGGGTTAAGGCTAGGCTTAGGGTTAGACCATGGGTTAGGAATAGAGTAAAAACAGGAGTTAGTTTAAAACTAGGGGCTAGAAATTGGGTTAGTCCAGCAGTGTAATCTAGGTAAGCCAGAATTTAAGGTTTAGGTTAAGCCAGAGGTGAGGATTAGAGATAAGTCCTGGGTTAAGGCTAGGCTTAGGGTTAGACCATGGGTTAGGAGTAGAATAAAAACAGGAGTTAGTTTAAAACTAGGGGCTAGAAATAGGATTAGTCCAGAAGCTTAACCTAGGTTAATCCAGAATTTAAGGTTTAGGTTAAGCAAGAGATTTGGATTAGCGTTGAATCCTGGGTTAAGGCTAGGGTTAGGGTTACACCATGGGTTAGGAATAGAGTTAAAACAGGAGTTAGGTTCAGACCAGGAGCCTAGAAATAGTGTTAGTCCAGCAGTTAAACTTAGGTTAAAGAAGGTTAAAGAAGTTGTCCAGTTACCAAAACTGTTTTTTTTTCTTATAAATCTTGCTAATATGTGCCCCTCAACACATCTATTATGTTTTTTTAAGAAAAATTACCTTTTATTGTGCACTAGCAGCACATGCTCATTGCTGGCTCCAGCTCTGATGGGGTTAATTTCTCCTCTGACTTCCTGTGGTCAGTTCCTACAAGTCCCAGAATTCTTTGTGGCTCTAGGGCGGTGTCTAGCTTATCTAACACACCCACTGTGTGTAACACCCCCCTCAGATCTTCTCCTAAAGCCTCCTCCCTGCCTCTTCCCTGTGTGGATGCAGTGAGAGAAATCACACAGAGACAGCAGCAGCTCCCAGCTCTGCACAACCAGGGGAAGAAAGTGTGTGTGGGTGTGTGTGAGTGTGTGTACAGAAATTATGATTATTAGCCGGCGCAACATGTGAAAAAAATAATTGGGGAAAAAAAAGTGACGGGGTGAAGAGATTGCTTTTTTCCCTCTTGCCTCGTCTGTGTGTCGTTCGTATTATCCGCAAACCGCATATGACCGGATCCTGTGGATTAAATGTGCAGTGCATGCAACCGTATTTTACCGGATCCTTCTGCAGCGGGACACAGAATTTATCGGCCGGCACTGGAGTCAGCTGACTCCTTATCTCACAGCCCGCACACGCTGCAATGGCTGCAGGTGGGCTCATTCACACAACCGTTCCGTTTGTCCTGGTCAGTTCCTGTTTTTTTGCGGCCCCTCAGACAGGACCATCTTTTCAATGTCTTTTGTGTAGGATCGGATGGTACACGGTAGCACTTCCATGTGCATCTGATCCTACAAAAAAAACAGATCGGATGCCGTATGTCCGCTCCGTTATTATGGAACATGTCCTATTCTGTTCCGTAATAACGAACCGTGACTCAATACAAGTCAATGGGTCCGCAAAATTCCCGGAAGCAACACGGAAGCACTTCCATGTGACTTCCGTTGGGTGACCGTACAGTCAGTGTCCCGCTCCAGCCCCAGCCCCACGGCTGCCCGCTCAGCAGTCTCAGCAGCGGCCCGCACTGCAGTATCAGCAGCCGCTGGGATGACAAGCGCTGCCGTCAGGAGGTTAGTAAGTTCATTACCTACGGTGATGAAGTCCTGCCCTCCTGACGTCAGCGGTCGTCACTGCCTTCTATGCCTGCCGCTTGTCACATCACCTCTCGCTGTCGACCCGAGACTGTGACTAGTGGTGACGTCACGGGCCGCTCGCGATACTTTGTTTGTGAAGGCGGCGGTCATTGAACTCGGTGACAGGAGTTCAGCGATCATCGCAATTAATAAACCTCGCTAACCTCCTGATAGCAGCACTCGTCATGCCCTGCAGTGACCTGGGCTGACCTATTGATGTTAACTCAGGTCACTGCACAGCTCTCCCAGCAAATAGGGAACATTCTGTTTTTCATTGACTGGGACATTGACTATGGTATGGATCATCGTGGGACCCCCTTGTATTACACCAGACCTGGATTTTTTTTTCTTTCTAATAAATTGGTGAAAGAGGGAATGTGTTGGGGAGTGTTTTTTCAAATAAAAATGTGTTTGTTGTCTATTTTTTTTTTTTTTTTTTACTGCCTGGGTTGGTGATGTCGGGTATCTGATACACGCCTGACATCACTAACTCCAGGGCTTGATGCCAGGTGACATTACACATCTGGTATTAACCCCATATATTACCCCGTTTTCCACTGCACCAGGGCAACGGGATGAGCTGGCACGAAGCACCAGGACTGGCACATCCAATGGATGCGCTACTTCTGGGGCGGCTGCAGCCTGCTATTTTTAGGCTGGGGAGTGTCCAATAACGGTGAACCTCCCTAGTCTGAGAATACCAGACCACAGCTGTCCGCTTTACCTTGGCTGGTGATCCAATTTCGGGGGACCCCGTGTTTTTTGTTTTAAATTATTTAGTTAATTTAAAATAACAGCGTGGGGTGCCCTCTGTTTTGGATTACCAGCCAAGGTGAAGCTGCCAGCTGTGGTTTGCAGGCTGCAGCCGTTTGCTTTACCCTAGCTGGCTACAAAAGATAGGGGGACCGCATGTCATTTTTTTTATTATTTATTTATTTTTTGGCTAAATACAAGACTAAGCACCTTCGTGCCACATGAAAGTCACAAAAGGGTGCCAGCTTAGAATATGCAGGGGGGTAGGACATTATATATGTCTTTCTTATCTATCTATCTATCTATCTATCTATCTATCCATCCAGCCCTCTATTCATTCATTCATTCATTCATCCCTCTATCTCTATATCTATCCATCTCTATGGCTACTCATCTATTTATCTTTCTTGATGCTTCCGTTTTTTGCGGTCCGAAAAAAAACCGGAAGGCACGCAGATGTCACACGGATGCCACTAGGATGCATCCGTGAAAAATAAAGGACCGTTTTTTGTGGCCTGCAAAAACGGAACGGTCATGTGAATGTAGCCTTAACAACAGTCACTGCCTGCTGCCGATCACATGTGACCGTGTGCGGGCTGTGCATGCGGGCTGTGTGTACAGGAGTTCAGCTGAGTTCAGATCAGCTGACTCAAGTGTCGGCCGATCAGGCTTGGGCCACACGGGGATTACTGCGATCCCCTCGCATTACACTCGGCTCACGCTCAGTACAGCAGAGCTGAGTGTCATGCGTGTGTCCCTTTGACTGAGGTCCGACTGTGCGAGCAGACCTCAGCTGCGGGGGGCGGTCCGCCACTCGAGGGGCGGGCCAGCACTGAGGAGGGGGGGAGGGATTTCTCTCCCTCTCTCCTCCATAGTCCACCGATGTACCGCAAGTGCAGTGCGATTTTTCTCTCACCACATACACTTGAATGGGTAAAAGAGAGAGTCTTGCATTACAGTTGTAGCATGCTGCGATTGTTTTCTCGGTCCAATTAAGACTGAGAAAATAATTGCTCATGTGTGCTGACACACAGGCTAATATTGGTCCGAGTGGAATGCGATGTTTTATCGCACTCCACTCGCACTGTTTTTCTCGCCGTGTGGCTTAGACCTTACTTGTTCTATGTCCCCCTGCATCCATCGCAGCATGTGCAGGCTGGAGTTCAGCTGAGTTCAGATCAGCTGACTCCAGTGCTGGACTGAACTCCGCTGACCTCACAGCCCGTACACGCTGCAATGGATGCAGGGGGACACAGAACAAGTAATCGGCCGACACTGGAGTCATCTGATTACTTGGGATGAATTGAGCAGTAAAATGCTCTGGTGCTCGATGGGCAAAGCCCATGTCGATTTTTTTTTTTAAAAATTCATTAAAAATAAAAAAAAACAAAAAATCACATTGTTTGTGGGCTCCCGCTGCATTTTCTATTGCTAAGGGTAACCCAAGCAGCTACTGGCTGCTAACCCCCGCTGCTTGGTGTTACTTTCACTGGCAATAGAAATCCAGGGAAGCATTTTTTTTTGACGTGGGCTTCGCCATATTTTTGTATGCTAGCCAGGTACAGCAGTCAGCTACGGGCTGCCCCCAACCACCAGCTGCCTAATTGTACACGGCTGGGAACCAAAAATATAGAGAAGCCATTCTTTCTTTTTTTATTTCATGAATTTCATGAAATAATTAAAAAAAAAAAGACGTGGGCTTCGCCGATTTTTTGAGTCCAGCCAGGTACAACTAGGCAGCTGGGGATTGAAATCCGCAGTGCAGGGTGCCCAAACTTTCTGGGCCTCCCGCTGCGAATTGCAGTCCACAGCCGCCCCAGAAAATGGCGCTTTCATAGAAGTGCCATCTTCTGGTGCTGTATCCATCTCTTCCAGTGGCCCTGGTGGCAGGTGGCACGCTGGGTAATAAGGGGTTAATACCAGCTATGTTTTACCAGCTGGTATAAAGCCCGAGATTCTTAATATCAGGCCAAGTTTGACCTGGCCATTAGGAATCTCCAATAAAGGGTTTAAAAAAAAAAAAAGACATCACACAGAGAAAAATACTTTATTAGAAATAAATACACAGACACAGTAGGGACTCCATGTTTATTACTCCCTCTCACCCCTCCACGATGGAGAGATTTCTGTACTGACCATGCCAGGAGAGAGCGAGGAAAAAGAGAGAGAGCAAGGGGGGAGGAAAAGAGAGCGAGGGTGGGAGGAAAAAAGAGCGAGGGGGGGATGAAAAGAGAGCGAGGGGGGGAGGAAAAGAGAGCGAGTGAGGGGAGGAAAAGAGAGCGAGGGGGGGAAAGAGAGTGAGGGGGGGAGGAAAAGAGAGTGAAGGGGGGAGGAAAAGAGAGCAAGGGGGGGAGGAAAAGAGAGCAAGGGTGGGGGGGAGGAAAAGAGAGCTAGGGCGGGGGGGAGGAAAAGAGAGCAAGGGGGGGAGGAAAAGAGAGCGAGGGGGGGAAAGAGAGCGAGGGGGGGAAAGAAAGCAAGGGGGGGAAGAGAGCGAGGGGGGGGAAAGAGAGCGAGGGGGGGAAGAGAGCGAGGGGGGAAAGAGAGCGAGGGGGGGGAGAGAGCAAGGGGGGAAAAAGAGTGAGGGGGGAAAGAGAACGAGGGGGGAAAGAGAGCGAGGGGGGAAGAGAGTGAAGGGGGGAAAAGAGAGCAAAGGGGGGGAAACAGAGCAAAAGGGGGAGAAAAGAGAGCGAAGAGGGGGAGAGAGCGAGAGCGAGGGAAAAGAGAGCGAGAGCGAGGGAAAAGAGTGCGAGAGCGAGGGAAAAGAGGTGGGAGAGGAGAGGGGGATAAGAGGGGGGCAGATAAGAGGGGGAATAGGGGAGGAGGAGAAGAGTGGGGGGAGAGAAGAGAGTGGGGAAAGAAGGGGGGGCAGAGGTGCTCTGTCATTAACTGTCTCCACTCTGTGACTTGTGGTGCAGGTGACAGAGTGCAGACAGTTGGTCCCATGCAGCAGGACAGATGGCAGAGCACAGCGGTGACATGCCTGTCAGTGTCTTGCTGCTTCCTGCAGTGCTGCTGGGAGGAGCACATGATCACACTGCCCGACACCGGCTGCTCTCCTGACATCGCAGCAGAGCGGGCGGGTGGAGAGTGTGATCAGATACTTACGTGCAGGGGGGGATTTCAGCTAAAGAACTGTACTGCAAACCGGCGCCCCGTGCCTCACCATCTGCAGGACTCTTAGCCGGTTCCACACTGACGTCCTCCGGCTCCTTCCCTCGATGCTGGGCTGTGCCGTGCAGTAGTCAACGCCCACAGCCCTGTCACTGAATCTGAGTGGTGCCAGCCTCCTCTGACGTACCCGACAAGTTTGAGAGCCCGGAATTGCCGGGACGTCAGAGGATACTGGCAGCCACAGCTCCAGGGGGTCATGTGACAGGCACTGAGCGTGCAGGATAGCGCCGCTCAGTGCCAGAAATGGAAACAGAAGCCAATGGAGAAAACGCCTAGAATGGTAAGTAGAACTCATACAGAAAATTAAAAAAATGGGTGAACCACCCCTTTAAGCCAGAATTTTAGGTTCAGGTTAAGCCAGAGGTGAGCATTTGGGTTGGGTCCTGGGTTAAGGTTTGGGTTAGGGTTGGACCATGGGTTAGGAATAGAGTTAAAACAATGGTTAGGGTCAGACCAGGAGATAGAAATAGGGTTAGTTCAGCAGTTAAAGTTAGGTTATGCCAGTATTTAAGGTTTAGGTTAAGTCAGAGGTGAGGATTAGGGTTGGGTCCTGGGTTAAGGCTAGGGTTAGGGTTGGACCATGGGTTAGGAATAGAGTTAAAACAGGAGTTAGAGTCGGACCAAAGGCTAGAAATAGGGTTTGCCCAGCAGTTAATCTTAGGTTAAGCCAGAATTTAAGGTTTAGATTAAGCCAGAGGTGAGGATTGGGTTGGGTCCTGGGTTAGGGCTAAGGTTAAGGTTAGACAATGGGTTAGTAATAGAGTTAAAACAGGAGTTAGGGTCAGACCACTAGCTAGAAATAGGGTTAGTCCAGCAGTTAAAGTTAGTTTATCCCAGAATTTAAGGTTTAGGTTAGGCCAGAGGTTAGTATTAGGGATGAGTCCTGGGTTAAGGCTAAGGTTAGGGTTATACCATGGGTTAGGAATAGAGTAAAAACAAGAGTTAGTTTAAAACTAGGGGCTAGAAATAGGGTTAGTCCAGCAGTTTAACCTAGGTTAAGCCAGAATTTAAGGTTTAGGTTAAGCCAGAGGTGAGGATTAGGGTTGGGTCCTGGGTTAAGGCTAGGGTTAGGGTTACACCATGGGTTAGGAATATAGTTAAAGCAGGAGTTAGGGTCATACCAGGTGCTAGAAATTGGGTTAGTCCAGCAGTTAAACTTAGAATAAGCCAGAATTTAAGGTTCAGGTTAAGCCAGAGGTGAGGATTAGGGTTGGGTCCTGGGATAAGGCTAGGGTTAGGGTTACACCATGGGTTAGTAATAGAGTTAAAACAGGAGTTAGGGTCACACCACAAGATAGAAATAGGGTTAGTCCAGCAGTTAAAGTTAGGTTATCCCAGAAATTAAGGTTTAGGTTAAGTCAGAGGTGAGGATTAGGGTTGGGTCCTGGGTTAAGGCTAGGGTTAGGGTTAGACCATGGCTTAGGAATAGAGATAAAACAGGAGTTACGGTCAGACCAGGAGCTAAAAATAAGGTTAGTACAGCAGTTAAAGTTAGGTTATCCCAGAATTTAAGGTTTAGGTTAAGCCAGAGGTTAGTATTAGGGTTGGGTCCTGGGTTAAGGCTAGGGTTAGGGTTAGACCATGGGTTTGGAATAGAGAAAAAACAGGAGTTAGTTTAAAACTAGGGGATAAAAATAGGGTTAGTCCAGCAGTTTAACCCAGGTAAGCCAGAATTTAAGGTTTAGGTTAAGCCAGTGGTGAGGATTAGGGTTGGGTCCTGGGTTAAGGCTAGGGTTAGGGTTACACCATGGGTTAGGAATAGAGTTAAAACAGGAGTTAGGGTCAGACCAGAAGCTAGAATTAGGGTTCGTCCAGCAGTTAAAGTTAGGTTATCCCAGAATTTAAGGTTTATTTTTGGGTGACGCGAGAGGTGAGGATTAGGGATGAGTCCTGGGTTAAGGCTAGGGTTAGGGTTAGACCATGGGTTAGGAATAGAGTTAAAACAGAAGTTAGTTTAAAACTAGGGGCTAGAAATAGGGTTAGTTCAGCAGTTTAACCTAGGTTAAGCCAGAATTTAAGGTTTAGGTTAAGCCAGAGGTGAGGATTAGGGTTCGGTCCTGGGTTAAGGCTAGGGTTAGGGTTACACCATGGGTTAGGAATAGAGTTAAAGCAGGAGTAAGGGTCAGACCAGGGGCTTGAAATAGGGTTAATCCAGCAGTTAAACTTAGGTTAAGCCAGAATTTAAGGTTTAGGTTAAGCCAGAGGTGAGGATCAGGGTTGGGTCTTGGGTTAAGGCTAAGGTTAGGGTTGGACCATGGGTTAGGAATAGAGTTAAAACAGGAGTTAGGGTCAGACCAGATGCTAGAAATAGGGTTAGTCCAGCAGTTAAAGTTAGGTTATTCCAGATTTTAAGGTTTAGGTTAGGCCAGAGGTGAGGATTAGGGATCAGTCTTGGGTAAGGCTAGGGTTAGGGTTGAACCATGGGTTAGGAATAGAGTAAAAACAGAAGTTAGTTTAAAACTAGGGGCTAGAAATAGGGTTAGTCCAGCAGTTTAACCTAGGTTAAGCCAGAATTTAAGGTTTAGGTTAAGCCAGAGGTGAGGATTAGGGTTGGGTCCTGGGTTAAGGCTAGGGTTAGGGTTACACCATGGGTTAGGAATATAGTTAAAGCAGGAGTTAGGGTCATACCAGGTGCTAGAAATTGGGTTAGTCCAGCAGTTAAACTTAGAATAAGCCAGAATTTAAGGTTCAGGTTAAGCCAGAGGTGAGGATTAGGGTTGGGTCCTGGGTTAAGGCTAGGGTTAGGGTTACACCATGGGTTAGTAATAGAGTTAAAACAGGAGTTAGGGTCAGACCACGAGCTAGAAATAGGGTTAGTCCAGCAGTTAAAGTTAGGTTATCCCAGAATTTAAGGTTTAGGTTAAGTCAGAGGTGAGGATTAGGGTTGGGTCCTGGGTTAAGGCTAGGGTTAGGGTTAGACCATGGGTTTGGAATAGAGAAAAAACAGGAGTTAGTTTAAAACTAGGGGATAAAAATAGGGTTAGTCCAGCAGTTTAACCCAGGTAAGCCAGAATTTAAGGTTTAGGTTAAGCCAGAGGTGAGGATTACGGTTGGGTCCTGGGTTAAGGCTAGGGTTCGGGTTACACCATGGGTTAGGAATAGAGTTAAAACAGGAGTTAGGGTCAGACCAGAAGCTAGAATTAGGGTTAGTCCAGCAGTTAAAGTTAGGTTATCCCAGAATTTAAGGTTTATTTTTGTGTGACGCCAGAGGTGAGGATTAGGGATGAGTCCTGGGTTAAGGCTAGGGTTAGGGTTATACCATGGGTTAGGAATAGAGTTAAAACAGGAGTTAGTTTAAAACTAGGGGCTAGAAATATGGTTAGTTCAGCAGTTCAACCTAGGTTAAGCCAGAATTTAAGGTTTAGGTTAAGCCAGAGGTGAGGATTCGGGTTCGGTCCTGGGTTAAGGCTAGGGTTAGGGTTACACCATGGGTTAGGAATAGAGGTAAAGTAGGAGTAAGGGTCAGACCAGGGGCTTGAAATAGGGTTAATTCAGCAGTTAAACTTAGGTTAAGCCAGAATTTAAGGTTTAGGTTAAGCCAGAGGTGAGCATCAGGGTTGGGTCTTGGCATAAGGCTAAGGTTAGGGTTAGACCATGGGTTAGGAATAGAGTTAAAACAGGAGTTAGGGTCAGACCAGATGCTAGAAATAGGGTTAGTCCAGCAATTAAAGTTAGGTTAAGCCAGAATTTAAGGTTTAGGTTAAACCAGAGGTGAGGATTAGGGTTGGCTCCTGGGTTAAGGCTATGGTTAGGGGGGTAGACCATGGGTTAGGAATAGAGTTAAAACAGGAGGTAGGGTCAGACCAGGAGCTAGAAATAGGGTTAGTCCAGCAGTTAAAGTTAGGTTATCCCAGAATTTAAGGTTTAGGTTAGGCCAGAGGTGAAGATTAGGGATGAGTCTTGGGTTAAGGCAAGGGTTAGGGTTGGACCATGGGTTAGGAATAGAGTAAAAACAGGAGTTAGTTTAAAACTTGGGGCTAGAAATAGGGTTAGTCCAGCAGTTTAACCTAGGTTAAGCCAGAATTTAAGGTTTAGGTTAAGCCGGAGGTGAGGATTAGGGTTGGGTTCTGGGTTAAGACTAGGGTTAGGGTTACACCATTAATTAGGATTAGAGTTAAAACAGGAGTTAGGGTCAGACCAGGGGCTTGAAATAGGGTTAATACAGCAGTTAAACTTAGGTTAAGCCAGAATTTAAGGTTTAGGTTAAGCCAGAGGTAGGGATTAGGGTTGGGTCTTGGGTTTAGGCTAGGGTTAGGGTTAGACAATGGGTTAGAAATAGAGTTAAAACAGTAGTTAGGGTCAGACCAGGAGCTATAAATAGGGTTAGTCCAGCAGTTAAAGTTAGGTTAAGCCAGAATTTAAGGTTTAGGTTAAACCAGAGGTGAGGATTAGGTTTGGGTCCTGGGTTAAGGCTAGGGTTAGGGTTACACCATGGGTTAGGAATAGAGTTAAAGCAGGAGTTAGGGTCAGACCAGGGTCTAGAAATAGGGTTAGTCCAACATTTAAACTTTGGTAAAGCCAGAATTTAAGGTTTAGGTTAAGCCAGTGGTGATAATTAGGGATGAGTCCTGGGTTAAGGCTAGGGTTAGGGTGTCATGATGTGTGTGCTTTTCTCTATCCCATATTTTTTGTATAAGATGCCATGTGATGTACTTTACCTTCTCACTGTATTTGCTTTAATACTATGTCAGGATGTGATGTAACTTTCCTTTGGTTGTACTTATCGAACACTTTGAAATGTCTTGGGAAGTAAGTAACCATACCTTCCCCCCATCTCCTGTGTCTCTGGGCCCATAATGTATTAATCTCTTGTCCACACAGCCAGGGGAACTTCCCATTGTTTCGTAAGCAGTGGATAACGCCAACTACACAAACCTGTAGACATCTCGGAGCCAACCTTCTAGAATCTTCTAGTGTGCCCAACCATTGCATAGACCCCTACCCTTGAGGGGCGGGCCCACGAGCTCAGACAATACACTTCTGTTTCTAAGTGCAGTTGGGAGCTGAGTTTTGAAGAGGAAGGGAGTTAGATCTGATTCTGTGGACAGATATCGCCATCCAGTAGATTGTGTGGGATTTCTGGGACTCTGAAAAGGACGATTACGTCGTGATCTGGCACTTTGGATTATCGGGAGGTGCCCCTGAATCTGTTTTATTTGGACTTGTCGTGTGCTGTTTCTGTACTCCTGTTAGTAAACCTGTTGGATCATCCTCGGCCTGTTGTCTCTCCTTGCTCTGCTGTACACCCCGTCACAAACTGGTTGGCAGCGGTGGGATCAGAGTATAAGGAATGGAGGACAACGGCCCATCAACAGCTGGAACCAGAACCTCAAAGTACAAGAACTGGACTGCGGTGAACCTACAAACAAAGGCCCGTGAACTGGGAGTCAACTACAAGGGACTCTCCAAGGAGCAGCTGATTGAGGCGTTGGAAGGAGTTTGCTCGCAAAATGACGCTGAGGAAGGATCCTCCCAGCAAATGGAAGAAAGACGGCAGCCGGAGGTAAATATCCTAAAAAGTCAATGGGTTGTGTGGTACGAGGAGGAGCTGGCCTTGCTGGGAGAGGAGACCACCATAGAATATAAGATGGAGGTCATGCGTGGAGCTAAAGAGAAGGAGTGCAGGATGGAGGAGATGGTATTGCTGGATAAGCAGCTCGCTGTGGAAGCCGCTAGAGGTTCCAGACAGACTGTAACCCCAGCACCCACCATGAGGGAACTTCCCAGAGTGTCCCGCAAAGACTTCAAGCAGTTTAATGAGGCTGATAGTGACATTGAGAGCTTCTTCCAGGACTTTGAGCATCAGTGTCGATTAATGGAAGTCCCTGAAAGGGAGCGCGTCCGGCATCTGGTTGGGCTCTTAGAGGGTGGAGCTGCCACAGCCTATAGAGCTATGGACCCTCGGTGGAACTGTGATTATGCGGATATTAAACAGACTATTCTAGAACATTATGCTGTAACACCAGACACTTACAGGACTCAGTTCCGTACTTTAGCATGTGATGAGGAAGTGTCTTTCAAGATGTATGCCCACAAACTCAAACATCTGTGGCATCGTTGGCTGGAGGCAGAGGAGGCCTTAACCTTGGAGACCGTCCTCCAGGTCCTCCTAAAAGAGCAGTTTTACTTCAAGTGCCCCGCTGAGATCCGGGAATGGGTGCGTGAAAGGAGACCAGCCACTGTGGAGGAAGCTGCAGCTCTAGCTGATGAGGCTCTCACCATCAAGCCTCAGTGGAAAAAACTACTACTCAGTGAGAAAAAAACCCACCAGCCCCCAACGCTGGCAGCCCCTGGTCCTTCTGGTCCCAATGTTCACCATCACCCTAGACCGTCAACTCATGGGGACCTTCGTGTGACTGTGTCTCGCATTACTCCTGCTCCACCTTTGGGAATACAAAGTGGAGGAAGAATCCCAGAGCGCAGATGTTATGGATGTGGGCAGCCTGGGCACATGCAATTCCAATGTCCAGGTGTTCGGAGGCAGAACAGCTACAGAATGCATTTGCCTGTTCATTATCTACAGACACCTTCACCAGGAGAAGAGCTGGATTCTGTGCCTGATGACTTGCCAAGTGACTCTGATATCCTGGCTCCCCTATCCAGAGTCTATGGGGTGCAAGCTCCAGCCACCTGTTCTTCTGATCTTCAGCACAAACATCTACAGGAGGTCGTGCTGGATGGCCAAAAAGTTGTTGGCTTCTGTGACACTGGGGCTTTCCTCACCATAGCCGATCCCCGAGTAATTCAACCAGAAGCAATTCAAAAGGGACCAGGAATTGCCATTGAACTGGCAGGAGGTACCCAGAGATATATTCCAAGAGCGAGTGTGACCCTGGATTATGGCTTTGGAACCAAACAATGTGTGGTCGGTGTGATGAGTGGCCTCCCTGCAGACGTTCTTGTAGGAAATGATGTGGGGAATCTTCATTGCCACTTTGTCGGTGCGGTAACCAGAAGTCAAGCCAAGAGAGCAGCCCATGTGGACGTGTACAACCCATCCATGTAAATGAGGCCACCAGAACTGCCATTACAGCCGGTGAGTGATTCTTCTTGTGGGGATAATATGAATGTTACTTGGGATAAAGTTCAGTTTAGACAAGAAGTAGAGACTGACCCCACCCTTGCTAGTTTTAGAGCTCGAGCTGAAATAGGGCAGCTAGGGGAGAACGGAGAAAGAATTATCAGAGAAAATGGACTTCTGTATCGGGTTGCCAATGCCGACTCCTTAGATAAGCCCTGGATTTATAGCAAACAGCTGATTGTTCCTCAGAAGTACAGAATTCCCCTATTACACCTGGCTCATGACATTTCTACTGCTGGCCATCAAGGCAAAACCCGCACCGAGAGACGATTGACTCAAACTTTTTATTGGCCGGGGATTTCCCAAGCAGTGGCGCATTTCTGCTGAACTTGTGACATATGTCAGCGTAGAGGGCGACCCGGAGATCACCCAAAGGCACCCCTGCAACCGCTCCCTATAATAGAAGAACCCTTTCAAAGAGTAGCTGTTGATATCATTGGACCTCTGGCTAAACCAAGTAAATCTGGAAAGCAGTACATTCTCACTGTTGTGGACTATGCCACCCGATATCCAGAAGCCGTGGTCTTGTCAAGTATTTCTGCAGCCAAGGTGGCCGAGGCCTTGGTTATTATTTTTACCAGAGTAGGATTCCCCAGTGAGATCTTGTCGGACCAAGGCTCCCAGTTCATGTCAGAGTTGGTCCAGTGTCTGTGGCGCACCTGTGGAGTACGAGCGATACGAACGACCCCGTATCATCCCCAAACAAATGGACTTTGTGAACGATTCAATGGCACTCTGAAGAATATGCTGAGGGCTTTCATGGACCGAGATTCAAACTGGAAGAAGTACCTACCCCATCTCTTGTTTGCCTATCGGGAAGTTCCCCAGGAGTCCACTGGGTTCTCCCCCTTTGAACTACTCTATGGAAGAAAGGTCCGAGGACCCTTAACCCTGCTCAAGGAATACTGGGAGGGGCAAGTTGACGATACAGGAGCCCCTGTTGTCCCTTATGTCCTAAAGCTGCGAGAAACCCTGGCCCAACTTGCTAGTTTTGCCCAGAGTCATTTGCGTATGGCTCAAACCAGACAGAAGACATGGTATGACTGTAAAGCACGCTATCGGGAGTTTGTAGAAGGACAACAAGTCTTAATGATTGTTCCCCATCGGCAGAATAAACTGCAGACCACATGGGAGGGTCCCTTCCGGGTTCTCAGAAAACTGAATGATACCAATTACCTTCTTGCTTTAGATGATCAGGGGCTAAGGCAAAAGACTGTCCATGTGAATATGATTAAGGAGTACCATGACCGGAACATTCCAATGATAGCAAGCTGTCGGTTGGCTTCAGAAGATGGTCAAGAGGATGAGGACTCTCTACCTGATCTCGTGGAAGCAGCGAGAGCCCCATCCACTGTGGAACAGGTTCCCCTAGGAGATCACCTGGATTCCTTACAGAAAATCCAGATGATGGAAGTGCTTCAACAGAGACGGGCTGCTTTCTCATCCCAACCAGGTCGAACCATCGTCACCCAACATCCTGTGGACACTCAGGGCATCCGTCCCATACAACAGGCTCCTTACTGGGTACCTGAATCAGTTCGAAACACCATGCAGCACGAACTGGAGGAGATGTTACAGCTTGGGGTAATCCAGGCCTCCCATAACCTTTGGGCCTCCCCTGTAGTGTTAGTACCCAAGAAGGATGGGAGTACTCGATTTTGTGTAGACTATCGGCGACTAAACGACCATACCGTCAGCGATCCTTACCCAATGCCTCGTATTGATGAACTTCTAGACCGACTGGTTGGGTCCCGATATGTCACTACCTTGGATCTCAGTAAGGGATACTGGCAGATCTCTCTAACGGAGGAAGGGAGAGAACGGTCCGCTTTTATAACCCCCTTAGGTCTGTATGAATTTCTAAGCATGCCTTTTGGAATGAAAAATGCCCCGGCCACCTTCCAGAGAATGGTGGACCAGATCCTCTGGGGATGTGGTGACTTTGCTTGTGCCTACTTGGATGATATCGCCGTCTTCAGCCACACATGGGAGGAACATCTGCATCAAGTAGCCGTTATTCTGGATCTGATTCTTGCAGCCGGCCTAACCATTCGACCCGATAAATGCCAATTGGGGATGGGTGAAGTCCAGTACCTAGGGCATAGAATGGGAGGAGGGAAGCTCCGTCCTGAGCCTGCCAAAATCCAGGCTATTAGAGACTGGCCTGTACCCCAAACTAAGAAACAAGTTATGGCTTTTCTGGGCACTGCCAGTTATTACCGAAAATTTGTTTCTCACTTCAGCACTGTGGCCAAGCCTCTTACCGACCTGACCAAGAAAACAATGCCCCGGCTGGTGATCTGGACTCCAGCCTGTGATGAGGCTTTTAACCGGCTGAAGGACGCTCTGATCTGCGATCCTGTCCTGGCTGCTCCAGACTACAAGAGGAGATTCATTGTGCAGACTGATGTCTTTTGTTATGGACTGGGAGCTGTCCTCAGTCAGGTGAATGCAGCTGGGGACGAACACCCCATCGCCTATTTCAGCCGGAAACTGCTGGACCGAGAAGTGGCCTATGCAACCGTTGAAAAAGAATGTCTGGCTGTAGTGTGGGCCCTTAGGAAACTAAGGCCGTATCTGTATGGGCGAGAATTCACTGTGGTTACTGATCACAATCCCCTCACCTGGCTGAACAGAGTCTCTGGGGACAATGAACGCTTATAACGATGGAGCCTGGCTCTGCAGCCCTATAACTTTACCATACAGTATAGAAGAGGCAGCCAACACCAAAATGCAGATGGACTGTACAGGCAAGAGGAGCCTTGAGACCTGTCAGCCATGCCTGTGTGTACTTAACCAGTGACCTGTAGAGGTCCCTAGTACGTACACAAGTTGGGAGGGAAAGGGATTGTCATGATGTATGTGCTTTTCTCCATCCCATATTTTTTGTATAAGATGCCATGTGATGTATTTTACCTTCTCACTGTATTTGCTGTAATACTATGTCAGGATGTGATGTAACTTTCCTTTGGTTGTACTTACTGAACACTTTGAAATGTCTTGGGATGTAAGTAACCATACCTTCCCCCATCTCCTGTGTCTCTGGGCCCATAATGCAATTATCTCTTGTCCACACAGCCAGAAGAACTTCCCATTGTTTCGCAGGCAATGGATAACGCCAACTACACAAACCTGTAGACATATTGGAGCCAATCTTCTAGAATCTTCTAGAGGGCCGAACCATTGCATAGACCCCTACCCTTGAAGGGCGGGCCCACAAGCTCAGACAATACACTCCTGTTTCTAAGTGCAGTTGGGAGCTGAGTTTTGAAGAGGAAGGGAGCGAGATTTTATCTGCGGACAGATCTCGCCGTCCAGTGGATTATGTGGGATTTCTGGGACTCTGAAAAGGACAATTACGTCGTGATCTGGCACTTTGGATTATCGGGAGGTGCCCCCGAATCTGTTTCATTTGGACTTGTCGTGTGCTGCTCCTGTATTCCTGTTAGTAAACCTGTTGGATTATCCTCGGCCTGTTGTCTCTCTTTGCTCTGCTGTACACCCCGTCACATAGGGTTAGACTATGGGTTAGGAATAGAGTAAAAAAAGGAGTTAGTTTAAAATTAAGGGCTAAAAATAGAAATATTAAAACAGGAGTTAGGGTCAGACCAGGAGCTAGAAATAGAGTTAGTCTTGCAGTTAAAGTTAGGTTATCCCAGAATTTAAAGTTTAGGTTTTGGTTAGGCCAGAGGTGAGGATTAGGGTTGAGTCCTGGGTTAAGACTAGAGTTAGGGTTACACCATAGGTTAGGAATAGAGTTAAAGCAGGAGTTAGGGTCAGACCAGGGGGTAGAAATAGGGTTAGTCCAGCAGTTAAACTTAGGTTAAGCCAGAATTTAAGATTTAGGTTAAGCCAGAGGTGATGATTAGGGATGAGTCCTGGGTTAAGGCTAGGGTTAGGGTTAGACAATGGATTAGGAATAGAGTAAAAACATGAGTTAATTTAAAATTAAGGGCTAGAAATAGGGTTAGTCCAGCAGTTTAACCTAGGTTTAGCCAGAATTTAAGGTTTAGGTTAAGTTAGAGGTGAGGATTAGGGTTGGGTCCTGGGTTAAGGCTAGGATTAGGGTTATACCATGGGTTAGGAAAAGAATTAAAGCAGGAGTTAGGGTCAGACCAGGGGCTAGAAATAGGGTTAGTCCAGCAGTTAAACTTAGGTTAAGCCAGAATTAAAAGTTTAGGTTAAGCCAGAGGTGAGGATTAGGGTTGGGTCATGGGTTAAGGCTAGGGTTAGGGTTGGACCATGGGTTATTAATAGAGTTAAACACGAGTTAGGGTCAGACCAGGAACTAGAAATAGGGTTAGTCTAGCAGTTAAAGTTAGGTTATCCCAGAAGTTAAGGTTTAGGTTTGGGTTAGGCCAGAGGTGAGGATTAGGGTTGAGTCCTGGGTTAAGGTTAGGGTTAGGGTTAGACCATGGGTTAGGAATAGAGTTAAAACAGGAGTTAAGGTCAGACCATGAGCTAGAAATAGGGTTAGTCCAGCATTTAAAGTTAGGCTATCCAAGTATTGAAGGTTTAGGTTAAGTCAGAGGTGAGGATTAGGGTTGGGTCCTGGGTTAAGGCTAGGGTTAGGGTGAGACCATGGGTTAGGAATAGAGTTAAAACAGGAGTTAGGGTCAGACCAGGAGCTAGAAATAGGGTTAGTCCAGCAGTTAAAGTTAGGTTATCCCAGAATTTAAGGTTTAGATTTGGGTTAGGCCAGAGGTGAGGATTAGGGATGAGTCCTGGGTTAAGGCTAGGGTTAGGGTTAGACCATGGGTTAGTAATAGAGTAAAAACTGGAGTTAGTTTAAAACTATGGGCTAGAAATAGGGTTAGTCCAGTAGTTTAACCTAGGTTAAGCCAGAATTTAAGGTTTAGGTTAAGACAGAGGTGAGGATTAGGGTTGGGTCCTGGTTTTAAGGCTAGGGTTAGGGTTAGACTATGGGTTAGTAATAGAGTAAAAACAGGAGTTCGGGTCAGACCACGAGCTAGAAATAGGGTTAGTCCAGCAGTTAAAGTTAGGTTATCCCAGTATTTAAGGTTTAGGTTAAGCCAGAGGTGAGGATTAGGATTGGGTCCTGGGTTAAGGCTAGGGTTAGGGTGAGACCATGGGTTAGGAATAGAGTTAAAACAGGAGTTAGGGTCAGACCAGGAGCTAGAAATAGGGTTAGTCCAGCAGTTAAAGTTAGGTTATCCCAGAATTTAAGGTTTAGGTTAAGCCAGAGGTGAGGGTTAGGATTGGGTCCTGGGTTAAGGCTAGGGTTAGGGTTAGACCATGGGTTAGGAATAGAGTTAAAACAGGAGTTAGGGTCAGACCAGGAGCTAGAAACAGGGTTAGTCCAGCAGTTAAAGTTAGGTTATCCCAGATTTTAAGGTTTAGGTTAAGTCAGAGGTGAGGATTAGGATTGGGTCCTTAGTTCAGGCTAGGGTTAGGGTTACACCATGGGTTAGGGACAGAGTTAAAGCAGGAATTAATTTCAGACCAGGGGCTAGAAATAGCAGTAAGCTAGCAGTTAAACTTAGGTTAAGCCAGAATTTAAGGTTTAGGTTAAGCCAGAGGTGAGGATTAGGGTTGGGTCCTGGGTTAAGGCTAGGGTTAGGGTGAGACCATGGGTTAGTAATAGAGTAAAAACAGGAGTTCAGGTCAGACCACGAGCTAGAAATAGGGTTAGTCCAGCAGTTAAAGTTAGTTTATCCCAGTATTTAAGGTTTAGGTTAAGCCAGAGGTGAGGATTAGGATTGGGTCCTGGGTTAAGGCAAGAGTTAGGATTAGAGTTGAGCGCGGTTCGTGGTTCGAGGTTCTCCAGTTCGAGGCTCGAGTGATTTTGGGCCCTGTTCTAGATCGAACTAGAACTCGAGCTTTTTGCAAAAGCTCGATAGTTCTAGAAACGTTCGAGAACGGTTCTAGCAGCAAAAAACCAGCTAAATCCTAGCTTGGTTTCTGCTGTAATAGTGTAAGTCACTCTGTGAATCACACTATTATGACATTTCAGTGTATAGTGTGCGTGAACAGCGCCTTCAGATCACTGCTGTTTCTATAATGGCGATCGCCATTTTTTTTTTTTTTTTCCTTGTCTTCCTTCCCTAAGCGCGCGCGTGTAGTGGGGCGGGCCAGCATGTCAGCCAATCCCAGACACACACACAGCTAAGTGGACTTTTAGCCAGAGAAGCAACGGCATGTGTGATAGGATGTCCATGTCACATGTCCCTGCATTATAAAACCGGACATTTTCCTCCAGGACGCCATTATCTCTTCTGCGTCTTTGGTGTCAGACATCACTGTCGCAGCTCCGTCCTTTGTCCTATCGCTGATACAGCTGTATGCGCTCCATACACAGCGCTGGACAGCTTAGGGAGAGCACTTTCTAGCAGTCCTTTTAAGGGCTCAAACCGGCAGGGTCAGAGTTAAGGTGACAGGTCCTGAAAACAGCGACAGCGTCTGTGTAGCCAAGGTCAGGGATTTCCTCCCTGCATTTCCGTATTAGGAGGGAATAGAAAGGCAGGCTTCCATTCCTCTACCCAGACCCCACAATCCTGGCACTGTACCCTCCTGTCCTCTGCACACTCCAACTCATTATAACTAAGCCATTATACTAGCAAACACTCAGTGTACCTAGTGGCATCCTAAACGTGGCTATTGGACTTTGCTATAGTCCCACTAGTGCAAAGACATTTGCAGCACCTCTGCCTGCATTGCACACTCCAACTCATTATAACTAAGCCATTATACTAGCAAACACTCAGTGTACCTAGTGGCATCCTAAACGTGGCTATTGGACTTTGCTATAGTCACACTAGTGCAAAGACATTTGCAGAGCGCGTCTGCCTGCATTGCACACTCCAACTCATTATAACTAAGCCATTATACTAGCAAACACTCAGTGTACCTAGTGGCATCCTATACGTGGCTATTGGACTTTGCTATAGTCACACTAGTGCAAAGACATTTGCAGAGCGCGTCTGCCTGCATTGCACACTCCAACTCATTATAACTAAGCCATTATACTAGCAAACACTCAGTGTACCTAGTGGCATCCTATACGTGGCTATTGGACTTTGCTATAGTCACACTAATGCAAAGACATTTGCAGAGCGCGTCTGCCTGCATTGCACACTCCAACTCATTATAACTAAGCCATTATACTAGCAAACACTCAGTGTACCTAGTGGCATCCTATACGTGGCTATTGGACTTTGCTATAGTCACACTAGTGCAAAGACATTTGCAGAGCGCGTCTGCCTGCATTGCACACTCCAACTCATTATAACTAAGCCATTATACTAGCAAACACTCAGTGTACCTAGTGGCATCCTATACGTGGCTATTGGACTTCGCTATAGTCACACTAGTGCAAAGACATTTGCAGAGCGCGTCTGCCTGCATTGCACACTCCAACTCATTATAACTAAGCCATTATACTAGCAAACAGTCAGTGTACCTAGTGGCATCCTATACGTGGCTATTGGACTTTGCTATAGTCACACTAGTGCAAAGACATTTGCAGAGCGCGTCTGCCTGCATTGCACACTCCAACTCATTATAACTAAGCCATTATACTAGCAAACACTCAGTGTAATTAGTGGCATCCTATACGTGGCTATTGGACTTTGCTATAGTCACACTAGTGCAAAGACATTTGCAGAGCGCGTCTGCCTGCATTGCACACTCCAACTCATTATAACTAAGCCATTATACTAGCAAACACTCAGTGTACCTAGTGGCATCCTATACGTGGCTATTGGACTTTGCTATAGTCACACTAGTGCAAAGACATTTGCAGAGCGCGTCTGCCTGCATTGCACACTCCAACTCATTATAACTAAGCCATTATACTAGCAAACACTCAGTGTACCTAGTGGCATCCTATACGTGGCTATTGGACTTTGCTATAGTCACACTAGTGCAAAGACATTTGCAGAGCACGTCTGCCTGCATTGCACACTCCAACTCATTATAACTAAGCCATTATACTAGCAAACACTCAGTGTACCTAGTGGCATCCTATACGTGGCAATTGGACTTTGCTATAGTCACACTAGTGCAAAGACATTTGCAGAGCGCGTCTGCCTGCATTGCACACTCCAACTCATTATAACTAAGCCATTATACTAGCAAACACTCAGTGTACCTAGTGGCATCCTATACGTGGCTATTGGACTTTGCTATAGTCACACTAGTGCAAAGACATTTGCAGAGCGCGTCTGCCTGCATTGCACACTCCAACTCATTATAACTAAGCCATTATACTAGCAAACACTCAGTGTACCTAGTGGCATCCTATACGTGGCTATTGGACTTTGCTATAGTCACACTAGTGCAAAGACATTTGCAGAGCGCGTCTGCCTGCATTGCACACTCCAACTCATTATAACTAAGCCATTATACTAGCAAACACTCAGTGTACCTAGTGGCATCCTATACGTGGCTATTGGACTTTGCTATAGTCACACTAGTGCAAAGACATTTGCAGAGCGCGTCTGCCTGCATTGCACACTCCAACTCATTATAACTAAGCCATTATACTAGCAAACACTCAGTGTACCTAGTGGCATCCTATACGTGGCTATTGGACTTTGCTATAGTCACACTAGTGCAAAGACATTTGCAGAGCGCGTCTGCCTGCATTGCACACTCCAACTCATTATAACTAAGCCATTATACTAGCAAACACTCAGTGTACCTAGTGGCATCCTATACGTGGCTATTGGACTTTGCTATAGTCACACTAGTGCAAAGACATTTGCAGAGCGCGTCTGCCTGCATTGCACACTCCAACTCATTATAACTAAGCCATTATACTAGCAAACACTCAGTGTACCTAGTGGCATCCTATACGTGGCTATTGGACTTTGCTATAGTCACACTAGTGCAAAGACATTTGCAGAGCGCGTCTGCCTGCATTGCACACTCCAACTCATTATAACTAAGCCATTATACTAGCAAACACTCAGTGTACCTAGTGGCATCCTATACGTGGCTATTGGACTTTGCTATAGTCACACTAGTGCAAAGACATTTGCAGAGCGCGTCTGCCTGCATTGCACACTCCAACTCATTATAACTAAGCCATTATACTAGCAAACACTCAGTGTACCTAGTGGCATCCTATACGTGGCTATTGGACTTTGCTATAGTCACACTAGTGCAAAGACATTTGCAGAGCGCGTCTGCCTGCATTGCACACTCCAACTCATTATAACTAAGCCATTATACTAGCAAACACTCAGTGTACCTAGTGGCATCCTATACGTGGCTATTGGACTTTGCTATAGTCACACTACTGCAAAGACATTTGCAGAGCGCGTCTGCCTGCATTGCACACTCCAACTCATTATAACTAAGCCATTATACTAGCAAACACTCAGTGTACCTAGTGGCATCCTATACGTGGCTATTGGACTTTGCTATAGTCACACTAGTGCAAAGACATTTGCAGAGCGCGTCTGCCTGCATTGCACACTCCAACTCATTATAACTAAGCCATTATACTAGCAAACACTCAGTGTACCTAGTGGCATCCTAAACGTGGCTATTGGACTTTGCTATAGTCACACTAGTGCAAAGACATTTGCAGCACCTCTGCCTGCATTGCACACTCCAACTCATTATAACTAAGCCATTCTACTAGCAATTTTTGCTGCCAGTTTAAGGGCCGTAGTTGCTTTGTCAGGGATATTTATTCTTTATTATTCTGCTGTTAATAAAGCTAGACCACCACTGCAATCTACACCACCTCTCAATTTTTACTACCACATTTTCAGTCCAAAATCTTGTCGCAATCAACATGAGTGGCAAAATGACAGATGCTGGTGGAAAGGGGAAGAGGCGTGGTGGAAAAGGCAAAAAAGGTTTTGTCCGTGGGGAAGGTGGCAAAGCTCCATTATCATCTGCTGAAGATAGACCATCTACCAGCAAAAGTAAGATGTCTACTACTTACCGTGGACAATCCGATGTGCTCCCTTTTTTACGGACACGAACAACAGGAACAAAGGTAGATGATGGGCAAAGAAGTAAAATGCTTGAATGGATCTCAAGTGGTCCAACAAGTGCCCTCTCAGCCACTTCAAGTACCGCATCCAAAAAACACCAGTCCTCTGAGTTGTCATCCCAATCAAACTTGCTTTCTCCCAGCTCTGAAGTCTCCATCAGCCCTGCACAGAATGGTGGAACTGAGATGGCTGAGTCTGCAGAGCTGTTCAGTCACACTATAGCCTGGGAATCAGAGGTCTGCTCCCAAGCTACAGTGAGTACAGAACAGGAAATGGTCTGCAGTGATGCCCAGAACCTTTGTGACTCTGATTCAGGCTGTGAGGACCAAGTTTCTGAGCATAATGTTGACCCTTTGTCACAAACTGTAACACCTGTGGTTATAGACAATGAGGAACATACTGATGAAGATGAGACACAGATACCCGATTGGGATGACAACTTAAATATTCGGTCAGGGCAAGAAGAGGCTCGGTCTGAGGGGGAGGGGAGTGCAAACACAACAATTGATGATGAAGTTCTAGATCCCACCTACTGTCAACCCCCAGTCAGGCACTCGAGGAGGTCAACAGAGGCGGTGGAGGAGGATGCAACCGACGACGAAGTTACCTTGCGCCTTCCTGGACAGAGTCAGAGCACTGGTAGCATGTCTACAACAGCATCCTCAGCCACCACTCTGCCTCTGAGCATTATTCGGGGTGGATCAACAGGTCGCTTGGCCTCTAAGCCTTGCCTAGCCTGGTCCTTTTTTGACATAGAAAAAGATCGCCCAAATTATGTGATCTGTAAACTTTGTCATGATTCTCTTAGTAGAGGTCAAAACCTCAGCAGTTTGACAACTTCTTCCATGAATCGTCACATGAATAAATATCATAGGTCCCGGTGGGAAGCTCACCGTGCTGCAATGCGGCCTAGCGGAGCGAACCATCCACCGCCTGCCCCTTCCAGTGCATCCGCGCGCTCTTCATCTTCTAGGACTGTGGGGACAGCTGTCACACCTGTTTTTCCACCCACAACTTCCACCACTGTAACCGCAACAGGCAGTTTGCTTGGTAGGTCGTCAGTTGTTTTGGAAGGGGAAACAAGTGAGTGTGTACAGCTCTCTCAGACATCGATAGCACCAACTTTGGATGAAGGCAACATCATGTCTCCGCCTGCACTTTCCTCACAAACCTGCATTTTTCCAGGGACACCCTACTCAACACCGTCTACACACAGCAGCCAGATCTCTGTCCCTCAGATGTGGACAAATAAAAGGCCATTTCCTGCGACCCATGACAAAGCTAAGAGGTTGACTCTATCCCTCTGTAAGCTGTTGGCTACAGAAATGCTGCCTTTCCGCCTAGTGGACACACAGGATTTTAGAGACCTTATGTCTGTCGCTGTGCCCCAGTACCAGATGCCTAGTCGCCACTACTTTTCTAAGAAAGGTGTGCCCGCGCTACACCAGCATGTCGCACACAACATCACCGCTTCATTGAGAAACTCTGTGTGTGAACGGGTGCATTTCACCACCGATACTTGGACCAGTAAGCATGGACAGGGACGTTACATGTCGCTCACTGGGCACTGGGTAACTATGGTGATAGATGGTGAAGGGTCTGCTGCACAAGTCTTGCCGTCCCCACGACTTGTGTGTCAATCCTCTGTCTGTCCAAGTTCCGCCACTGCTTCTGCATCCTCCACCTCATCTGGGTCCTCCACCTCCGCCCCAAGCCTGCCTGGTCAGGCCACCAGCGTTCTCACTGCGCAGAAAGAATCACCCACCCCTCATTACTATGCAGCAGAGCGCAACGGCATCAGGCGGTCTTTAGCTTGACATGTCTTGGGAATAAGAGTCACACAGCTGAGGAGTTGTGGTCAGCTCTGCGGTCCGAGTTTAATAAATGGTTGTCTCCACTCAACCTGCAGCCTGGTAAGGCCGTGTGCGACAATGCTGCAAACCTGGGTGCGGCCCTTCGTCTGGGCAAGGTGACACACGTACCTTGTATGGCTCACGTGTTGAACCTTGTCGTGCAGCAATTTTTAACACAGTATCCCGGCCTAGATGGCCTTCTGAACAGGGCACGAAAACTGTCTGCTCACTTCCGCCGGTCAAGCGCCGCAGCTGAGCGACTTGCATCGCTCCAGAAGTCTTTCGGCCTGCCGGTTCATCGCCTGAAATGCGATGTGGCGACACGCTGGAATTCAACTCTCCACATGTTACAGCGACTGTGGCAGCACCGCCGTGCCCTGGTGCAATACGTCATGACGTATAGCCTGGGCCAACGAGATGCAGAGGTGGGGCAGATCACCCTGATGGAGTGGTCTCAGATCAAGGACCTATGCACCCTTCTGCACAGTTTCGACATGGCAACGAATATTTTTAGCGCTGACAATGCCATTATCAGCATGACGATTCCAGTCATTTACATGCTGGAACACACGCTAAACACTATTCGGAGTCAGGGGGTGGGACAACAGGAAGGGGATGAACTACAGGAGGATTCATATGCGCAAGACACAACAACATCACCAAGGTCCAGACGTTCATCATCACCAAGGCGCCAGGCATGGCAGCATGGGGGACAGGGATCAACAAGGGCGCATGGTAGCAGGCGAGATGTTGAGGAAGGTGCAGGAGGACATGAAGAAATGGAGGACGAACTGTCCATGGACATGGAAGACTCAGCAGATGAGGGAGACCTTGGTCAAATTTCAGTTGAAAGATGTTGGGGGGAGATGTCAGAGGAAGAAAGAACGGTTAGCACCTCTATGCCACAAACACAGCGTGGACTTGGTCCGCATGGCTGCGCAAGACACATGAGTGCCTTCTTGTTGCACGACCTCCAACATGACCCTCGTATTGTCAAAATTAGAAGTGATGATGACTACTGGCTTGCCACACTATTAGATCCCCGGTACAAGTCCAAATTTTGTGACATAATTCCAGCCATAGAAAGGGACGCACGTATGCAAGAGTATCAGCAGAAGCTGTTACTCGATCTTAGATCCGCTTTTCCACCAAACAACCGTGCAGGTGCAGGGAGTGTATCTCCCAGTTGTAACTTGACAAACATGGGACGGTCTCGTCATCTTCAACAGTCTACACGTACCAGTAGGACCGTATCTGGTGCTGGTAACAGCAATTTTATGGAATCTTTTCATAATTTTTTTAGAGCCTCCTTTGCAAGGCCACCAGAGACAACAAGTCTGACACATAGTCAACGGCTGGAGAGGATGATACAGGAGTATCTCCAAATGAACATCGATGCCATGACTTTGCAAATGGAGCCTTGCTCCTTTTGGGCTTCAATTCTCGAAAAATGGCCAGAGCTCTCAACTTACGCCTTGGAGATTTTGTCGTGTCCAGCTGCCAGCGTTGTCTCTGAACGTGTCTTCAGTGCTGCTGGGTGTGTGCTGACAGATAAGCGCACGCGTCTGTCCAGTGACAATGTGGACAGACTGACGTTCATCAACATGAACAAGTCATGGATCCAGAAGGAATTTACAACCCCTGTGTCATCCTGGGGAGAGTAAATGCTTGTGGAATTGGAATGTGCTTGATGCAAATCTAGCTGTGAAGTGTACAACTAGGGCACAAGTGCTGCCACTGAATGGGTGGGTGTGTGTGGGGCACAATTTTTGGAAAAAAAAGGGAGACTCCGCTTGGAGTAACCCTTGCTTACATTGTTTTTAAAAGAAGCCAAGATGAACAAGTCATGGTTCAGCAAAGACTTTATCTACCTACCCCGGTGTCATGCTGGGGACGGTTAATTATGGCGTATTTTTGAATGTGCTTGATGCAAATCTAAACATCCTGTTTGCAACTAGGGCCCCATTGCTGCCACTGATGGGGTGGGTGTCTGTGTGGCCCAATTTTTGGAAAAAAGGGAGACTCCGCTTGGAGTAACCCTTGCTTGCTGTGTTTTTAAAAGAAGCCAAGATGAACAGAGCTGGGATCAGGAAAGACTTTGCTACCTACCCTGGTGTCATCCTGGGGACGGTTAATTATGGCGTATTTTTGAATGTGCTTGATGCAAATCAAAACATCCTGTTTGCAACTAGGGCCCAAGTGCTGCCACTGATGGGGTGGGTGTCTGTGTGGCCCAATTTTTGGAAAAAAGGGAGACTCCGCTTGGAGTAACCCTTGCTTGCTGTGTTTTTAAAAGAAGCCAAGATGAACAGAGCTGGGATCAGGAAAGACTTTGCTACCTACCCTGGTGTCATCCTGGGGACGGTTAATTATGGCGTATTTTTGAATGTGCTTGATGCAAATCTAGCTGTGAAGTGTACAACTAGGGCACAAGTGCTGCCACTGAATGGGTGGGTGTGTGTGGGGCACAATTTTTGGAAAAAAAGGGAGACTCCGCTTGGAGTAACCCTTGCTTGCTGTGTTTTTAAAAGAAGCCAAGATGAACAGAGCTGGGATCAGGAAAGACTTTGCTACCTACCCTGGTGTCATCCTGGGGACGGTTAATTATGGCGTATTTTTGAATGTGCTTGATGCAAATCTAGCTGTGAAGTGTACAACTAGGGCACAAGTGCTGCCACTGAATGGGTGGGTGTGTGTGGGGCACAATTTTTGGAAAAAAAGGGAGACTCCGCTTGGAGTAACCCTTGCTTACATTGTTTTTAAAAGAAGCCAAGATGAACAAGTCATGGTTCAGCAAAGACTTTATCTACCTACCCCGGTGTCATGCTGGGGACGGTTAATTATGGCGTATTTTTGAATGTGCTTGATGCAAATCTAAACATCCTGTTTGCAACTAGGGCCCAAGTGCTGCCACTGATGGGGTGGGTGTCTGTGTGGCCCAATTTTTGGAAAAAAGGGAGACTCCGCTTGGAGTAACCCTTGCTTGCTGTGTTTTTAAAAGAAGCCAAGATGAACAGAGCTGGGATCAGGAAAGACTTTGCTACCTACCCTGGTGTCATCCTGGGGACGGTTAATTATGGCGAATTTTTGAATGTGCTTGATGCAAATCTAGCTGTGAAGTGTACAACTGGGGCACAACTGCTGCCACTGAATGGGTGGGTGTGTGTGGGGCCCAATTTTTGGAGAAAAGGGAGACTCCGCTTGGAGTCACCTTGCGGTGTTTTACATGACTTTAGAAGGGCGTGCCATGCCTATATCTGTGTCTCCTCCTCTTTTTCCTTGTCCAGCTCTTTTGTTTTTGCATAAGTATATGTCCTTGTCACTTTCCCATGTGTTTGTGTTGTGTTGTGAGTTGTTTGTCACCTTTTGGACACCTTTGAGGGTGTTTTCTAGGTGTTTTTCTGTGTTTGTGATTGCCTGCCATTGTTTCCTATGCAGATCGAGTTCGGTTCGTCGAACGTTCGACGAGCCGAACTCGAACGGGACCTCCGTTCGGCGAACCGACCTCGAGCCGAACCGGGACCGGTTCGCTCATCTCTAGTTAGGATGAGACCATGGGTTAGGAATAGAGTTAAAACAGGAGTTAGGGTCAGACCAGGAGCTAGAAATAGGGTTAGTCCAGCAGTTAAAGTTAGGTTATCCCAGAATTTAAGGTTTAGGTTAAGCCAGAGGTGAGGATTAGGGTTGGGTTCTTAGTTCAGGCTAGGGTTAGGGTTACACCATGGGTTAGGGATAGAGTTAAAGCAGGAAATAATTTCAGACCAGGGGCTAGAAATATCAGTAAGCTAGCAGTTAAACTTAGGTTAAGCCAGAATTTAAGGTTTAGGTTAAGCCAGAGGTGAGGATTAGGGTTGGGTCCTGGGTTAAGGCTAGGGTTAGGGTGAGACCATGGGTTAGGAATAGAGTTAAAACAGGAGTTAGGGTCAGACCAGGAGCTAGAAATAGGGTTAGTCCAGCAGTTAAAGTTAGGTTATCCCAGAATTTAAGGTTTAGGTTAAGCCAGAGGTGAGGATTAGGGTTGGGTTCTTAGTTCAGGCTAGGGTTAGGGTTACACCATGGGTTAGGGATAGAGTTAAAGCAGGAAATAATTTCAGACCAGGGGCTAGAAATATCAGTAAGCTAGCAGTTAAACTTAGGTTAAGCCAGAATTTAAGGTTTAGGTTAAGCCAGAGGTGAGGATTAGGGTTGGGTCCTGGGTTAAGGCTAGGGTTAGGGTGAGACCATGGGTTAGGAATAGAGTTAAAACAGGAGTTAGGGTCAGACCAGGAGCTAGAAATAGGGTTAGTCCAGCAGTTAAAGTTAGGTTATCCCAGAATTTAAGGTTTAGGTTAAGCCAGAGGTGAGGATTAGGGTTGGGTTCTTAGTTCAGGCTAGGGTTAGGGTTACACCATGGGTTAGGGATAGAGTTAAAGCAGGAAATAATTTCAGACCAGGGGCTAGAAATATCAGTAAGCTAGCAGTTAAACTTAGGTTAAGCCAGAATTTAAGGTTTAGGTTAAGCCAGAGGTGAGGATTAGGGTTGGGTCCTGGGTTAAGGCTAGGGTTAGGGTGAGACCATGGGTTAGGAATAGAGTTAAAACAGGAGTTAGGGTCAGACCAGGAGCTAGAAATAGGGTTAGTCCAGCAGTTAAAGTTAGGTTATCCCAGAATTTAAGGTTTAGATTTGGGTTAGGCCAGACGTGAGGATGAGGGATGAGTCCTGGGTTAAGGCTAGGGTTAGGGTTAGACCATGGGTTAGGAATAGAGTAAAAACTGGAGTTAGTTTAAAACTATGGGCTAGAAATAGGGTTAGTCCAGTAGTTTAACCTAGGTTAAGCCAGAATTTAAGGTTTAGGTTAAGACAGAGGTGAGGATTAGGGTTGGGTCCTGGTTTTAAGGCTAGGGTTAGGGTTAGACTATGGGTTAGTAATAGAGTAAAAACAGGAGTTCGGGTCAGACCACGAGCTAGAAATAGGGTTAGTCCAGCAGTTAAAGTTAGGTTATCCCAGTATTTAAGGTTTAGGTTAAGCCAGAGGTGAGGATTAGGATTGGGTCCTGGGTTAAGGCTAGGGTTAGGGTGAGACCATGGGTTAGGCATAGAGTTAAAACAGGAGTTAGGGTCAGACCAGGAGCTAGAAATAGGGGTAGTCCAGCAGTTAAAGTTAGGTTATCCCAGAATTTAAGGTTTAGGTTAAGCCAGAGGTGAGGATTAGGATTGGGTCCTGGGTTAGGCTAGGGTAAGGGTTAGACCATGGGTTAGGAATAGAGTTAAAACAGGAGTTAGGGTCAGACCAGGAGCTAGAAACAGGGTTAGTCCAGCAGTTAAAGTTAGGTTATCCCAGATTTTAAGGTTTAGGTTAAGTCAGAGGTGAGGATTAGGGTTGGGTCCTTAGTTTAGGCTAGGGTTAGGGTTACACCATGGGTTAGGGATAGAGTTAAAGCAGGAATTAATTTCAGACCAGGGGCTAGAAATAGCAGTAAGCTAGCAGTTAAACTTAGGTTAAGCCAGAATTTAAGGTTTAGGTTAAGCCAGAGGTGAGGATTAGGGTTGGGTCCTGGGTTAAGGCTAGGGTTAGGGTGAGACCATGGGTTAGTAATAGAGTAAAAACAGGAGTTCGGGTCAGACCACGAGCTAGAAATAGGGTTAGTCCAGCAGTTAAAGTTAGGTTATCCCAGAATTTAAGGTTTAGGTTAAGCCAGAGGTGAGGATTAGGATTGGGTCCTGGGTTAAGGCTAGGGTTAGGGTTAGACCATGGGTTAGGGATAGAGTTAAAACAGGAGTTAGGGTCAGACCAGGAGCTAGAAATAGGGTTAGTCCAGCAGTTAAAGTTAGGTTATCCCAGAATTTAAGGTTTAGGTTAAGCCAGAGGTGAGGATTAGGGTTGGGTTCTTAGTTCAGGCTAGGGTTAGGGTTACACCATGGGTTAGGGATAGAGTTAAAGCAGGAATTAATTTCAGACCAGGGGCTAGAAATATCAGTAAACTAGCAGTTAAACTTAGGTTAAGCCAGAATTTAAGGTTTAGGTTAAGCCAGAGGTGAGGATTAGGGTTGGGTCCTGGGTTAAGGCTAGGGTTAGGGTGAGACCATGGGTTAGTAATAGAGTAAAAACAGGAGTTCGGGTCAGACCACGAGCTAGAAATAGGGTTAGTCCAGCAGTTAAAGTTAGGTTATCCCAGTATTTAAGGTTTAGGTTAAGCCAGAGGTGAGGATTTGGATTGGGTCCTGGGTTAAGGCTAGGGTTAGGGTGAGACCATGGGTTAGGAATAGAGTTAAAACAGGAGTTAGGGTCAGACCAGGAGCTAGAAATAGGGTTAGTCTAGCAGTTAAAGTTAGGTTATCCCAGAATTTAAGGTTTAGGTTAAGCCAGAGGTGAGGATTAGGATCGGGTCCTGGGTTAAGGCTAGGGTTAGGGTTAGACCATGGGTTAGGAATAGAGTTAAAACAGGAGTTAGGGTCAGACCAGGGGCTAGAAATAGGGTTAGTCCAGCAGTTAAACTTAGGGTAAGCCAGAATTTAAGGTTTAGGTTAAGCCAGAGGAGAGGATTAGGGTTAAATCCTGGGTTAAGGCTAAGGTTAGGGTTACACCATGGGTTAGGAATAAAGTTAAAGCGCGAGTTAGGGTCAGACCACGAGCTAGAAAGAGGGTTAGTCCAGCAGTTAAACTTAGGTTAAGCCAGAATTTAATGTTTAGGTTAAGCCAGAGGTGAGGATTAGGGTTGGGTCATGGGTTACGGCTAGGGTTAGGGTTAGACCATGTGTTAAGAATAGAGCTAAAGCACGAGTTAGGGTCAGACCAGGGGCTAGAAATAGGGTTAGTCCAGCAGTTAAACTTAGGTTAAGCCAGAATTTAAGGTTTAGGTTAAGCCAGAGGTGAGGATTAGGGTTGGGTCTTGGGATTCGGCTAGGGTTAGGGTTAGACAATGGGTTAGGAATAGAGATGAGCGAACCGGCCGTTGTTCGGCTCGAGTTCGGTTCGTCGAACGGAGGTCTCGTTCGAGTTCAGTTCGGCGAACGTTCGACGAACCGAACTCGAACCAATAGGATATAATGGGAGGCAATCACAAACACATAAAAACGCATTATAAATGTACACATACAGTTAATAAACATTGCCATAACACTTATCGGTCCCCGCGATCCCTCCTGCACTCTGTCTCCTGCCGCTATTCCATCCGATGATCGCTGAATCCTCCCGGTGACCAGCACTGCCAGCAGTGATGCAGGACCTATCGTTACGTCAAAATAGCCATGTGACCAGTCACGTGGCTATTATCTCATTGGCTACAGACTGGTCACATGAATATGATGCGTCATATAGGACCTGTCATTGCACTCTCCAGTACACGGTGCACATTTGTGTATCGCCGTGTACCGGCGACATGCTCTAGCACACGGTCGACTCCCCGTTCTGTTAGGGACCGGCTGACACAGCCAGTCATTAACATAGATCACCGTTGCAATAGCAACGCAGTTAGCGGTGACGTCACTGCTAACCGCGGCTCCGGGAGCACCGTTGCTATGGTAACGCGTCTGTCATCATTACCGCTGTTACCGCTGACAGCCAGCAGCACTGATCACTCACGGAGTGAAGGCTGCACAGGAAGCAGCGTCTTCCCCCATGCAGCAGTGATGGAGCAGAGCTGCATTTGTTGAACGAGAAAGACAGAAGACCATGGATCGTGGAGGGCTGACAGGGGGTAATAAATATGGAGTCTCTAATGTGTCTGTGTATTTATTTCTATTAAAGTATTTTTTCTCTGTGTGGTGTCTTTTTTTAACCCTTTATTGGAGATTCTTAATGGCCGTGTCAAACGTGCCTGACATTAAGAATCTCTGGCATAGTACTAGCTAGTAAAACAAAGCTAGTATTAACTCATTATTACCCAACAAGCCACCCGGCTTTCATAGAAGCGCCATTTTCTGTGGCGGCTGCGGACTGCAATTCGCAGCAGAGGCGCCCAGAAACCTCGGGCTAACCTGTGCTGCGGATTCCAATCCCCAGCTGCCTAGTTGTACCCGGCTGGACACAAAAATGGGGCGAAGCTCACGTCATTTGTTTATTAATTATTTCATGAAATAAGTGAAATAATTAAAAAAAACGGGCTTCCCTATATTTTTGGTTCCCAGCCGGGTACAAATAGGCAACTGGGGGTTGGAGGCAGCCCGTGGCTGCCTGCTGTACCTGGCTAGCATACAAAAATATGGCAAAGCCCACGTCATTTTTTTGGTGGGCAAAAAACTTCTGCATACAGTCCTGGATGGAGTATGCTGAGCCTTGTAGTTCTGCAGCTGCTGTCTGATCTTCTCCATACAGACAGACAGCAGCTGCAGAACTACAAGGCTCAGCATACTCCATCCAGAACTGTATGCAGAAGTTTTTTGCCCCCTGAAAAAATTATGTGGGCTTCGCCATATTTTTGTATGCTAGCCAGGTACAGCAGGCAGGTACGGCTGCCCCCAACCCCCAGTTACCTATTTGTACCCGGCTGGAAACCAAAAATAAAGGGAAGCCCCTTTTTTATTACTTCGTGAATTTCTGTGCATGCGGCAGCATCTATTGTGAAGGAGAGGGCCGTGGGGAGATCAACGCTGCACAGATACCGTGGGACACCGGGGAACACCGGTGGGGTTATAGGGGGTGACCTGGCAGGGCCTGGAGAGGAGTTTTCTGTCGCATGTGTCATGGCACATGCGACAGAAATCAGAGGAGTAGGGTGAATGCAGCCGGCGTGCTGCTGTGCGCGCTGCCATTCTGGATTTCTGGGAGGGCATCAGGGGGGGCACTTTGGCGACACCGGGGGACCGGAGGGGACCGGGGAGGAGATTTATCATGTTTGTTCATGCCAGATGGGAGATAAATAATTGTTTACCGACGCTGTCATTTACTGTAACGTGATCATCGGTGTACTGTGTATACCTGTGATCACGTGAGCGAGGACCGGAAAAATTATCCTGAATCATGATCTCCATGGTCTCAGCTAGCCCTGAAACCCCGGTGATTTTCTGACGCTGGGGGGCGTTATTCACTTATTTCTGCCTGCTGTTTATAAACGGCAGATCAGAATAAGGCTACATTAACACGACCGATCCATTTTTGCGGTCTGCAAAAAACAGTCCGTTTTTTTTCACGGGTGCATCCGTGTGGCATCCGTTTCCGTTCCGTAGACGGTCCGTATGTCATCTGTTTGTCATCCGTGTGCCTTCCGTTTTTTTTGTGTACTGCAAAAAAACTAAAGGAGGGTAAATGCATAAATTTACCCAGGATCCATAGCTTCATCCTACATGAGGCGGTCACATGTTCACTCCAGTGCCATTTTCTACTGCTTTTCACAGCGTAGAGCGCTCTGGTGATTTTATTGTGCTTGTGCACTTCATATCAGTCTTTTCTGTCATTATAATGGCAGAAAGACACATAATGTCCCACTCTCCTGCATTTTTTAATTTTGCACCCTTTGGTGCCTTTCATGTGGCACTAAGGGGTGCTTAGCTTTGTACTTAGCCAAAAAAATGAAAAAAAAAATGACGTAGGGTTCCCCCTATTTTTGTAGCCAGCTAGGGTAAAGCAGATGGCTGCAGCCTGCAGACCACAGCTGGCAACCTCACCTTGGCTGGTAATCCAAAACTGAGGGCACCCCACGCTGTTATTTTAAATTAAATAAACCACGTAGGGGTCCCCCCAAAATTGGATGACCAGCCAAGGTAAAGCAGACAGCTGGGGTCTGATATTCTCAGACTAGGGAGGTCCATGGTTATTGGACTCTCCCCAGCCTAAAATTAGCAGGCCGCAGCCGCCCCAGAAGTGGCGCATCCATTAGATGTGCCAATCCTGGTGCTTTGCCCCAGCTCATCCCGCGCCCTGGTGCGGTGGCAAACGGGGTAATATATGGGGTTAATACCAGATGTGTAAAGTCACCTGGCATCAAGCCCTGGGGTTGGTGAGGTCAGGCGTCTATCAGATACCCGACATCACCAACCCAGTCAGTAAAAAAAAAAATAGACGACAAACACATTTTTATTTGAAAAAACACTCCCCAATACATTCCCTCTTTAACCAATTTATTAGAAAGAAAAACAAATCCAGGTCTGGTGTAATCCAAGGGGTTGCTATGACGATCCACACTGTCCCAGTCAATGAAGAGCAGGATGTTCCCCATTGGCTGGGAGAGCAGTGCAGTGACCTGAGCTAACATCAATGGGTCAGCCCAGGTCACTGCAGGGGATGACAAGTGCTGCTGTCAGCGAGGTACATTACCTGCGCTGATCTCCTGCACTGCTGACAGCACCTGTCACTGAGTTCAATGACCGCCGCCTTCACAGCCAAGTATCGCGAGCGGCCCGTGACGTCACCGATAGTATGTCTCGGGTCGGAAGCGAGAGAAGGTGATGTGACAAGCGGCGGCCATGGAGGACAGTGACAGCGCTGAGGTCGGGACTTCATCACCGCAGGTAAGCCGAGCAGTAGCATGTGTGCAGAGTGCAGGTGGGTAGAGCCATGTGTGCTGGCGGCGGAGTGCGAAGTGAGTGGCGCTGAGGACGTCAGTGTCGTGGACTGCTTGGCTGGGGACAGGTGAGTGTGAGTGTGTGTGTGTGTGTGTGTTTACATGCCGTGTGCAGGAGGGGGCGGAGTGAGCTGAGCGGGGAAGTGTGGGCTTCCTGCACGTAACTAGGATAAACATCGGGTTACTAACCAAAGCGCTTTGCTTGGATACCCGATTTTTATCTTGGTTACCAGCTTCTGGCAGGCTGCCAGCGATGGCTCCTGCACACTGTAGCTGTAAAAATCCCTGCTTTTTGCTGCTAGAACGGTTCTCGAATGTATCTAGAACTATCGAGCTTTAGCAAAAAGCTCGAGTTCTAGTTCGATCTAGAAGAGCCCCCAAAATCACTCGAACCGCGAACTGGAGAACCTCGAACCGCGAACCGTTCTCAACTCTAGTTAGGAATACAGTTAAAATAGGAGTTAGCAACAAAAAGAGAACAATGTCAGAACAACAGAAAGGGGCCTGGCTGTATCCTGTACAAACAAAAAAATATGAGGTTTTTGTTGGTATTTATGGCCATAAAATGTAAGCCTACACGCTCGTCACGGGACCTTATTTCTGTAGGTCTCTACACTAAATATAAAAATAGCAACAAAAAGAGGACAATGTCCTCCAAAAAATTAAGTATTACTCACAGCAAGTTGGGCTCCAGTGTGTACATCACCCAGGCCAAAAGCTAATGCTCTACCAGGATACAGCTAAACCCCCACTAATGTGGAAGCATCACAGGTGCTGGAGAAGCAGATCACACACACACCTCCATAAAATGGAGGGGAGGCGAATGCTAGATGATAAAACTGCACACTAGTGGCTTGCATAGAGCGCTGTTCACATGCAGATGGCACAGTCACAAACCCGCAGCCTATTAGGTGAGGCCCTTCTATTAGATCAGGCGGGCTGCCAAGCCGTACCCCACTTTGTATCATGCAAGCCACTAGTGTGCAGTTTTATCATCTAGCATTCGCCTCCCCTCCATTTTATGGAGGTGTGTGTGTGATCTGCTTCTCCTGCACTTGTGATGCTTGCACATTAGTGGGGGTTTAGCTGTATCCTGGTAGAGCATTAGCTTTTGGCCTGGGCGATGTACACACTGCAGCCCAACTTGCTGTGAGTAAAATAGGAGTTAGTGTCAGACCAGGAGCTAGAAATAGAGTTAGTCCAGCAGTTAAAGTTAGGTTATCCAAGTATTTAAGGTTTAGGTTAAGTCAGAGGTGAGAATTAGGGTTGGGTCCTGGGTTAAGGCTAGGGTTAGGGTTAGAGAATGGGTTAGTAATAGAGTTAAAACAGGAGTTAGGGTCAGACCAGGAGCTAGAAATAGGGTTAGTCCAGCAGTTAAAGTTAGGTTATCCCACAATTTAAGGTTTAGGTTTGGGTTAGGCCAGAGGTAAGGATTAGGGATGAGTCCTGGGTTAAGGCTAGGGTTTGGGTTACACCATGGGTTAAGAATAGATTAAAAACAGGAGTTAGTTTAAAACAAGGGGCTAGAAATAGGGTTAGTCCAGCAGTTTAACCTAGGTTAAGCCAGAATTTAAAGTTTAGGTTAAGTTAGAGGTGAGGATTAGGCTTGGGTCCTGGGTTAAGGCTAGGATTAGGGTTAGACCATGGGTTAGGAATAGAGTTAAAGCAGGAGTTAGGGTCCGACCAGGGGCTAGAAATAGGGTTAGTCCAGCAGTTAAATCAGAAATAAAGGTTTAGGTTAAGCCAGAGGTGAGGATTAGGGTTGGGTCATGGGATAGTAATAGAGTTAAAACAGGAGTTAGCGTCAGACCAGGAGCTAGAAATAGAGTTAGTCTTGCAGTTAAAATTAGGTTATCCCAGAATTTAAGGTTTAGGTTTGGGTTAGGCCAGAGGTGAGGATTAGGGTTGAGTCCTGAGTTAAGGCTAGGGTTAGGTTTACACCATGGGTTAGGAATAGAGTTAAAGCAGGAGTTAGGGTCAGACCAGGGACTAGAAATAGGGTTAATCCAGCAGATAAACTTAGGTTAAGCCAAAATTTAAGGTTTAGGTTAAGCCGGAGGTGAAGATTAGGGATGAGTCCTGGGTTAAGGCTAGGGTTAGGGTTAGACCATGGGTTAGGAATAGACTAAAAACAGGAGTTAGTTTAAAATTAAGGGCTAGAAATAGGGTTAGTCCAGCAGTTTAACCTAGGTTTAGCCAGAATTTAAGGTTTAGGTTAAGTTAGAGGTGAGGATTAGGGTTGGGTCCTGGGTTAAGGCTAGGATTAGGGTTACACCATGGGTTAGGAAAAGAGTTAAAGGAGGAGTTAGGGTCAGACCAGGAGCTAGAAATAAGTTTTGTCCAGCAGATAAAGTTAGGTTATCCCAGTCTTTAATGTTTAGGTTAAGTCAGAGGTGAGGATTAGGGTTGGGTCCTTGGTTCAGGCTAGGGTTATGGTTACACCATGGGTTAGAGATTAGAGATGAGCGAACCGGTCCCAGTTCGGCTCGAGGTCGGTTCGCCGAACGGACCTCCCGTTCGAGTTCGGCTCGTCGAACGTTCGACGAACCGAACTCGAACTGCATAGGAAACAATGGCAGGCAATCACAAACACAGTAAAACACCTAGAAAACACCCTCAAAGGTGTCCAAAAGGTGACAAACAACTCAAACACATTGGAAAGTGACAAGGACATATACTCATGCGAAAACAAAACAGCTGGACAAGGAAAAAGAGGAGGACACACAGATATAGGCATGGCACGCCATTCTAAAATCATGTAAAACACCGCAAGGTGACTCCAAGCATAGTCTCCCTTTTTTTCCAAAAATTGGGCCCCACACCCACCCACCCATTCAGTGGCAGCAGTTGGGCCCCAGTTGTACAATTCACAGCTAGATTTGCAGCAAGCACATTCAAAAATACGCCATTCTTATCCGTCCCCAGGATGACACCGGGGTAGGTAGCAAAGTCTTTCCTGATCCCAGCTCTGTTCATCTTGGCTTCTTTTAAAAACACAGCAAGCAAGGGTTACTCCAAGCGGAGTCTCCCTTTTTTTCCAAAAATTGGGCCCCACACACACCCACCCATTCAGTGGCAGCACTTGTGCCCTAGTTGTACACTTCACAGCTAGATTTGCATCAAGCACATTCAAAAATACGCCATAATTAACCGTCCCCAGCATGACACCGGGGTAGGTAGCAAAGTCTTTCCTGATCCCAGCTCTGTTTATCTTGGCTTCTTTTAAAAACACAGCAAGCAAGGGTTACTCCAAGCGGAGTCTCCCTTTTTTTCCAAAAATTGTGCCCCACACACACCCACCCATTCAGTGGCAGCACTTGTGCCCTAGTTGTACACTTCACAGCTAGATTTGCATCAAGCACATTCCAAAATACGCCATTCTTATCCGTCCCCAGGATGACACCGGGGTAGGTAGCAAAGTCTTTCCTGATCCCAGCTCTGTTCATCTTGGCTTCTTTTAAAAACAATGTAAGCAAGGGTTACTCCAAGCGGAGTCTCCCTTTTTTTCCAAAAATTGTGCCCCACACACACCCACCCATTCAGTGGCAGCACTTGTGCCCTAGTTGTACACTTCACAGCTAGATTTGCATCAAGCACATTCAAAAATACGCCATTCTTATCCGTCCCCAGAATGACACCGGGGTAGGTAGATAAAGTCTTTGCTGACCCATGACTTGTTCATCTTGGCTTCTTTTAAAAACAATGTAAGCAAGGGTTACTCCAAGCGGAGTCTCCCTTTTTTTCCAAAAATTGGGCCCCACACACACCCACCCATTCAGTGGCAGCACTTGTGCCCTTGTTGTACACTTCACAGCTAGATTTGCATCAAGCACATTCCAAAATACGCCATAATTAACCGTCCCCAGCATGACACCGGGGTAGGTAGCAAAGTCTTTCCTGATCCCAGCTCTGTTCATCTTGGCTTCTTTTAAAAACACAGCAAGCAAGGGTTACTCCAAGCGGAGTCTCCCTTTTTTCCAAAAATTGGGCCACACAGACACCCACCCCATCAGTGGCAGCACTTGGGCCCTAGTTGCAAACAGGATGTTTTGATTTGCATCAAGCACATTCAAAAATACGCCATTCTTATCCGTCCCCAGGATGACACCGGGGTAGGTAGCAAAGTCTTTCCTGATCCCAGCTCTGTTCATCTTGGCTTCTTTTAAAAACACAGCAAGCAAGGGTTACTCCAAGCGGAGTCTCCCTTTTTTTCCAAAAATTGGGCCCCACACACCCACCCATTCAGTGGCAGCACTTGTGCCCTAGTTGTACACTTCACAGCTACATTTGCATCAAGCACATTCAAAAATACGCCATTCTTATCCGTCCCCAGGATGACACCGGGGTAGGTAGCAAAGTCTTTCCTGATCCCAGCTCTGTTCATCTTGGCTTCTTTTAAAAACACAGCAAGCAAGGGTTACTCCAAGCGGAGTCTCCCTTTTTTTCCAAAAATTGTGCCCCACACACACCCACCCATTCAGTGGCAGCACTTGTGCCCTAGTTGTACACTTCACAGCTAGATTTGCATCAAGCACATTCAAAAATACGCCATTCTTATCCGTCCCCAGGATGACACCGGGGTAGGTAGATAAAGTCTTTGCTGACCCATGACTTGTTCATCTTGGCTTCTTTTAAAAACAATGTAAGCAAGGGTTACTCCAAGCGGAGTCTCCCTTTTTTTCCAAAAATTGGGCCCCACACACACCCACACATTCAGTGGCAGCACTTGTGCCCTTGTTGTACACTTCACAGCTAGATTTGCATCAAGCACATTCCAAAATACGCCATAATTAACCGTCCCCAGCATGACACCGGGGTAGTTAGCAAAGTCTTTCCTGATCCCAGCTCTGTTCATCTTGGCTTCTTTTAAAAACACAGCAAGCAAGGGTTACTCCAAGCGGAGTCTCCCTTTTTTCCAAAAATTGGGCCACACAGACACCCACCCCATCAGTGGCAGCACTTGGGCCCTAGTTGCAAACAGGATGTTTTGATTTGCATCAAGCACATTCAAAAATACGCCATTCTTATCCGTCCCCAGGATGACACCGGGGTAGGTAGCAAAGTCTTTCCTGATCCCAGCTCTGTTCATCTTGGCTTCTTTTAAAAACACAGCAAGCAAGGGTTACTCCAAGCGGAGTCTCCCTTTTTTTTCAAAAATTGAGCCCCACACACCCACCCATTCAGTGGCAGCACTTGTGCCCTAGTTGTACACTTCACAGCTACATTTGCATCAAGCACATTCAAAAATACGCCATTCTTATCCGTCCCCAGGATGACACCGGGGTAGGTAGCAAAGTCTTTCCTGATCCCAGCTCTGTTCATCTTGGCTTCTTTTAAAAACACAGCAAGCAAGGGTTACTCCAAGCGGAGTCTCCCTTTTTTTCCAAAAATTGTGCCCCACACACACCCACCCATTCAGTGGCAGCACTTGTGCCCTAGTTGTACACTTCACAGCTAGATTTGCATCAAGCACATTCAAAAATACGCCATTCTTATCCGTCCCCAGGATGACACCGGGGTAGGTAGATAAAGTCTTTGCTGATCCCAGCTCTGTTCATCTTGGCTTCTTTTAAAAACAATGTAAGCAAGGGTTACTCCAAGCGGAGTCTCCCTTTTTTCCAAAAATTGGGCCCCACACAGACACCTTATCAGTGGCAGCACTTGTGCCCTAGTTGCAAACAGGATGTTTTGATTTGCATCAAGCACATTCCAAATCAACAAGCATTTACTCTCCCCAGGATGACACAGGGGTAGTAAATTCCTTCTGGATCCATGACTTGTTCATTTTGATGAACGTCAGTCTGTCCACATTGTCACTGGACAGACGCGTGCGCTTATCTGTCAGCACACACCCAGCAGCACTGAATACACGTTCAGAGACAACGCTGGCAGCTGGACACGACAAAATCTCCAAGGCGTAAGTTGCGAGCTCTGGCCATTTTTCTAGGTTTGAAGCCCAAAAGGAGCAAGGCTCCAGTTGCACAGTCATGGCATCGATGTTGATTTGGAGATACTCCTGTATCATCCTCTCCAGCCGTTGACTATGTGTCAGACTTGTTGTCTCTGGTGGCCTTGCAAAAGAGGGTCTAAAAAAATTATGAAAAGATTCCATAAAATTGCTGTTACCGGCACCAGATACGGTCCTACTGGTACGGGTAGACTGTTGAAGATGACGAGACCGTCCCATGTTTGTCAAGTTACAACTGGGAGATTCCCTCCTTGCACCTGCACGGTTGTTTGGTGGAAAAGCCGAGCTAAGATCGAGTAACAGCTTCTGCTGATACTCCTGCATACGTGCGTCCCTTTCTATGGCTGGAATTATGTCACAAAATTTGGACTTGTACCGGGGATCTAATAGTGTGGCAATCCAGTAGTCATCATCACTTCTAATTTTGACAATACGACTGTCATGTTGGAGGTAGTGCAACAAAAAGGCACTCATGTGTCTTGCGCAGCCATGCGGACCAAGTCCACGCTGTGTTTGTGGCATAGAGGTGCTACCCGTTCTTTCTTCCTCTGACATCTCCCCCCAACCTCTTTCAACTGAAATTTGACCAAGGTCTCCCTCATCCGCTGAGTCTTCCATATCCATGGACAGTTCGTCCTCCATTTCTTCATGTTCTCCTGCACCTTGCTCAACATTTCGCCTGCTACTATGCGCCCTTGTCGATCCCTGTCCCCCATGGTCCCATGCCTGCTGCGTTGGTGATGATGAACGTCTGGACCTTGGTGATGTTGTTGTCCCTTGCGCATATGAATCCTCCTGTAGTTCCTCCCCTTCATGTTGTCCCACCCCCTGACTCCGAATAGTGTTTAGCGTGTGCTCCAGCATGTAAATGACTGGAATCGTCATGCTGATAATGGCATTGTCAGAGCTAAACATATTCGTCGCCATGTCGAAACTGTGCAGAAGGGTGCATAGGTCCTTGATCTGAGACCACTCCATCAGGGTGATCTGCCCCACCTCTGCATCTCGTTGGCCCAGGCTATACGTCATGACGTATTGCACCAGGGCTCTGCGGTGCTGCCACAGTCGCTGTAACATGTGGAGAGTTGAATTCCAGCGTGTCGCCACATCGCATTTCAGGCGATGAACCGGCAGGCTGAAAGACTTCTGGAGCGATGCAAGTCGCTCTGCTGCGGCACTTGAACGGCGGAAGTGAGCTGACAGTTTTCGTGCCCTGTTCAGAAGGCCATCTAGGCCGGGATAGTGTGTTAAAAATTGCTGGACGACAAGGTTCAACACGTGAGCCATACAAGGTACGTGTGTCACCTTGCCCAGGCGAAGTGCCGCACCCAGGTTTGCAGCATTGTCGCACACGGCCTTACCAGGCTGCAGGTTGCGTGGAGACAACCATTTATTAAACTCGGACCGCAGAGCTGACCACAACTCCTCAGCTGTGTGACTCTTATTCCCAAGACATGTCAAGCTAAAGACCGCCTGATGCCGTTGCGCTCTGCTGCCAGCATAGTAATGAGGGGTGCGTGATTCCTTCTGCGCAGTGAGAACGCTGGTGGCCTGACCAGGCAGGCTTGGGGCGGAGGTGGAGGACCCAGATGAGGTGGAGGATGCAGAAGCTGTGGCGGAACTTGGACAGACATAGGATTGACACACAAGTCGTGGGGACGGCAAGACTTGTGCAGCAGACCCTTCAACATCTATCACCATAGTTACCCAGTGCCCAGTCAGCGACATGTAACGTCCCTGTCCATGCTTACTGGTCCAAGTATCGGTGGTGAAATGCACCCGTTCACACACAGAGTTTCTCAAGGAAGCGGTGATGTTGTATGCGACATGCTGGTGTAGCGCGGGCACACCTTTCTTAGAGAAGTAGTGGTGACTAGGCATCTGGTACTGGGGCACAGCAACAGACATAAGGTCTCTAAAATCCTGTGTGTCCACTAGGCGGAAAGGCAGCATTTCGGTAGCCAACAGCTTACAGAGGGATAGAGTCAACCTCTTAGCTTTGTCATGGGTCGGAGGAAGTGGCCTTTTATTTGACCACATCTGAGGGACAGAGATCTGGCTGCTGTGTGTAGACGGTGTTGAGTAGGGTGTCCCTGGAAAAATGCAGGTTTGTGAGGAAAGTGCAGGCGGAGACATGATGTTGCCTTGATCCAACGTTGGTGCTATCGATGTCTGAGAGAGCTGTACACACTCACTTGTTTCCCCTTCCAAACCAACTGACGACCTTACAAGCAAACTGCCTAATGCGGTTACAGTGGTGGAAGTTTTGCGTGGAAAAACAGGTGTGACAGCTGTCCCCACAGTACTAGAAGATGAAGAGCGCGCGGATGCACTGGAAGGGGCGGGCGGTGGATGGTTCGCTCCGCTAGGCCGCATTGCAGCACGGTGAGCTTCCCACCGGGACTTATGATATTTATTCATGTGACGATTCATGGAAGAAGTTGTCAAACTGCTGAGGTTTTGACCTCTACTAAGAGAATCATGACAAATGTTACATATCACATGATTTGGGCGATCTTTTTCGATGTCAAAAAAGGACCAGGCTAGGCAAGGCTTAGAGGCCATGCGACCTGTTGATCCACCCCGAATAATGCTCATAGGCAGAGTGGTGGCTGAGGATGCAGTTGTAGACGTGCTACCAGTGCTCCGACTCTGTCCAGGAAGGCGCAAGGTAACTTCGTCGTCGGTTGCATCCTCCTCCACCGCCTCTGTTGACCTCCTCGAGTGCCTGACTGGGGGTTGACAGTAGGTGGGATCTAGAACGTCATCATCAATTGCTGTGTTTGCACTCCCCTCCCCCTCAGACCGAGCCTCTTCTTGCCCTGACCGAATATTTAAGTTGTCATCCCAATCGGGTATCTGCGTCTCATCTTCATCAGTATGTTCCTCATTGTCTATAACCACAGGTGTTACAGTTTGTGACAAAGGGTCAACATTATGCTCAGAAACTTGGTCCTCACGGCCTGAATCAGAGTCACAAAGGTTCTGGGCATCACTGCAGACCATTTCCTGTTCTGTACTCACTGTAGCTTGGGAGCAGACCTCTGATTCCCAGGCTATAGTGTGACTGAACAGCTCTGCAGACTCAGCCATCTCAGTTCCACCATACTGTGCAGGGCTGATGGAGACTTCAGAGCTGGGAGAAATCAAGTGTGATTGGGATGACAACTCAGAGGACTGGTGTTTTTTGGATGCGGTACTTGAAGTGGCTGAGAGGGCACTTGTTGGACTACTTGAGATCCATTCAAGCATTTTCCTTTTTTGCCCATCATCTACCTTTCTTCCTGTTGTTCGTGTCCGTAAAAAAGGGAGCACATCGGATTGTCCACGGTAAGTAGTAGACATCTTACTTTTGCTGGTAGATGGTCTATCTTCAGCAGATGATAATGGAGCTTTGCCACCTTCCCCACGGACAAAACCTTTTTTGCCTTTTCCACCACGCCTCTTCCCCTTTCCACCAGCATCTGTCATTTTGCCACTCATGTTGATTGCGACAAGATTGTGGACTGAAAATGTGGTAGTAAAAATTGAGAGGTGGTGAAGATTGCAGTGGTGATCTAGCTTTATTAACAGCAGAATAATAAAGAATAAATATCCCTGACAATGCAACTTAGTTATAATTAGTTGGAGTGTGCAACGCAGGCAGATGCGCTCTGCAAATGTCTTGGCACTAGTGGGACTATAGCAAAGTCCAATAGCCACGTATAGGATGCCACTAGGTACACTGAGTGTTTGCTAGTATAATGGCTTAGTTATAATTAGTTGGAGTGTGCAACGCAGGCAGATGCGCTCTGCAAATGTCTTGGCACTAGTGGGACTATAGCAAAGTCCAATAGCCACGTATAGGATGCCACTAGGTACACTGAGTGTTTGCTAGTATAATGGCTTAGTTATAATTAGTTGGAGTGTGCAACGCAGGCAGATGCGCTCTGCAAATGTCTTGGCACTAGTGGGACTATAGCAAAGTCCAATAGCCACGTATAGGATGCCACTAGGTACACTGAGTGTTTGCTAGTATAATGGCTTAGTTATAATTAGTTGGAGTGTGCAACGCAGGCAGATGCGCTCTGCAAATGTCTTGGCACTAGTGGGACTATAGCAAAGTCCAATAGCCACGTATAGGATGCCACTAGGTACACTGAGTGTTTGCTAGTATAATGGCTTAGTTATAATTAGTTGGAGTGTGCAACGCAGGCAGACGTGCTGCAAATGTCTTGGCACTAGTGGGACTATAGCAAAGTCCAATAGCCACGTATAGATTGCCACTAGGTACACTGAGTGTTTGCTAGTATAATGGCTTAGTTATAATTTGTTGGAGTGTGCAACGCAGGCAGACGTGCTGCAAATGTCTTGGCACTAGTGGGACTATAGCAAAGTCCAATAGCCACGTATAGGATGCCACTAGGTACACTGAGTGTTTGCTAGTATAATGGCTTAGTTATAATTAGTTGGAGTGTGCAACGCAGGCAGATGCGCTCTGCAAATGTCTTGGCACTAGTGGGACTATAGCAAAGTCCAATAGCCACGTATAGGATGCCACTAGGTACACTGAGTGTTTGCTAGTATAATGGCTTAGTTATAATTAGTTGGAGTGTGCAACGCAGGCAGATGCGCTCTGCAAATGTCTTGGCACTAGTGGGACTATAGCAAAGTCCAATAGCCACGTATAGGATGGCACTAGGTACACTGAGTGTTTGCTAGTATAATGGCTTAGTTATAATTAGTTGGAGTGTGCAACGCAGGCAGATGCGCTCTGCAAATGTCTTGGCACTAGTGGGACTATAGCAAAGTCCAATAGCCACGTATAGGATGCCACTAGGTACACTGAGTGTTTGCTAGTATAATGGCTTAGTTATAATTAGTTGGAGTGTGCAACGCAGGCAGATGCGCTCTGCAAATGTCTTGGCACTAGTGGGACTATAGCAAAGTCCAATAGCCACGTATAGGATGCCACTAGGTACACTGAGTGTTTGCTAGTATAATGGCTTAGTTATAATTAGTTGGAGTGTGCAACGCAGGCAGATGCGCTCTGCAAATGTCTTGGCACTAGTGGGACTATAGCAAAGTCCAATAGCCACGTATAGGATGGCACTAGGTACACTGAGTGTTTGCTAGTATAATGGCTTAGTTATAATTAGTTGGAGTGTGCAACGCAGGCAGATGCGCTCTGCAAATGTCTTGGCACTAGTGGGACTATAGCAAAGTCCAATAGCCACGTATAGGATGCCACTAGGTACACTGAGTGTTTGCTAGTATAATGGCTTAGTTATAATTAGTTGGAGTGTGCAACGCAGGCAGATGTGCTCTGCAAATGTCTTGGCACTAGTGGGACTATAGCAAAGTCCAATAGCCACGTATAGGATGCCACTAGGTACACTAAGTGTTTGCTAGTATAATGGCTTAGTTATAATTAGTTGGAGTGTGCAACGCAGGCAGATGCGCTCTGCAAATGTCTTGGCACTAGTGGGACTATAGCAAAGTCCAATAGCCACGTATAGGATGCCACTAGGTACACTGAGTGTTTGCTAGTATAATGGCTTAGTTATAATTAGTTGGAGTGTGCAACGCAGGCAGATGCGCTCTGCAAATGTCTTGGCACTAGTGAGACTATAGCAAAGTCCAATAGCCACGTATAGGATGCCACTAGGTACACTGAGTGTTTGCTAGTATAATGGCTTAGTTATAATTAGTTGGAGTGTGCAACGCAGGCAGACGTGCTGCAAATGTCTTGGCACTAGTGGGACTATAGCAAAGTCCAATAGCCACGTATAGGATGCCACTAGGTACACTGAGTGTTTGCTAGTATAATGGCTTAGTTATAATTAGTTGGAGTGTGCAACGCAGGCAGATGCGCTCTGCAAATGTCTTGGCACTAGTGGGACTATAGCAAAGTCCAATAGCCACGTATAGGATGCCACTAGGTACACTGAGTGTTTGCTAGTATAATGGCTTAGTTATAATTAGTTGGAGTGTGCAACGCAGGCAGATGCGCTCTGCAAATGTCTTGGCACTAGTGGGACTATAGCAAAGTCCAATAGCCACGTATAGGATGCCACTAGGTACACTGAGTGTTTGCTAGTATAATGGCTTAGTTATAAGTAGTTGGAGTGTGCAACGCAGGCAGATGCGCTCTGCAAATGTCTTGGCACTAGTGGGACTATAGCAAAGTCCAATAGCCACGTATAGGATGGCACTAGGTACACTGAGTGTTTGCTAGTATAATGGCTTAGTTATAATTAGTTGGAGTGTGCAACGCAGGCAGATGCGCTCTGCAAATGTCTTGGCACTAGTGGGACTATAGCAAAGTCCAATAGCCACATATAGGATGCCACTAGGTACACTGAGTGTTTGCTAGTATAATGGCTTAGTTATAATTAGTTGGAGTGTGCAACGCAGGCAGATGCGCTCTGCAAATGTCTTGGCACTAGTGGGACTATAGCAAAGTCCAATAGCCACGTATAGGATGCCACTAGGTACACTGAGTGTTTGCTAGTATAATGGCTTAGTTATAATTAGTTGGAGTGTGCAACGCAGGCAGATGCGCTCTGCAAATGTCTTGGCACTAGTGGGACTATAGCAAAGTCCAATAGCCACGTATAGGATGGCACTAGGTACACTGAGTGTTTGCTAGTATAATGGCTTAGTTATAATTAGTTGGAGTGTGCAACGCAGGCAGATGCGCTCTGCAAATGTCTTGGCACTAGTGGGACTATAGCAAAGTCCAATAGCCACGTATAGGATGCCACTAGGTACACTGAGTGTTTGCTAGTATAATGGCTTAGTTATAATTAGTTGGAGTGTGCAACGCAGGCAGATGCGCTCTGCAAATGTCTTGGCACTAGTGGGACTATAGCAAAGTCCAATAGCCACGTATAGGATGCCACTAGGTACACTGAGTGTTTGCTAGTATAATGGCTTAGTTATAATTAGTTGGAGTGTGCAACGCAGGCAGATGCGCTCTGCAAATGTCTTGGCACTAGTTGGACTATAGCAAAGTCCAATAGCCACGTATAGGATGCCACTAGGTACACTGAGTGTTTGCTAGTATAATGGCTTAGTTATAATTAGTTGGAGTGTGCAACGCAGGCAGATGCGCTCTGCAAATGTCTTGGCACTAGTTGGACTATAGCAAAGTCCAATAGCCACGTATAGGATGCCACTAGGTACACTGAGTGTTTGCTAGTATAATGGCTTAGTTATAATTAGTTGGAGTGTGCAACGCAGGCAGACGTGCTCTGCAAATGTCTTGGCACTAGTGGGACTATAGCAAAGTCCAATAGCCACGTATAGGATGCCACTAGGTACACTGAGTGTTTGCTAGTATAATGGCTTAGTTATAATTAGTTGGAGTGTGCAACGCAGGCAGATGCGCTCTGCAAATGTCTTGGCACTAGTGGGACTATAGCAAAGTCCAATAGCCACGTATAGGATGCCACTAGGTACACTGAGTGTTTGCTAGTATAATGGCTTAGTTATAATTAGTTGGAGTGTGCAACGCAGGCAGATGCGCTCTGCAAATGTCTTGGCACTAGTGGGACTATAGCAAAGTCCAATAGCCACGTATAGGATGCCACTAGGTACACTGAGTGTTTGCTAGTATAATGGCTTAGTTATAATTAGTTGGAGTGTGCAACGCAGGCAGATGCGCTCTGCAAATGTCTTGGCACTAGTGGGACAATAGCAAAGTCCAATAGCCACGTGTAGGATGCCACTAGGTACACTGAGTGTTTGCTAGTATAATGGCTTAGTTATAATTAGTTGGAGTGTGCAACGCAGGCAGACGTGCTGCAAATGTCTTGGCACTAGTGGGACTATAGCAAAGTCCAATAGCCACGTATAGGATGCCACTAGGTACACTGAGTGTTTGCTAGTATAATGGCTTAGTTATAATTAGTTGGAGTGTGCAACGCAGGCAGATGCGCTCTGCAAATGTCTTGGCACTAGTGGGACTATAGCAAAGTCCAATAGCCACGTATAGGATGCCACTAGGTACACTGAGTGTTTGCTAGTATAATGGCTTAGTTATAATTAGTTGGAGTGTGCAACGCAGGCAGATGCGCTCTGCAAATGTCTTGGCACTAGTGGGACTATAGCAAAGTCCAATAGCCACGTATAGGATGCCACTAGGTACACTGAGTGTTTGCTAGTATAATGGCTTCGTTATAATTAGTTGGAGTGTGCAATGCAGGCAGATGCGCTCTGCAAATGTCTTGGCACTAGTGGGACTAAAGCAAAGTCCAATAGCCACGTATAGGATGCCACTAGGTACACTGAGTGTTTGCTAGTATAATGGCTTCGTTATAATTAGTTGGAGTGTGCAATGCAGGCAGATGCGCTCTGCAAATGTCTTGGCACTAGTGGGACTAAAGCAAAGTCCAATAGCCACAGATAGGATGCCACTAGGTACACTGAGTGTTTGCTAGTATAATGGCTTAGTTATGAGTTGGAGTGTGCAGAGGACAAGAGGGTACAGTGGCAGGATTGTGGTGCTCTGGGTAGAGGAATGGAAGCCTGCCTTTCTATTCCCTCCTAATGGTGAAATGCAGGGAGGAAATCCCTGACCTTGGCTGCACAGACGCTGGCGCTGTTTTCAGGACCTGTCACCTTAACTCTGACCCTGCCGGTTTGAGCCCTTAAAAGGACTGCTATAAAGTGCTCTCCCTATGCTGTCTAACGCTGTGTATGCAGCGCATACAGCTGTATCGGCTATAGGACTCAGGAGGACGGAGCTGCGACAGTGATGTCTGACACCAAAGACGCAGAAGGCAGATAATGGCGTCCGTGAAGAAAATGTCCGGTTTTATAATGCAGGGACATGTGACATGCAGATCCTATCACACATGCCGTTGCTTCTCTGGCTCAAAGTCCACTTAGCTGTGTGTGTGTCTGTGATTGGCTGACATGCTGGCCCGCCCCACAAGACGCGCGCGCTTAGGGAAGGAAGACAAGAAAAAAAAAAAAAAATGGTGATCGCCATTATAGAAACAGCAGTGATCTGAAGGCGCTGTTCACGCACACTATACACTGAAATGTGATAATAGTTTGATTCACAGAGTGACTTACACTATTACAGCAGAAACCAAGCTATGATTTAGCTGTTTTTTGGCTGCTAGAACCGTTCTCGAACGTTTCTAGAACTATCGAGCTTTTGCAAAAAGCTCGAGTTCTAGTTCGATCTAGAACAGCCCCCAAAATCACTCGAGCCTAGAACTGGAGAACCACGAACCACGAACCGCGCTCAACTCTATTAGGGATAGAGTTAAAGCAGGAGTTAATTTTAGACCAGGGGCTAGAAATAGCATTAGTCTAGCAGTTAAACTTAGGTTAAGCCAGAATTTAAGGTTTAGGTTAAGTCAGCGGTGAGGATTAGGGTTGGGTCCTGGGTTACGGCTAGGGTTAGGGTTAGATCATGGGCTAGGAATAGAGTTAAAGCACGAGTTCGGGTCAGACCAGGAGCTAGAAATAGGTTTAGTCCAGCAGTTAAAGTTACAGTGCCTACAAGTAGTATTCAACCCCCTGCAGATTTAGCAGGTTTGATAAGATGCAAATAAGTTAGAGCCTGCAAACGTCAAACAAGAGCAGGATTTATTAACAGATGCATAAATCTTACAAACCAACAAGTTATGTTGCTTAGTTAAATTTTAATACATTTTCAACATAAAAGTGTGAGTCAATTATTATTCAACCCCTAGGTTTAATATTTTGTGGAATAACCCTTGTTTGCAATTACAGCTAATAATCGTCTTTTATAAGACCTGATCAGGCCGGCACAGGTCTCTGGAGTTATCTTGGCCCACTCCTCCATGCAGATCTTCTCCAAGTTATCTAGGTTCTTTGGGTGTCTCATGTGGACTTTAATCTTGAGCTCCTTCCACAAGTTTTCAATTGCGTTAAGGTCAGGAGACTGACTAGGCCACTGCAACACCTTGATTTTTTCCCTCTTGAACCAGGCCTTGGTTTCTTGGCTGTGTGATTTGGGTCATTGTCTTGTTGGAAGATTAAATGATGACCAATCTTAAGATCCTTGATGGAGGAGCGGAGGTTCTTGGCCAAAATCTCCAGGTAGGCCGTGCTATCCATCTTCCCATGGATGCGGACCAGATGGCCCCGGCCCCTTGGCTGAGACACAGCCCCACAGCATGATGCTGCCACCACCATGCTTGACTGTAGGGATGGTATTCTTGGGGTCGTAGGCAGTGCCATCCAGTCTCCAAACGTCACGTGTGTGGTTGGCACCAAAGATCTCGATCTTGGTCTCATCAGACCAGAGAACCTTGAACCAGTCTGTCTCAGAGTCCTCCAAGTGATCATGAGCAAACTGTAGACGAGCCTTGACATGACGCTTTGAAAGTAAAGGTACCTTACGGGCTCGTCTAGAACGGAAACCATTGCGGTGGAGTACGTTACTTATGGTATTGACTGAAACCAATGTCCCCACTGCCATGAGATCTTCCCGGAGCTCCTTCCTTGTTGTCCTTGGGTTAGCCTTGACTCTTTGGAAAAGCCTGGCCTCGGAACGGGTGGAAACTTTCAAAGGCTGTCCAGGCCGTGGAAGGCTAACAGTAGTTCCATTAGCCTTTCACTTCCGGATGATGCTCCCAACAGTGGAGACAGGTAGGCCCAACTCCTTGGAAAGGGTTTTGTACCCCTTGCCAGTCTTGTGACCCTCCATGATCTTGTCTCTGATGGCCTTGGAATGCTCCTTTGTCTTTCCCATGTTGACCAAGTATGAGTGCTGTTCACAAGTTTGGGGAGGGTCTTAATTAGTCAGAAAAGGCTGGAAAAAGAGATAATTAATCCAAACATGTGAAGCTCATTGTTCTTTGTGCCTGAAATACTTCTTAATACTTTAGGGGAACCAAACAGAATTCTTGTGGTTTGAGGGGTTGAATAATAAATGACCCTCTGAATAAACTTTTCACAATTTAAGAAAAAAATAAAAAAAGAAATAACATTCTTTTTTGCTGCAGTGCATTTCACACTTCCAGGCTGATCTACAGTCCAAATGTCACAATGCCAAGTTAATTTCGAATGTGTAAACCTGCTAAATCTGCAGGGGGTTAAATACTACTTGTAGGCACTGTAGGTTATCCCAGTATATAAGGTTTAGGTTACGTCAGAGGTAAGGATTAGGGTTGGGTCCTGGGTTAAGGCTAGGGTTAGGGTTAGATCATGGGTTAGTAATAGAGTTAAAACAGCAGTTAGGGTCAGACCAAGAGCTAGAAATAAGGTTAGTCCAGCAGTTAAAGTTAGGTTATCCCAGATTTTAAGGTTTAGGATTGGGTTAGGCCAGAGGTTAAAACATGAGTTAGGGTCACACCAGGAGCTAGAAATAGGGTTAGTCAAGCAGTTAAACTTAGGTTCAGCCAGAAATTAGGTTTACGTTAAGGCAGAGGTGAGGATTTGGGTTGGGTCCTGGGTTAAGGCTAGTGTTAGGGTTAGGCCATGGGTTAGTAATAGAGTTAAAACAGGAGTTAGGGTCAGACCACGAGCTAGAAATTGGGTTAGTCCTGCAGTTAAAGTTAGGTTATCCCAGTATTTAAATTTTAGGTAAAGTCAGAGGGGAGGATTAGGGTTGGGACCTGGGTGAAGGCTAGGTTTAGGGTTAGACCATTGGTTAGGAATAGAGTTAAAACAGGAGTTAGGGTTAGACCGGGAGCTAGAAATAGGGTTAGTCCAGCAGTTAAAGTTAGGTTATCCCAGAATTTAAGGTTTAGGTTTGGGTTAGGCCAGAGGTGAGGATTAAGGTTGAGTCCTGGGTTAAGCCTAGGGTTAGGGTTAGACCATTGGTTGATAATAGAGTAAAACAGGAGTTAGGGTCAGACCAAGAGCTAGAAATAGGGTTAGTGAAGCAGTTAAACTTAGTTTAAGCCAGAATTAAAGGTTTAGGTTAAGCCAAAGGTGAGGATTAGGATTGGGTCCTGGGTTAAGGCTAGGGTTAGGGTTAGACCATGGGTTAGTAATAGAGTTAAAACAGCAGTTAGGGACAGACGATGAGCTAGAAATAGGGTTAGTCCTGCAGTGAAAGTTAGTTATCCCAGTATTTAAATTTTAGGTTAAGTCAGAGGTGAGGATTAGGCTTGGGTCCTGGGTTAAGGGTTGGGTTAGGGTTAGACCATGGGTTAGTAATAGAGTTAAAGCAGTAGTTAATTTCAGACCAGGGGCAAGAAATAGCGTTATTCTAGCAGTAAAACTTAGGTTAAGTCAGAATTTAAGGTTTAGGTGAAGCCAAAGGTGAGAAATAGGTTTGGGTCCTGGGTTAAGATTTGGGTTAGGGTTACACCATGGGTTGGGAATAGAGTTAAAGCAGGAGTTAGGGTCAGACCAGGTGCTAGAAATAGGGTTAGTGCTGCAGTTAAACTTAGGCTAAGCCAGAATTTAAGGTTTAGGTTAAGCCAGAGGTGAGGATTAGGATTGGGTCCTGGGTTAAGGGTTGGGTTAGGGTTAGACCATGGGTTAGTAATAGAGTTAAAGCAGTAGTTAGGATCAGACCATGAGCTAGAAATAGGGTTAGTCCAGCAGTTAAAGTTATGTTATCCCAGAATTTAAGGTTTAGGATAAGTCAGAGGTGAGGATTAGGGTTGGGTCCTGGGTTAAGGCTAGGTTTAGGGTTAGACCATGGGTTAGGAATAGAGTTAAAACAGGAGTTAGGGTCAGACCAGGAGCTAGAAATAGGGTTAGTCCAGCAGTTAACGTTAGGTTATCCCAGAATTTAAAGTTTAGGTTAAGTCAGAGGTGAGGATTAGGGTTGGGTCCTGGATTAAGGCTAGGGTAAGGGTTAGACCATGAGTTAGGAATAGACTTAAAACAGGAGTTAGGGTCAGACCAGGAGCTAGAAATAGGGTTAGATTAGCAATTAAAGTTAAGTTATCCCAGTATTTAAGGTTTAGGTTAAGACAGAGGTGTGAATTAGGGTTGGGTCTTGAGTTAAGGCTAGGGTTAAGGTTACACCATGGGTTAGGAATAGAGTTAAAGCAGGAGTTAGGATTAGACCAGGGGCTTGAAATAGGTTAGTCCAGCAGTTAAAGTCAGAGGTGAGGATTAGGGTTGGGTCCTGGGTTAAGGCTTGGGTTAGGGTTAGACCATGGGTTAGGAATAGGGTTAAAACAGGAGTTAGGGTCAGACCAGGAGCTAGAAATAGGTTTTGTCCAGCAGTTAAAGTTAGGTTATCCCAGAATTTAAGGTTTAGGTTAAGTTAGAGGTGAGGATTAGGGTTGGGTCCTGGGTTAAGGCTAGGATTAGGGTTACACCATGGGTTAGGAAAAGAGTTAAAGCAGGAGTTAGCGTCAAACCAGAAGCTGGAAATAGGGTTAGTCCAGCAGTTAAAGTTAGGTTTTTCCAGTATTTAAGGCTTAGGTTAAGTCAGAGGTGAGGATTAGGGTTGGGTCCTGGATTAAGGCTTGGGTTAGGGTTAGACCATGGGTTAGGAATAGAGTTAAAGCACGAGTTAGGGTCAGACCAGGGGCTAGAAATAGGGTTAGTCCAGCAGTTAAAGTTAGGTTATCCCACAGTTTAAGGTTTAGGTTTGGGTTAGGCCAGAGGTGAGCATTAGGGCTAAGTCCTGGGTTAAGGCTAGGGTTAGGGTTACACCATGGGTTAGGAATAGAGTAAAAACAGTAGTTAATTTAAAACAGCGGGCTAGAAAAAAGGGTTAGTCCAGCAGTTTAACCTAGGTTAAGCCAGAATTTAAGGTTTAGGTTAAGCCAAAGGTGAGGATTAGGATTGGGTCCTGGGTTAAGGCTAGGGTTAGGGTTAGACCATGGGTTAGTAATAGAGTTAAAACAGCAGTTAGGGTCAGACCACGAGCTAGAAATAGGGTTAGTCCTGCAGTGAAAGTTAGTTATCCCAGTATTTAAATTTTAGGTTAAGGCAGAGGTGAGGATTAGGATTAAATCTTGGGTTAAGGCTAGGGTTAGGGTCACACCATGGGTTAGTAATAGAGTTAAAGCAGGAGTTAATTTCAGACCAGGGGCAAGAAATAGCGTTAGTCTAGCAGTTAAACTTAGGTTAAGTCAGAATTTAAGGTTTAGGTTAAGCCAGAGGTGAGAAATAGGTTTGGGTCCTGGGTTAATATTTGGGTTAGGGTTACACCATGGGTTGGGAATAGAGTTAAAGCAGGAGTTAGGGTCAGACCAGGTGCTAGAAATAGGGTTAGTGCTGCAGTTACACTTAGGCTAAGCCAGAATTTAAGGTTTAGGTTAAGCCAGAGGTGAGGATTAGGATTGGGTCCTGGGTTAAGGCTTGGGTTAGGGTTAGACCATGGGTTAGTAATAGAGTTAAAGCAGTAGTTAGGATCAGACCATGAGCTAGAAATAGGGTTAGTCCAGCAGTTAAAGTTATGTTATCCCAGAATTTAAGGTTTAGGATAAGTCAGAGGTGAGGATTAGAGTTGGGTCCTGGGTTAAGGCTTGGATCAGGGTTACACCATGGGTTAGGAAAAGAGTTAAAGCAGGAGTTAGGGTCAGACCAGGAGCTAGAAATAGGGTTAGTCCAGCAGTTAAAGTTAGGTTTTTCCAGTATTTAAGGCTTAGGTTAAGTCAGAGGTGAGGATTAGGGTTGGGTCCTGGATTAAGGCTTGGGTTAGGGTTAGACCATGGGTTAGGAATAGAGTTAAAGCACGAGTTAGGGTCAGACCAGGGGCTAGAAATAGGGTTAGTCCAGCAGTTAAAGTTAGGTTATCCCACAGTTTAAGGTTTAGGTTTGGGTTAGGTCAGAGGTGAGCATTAGGGCTAAGTCCTGGGTTAAGGCTAGGGTTAGGGTTACACCATGGGTTAGGAATAGAGTAAAAACAGTAGTTAATTTAAAACAATGGGCTAGAAAAAAGGGTTAGTCCAGCAGTTTAACCTAGGTTAAGCCAGAATTTAAAGTTTAGGTTAAGCCAAAGGTGAGGATTAGGATTGGGTCCTGGGTTAAGGCTAGCGTTAGGGTTAGACCATGGGTTAGTAATAGAGTTAAAACAGCAGTTAGGGTCAGACCACGAGCTAGAAATAGGGTTAGTCCTGCAGTGAAAGTTAGTTATCCCAGTATTTAAATTTTAGGTTAAGTCAGAGGTGAGGATTAGGATTAAATCTTGGGTTAAGGCTAGGGTTAGGGTCACACCATGGGTTAGGGATAGAGTTAAAGCAGGAGTTAATTTCAGACCAGGGGCAAGAAATAGCGTTAGTCTAGCAGTTAAACTTAGGTTAAGTCAGAATTTAAGGTTTAGGTTAAGCCAGAGGTGAGAAATAGGTTTGGGTCCTGGGTTAAGATTTGGGTTAAGGTTACACCATGGGTTGGGAATAGAGTTAAAGCAGGAGTTAGGGTCAGACCAGGTGCTAGAAATAGGGTTAGTGCTGCAGTTACACTTAGGCTAAGCCAGAATTTAAGGTTTAGGTTAAGCCAGAGGTGAGGATTAGGATTGGGTCCTGGGTTAAGGCTTGGGTTAGGGTTAGACCATGGGTTAGTAATAGAGTTAAAGCAGTAGTTAGGATCAGACCATGAGCTAGAAATAGGGTTATTCCAGCAGTTAAAGTTATGTTATCCCAGAATTTAAGGTTTAGGATAAGTCAGAGGTGAGGATTAGGGTTGGGTCCTGGGTTAAGGCTAGGTTTAGGGTTAGACCATGGGTTAGGAATAGAGTTAAAACAGGAGTTAGGGTCAGACCAGGAGCTAGAAATAGGGTTAGTACAGCAGTTAACGTTAGGTTATCCCAGAATTTAAGGTTTAGGTTAAGTCAGAGGTGAGGATTAGGGTTCGGTCCTGGATTAAGGCTAGGGTAAGGGTTAGACCATGAGTTAGGAATAGACTTAAAACAGGAGTTAGGGTCAGACCAGGAGCTAGAAATAGGGTTAGATTAGCAATTAAAGTTAAGTTATCCCAGTATTTAAGGTTTAGGTTAAGACAGAGGTGTGAATTAGGGTTGGGTCTTGAGTTAAGGCTAGGGTTAAGGTTACACCATGGGTTAGGAATAGAGTTAAAGCAGGAGTTAGGATTAGACCAGGGGCTTGAAATAGGGTTAGTCCAGCAGTTAAAGTCAGAGGTGAGGATTAGGGTTGGGTCCTGGGTTAAGGCTTGGGTTAGGGTTAGACCATAGGTTAGGAATAGGGTTAAAACAGGAGTTAGGGTCAGACCAGGAGCTAGAAATAGGTTTTGTCCAGCATTTAAAGTTAGGTTATCCCAGAATTTAAGGTTTAGGTTAAGTTAGAGGTGAGGATTAGGGTTGGGTCCTGGGTTAAGGCTAGGATTAGGGTTACACCATGGGTTAGGAAAAGAGTTAAAGCAGGAGTTAGGGTCAGACCAGGAGCTAGAAATAGGGTTAGTCCAGCAGTTAAAGTTAGGTTTTTCCAGTATTTAAGGCTTAGGTTAAGTCAGAGGTGAGGATTAGGGTTGGGTCCTGGATTAAGGCTTGGGTTAGGGTTAGACCATGGGTTAGGAATAGAGTTAAAGCACGAGTTAGGGTCAGACCAGGGGCTAGAAATAGGGTTAGTCCAGCAGTTAAAGTTAGGTTATCCCACAGTTTAAGGTTTAGGTTTGGGTTAGGCCAGAGGTGAGCATTAGGGCTAAGTCCTGGGTTAAGGCTAGGGTTAGGGTTACACCATGGGTTAGGAATAGAGTAAAAACAGTAGTTAATTTAAAACAACGGGCTAGAAAAAAGGCTTAGTCCAGCAGTTTAACCTAGGTTAAGCCAGAATTTAAAGTTTAGGTTAAGCCAAAGGTGAGGATTAGGATTGGGTCCTGGGTAGGGTTACACCATGGGTTAGGAAAAGAGTTAAAGCAGGATTCAGGGTCAGACCAGGAGCTAGAAATAGGGTTAGTCCAGCAGTTAAAGTTAGGTTATCCCAGAATTTAAGGTTGAGGTTTAGTTAGAGGTGAGGATTAGGGTTGGGTCCTGGGTTAAGGCTAAGTTAAGGGTTAGACCATGGGTTAAGAATAGAGTTAAAACAGGAGTTAGGGTCAGACCAGGAGCTAGAAATAGGGTTATTCCAGCAGTTAAAGTTAGGTTATCCCAGAATTTAAGGTTTAGGTTAAGGCAGAGGTGAGGATTTGGGTTGGGTCCTAAATTAAGGCTAGGGTTAAGGTTAGACCATGTTTTAGTAATAGGGTTAAAACAGGAGTTAGGGTCATACAGGAGCTAAAAATAGGGTTAGTCCAGCAGTTAAACTTAGGATAAGCCAGAATTTAAGGTTTAGGTTAAGCCAGAGGTGAGGATTTGGGTTGGGTCCTAAATTACGGCTAGGGTTAAGGTTAGTTTATGGGTTAGTAATAGAGTTAAAACAGGAGTTAGGGTCAGACTAGGAGCTAGAAATAGGATTAGTTCATCAGTTAAAGTTAAGTTATCCCAGTATTTAAGTTTTAGGTTAAGTCAGAGGTGAGGCTTAGGGTTGGGTCCTGGGTTAAGGCTAGGGTTAGGGTTAGACCATGGGTTAGGAATAGAGTTAAAACAGGAGTTAGGGTCAGACCAGGAGCTAGAAATAGGGTTAGTCCAGCAGTTACAGTTAGGTTATCCCAGAATTTAAAGTTTAGGTTTGAGTTAGGCGAGTTGTGAGGATTAGGGATGAGTCCTGGGTTAAGGCAAGGGTTAGGGTTAGACCATGGGTTAGGAATAGAGTAAAAACAGGAGTTAGTTTAAAACTATGGGCTAGAAATAGGGTTAGTCCAGCAGTTTAACCTAGGTTAAGCCAGAATTTAAGGTTTAGGTTAAGACAGAAGTGAGGATTAGGGTTGGGTCCCTGGTTAAGGCTAGGGTTAGGGTTACACCATGGCTTAGGATTAGAGTTAAAGCAGGATTTAGGGTCAGACCAGGGGCTAGAAATAGGGTTAGTCCAGCAGTTAAATTTAGGTTAAGCCACAATCTAAGGTTTCGGTTAAGCCAGAGGTGATGATTAGGGTTGGATCCTGGGTGAAGGCTAGGGTTAGGGTTACAGCATGGGTTAGAAATAGAGTTAAAGCAGGAGTTAGGGTCAGACCAGGTGCTAGAAATATGGTTAGTCCAACAGTTAAACTTAGGTTAAGCCGGGGGGGCGTGGCCCTCAGGCAGCATGAGCGGTCGCATTTGAGAGCAGCTCCGCAGTCCAACGCTGATATATTCTATTAATCTTGCCGAAATTGGTGCCTAAATACACCTCCGGATTACCTGTGGTGCGGTGATCATTCTGATCGGTAATATGAGTAGAGGTCGCAGTGCTGCGGCGGGTGAGAGGCTGAAGAAATTTGCCCGAGACTCCCAGCAAGATGGCGCCGGCAAACAGGCAGAGCGGGAAGCCATTGAGGCGGAGGAGGAGGAGAACATGGAGGCTGGATCCAAGGAATCGCAGGAGCTGAACTTGCAGCAAGTTACTACGCAATTATTTGCAGCGATCCAGGATTCAAAAGTGTCGCTGACGGGTAAAATTGAGGAGGTTAAGATCGATGTGGGTCTCCTCAGGCTGGATTTGCAAAATCTGAGAGAGCGGGTAAAGGAGACAGAGCAGCGGATCTCCACGCTGGAGGACGACGCAAGAGCGACGCCGGGCAGATTATCCTCTTTGGAAAGCGCGGCAAACAACTGGGCGCAGAGGGCTGATGATCTGGAAAATCGCCTGCATCGCAACAATTTAAGAATCCTAAGGATGCCGGAGAGAGTAGAAGGGAGCGACCCATGTAAGTTCATGGAAACATGGCTCTCCAAAACTTTCCCTGATGCGACGCTGTCAGCGGCCTTCGCCATAGAAAGAGCCCACCAGGTGCCGGCCAGACCTCCTCCCCCAGGAGCGCAGCCCAGACCCCTCCTGGCCCGACTGTTTAGCAGCAGGGATAGAGATGTGATCCTTGGTGCGGCGAGACGCAAGGGCCCGATCTTACACAACAACGCTTCCATATTGATCTTCCCTGACTTCTCTGCGTCTCTTCAGAAAATGAGGGCATCCTTCAACCAAGTGAAAAAACGCCTTAGAGAACACCAAATTGCTTACTCCATGATCTTCCCAGCCCGTCTCAGAGTGGTTCATCAAGAGCGCTCCCTTTTCTTTACTTCTCCTGCGGAGGCGGATGATTGGATCAACACACTGAAGAGGAAGCGCTGATGCGTTACAGTTATGGGCGATGCCTGGAGGGTCGTTGTTGTGCTGGCGTCGCGGTTTTGAGCCACTTATTTCTTCTTCTCCGGAGTGAGGTCGGTAATGCGATTCTAATTCCTGGGACGTCGTGTCTGAAATCGCTGTTGCGATCGCTTTATGATCATCCTATGCAGGTATTCGGCGCCCCTTGTTACTGAAGGCGCGAAATATTTTTGTTTTCTTCACCTCTTCTGTCATGTGAGTGGAGCGGGGCTCGGGATCGCCGTTGCGTCCGCGCCCTGATCTCCTGGTTCCAGTTCGCTGAGAAGCTGATGAACTTATCAGGATGCGCTGGTGCGCTTGTGGCCCTCCGGAAGCTTGTGAGCTACTGGGTGCGATTATTGGCCTTCCATTGAGCCGGTTTCCATGTCGGCCCCCCTCGGGTCTGGGTAGCTGGAGGTCGCGTCTTTGGATGTGACGTGGCCTGCGTTCACTGCGATCATTGCTAAGTCCAGTTTGAGCTCCAGATCACTCGGTCGTAGGTGCGTCGCTGGTGGGACCGGACCGAGGTGACATCAGGCGGGACTTGGGCCAAACCGCTGTTGCGGCACCAAGAACACTTTCAAGCAAACTCGTGTCATCCTGTATCTTTTGATCTAACATGGGACTTTATTTTGGGTTCGCAACATTTGGCAACGCACTTAAGTTCATAATGCTGAATTTTGTTTTTAGAGCTGTATTAAGTTTCTAAGGTCACCATACATCATAATATCTTATAACCTAAGGTTACCTTTAAATTTTCCTCTCATTTCCTCCACACTTCCATTTCTTCCTTCCCCCTCCCCCCCCCTTTTTTTTTGCTTAATTCCTCATCCCCCCTCATCCCACCCCCCTACCCCCCCTTTTTCTCTTACTCCCCTTCTACTCTAAGTCTCCCCCTTGCTCCTCTCTCCAGCTTCCCCCTTCACCCTTCCTCTCCCCCCCAGTTTCCTCCCATTTTTGCCCTCCGCTACCTCTTTTCCTCCTCACATCTCTATATTCTCGTCCCTCACCCTCTTTCTTCCTCTCTCTTATCTCATTTTCACCTCTCTCTCTCCTTCCCTTGCCCTCTTTCTTTTTCACATTTCTCTTTCTTCCCCCCCTTTTTTTTTTTTCCCTCTCCCTTATCTCTATACCCATCTATTCTTGGTCCTTTTATTTATGCATGATTAATGGCTATGTTGCAGGGTAATCCAATTTATTGGACTGCAGGAGAAGCTTAAGTCCTTGTTTGAGGACACCCCCGTACCAAGTACACCATCTAGCCACGTTGGTTCACCCTAGTCGTTGCTAGGGAAAATCTCTCCTGGTCGCACTACTGGACCAGTTCTTATCGGCTGTGTGAGTGCAGCCGATTGTTTGTATTTAAGGGTACGTTTACCCAAGTTCTACTGTAGGTTAAGTTTTTGACATTTTCCATTCAATTTAGCAAGTGGTATCTTTCAATGGCTTTAAGCTTGATGACATGGAATGTTAGGGGACTGGGCACATCCAGGAAAAGGGCGGCAGTATTCGCACATATCAAAAGATCCAAAGCTCAGATTGTATGTTTACAAGAGACCCATTTATTGTTGGAGACCACTAGAGTGCTTGAGAAGCCTTGGGTTCAATGGTCAGCTCACTCTGTTCATTCCTCATATTCTAGGGGAGTATCGGTACTAATCCACAAAGCACTGCGGTGGGACCCGGGTAAGATTATAAATTATAATGATGGGAGGTATGTGTTTATCCATATCAATGGGGTAATGATAGTGATCCTAGCCATATACATCCCCCCTGCGATGGGAATCTCGATTCTATATGAGGCGGCTAAGTTTACCTCACAATTCCCACAAGCCTTGGTGCTCTGCATGGGGGACTTCAATTTGATTAATAACACAGGACTGGATAGATTCAACACCCGACAGGTCCCGATCTCCCCTACGATACAAACTAGACTGAGTGCATTCCTACAGGAGGTGGGATGGTGCGACATTTGGCGGTTTTATAACCCAGCACTGAGAGAATATACATGTTATACTCCCGGGAAAAACTCTTTATCTCGAATTGATTACATCTGTGGAAACGAAAGAGTCTGTACCCATATACAATCGATATGTCCCCTGCCCAGATCAGTATCAGATCACTCCCCGGTATTTGTAGGCATTAAATGGGAAGGATGTAAATCTCGTAAAGTGTCACGGAAGATTAACCCTTGGTGGCTTTCACTCTTTGGAACCAATGATAGGATTCCTGATCAGCTCAGGGCATACACTGAGATGAACTCCGTGGAAGAGAATCACTCAGCCTATTGGGACGCGCTTAAGGCGTATTTGAGGGGATGCTGTCACTCCTCTATCTCCTATCTCAAGAAACAGGCGGCCAGAGAGGAGGAGGAATTGGCCACTCAAAATAGAGTGCTCGAACATAGATTCACCTCGGACCCTTCTGAGGAAAACAGATCTCAATGGCTACAGGCTGGGAGGAAATATCTTTTGTACTTGCAAGATAAGGCTAAGAGACATGTCTTCTTCACGAACCAGAGATATTCTGAGCAAGGGAACCAATCTAGTAGTTTACTAGCGTTCCTGGTGCACCAATCCAATAGTTCACCTGCGGTCCTTAAGATTAGAGACCCTAGCGGCGAATCAGTCACTTCCGTCAATGGTATTCTGGAGGTGTTTTTGGACTTCTATAGGAACCTATATGAATCCAGGCTGACCGTGTCAAGGGAGGAGATCGCTGATTACTTACGAGATCTGGAGTTTCCCAGATTGACTTCGACCCAGAGATCGGCCTTGGATGAGCCCATTAGTATGGAGGAGATGGTGGAGGCGATGGGAGCCCTCAATAGGGGTAGGGCTTCTGGGCCAGACGGACTCCCGATTGAAATATTTGACAAATATCAGGGGGAGCTGGCTCCAGCCCTCCTGGAGACGGTTGAGGCTTCGTTCCGCAGGGGAAGGTTGTCTGACTCTTTCTATGAGGCAACCATCGTTCTACTATTGAAACCAGATAAGGACCCATTGGATTGTGGCTCGTACAGACCGATCTCTTTGTTGAACTCTGATTATAAAATTCTTACCAAAATACTAGCAACCAGACTCAACAAAGTGATCTCCTCCATAATACATGAGGATCAGTCTGGATTCATTCCGGGTAGGAGTACCTCGGATAACCTGAGGAGGGCGCAGGTGGTCTTACAGATGGGCATCAAGTTAGAGGAGGATTGGGCTCTGGTCTCCCTGGATGCGGCCAAGGCCTTTGACTCTATAGAATGGCCATACCTGCTGGAGATACTGCGGGCATTTGGTTTCGGCAACAAATTCATTAGATGGATTGAGATTATATATAAAGCTCCATCTGCTAACATTCAGGTGGGTGGCGGGGTGTCAGAAAATTTCCCTTTGGGGAGGGGAACCAGACAGGGATGTCCCCTATCCCCTCTCCTGTTCGCCCTTGCCATGGAACCGTTGGCGGTGCGCATTCGGGCGGACCCAATTTACTGGGGAGTGAGACACCATAAGGGAGATGAACGCTTGTCTCTGTATGCAGACGACTTGCTATTGTTTGCATCTGATCCGGATTCCTCCATTCCTAGAACCGTGGAACTAATTGACCGATTCGGGGAGTTCTCGGGTCTGTCAATAAACTGGTCAAAGTCGTACCTCCTCTTTCTGTCTCGGGACAGAGAGAAAATGGCGAACACCCGCATATGTAGGGTTCCAGTAGTGGATCATTTTAAATACCTTGAGATTATACTGGCGGGAAGCCCTTCGGAGATGATAGCAAGAAATATTGCCCCCCTGTTATCGCACCTCGGGGAGAAATTTAATAGATGGAGCCAACTCCCGCTCTCAGTGGCGGGAAGGATTAACCTCCTTAAAATGATAGTGCAACCAAAGTGTCTTTATATAACCCAGCATGTATTTGTACAGATTCCCCGCTCTTTCTTTCGGTCCCTGGAATCCTTAATGATCACCTTTGTCTGGGGCACATCCAGATCAAGGGTCCAATTGGCCAAATTACAGAGACCCAAAGACATGGGGGGTATGGCCCTTCCTGATCTTTATATATACTACCTGGCCGGACAATTGAAATATCTGGGTCAATGGACACTTCCTGGGGTAAGGGGTTCTCCGGAGGGACTCTTGGCAGAGTTCATAGGTGTGGATCTCCTATGGCCACTATTGACAGATCACAAGAGGGCCCCTGAGGGTCGTGTCCTCCCGATACACAAACTAGGGGCCAGGATCTGGAAAGAGGCTAAAGCCATATTCAGATTTCATGATATACCAACTGAGACCCTCTTATGGGATAACCTGGACCTTCCACACTTTTGTGGGTTGCCGGGGTTTGGTGAATGGAGGAATCGCGGAATAGTCTCCCTGGGATCACTGGTCCGGGATGGTGAACTCCGCCCTTTTGCACAACTGCGTACGGAATTCGATCTGCCGGAATCTCATGGGTTTCAGTATCTCCAGATCAGGCACGCCTTTCGGGCTCAGTTCTCTGGTCGTGGGGTTAGATTCTCTTCCTTTCCAGTCATTGGAATTATCAGATAGCAGGGCCCTGGCAGTCTTATTTCCAAACTATACTCCTCACTTTTTCGGGCCAAAGCCATGAACAGTCCTCTTTCTGTCCGGGAGAAGTGGAGTGCCAGGATCTCTGAAATTGATGATGTAGTGTGGGACGACATTGTCGAATCCCACATTCTGGTTTCTCCTGCAATTAATAATAGACTGATTCAGTTATTTATAATACACCAGAGTTATATCACTCCCCAGAGACTGAAAAAGATGAAAAAGGCGAATAATTTGGTGGGGGTGGGTTGTCCGAGATGCGGGAGAGACGGTGCTGATTTCTGGCACATGATATGGGATTGCCGGGCCATTCTCTCCTATTGGAGTGAGGTTGTAACGACTCTTTCCACCATACTTCAAAAAGTGGTTGCTATGTGCCCAATCCTGTGTCTATTTGGGGTGGTAGGGGTACACTCCTGGTCCCAAGATGAAAATCTATTAATAAAAAAGGTCCTGTTTTTGGCCCAGAACGGCGTTATACTAAATTGGATGAGCACTCATCCCCCAACTAGAGCCTCTTGGATTGCATTGGTAAATGCTATAATTCCGTCAGAACAATTTGTTTATAAGACGAGAGGTTCTTTACATAAATTCGACAAAATGTGGGGTAGATGGTTGGGATCGCCCTTGACTGGAGGATCACCTGGTTCCCTGACTGATACCCTACAGTCGGTATTATCGCAGTAATAATCAATAATGCTCCAGTGAGGGGAAAGGAGAAACATGTGATCCATGAAATACTGTATCAGGGATATGACGAGGTCCCTGAAACCTGGGTAGCACATTCCTTGTTAACATGGGCTTTTTGCCCCAGGACGGATATGACTCGCGAGCAGACACCTTTGAAATGTTTACTGTACTAAGGCCATGCTGAAAGTAATAGACATTGACTTGATTGTTGTTGCTTTATTACTCTGATTATTAACCATTTTACATGTATTTTTACTGTACAAATTGCTGATTTATCCTTTAATGTAATGATTTACTTAACCTTCAATAAAACGAGTTTAAAAAAAAAACAACTTAGGTTAAGCCAGAATTTAAGGTTTAGGTTAAGCCAGAGGTGAGGATTAGGGTTGGGTCCTGGGTAAAGGATAGGGTTAGGGTTACACCATGGGTTAGGAATAGAGTTAAAGCAGGAGTTAGGGTCAGACCAGGGGCTTGAAATAGGGTTAGTTCAGCAGTTAAACTTAGGTTAAGCCAGAATTTAAGGTTTAGGTTAAGACATAGGTGAGGATTAGGGTTGGGTCCTGGGTAAAGGCTAGGGTTAGGGTTACACCATGGCTTAGGAATAGAGTTAAAGCAGGAGTTAGGTTCAGAGCAGGGGCTTAAAGTAGGGTTAGTCCAGCAGTTAAACTTAGGTTAAGCCAGAATTTAAGGTTTAGGTTAAGTTAGAGGTGAGGATTAGGGTTGGGTCCTGGGTTAAGGCTAGGATTAGGGTTACACCATGGGTTAGGAATAGAGTTAAAGCAGGAGTTAGGGTCAGACCAGGGGCTAGAAATAGGGTTAGTGCAGCAGTAAAATTTAGGTTAAGCCAGAATTAAAGGTTTAGGTTAAGCCAGAGGTGAGGAATAGGGTTGGGTCATGGATTAAGGCTAGGGTTAGGGTTAGACCATTGGTTGGTAATAGAGTTAAAACAGGAGTTAGGGTCAGACCAGGAGCTAGAAATAGGGTTAGTCCAGCAGTTAAAGTTAGGTTATCCCAGAATTTAAGGTTTAGGTTTGGGTTAGGCCAGAGGTGAGGATTAGGGATGAGTCCTGGGTTAAGGATAGGGATAGAGTTAGACCATGGGTTAGGTACAGAGTTAAAACAGGAGTTAGTATCAGACAGGGAGCTAGAAACTGGGTTAATCCAGCAGTTACACTTAGGTTAAGCCAGAATTTAAGGTTTGGGTTAAGCCAGAGGTGAGGATTAGAGTTGGGTCCTGGGTTAAGGCTAGGGTTAGAGTTAGACCATGGGTTAGGAATAGAGTTAAAACAGGAGTTAGGGTCAGACCAGGAGCTAGAAATAGGGTTAGTCCAGCAGTTAAAGTTAGGTTATCCCAGTATTTAAGGTTTAGGTTAAGATAGAGGTAAGGATTAGGGTTGGGTCCTGGGTAAAGGCTAGGGTTAAGGTTACACCATGGCTTAGGAATAGAGTTAAAGCAGGAGTTAGGTTCAGACCAGGGGCTTGAAATAAGGTTAGTCCAGCAGTTAAACTTAGGTTAAGCCAGAATTTAAGGTTTAGGTTAAGTTAGAGGTGAGGATTAGGGTTGGGTCCTGGGTTAAGGCTAGGATTAGGGTTACACCATGGGTTAGGAATAGAGTTAAAGCAGGAGTTAGGGTCAGACCAGGGGATAGAAATAGGGTTAGTGCAGCAGTAAAACTTAGGTTAAGCCAGAGGTGAGGATTAGGTTTGGGTCATGGGTTAAGGCTAGGGTTAGGGTTAGACCATTGGTTGGTAATAGAGTTAAACAGGAGTTAGGGTCAGACCAGGAGCTAGAAATAGGTTTTGTCCAGCAGTTAAAGTTAGGTTATCCCAGCATTTAAGGTTTAGGTTAAGTCAGAGGTGAGGATTGGGTTGGGTCCTGGGTAAAGGCTAGGTTTAGGGTTACAACATGGGTTAGGAATAGTGTTAAAGCAGGAGTTAGGGTCAGACCAGGGGCTTGAAATAGGGTTAGTTCAGCAGTTAAACTTAGGTTAAACCAGAATTTAAGGTTTAGCTTAAGGCAGAGGTGAGGATTTGGGTTGGGTCCTAAATTAAGGCTAGGGTTAAGGTTAGACCATGTTTTAGTAATAGGGTTAAAACAGGAGTTAAGGTCATACCAGGAGTTTGAAATAGGGTTAGTCCAGCAGTTTAACTTAGGATAAGCCAGAATTTAGGTTAAGTCAGAGGTGAGGCTTAGGGTTGGGTCCTGGGTTAAGGCTAGGATTAGGTTTAGACCATGGGTTAGGAATAGAGTTAAAACAGGAGTTAGGGTCAGACCAGGAGCTAGAAATAGGGTTAGTCCAGCAGTTAAAGTTAGGTTATCCCAGAATTTAAAGTTTAGGTTTGAGTTAGGCGAGAGGTGAGGATTAGGCATGAATCCTGGGTTAAGGCAAGGGTTAGGAATAGAGTTAAAGCAGGAGTTAAGGTCAGACCAGGGGCTTGAAATTGGGTTAGTCCAGCAGTTAAACTTAGGTTAAGCCAGAATTTAAAGTTTAGGTTAAGTTAGAGGTGAGGATTAGTGTTGGGTCCTGGATTAAGGCTAGGATTAGGGTTACACCATGGGTTAGGAATAGAGTTAAAGCAGGAGTTAGGGTCAGACCAGGGGCTAGAAATAGGGTTAGTGCAGCAGTAAAACTTAGCTTAAGCCAGAATTAAAGGTTTAGGTTATGCCAGAGGTGAAGATTAGGGTTGGGTCATGGGTTAAGGCTAGGGTTAGGGTTGGACCATGGGTTAGTAATAGAGTTAAAACAGGAGTTAGGGTCAGACCAGGAGCTAGAAATAGGGTTAGTCCAGCAGTTAAAGTTAGGTTATCTCAGAATTTAAGGTTTAGGTTTGGGTTAGGCCAGAGATGAGGATTAGGGTTGAGTCCTGGGTTAAGGTTAAGTTTAGGGTTAGACCATGGGTTAGGAATAGAGTTAAAACAGGAGTTAGGGTCAGACCACGAGCTAGAAATAGAGTTAGTCCAGCAGTTAAAGTTAGGTTATCCCAGTATTGAAGGTTTAGGTTAAGTCAGAGGTGAGGATTAGGGTTGGGTCCTGGGTTAAGGCTAGGGTTAGGGTTAGACCATGCGTTAGGAATAGAGTTGAGCGCGGTTCGCGGTTCGTGGTTCTCCAGTTCGCGGTTCGAGTGATTTCGGGGGCTGTTCTAGATCGAACTAGAACTTGAGCTTTTTGCTAAATCTCGATAGTTCTAGTTACGTTCGAGAACGGTTCTAGCAGCAAAAAGACAAGCTAATTACTAGCTGGCTTTCCACTGTAATAGTGTAAGTCACTCTGTGACTCACACTATTTTGAAATTTCAGCGTATAGTGGGCGGGAACAGCACATTCAGATCACTGTTGTTTGGATAATGGCAATTGCCATTTTTTTTTTCCTTGTCTTCCTTCCCTAAGCGCCCGCGTGTAGTGGGGCGGGCCAGCATGTCAGCCAATCCCAGACACACACACAACTAAGTGGACTTTTAGCCAGAGAAGCAACGGCATGTGTGATAGGATGTCCATGTCACATGTCCCTGCAATATAAAAACGGACATTTTCCTCCAGCACGCCATTATCTGCCTTCTGGGTCTGGGTGTCAGTCACCACTGGCGTAGCTCCTGTCTCCGATACTGCTGTGTACGCTCTACACACAGCGCTATACAGAATAAGGATAGAAGTTTCTATTAGTCCTTGTAAGGGCTAATACCAGCAGGGTCAGAGCCACAGGTGACAGTCAGGTCCGTGAAAACAAATTTTAACAGCTACACAAGATGACAGCGTCTATGTAGCTAAGGTCAGGGATTTCGTCGCTGCATTTCCCCATTAGGAGGGATAGAAAGTGAGGCTTCCTTTCCTCTAACCAGACCCACAACCCTGCCCACCGTACCCTCCTGCCCTTTGCACACGCAAGCTCATTGTTACTAAGCCATTATACTAGCAAACACTGAGTAAACTTTAGTGGCATCCTAAAAGTGGCTGTTGGACTTCCATTAGTGTCCCACTAGTGCAAATCTATGTGCAGCACCTCTGCATTGCACACTCAAACTCATTGTTACTAAGCTATTATACTAGCAAACACTGAGTAAACTTAGTGGCAGCCTAATAGTGGCTGTTGGACTTCCATTAGTGTCCCACTGGTGCAAAGCTATTTGCAGCAACACTGCATTGCACACTCAAACTCATTGTTACTAAGCCATTATACTAGCAAACACTGAGTAAACTTAGTGGCATCCTAAAAGTGGCTGTTGGACTTCCGTTAGTGTCCCACTAGTGCAAATCTATGTGCAGCACCTCTGCATTGCACACTCAAACTCATTAATACTAAGCTATTATACTAGCAAACACTGAGTAAACTTAGTGGCATCCTAAAAGTGGCTGTTGGACTTCCATTAGTTTCCCACTAGTGCAAAAATATGTGCAGCACCTCTGCATTGCACATTCAAACTCATTGTTACTAAGCTATTATACTAGCAAACACTGAGTAAACTTAGTGGCATCCTAAAAGTGGCTGTTGGACTTCCATTAGTGTCCCACTGGTGCAAAGCTATTTGCAGCACCACTGCATTGCACACTCAAACTCATTGTTACTAAGCCATTGTACTAGCAAACTATGCTGCCAGTTTAAGGGCTGTAGTTGCATTGTCAGGGATAGTTATTGTTGTTTATTCTGCTGTTAATAAAGATAGACCACTGCTGCAATCTACACCACCTCTCAATTTTTACTACCACATTTTAAGTGCACAATCTTGTCGCAATCAAAATGAGTGGCAAAATGACAGATGCTGGTGGAAAGGGGAAGAGGCGTGTTGGAAAAGGAAAAAAAGGGTTTGTCCGTGGGGAAGGTGGCAAAGCTCCATTAACATCTGCTGAAGATAGACCATCTTCCAGCAAAAGTAAGATGTCTACTACTTACTGTGGACAATCCGATGTGCTCCCTTTTTACGGACACGAACAACTGGAACAAAGGTAGATGTTGCCCAAAAAAAGAAAATGCTTGAATGGATCTCAAGTGGTCCAACAAGTGCCCTCTCCTCCACCTCAACTACCGCATCCAAAAAACACGAGTCCTCTGAGTTGTCATCCCAATCACACTTGCTTTCTCCCAGCTCTGAAGTCTCCATCCGCCCTGCACAGTATGGTGGAACTGAGATGGCTGAGTCTGCAGAGCTGTTCAGTCACACTATAGCCTGGGAATCAGAGGTCTGCTCCCAAGCTACAGTGAGTACAGACCAGGAAATGGTCTGCAGTGATGCCGAGAACCTTTGTGACTCAGATTCAGGCTGTGATGAACAGGTTTCTGAGCATAATGTTGACCCTTATTCACAAACTGAAACACCTGTTCTAATAGACAATGAGGAACATACTGATGATGATGAGACGCAGATACCAGATTGGGATGACAACTTAAATATTCGGTCAGGGCAAGAAGAGGCTCGGTCTGAGGGTGAGGGGAGTGCAAACACAAAAATTGATGAGGAAGTTCTAGATCCCACCTACTGTCAACCCACAGTCAGGCCCTCGAGGAGGTCAACAGAGACGGTGGAGAAGGATGCAACTGACGACGAAGTTACCTTGCGCCTTCCTGGACAGAGTCGGAGTACTGGTAGCACGTCTACAACTGCATCCTCAGCCACCACTGTGCCTCTGAGCACTAGTCGGGGTGGATCAGCAGGTCGCATGCCCTCTAAGCCTTGCCTAGCCTGGTCCTTTTTTGACATAGCAAAAGATCGCCCAAATTATGTGATCTGTAAAATTTGTCATGATTCTGTTAGTAGAGGGCAAAACCTCAGCAGTTTGACAACTTCTTCCATGAATCGTCACATGAATAAATACCATATTTCCCAGTGGGACGCTCACCGTGCTGCAATGCAGCCTAGCGGAGCGAACCATCCACCGCCTGCCCCTTCCAGTGCATCCGCACGCTCTTCATCTTCTAGGACTGTGGGGACAGTTGTCACACCTGGTTTTCCACGCACAACTTCCACCACTGTAACCGCAACAGGCAGTTTGCTTGGTAGGTCGTCAGTTGGTTTGGAAGGGGAAACAAGTGCGTGTGCATAGCTCTCTCAGACATCGATAGCACCAACGTTGGATGAAGGCAACATCATGTCTACGCCTACACTTTCTTCACAAACCTGCATTTTTCCAGGGACATCCTACTCAACACCGTCTACACACAGCAGCCAGATCTCTGTTCCTCATATGTAGACAAATATAAGGTCATTTCCTGCGACCCATGACAAAGCTAAGAGGTTGACTTTATCCCTCTGTTAGCTCTTAGCTACCGAAATGCTGCCTTTCCGCCTAGTGAACACACAGGATTTTAGAGACCTTATGTCTGTCGCTGTGCCCCAGTACCAGATGCCCAGTCGCCACTACTTCTCTAAGAAAGATGTGCCCGCGCTACACCAGCATGTCGCACACAACATCACCGCTTCCTTGAGAAACTCTGTGTTTTAACGGGTGCATTTCACCACCGATACTTGGACCAGTAAGCATGGACAGGGACGTTACATGTCGCTGACTGGGCACTGGGTAACTATGGTGATAGATGGTGAAGGGTCTGCTGCACAAGTCTTGCCGTCCCCACGACTTGTGTGTCAATCCTCTGTCTGTCCAAGTTCCGCCACTGCTTCTGCCTCCTCCACCTCATCTGGGTCCTCCACCTCCGCCCCAAGCCTGCCTGGTCAGGCCACCAGCGTTCTCACTGCGCAGAAGGAATCACCCACCCCTCATTACTATGCTGGCAGCAGAGCGCAGCGGCATCAGGCGGTCTTTAGCTTGAAATGTCTTGGAAATAAGAGTCACACAGCGGCTGAGTTGTGGGCAGCTCTGGGGACTGAGTTTAATAAATGGTTGTCTCCACGCAACCTGCAGCCTGGTAAGGCCGTGTGCGACAATGCTGCAAACCTGGGTGCGGCACTTCGCCTGGGCAAGGTGACACACGTGCCTTGTATGGCTCACGTGTTGAACCTTGTTGTCCAGCAATTTTTAACACACTATCCCGGCCTAGATGGCCTTCTGAACAGGGCACTAAAACTGTCTGCTCACTTCCGCCGTTCAACCACCGCTGCTGAGCGACTTGCATCGCTCCAGAAGTCTTTCGGCCTGCCGGTTCATCGCCTGAAATGCGATGTGCCGAATTCGCTGGAATTCGACTCTCCACATGTTACAGCGACTGTGGCAGCATCGCCGAGCCCTGGTGCAATACGTCATGACGTATAGCCTGGGCCAACGAGATGCAGAGGTGGGGCAGATCACCCTGATGGAGTGGTCTCAGATCAAGGACCTATGCACCCTTCTGCACAGTTTCGACATGGCGACGAATATGTTTAGCGCTGACAATGCCATTATCAGCATGACAATTCCAGTCATTTACATGCTGGAGCACATGCTAAACACTATTCGGAGTCAGGGGGTGGGACAGCAGGAAGGGGAGGAACTACAGCAGGATTCATATGCGCAAGACACAACAACATCACCAAGGTCCAGACGTTCATCATCACCAACGCGGCAGGCATGGGACCATGGGGGACAGGGATCAACAAGGGCGCATGGTAGCAGGTGAAATGTTGAGGAAGGTGCAGGAGAACATGAAGAAATGGAGGACGAACTGTCCATGGACATGGAAGATTCAGCGGATGAGGGAGACCTTGGTCAAATTTCAGTTGAAAGAGGTTGGGGGGAGATGTCAGAGGAAGAAAGAACGGTTAGCACCTTTATGCCACAAACACAGCGTGGACTTGGTCCGCATGCCTGCGCAAGGCACATGAGTGCCTTCTTGCTGCACTACCTCCAACATGACCCTCGTATTGTCAAAATTAGAAGTGATGATGACTACTGGCTTGCCACACTATTAGATCCCCGGTAAAAGTCCAAATTTTGTGACATAATTCCAGCCATAGAAAGGGACGCACGAATGCAGGAGTATCAGCATAAGCTGTTACTCGATTTTAGCTCAGCTTTTCCACCAAACAACCGTGCAGGTGCAGGGAGTGAATCTCCCAGTTGTAACTTGACAAACATGGGACGGTCTCGTCATCTTCAACAGTCTACCTGTACCAGTAGCACCGTATCTTGTGCTGGTAACAGCAATTTTAATGAATCTTTTCATAATTTTTTTAGACCCTCCTTTGTAAGGCCACCAGAGACAACAAGTCTGACACATAGTCAACGGCTGGAGAGGATGATACAGGAGTATCTCCAAATGAACATCGATGCCATTACTTTGCAAATGGAGCCTTGCTCATTTTGGGCTTCAAATCTTGAAAAATGGCCAGAGCTCTCCACTTACGCCTTGGAGATTTTGTCGTGTCCAGCTGCCAGCGATGTCTCTGAACGTGTCTTCAGTGCTGCTGGGTGTGTGCTGACAGATAATCGCACGCGTCTGTCCAGTGACAATGTGGACAGACTAACGTTCATCAAAATGAACAAGTCATGGATCCACAAGGAATTTACTACCCCTGTGTCATCCTGGGGAGAGTAAATGCTTGTGTATTTTGAATGTGCTTGATGCAAAACTAGCTGTGAAGTGTACAACTAGGGCACAAGTGCTGCCACTGATGGGGTGTCTGTGTGGCCCAATTTTTGGAAAAAAGGGAGACTCTTCTTGGAGTATCCCTTGCTGTGTTCTTAAAAATGATCCAAGATACACAGCGCTGGGATCAGGAAAGACTTTGCTACATACCCTGGTGTCATCCTGGGGACGGTTAAGTATGGCATATTTTTGAATGTGCTTGATGCAAATCTAGCTGTGAAGTGTACAACTGGGGCACAAGTGCTGACACTGAAGGGGGGTGTGTGTGGGGACCAATTTTTGGAAAAAAGGGAGACTCAGCTTGGAGTAACCCTTGCTTACATTGTTTTTAAAAATGATCCAAGATGAACAGAGCTGGGATCAGGAAAGACTTTGCTACCTACCCCGGTGTCATCCTTGGGATGGTTAAGTATGGCGTATTTTTGAATGTGCTTAATGCAAATCTAGCTGTGACATGTACAACTGGGGCACAAGTGCTGCCACTAAAGGGGTGGGTGTGTGTGGGGCCCAATTTTTAGAAAAAAGGGAGACTCCGCTTGGAGTAACCCTTGCTTACATTGTTTTTAAAAATGATCCAAGATGAACAGAGCTGGGATCAGGAAAGACTTTGCTACCTACCCCGGTGTCATCCTGGGGATGGTTAAGTATGGCGTATTTTTGAATGTGCTTGATGCAAATCTAGCTGTGAAGTGTACAACTGGGGCACAAGTGCTGCCACTGAAGGGGTGGGTGTGTGTGGGGCACAATGTTTTGAAAAAAGGGAGACTCCGCTTGGAGTAACCCTTGCTTACATTGTTTTTAAAAATGATCCAAGATGCACAGAGCTGGGATCAGGAAAGACTTAGCTACCTACCCCGGTGTCATCCTGGGTACGGTTAAGTATGGCGTATTTTTGAATGTGCTTAATGCAAATCTAGCTGTAAAGTGTACAACTGGGGCACAAGTGCTGCCACTGAAAGGGTGGGTGTGTAGGTGGCCCAATTTTTTGAAAAAAAGGGAGACTCCGCTTGGAGTAACCCTTGCTTACATTGTTTTTAAAAATGATCCAAGATGAACAGAGCTGGGATCAGGAAAGACTTTGCTACCTACCCCGGTGTCATCCTGGGGATGGTTAAGTATGGCGTATTTTTGAATGTGCTTGATGCAAATCTAGCTGTGAAGTGTAAAACTGGGGCACAAGTGCTGCCACTGAAGGGGTGTGTGTGTGTGGCCCAATTTTTGGAAAAAAGGGAGACCTTGCGGTGTTTTACATGATTTTAGAAGGGCGTGCCATGCCTATATCTTTGTCTCCTCCTCTTTTTCCTTGTCCTGCTCTTTTGTTTCCGCATGAGTATATGTTCTTGTCACTTTCCCAAGTGTTTGTGTTGTGTTGTGAGTTGTTTGTCACCTTTTGGACACCTTTGAGGGTGTTTTCTAGGTGTTTTTATGTGTTTGTGATTGCCTCCCATTGTTTCCTATGCGGTTTGAGCGGTTCGCCGAACCGGATCGCCAAACCAAATTTCGAACCAGACCTCCGTTCGTCGAAGCGAACTCAAGCCGAACCGCGGCCGGTTCGCTCATCTCAAGTTAGGAATAGAGTTAAAAAAGGAGTTAGGGTCAGACCAGGAGCTAGAAATAGAGTTAGTATTGCAGTTAAAGTTAGGTTATCCCAGAATTTAAGGTTTAGGTTTGGGCTAAGCCAGAGGTGAGGATTAGGATTGGGTCCTGGGTTAAGGCTAGGGATAGGTTTACACCATGGGTTAGGAATAGAGTTAAAGCAGGAGTTAGGGTCAGACCAGGAGCTAGAAATAGGGTTAGTCCAGCAGTTAAACTTAGGTTAAGCCAGAATTTAAGGTTTAGGTTAAGTCAGAGGTGAGGATTAGGGTTGGGTCCTGGGTTAAGGCTAGGGTTAGGGTTAGACCATGGGTTAGGAATAGAGTTAAAACAGGAGTTAGGGTCAGACCAGGAGCTAGAAATAGGGTTAGTACAGCAGTTAAAGTTAGGTTATCCCAGAGTTTAAGGTTTAGGTTTGAGTTAGGCGAGAGGTGAGGATTAGGGATGAGTCCTGGGTTAAGGCAAGGGTTAGGGTTAGACCTTGGTTTAGGAATAGAGTAAAAGCAGGAGTTAGTTTAAAACTATGGGCTAAAAATAGGGTTAGTCAAGCAGTTTAACCTAGGTTAAGCCACAATTTAAGGTTTAGGTTAAGACAGAGGTGAGGATTAGGTTTGGGTCCCTGGTTAAGGCTAAGGTTAGGGTTACATCATGGCTAAGGAATAGAATTAAAGCAGTAGTTAGGGTCAGACCAGGGGCTAGAAATAGGGCTAGTCCAGCAGTTAAACTTAGGTTAAGCCACAATTTAAGGTTTCGGTTAAGCCAGAGGTAAGGATTAGGGTTGGGTCCTGGGTTAAGGCTAGGGTTAGGGTTACACCACTGGTTAGAAATAGAGTTAAAGCAGGAGTTAGGGTCAGACCAGGTGCCAGAAATAGGGTTAGTCCAACAGTTAAACTTAGGTTATGCCAGAATTTAAGGTTTAGGTTAAGCCAGAGGTGAGGATTAGGGTTGGGTCCTGGGTAAAGGCTAGGGTTAGGGTTACACCATGGGTTAGGAATAGAGTTAAAGCAGGAGTTAGGGTCAGACCAGGGGCTTGAAATAGGATTAGTCCAGCAGTTAACACTAGAACTACTGAGGTAGTCATTTTGACTACTTTGCACTATGTATTTCTATATAGGTGTCACGAGTCCAGTAATTCTAGTGTTAAACTTAGGTTAAGCCAGAATTTAGGTTTAGGTTAAGTTAGAGGTGAGGATTAGGGTTGGGTCCTGGGTTAAGGCTAGGGTTAGGCTTAGACCATGGGTTAGGAATAGAGTTAAAACAGGAGTTAGGGTCAGACCAGGAGCTAGAAATAGGGTTAGTACAGCAGTTAAAGTTAGGTTATCCCAGAGTTTAAGGTTTAGGTTTGAGTTAGGCGAGAGGTGAGGATTAGGGATGAGTCCTGGGTTAAGGCAAGGGTTAGGGTTAGACCTTGGTTTAGGAATAGAGTAAAAGCAGGAGTTAGTTTAAAACTATGGGCTAAAAATAGGGTTAGTCAAGCAGTTTAACCTAGGTTAAGCCACAATTTAAGGTTTAGGTTAAGACAGAGGTGAGGATTAGGTTTGGGTCCCTGGTTAAGGCTAAGGTTAGGGTTACATCATGGCTAAGGAATAGAATTAAAGCAGTAGTTAGGGTCAGACCAGGGGCTAGAAATAGGGCTAGTCCAGCAGTTAAACTTAGGTTAAGCCACAATTTAAGGTTTCGGTTAAGCCAGAGGTAAGGATTAGGGTTGGGTCCTGGGTTAAGGCTAGGGTTAGGGTTACACCACTGGTTAGAAATAGAGTTAAAGCAGGAGTTAGGGTCAGACCAGGTGCTAGAAATAGGGTTAGTCCAACAGTTAAACTTAGGTTATGCCAGAATTTAAGGTTTAGGTTAAGCCAGAGGTGAGGATTAGGGTTGGGTCCTGGGTAAAGGCTAGGGTTAGGGTTACACCATGGGTTAGGAATAGAGTTAAAGCAGGAGTTAGGGTCAGACCAGGGGCTTGAAATAGGATTAGTCCAGCAGTTAACACTAGAACTACTGAGGTAGTCATTTTGACTACTTTGCACTATGTATTTCTATATAGGTGTCACGAGTCCAGTAATTCTAGTGTTAAACTTAGGTTAAGCCAGAATTTAGGTTTAGGTTAAGTTAGAGGTGAGGAATAGGGTTGGGTCCTGGGTTAAGGCTAGGATTAGGGTTACACCATGGGTTAGGAATAGAGTTAAAGCAGGAGTTAGGGTCAGACCAGGAGCTAGAAATAGGGTTAGTCCAGCAGTTTCACCTAAGTTAAGCAGTAATTTAAGGATTATGTTAATTCAGAGGTGAGGATTAGGGTTGGGTTCTGGGTTATGGCTAGGGTTAGGGTTACACTATTAATTAGTAATAGAGTTAAAGCAGGAGTTAGGTTCAGACTAGGGGCTCGAAAAAGGGTTAATCCAGCAGTTAAACTTAGGTTAAGCCAGAATTTAAGGTTTAGGTTAAGTCAGAGGTTGGGATTAGGGTTGGGTCCTGGGTTAAGGCTAGGGTTAGGGTTAGACCATGGGTTAGTAATAGAGTTAAAACAGGAGTTAGGGTCAGACCAGGAGCTAGAAATAGAGTTAGTCCAGCAGTTAAAGTTAGGTTATCCCAGAATTTAAAGTTTAGGTTTGGGATAGGCCAGAGATGAGGATTAGGGTTGAGTCTTTGGTAAAGGCTAGGGTTAGAGTTACACCATGGGTTAGGAATAGAGTTAAAGCAGGAGTTAGGGTCAGACCAGGGTCTAGAAATAGGGTTAGTCCAGCAGTTAAACTTAGGTTAAGCCACAATTTAAGGTTTCGGTTAAGCCAGAGGTAAGGATTAGGGTTGGGTCCTGGGTTAAGGCTAGGGTTAGGGTTACACCATGGGTTAGGAATAGAGTTAAAGCAAAAGTTAGGGTCAGACCAGGGGCTAGAAATATGGTTAGTCTAACAGTTAAAATTAGAAAAAGCCAGAATTTAAGGTTTAGGTTAAGCTAGAGGAGAGGATTAGGGTTGGGTCCTGGGTAAAGGCTAGGGTTAGGGTTACACCATGGGTTAGATATAGAGATAAAGCAGGAGTTAGGGTCATCCCAGGGGCTTGAAATAGGGTTAGTCCAGCAGTTAAACTTAGGGTGAGCCAGAATTTAAGGTTTAGGTTAAGCCAGACTTGAGGATTAGGGTTGGGTCTTGGGTTAAGGCTAGGGTTAGGGTTAGACCATGGGTTAGGAATAGAGTTAAAACAGGAATTATTGTCAGACCAGGAACCAGAAATAGGGTTAGTCCAGCAGTTAAAGTTAGGTTAAGCCAGAATTTAAGGTTTAGGTTAAACCAGAGGTGAGGATTAGGGTTGGATCCAGGGTTAAGGCTAGGGTTAGGGTTACACCATTAATTAGGAATAGAGTTAAAGCAGGAGTTGGGGACAGATTAGGGGCTTGAAATAGGGTTAATCCAGCAGTTAAACTTAGGTTAAGCCAGAATTTATGGTTTAGGTTAAGCCAGAGGTTGGGATTAGGGTTGGGTCTTGAGTTAAGGCTAGGGTTAGGGTTAGACCATGGGTTAGAAATAGAGTTAAAAAAAGAGTTAGGGTCAGACCAGGAGCTAGAAATAGGGTTAGTCCAACAGTTAAACTTAGGTTAAGCCACAATTTAAGGTTTCGGTTAAGCCAGAGGAGAGGATTAGGGTTGGGTCCTGGGTTAAGGATAGGGTTAGGGTTACACCATGGGTTAGAAATAGAGTTAAAGCAGGAGTTAGGGTCAGACCAGGTGCTAGAAATAGGGTTAGTCCAGCAGTTAAACTTAGGTTAAGCCACAATTTTAAGTTTTGGTTAAGCCAGAGGTGAGGATTAGGGTTGGGTCCTGGGTTAAGGCTAGGGTTCGGGTTACACCATGGGTTAAGAATAGAGTTAAAGCAGGAGTTAGGGTCAGACCAGGGGCTAGAAATATGGTTAGTCCAACAGTTAAAATTAGGTTAAGCCAGAATTTAAGGTTTAGGTTAAGCCAGAGGTGAGGATTAGGGTTGGGTCCTGGGTAACGGCTAGGGTTAGGGTTACACCATGGGTTAGGAATAGAGTTAAAGGAGGAGTTAGGGTCAGACCAGGGGCTTGAAATAGGATTGGTCCAGCAGGTAACACTAGAACTACTGAGGTAGTCATTTTGACTACTTTACACTATGTATTTCTATATAGGTGTCACGAGTCCAGTAGTTCTAGTGTTAAACTTAGGTTAAGCCAGAATTTAAGGTTTAGGTTAAGCCAGAGGTGAGGATTTGGGTTGGGTCCTAAATTAAGGCTAGGGTTAAGGTTAGATTATGGGTTAGTAATAGAGTTAAAACAGGAGTTAGGGTCAGACGAAGAGCTAGAAATAGGTTTAGTCCAGCAGTTGTTAGGTTATCCCAGTATTGAAGGTTTATGTTAAGTCAGAGGTGAGGATTAGGGTTGGGTCCTGGGTTAAGGCTAGGGTTAGGGTTAGACCATGTGTTAGAAATAGAGTTAAAACAGGAGTTATGGTCAGACCAGGAGCTAGATATAGGGTTAGTCCAGCAGTTTAAGTTGGGTTAAGCTAGAATTTAAGGTTTAGGTTAAACCAGAGTTGAGGATTAGGGTTGGGTCCTGGGTTAAGGCTAGGGTTAGGGTTAGACCATGGGTTAGTAATAGAGTTACAACAGGTGTTAGGGTCAGACCAGGAGCTAGAAATAGGGTTAGTCCAGCAGTTAAAGTTAACTTATCCCAGAATTTAATGTTTAGGTTTGGGTTAGGCCAGAGGTGAGGATTAGGGTTGAGTCCTGGGTTAAGGCTAGGGTTAGACCATGGGTTAGGAATAGAGTAAAAACAGGAGTTAGTTTAAAATTAAGGGCAAGAAATAGGGTTTGTCCAGCAGTTTAACCTAGGTTTAGCCAGAATTTAAGGTTTAGGTTAAGCCAGAGGTGAAGATTATGGTTAGGTCCTGGGTTAAGGCTAGTATTAGGGTTATACCATGGGTTACGAATAGAGTTAAAGCAGGAGTTAGGATCAGCCCAGGGGCTAGAAATAGGTTTAGTGCAGCAGTTAAACTTAAATTAAGCCAGAATTAAAGGTTTAGGTTAAGCCAGAGGTGAGGATTAGGGTTGGGTCATGGGTTAAGGCTAGGGTTAGGGTTGGACCATGGGTTAGTAATAGAGTTAAAACAGGAAAAAGGGTCAGACCAGGAGCTTGAAATAGGGTTAGTCCAGCAGTTAAAGTTAGGTTATCCCAGAATTTAAGGTTTAGGTTTGGGTTAGGCCAGAGATGAGGATTAGGGTTGAGTCCTGGGTTAAGGTTAGTGTTAGGGTTATACCATGGGTTAGGAATAGAGTTAAAGCAGGAGTTAGGGTCAGACCAGGAGCTAGAAATAGAGTTAGTCTTGCAGTTAAAGTTAGGTTATCCCAGAATTTAATGTATAGGTTTGGGTTAGGCCAGAGGTGAGGATTAGGGTTGAGTCCTGGATTAAGGCTAGGGTTAGGATTACACCATGGGTTAGGAATAGAGTTAAGGCAGGAGTTAGGGTCAGACTAGGGGCTAGAAATAGGGTTAGTCCAGCAGTTAAAATTAGGTTAAGCCAGAATTTAAGGTTTAGGTTAAGCCGGAGGTGATGATTAGGGATGAGTCTTGGGTTAAGGCTAGGGTAAGGGTTAGACCATGGGTTAGGAATAGAGTAAAAACTGGAGTTAGTTTAAAATTAAGGGCTAGAAACCGGGTTAGTCCAGCAGTTTAACCAAAATTTAGTCAGAATTTAAGGTTTAGGTTAATTTAGAGGTGAGGATTAGGGTTGGGTCTTGCGTTAAGGCTAGGATTAAGGTTACACCATGGATTAGGACAAGAGTTAAAGCAGGAGTTAAGGTCAGACAAAGGGCTAGAAATAGGGTTAGTCCAGCAGTTAAACTTAGGTTAAGCCAGAATTAAAAGTTTAGGTTAAGCCAGAGGTGAGGATTAGGGTTGAGTCCTGGGTTAAGGCTAGGGTTAGGGTTAGACCATGGGTTAGGAATAGAGTTAAAACAGGAGTTAGGGTCAGACCAGGAGCTAGAAATAGGGTTAGTCCAGCAGTTAAAGTTAGGTTATCCCAGAATTTAAGGTTTAGGTTTGATTTAGGCAAGAGGTGAGGATTAAGGATGAGTCCTGGGTTCAGGCAAGGGTTAGGGTTAGACCTTGGTTTAGTAATAGAGTTAAAGCAAGAGTTAGGGTGAGACAAGGGGCTAGAAATAGGGTTAGTCCAGCAGTTAAACTTAGGTTAAGCCACAATTTAAGGTTTTGGTTAAGCCAGAGGTGAGGATTAGGGTTGAGTCATGGGTTAAGGCTAGGGTTAAGGTTACACCATGGGTTAGGAATAGAGTTAAAGCAGGAGTTAGGGTCAGACCAGAGGCTTGAAATAGGGTTAGTCCAGCAGTTAAACTTAGGTTAAGCCAGAATTTAAGGTTTAGTTTAAACCAGAGGTGAGGATTAAGGTTGGGTCTTGGGTTAAGGCTAGGGTTAGGGTTAGACCATGTGTTAGAAATAGAGTTAAAACAGGAGTTAGGGTCAGACCAGTAGCTAGAAATAGGGTTAGTCCAGCAGTTTAAGTTGGGTTAAGCTAGAATTTAAGGTTTAGGTTAAACCAGAGTTGAGGATTAGGGTTGGGTCCTGGGTTAAGGCTAGGGTTAGGGTTAGACCATGGGTTAGTAATAGAGTTACAACAGGTGTTAGGCTCAGACCAGGAGCTTGAAATAGGGTTAGTCCAGCAGGTAAAGTTAGCTTATCCCAGAATTTAAGGTTTAGGTTTGGGTTAGGCCAGAGGTGAGGATTAGGGTTGAGTCCTTGGTTAAGGCTAGGGTTAGACCATGGGTTAGGAATAGAGTAAAAACAGGAGTTAGTTTATAATTAAGGGCAAGAAATAGGGTTTGTCCAGCAGTTTAACCTAGGTTTAGCCAGAATTTAAGGTTTAGGTTAAGCCAGAGGTGAAGATTATGGTTAGGTCCTGGGTTAAGGCTAGTATTAGGGTTATACCATGGGTTACGAATAGAGTTAAAACAGGAGTTAGGGTCAGCCCAGGGGCTAGAAATAGGTTTAGTGCAGCAGTTAAACTTAAATTAAGCCAGAATTAAAGGTTTAGGTTAAGCCAGAGGTGAGGATTAGGGTTGGGTCATGGGTTAAGGCTAGGGTTAGGGTTGGACCATGGGTTAGTAATAGAGTTAAAACAGGAAAAAGGGTCAGACCAGGAGCTTGAAATAGGGTTAGTCCAGCAGTTAAAGTTAGGTTATCCCAGAATTTAAGGTTTAGGATTGGGTTAGGCCAGAGATGAGGATTAGGGTTGAGCCCTGGGTTAAGGTTAGTGTTAGGGTTATACCATGGGTTAGGAATAGAGTTAAAGCAGGAGTTAGGGTCAGACCAGGAGCTAGAAATAGAGTTAGTCTTGCAGTTAAAGTTAGGTTATCCCAGAATTTAATGTATAGGTTTGGGTTAGGCCAGAGGTGAGGATTAGGGTTGAGTCCTGGATTAAGGCTAGGGTTAGGATTACACCATGGGTTAGGAATAGAGTTAAGGCAGGAGTTAGGGTCAGACCAGGGGCTAGAAATATGGTTAGTCCAGCAGTTAAAATTAGGTTAAGCCAGAATTTAAGGTTTAGGTTAAGCCGGAGGTGATGATTAGGGATGAGTCTTGGGTTAAGGCTAGGGTTTAGGGTTAGACCATGGGTTAGGAATAGAGTAAAAACTGGAGTTAGTTTAAAATTATAGCAAGAAACCGGGTTAGTCCAGCAGTTTAACCAAAGTTTAGTCAGAATTTAAGGTTTAGGTTAATTTAGAGGTGAGGATTAGGGTTGGGTCTTGCGTTAAGGCTAGGATTAAGGTTACACCATGGATTAGGACAAAAGTTAAAGCAGGAGTTAAGGTCAGACAAGGGGCTAGAAATAGGGTTAGTCCAGCAGTTAAACTTAGGTTAAGCCAGAATTAAAGGTTTAGGTTAAGCCAGAGGTGAGGATTAGGGTTGAGTCCTGGGTTAATGTTAGGGTTAGACCATGGGTTAGGAATAGAGTTAAAACAGGAGTTAGGGTCAGACCACGAGCAAGAAATAGGGTTAATCCAGCAGTTAAAGTTAGGTTATCCCAGTATTGAAGGTTTAGGTTAAGTCAGAGGTGAGGATTAGGGTTGGGTCCTAGGTTAAGGCTAGGGTTAGGGTTAGACCATGGGTTAGGAATAGAGTTAAAACAGGAGTTAGGGTCAGACCAGGAGCTAGAAATAGGGTTATTCCAGCAGTTAAAGTTAGGTTATCCCAGATTTTAAGGTTTAGGTTTGGGTTAAGCCAGAGGTGAGGATTAGGGTTAAGTCCTGGGTTAAAGCTAGGGTTAGTGTTAGACCATGGGTTAGGAATAGAGTTAAATCAGGAGTTAGGGTCCGCCCAGGAGCTAGAAATAGGGTTATTCCAGCAGTTAAAGTTAGGTTATCCCAGATTTTAAGGTTTAGGTTTGGGTTAAGCCAGAGGTGAGGATTAGGGTTAAGTCCTGGGTTAATGCTAGTGTTAGGGTTAGACCATGGGTTAGTAATAGAGTAAAAACTGGAGTTAGTTTAAAGCTAGGGGCTAGAAATAGGGTTAGTCATGTAGTTTAACCTAGGTTAAGCTAGAATTTAAGGTTTAGGTTAAGACAGAGGTGAGGATTAGGGTTGGGTCATGGTTTAAGGCTAGGGTTAGGGTTAGACCATGGGTTAGCAATAGAGTTAAAACAGGAGTTAGGGTCAGACCAAGAGCTAAAAATAGGGTTAGTCCAGCAGTTAAAGTTAGGTTATCCCAGATTTTAAGGTTTAGGTTTGGGTTAAGCCAGAGGTGAGGATTAGGGTTAAGTCCTGGGTTAAAGCTAGGGTTAGTGTTAGACCATGGGTTAGGAATAGAGTTAAATCAGGAGTTAGGGTCAGCCCAGGAGCTAAAAACAGGGTTAGTCCAGCAGTTAAAGTTAGGTTATCCCAGTATTTAAGGTTTAGGTTAAGTCAGAGGTGAAGATTAGGGTTGGGTCCTGGGTTAAGGATAGGGTAAGGGTTAGACCATGGGTTATAAATAGAGTTAAAACAGGAGTTAGGGTCAGACCAGGAGCTAGAAATAGGGTTAAATTAGCAGCTAAAGTTTGGTTATCCCAGGATTTAAGGTTTAGGTTAAGACAGAGGTGAGAATTAGTTTTGGGTCCTGGGTTAAGGCTAGGGTCAGGGTTACACCATGGGTTATGAATAGAGTTAAAGCAGGAGTTATGGTCAGGCCAGGGGCTTTAAACAGGGTTAGTCCAGTATTTAAACTTAGGTTAAGCCAGAATTTAAGGTTTAGATTAAGCCAGAGGTGAGGATTAGAGTTGGGTCCTGGGTTAAAGCTAGAGTTAGGGTTAGACCATGGGTTAAGAATAGAGTTTAAACAGGAGTTTGGGTCAGACCAGGAGCTAGAAACAGGGTTAGTCCTGCAGTTAAAGTTAGGTTATCACAGTATTTAAATTTTAGGTTAAGTCATAGGTGAGGATTAGGGTTCGGTCCTGGGTTAAGGCTAGGGTTAGTGTTAGACCATGGGTTAGGAATAGAGTTAAAACAGGAGTTAGGGTCAGACCAGGAGCTAGAAATAGGGTTAGTCTAGCAGTTAAAGTTAGGTTATCCCAGAATTTAAGGTTTAGGTTTGGGTTTTTCCAGAGGAAAGGATTAAGGTTGAGTCCTGGGTTAAGGCTAGGGTTAGGGTTAAACCATGGGTTAGGAATAGCGTTAAAACAGGAGTTAGGGTCAGACCAGGAGCTAGAAATAGGGTTAGTCCAGCAGTTAAAGTTAGGTTATCCCAGTATTTAAATTTTAGGTTAAGTCAGAGGTGAGGATTAGGGATGGGTCCTGGGTGAAGGCTAGGGTTAAAGTTAGGTTATCCCAGAATTTAAGGTTAAGGTTTGTGATTGTTAGGCCAGAGGTGAGGATTAAGGATGAGTCCTGGGTTAAAGATAGGGTAAAGGTTAGACCATGGGTTAGAAATAGAGGTAAAACAGGAGTTAGGGTTAGACCAGGAGCTAGAAATAGGGTTAGATTAGCAGTTAAAGTTTGGTTATCCCAGTATTTAAGGTTTAGGTTAAGACAGAGGTGAGAATTAGGGTTGGGTCCTGGGTTAAGGCTAGGGTTACTGTTACACCATGGTTAGGAATGGAGTTAAAGCAGGAGTTGAGGTCAGACCAGGGGCTAGAAATAGGGTTAGTTCAGCAGTAAAAGTTAGGTTAAGCCACAATTTAAGGTTTCGGTTAAGCCAGAGGTGAGAATTAGGGTTGGGTCCTAGGTTAAGGCTAGGGTTAGCGTTACACCATGAGTTAGGAATAGAGTTAAAGCAGGAGTTAGGGTCAGACCAGGGACTAGAAATATGGTTAGTCCAACAGTTAAAGATATGTTAAGCCAGAATTTAAGGTTTAGGTTAAGCCAGAGGTGAGGATTAGGGTTGGGTCCTGGTTAAAAATAGGGTTAGGGTTAGACCATGAGTTAGGAATAGAGTTAAAACAGGAGTTAGGGTCAGACCAGGAGCTAGAAATAGGGTTAGTTCAGCAGTTAAAGTTAGGTTATCCTAGAATTTAAGGTTTAGGTTATGCCAGAGGTGAAGAATAGGGAAGAAGTCTTGGGTTAAGGCTAGGGTTGGGGTAGACCATGGGTTAGGAATAGAGTAAAAACAGGAGTTAATTTAAAACTAGGGGCTAGAAATAGGGTTAGTCCAGCAGTTTAACCTAGGTTAAGCCAGAATTAAAGGTTTAAGTTAAGCCAGAGGTGAGGATTAGGGTTGGGTTCTGGGTTAAGGCTAGGGTTAGGGTTACACCATTAATAAGGAATAGAGTTAAAGCAGGAGTTAGTATCAGACCAGGGGCTTGAAGTAGGGTTAATAAAGCAGTTAAACTTTAGAATTTAAGGTTTAGGTTAAGCCAGATGTGGGCATAAGGGTTGGGTCTTCGGTTAAGGTTAGGGTTTTGGTTAGACCATGGGTTAGAAATAGAGTTAAAACAGGAGTTAGGTTCAAACTAGGAGCTAGAAATAGAGTTAGTCCAGCAGTTAAAGTTAGGTTATCCCAGAATTTAAGGTTTAGGTTTCTGTTAGGCCAGAGGTGAGGATAAGGGTTGAGTCCTTGGTTAAGGATAGGGTTAGGGTTACACCATGGGTTAGGAATAGAGATAAGCAGGAGTTAGGGTCAGACCAGGGGCTAGAAATAGGGTTAGTCCAACAGCTTAACTTAGGTTAAGCAAAAATTTAAGAATTTAAGGTTTAGGTTAAGCCAGTGGTGATGGTTATGGATGAGTCCTGGGTTAAGGCTAGGGTTAGGGCTAGACCATGGGTTAGAAATAGAGAAAAAACAGGAGTTAGTTTAAAATTAAGGACTAGAAATAGGGTTTGTCCTGCAGTTTAACCTAGGTTTAGCCATTATTTAAGGTTTAGGTTAAGATAGAGGTGAGGATTAGGGGTGGGTCCTGGGTTAAGGCTAGGATTAGATTTACATTATGGGTTAGGAATAGAGTTAAAGCAGGAGTTAGGGTCAGATTAGGGGCTAGAAATAGGGTTAGTCCAGCAGGTAAACTTAGGTTAAGCCAGAATTAAAGGTTTAGGTGAAGCCAGAGGTGAGGATTAGGGTTGGGTCATGGGTTAAGGCTACGGTTAGGGTTGGACCATAGGTTAGGAATAGAGTTAAAATAGGAGTTAGGGTCAGACCAGGAGCTAGAAATAGGGTTAGTCCAGCAGTTTAACCTAGGTTAAGCCAAAATTTAAGGTTTAGGTTAAGCCAGAGGTGAGGATTAAGGTTGGGAGCTGGGTAAAGCTAGGGTTAGGGTCAGACCATGGGTTAGGAATAGAGTTAAAATAGGAGTTAGGGTCAGACCAGGAGCTAGAAATAGGGTAAGTTCAGCAGTTTAACCTATGTTAAGCCAGAATTTAAGATTTAAGTTAAGCCAGAGGTGAGGATTAGGGTTGGGTTCTGGGTTAAGGCTAGGGTAAGGGTTACACCATTAATTAGGAATAGAGTTAAAGCAGGAGTTAGGATCAGACCAGGGGCTTGAAGTAGGGTTAATCCAGCAGTAAAGCTTAGGTTAAGCCAGAATTTAAGGTTTAGGTTAAACCAGAGGTGAGGATTAGGGTTGGGTCTTGGGTTAAGGCTAGGGTTAGGGTTAGACCATGGGTTAGTAATAGAGTTAAAACAGGAGTTAGGGTCAAACTAGGAGCTAGAAATAGAGTTAGTCCAGCAGCTAAAGTTAGGTCATCCCAGAATTTAAGGTTTAGGTTTGGGTTAGGCCAGAGGTGAGGATTTGGGTTGAGTCTTTGGTTAAGTCTAGGGTTAGGGTTACACCATGGGTTAGGAATAAGTTAAAGCAGGAGTTAGGGTCAGACCAGGGGCTAGAAATTGGGTTAGTCCAACAGTTCAGCTTAGGTTAAGCCAGAATTTAAGGTTTAGGTTAAGCCAGAGGTGAGGATTAGGGTTGGGTCCTGGGTAAAGGCTAGGGTTAGGGTTACACCATGGGTTAGGAATAGAGTTAAAGCAGGAATTAGGGTCAGACCAGGGGCTTGAAATAGAATTAGTCTAGCAGTTAACACTAGAACTACTGAGGTAGTCATTTTGACGACCTTGCACTATGTATTTCTATATAGGTGTCACGAGTCCAGTAGTTCTAGTGTTTAACTTAGGTTAAGGCAGAGTTTAAGGTTTAGGTTAAGTTAGAGGTGAGAAATAGGGTTGGGTCCTGGGTTAAGGCTAGGATTAGGGTTACACCATGGGTTAGGAATAGAGTTAAAGCAGGAGTTAGGGTCAGACCAGGAGCTAGAAATAGGGTTTGTCCAGCAGTTAAACTTAGGTTAAGCCAGAATTTAAGGTTTAGGTTAAGCCAGAGGTGAGGATTTGGGTTGGGTCCTAAATTAAGGCTAGGGTTAAGGTTAGATTATGGGTAAGTAATAGAGTTAAAACAGGAGTTAGGGTCAGACCACGAGCTAGACATAGGTTTAGTCCAGCAGTTAAAGTTAGGTTATCTTAGTATTGAAAGTTTAGGTTAAGTCAGAGGTGAGGATTAGGGTTGGGTCCTGGGTTAAGGCTAGGGTTAGGGTTAGACCATGGGTTAGGAATAGAGTTAAAACAGGAGTTAGGGTCAGACCAGGAGCTAGAAATAGGGTTAGTCCAGCAGTTAAAGTTAGGTTATCCCAGAATTTAAGGTTTCGGTTTGAGTTAGGCGAGAGGTGAGGATTAGGGATGAGTCCTGGGTTAAGGCAAGGGTTAGGGTTAGACCTTGGTTTAGGAATAGAGTAAAAACAGGAGTTAGTTTAAAACTATGGGCTAGAAATAGGGTTAGTGCAGCAGTTTAACCTAGGTTAAGTCAGAATTTAAGGTTTAGGTTAAAACAGAGGTGAGGATTAGGGTTGGGTCCTGGGTTAGGGCTAGGGTTAGGGTTACACCATGGGTTAGAAATAGTGTTAAAGCAGGAGTTAGGGTCAGACCAGGAGCTAGAAAAAGGGTTAGTCCAGCAGTTAAAGTTAGGTTAAGCTAGAATTTAGGGTTTAGGTTAAACCAGAGTTGAGGATTAGGGTTGGGTCCTGGGTTAAGGCTAGGGTTAGGGTTAGACCATGGGTTAGTAATAGAGTTAAAACAGGTGTTAGGGTCAGACCAGGAGCTAGAAATAGGGTTAGTCCTGCAGTTAAAGTTAGCTTATCCCAGAATTTAAGGTTTAGGTTTGGGTTAGGCCAGAGGTGAGGATTAGGGTTGAGTCCATGGTTAAGGCTAGGGTTAGGGTTAGACCATGGGTTAGGAATAGAGTAAAAACAGGAGTTAGTTTAAAATTAAGGGCAAGAAATAGGGTTTGTCCAGCAGTTTAACCTAGGTTTAGCCAGAATTTAAGGTTTAGGTTAAAACAGAGGTGAGGATTATGGTTGGGTCCTGGGCTAAGGCTAGTATTAGGGTTATACCATGGGTTACGCATAGAGTTAAAGCAGGAGTTAGGGTCAGACCAAGGGCTAGAAATAGGTTTAGTGCAGCAGTTAAACTTAGGTTAAGCCAGAATTAAAGGTATAGGTTAAGCCAGATGTGAGGATTAGGGTTGGGTCATGGGTTAAGGCTAGGGTTAGGATTGGACCATAGGTTAGTAATAGAGTTAAAACAGGAAAAAGGGTCAGACCAGGAGCTAGAAATAGGGTTAGTCCAGCAGTTAAAGTTAGGTTATGCCAGAATTTAAGGTTTAGGTTTGGGTTAGGCCAGAGATGAGGATTAGGGTTGAGTCCTGGGTTAAGGTTAGGGTTAGGGTTAGACAATGGGTTAGGAATAGAGTTAAAACAGGAGTTAGGGTCAGACCACTAGCTAGAAATAGAGTTAGTCCAGCAGTTAAAGTTAGGTAATCCCAGTATTGAAGGTTTAGGTTAATTCAGAGGTGAGGATTAGGGTTGGGTTCTGGGTTAAGGCTAGGGTTAGGGTTACACTAATAATTAGGAATAGAGTTAAAGCAGGAGTTAGGGTAAGACTAGGGGCTCGAAATAGGGTTAATCCAGCAGTTAAACTTAGGTTAAGCCAGAATTTAAGGTTTAGGTTAAGCCAGAGGTTGGGATTAGGGTTGGGTGTTGGGTTAAGGCTAGGGTTATGGTTAGACCATGGGTTAGAAATAGAGTTAAAACAAGAGTAAGGGTCAGACCAGGAGCTAGAAATAGGGTTAGTCTAGCACTTAATTTAGGTTAAGCAAGAATTTAAGGCTTAGGTTAAACCATAGGTGAGGATTAGGGTTGGGTCCTGGGTTAAGGCTAGGGCTAAGGTTAGACCATGGGTTTGTTATAGAGTTAAAATAGGAGTTAGGGTCAGACCAGGAGCTAGAAATAGAGTTAGTCCAGCAGTTAAAGTTAGGTTATTCCTGAATTGAAGGTTTAGGTTTGGGTTAGGCCAGAGATGAGGATTAGGGTTGAGTCCTTGGTAAAGGCTACGGTTAGGGTTATACCATGGGTTAGGAATAGAGTTAAAGCAGGAGTTAGGGTCAGACCAGGGTCTAGAAATAGGGTTAGTCCAGCAGTTAACTTAGGTTAAGCCACACTTTTAAGTTTTGGTTAAGCCAGAGGTGAGGATTAGGGTTGGGTCCTGGGTTAAGGCTAGGGTTCGGGTTACACCATGGGTTAAGAATAGAGTTAAAGCAGGAGTTAGGGTCAGACCAGGGGCTAGAAATATGGTTAGTCCAACAGTTAAAATTAGGTTAAGCCAGAATTTAAGGTTTAGGTTAAGCCAGAGGTGAGGATTAGGGTTGGGTCCCGGGTAAAGGCTAGGGTTAGGGTTACACCATGGGTTAGATATAGAGTTAAAGCAGGAGTTAGGGTCAGACCAAGGGCTTGAAACAGGGTTAGTCCAGCAGTTAAACTTAGGGTAAGCCAGAATTTAAGGTTTAGGTTATGCCAGACTTGAGGATTAGGGTTGGGTCTTGGGTTAAGGCTACGGTTAGGGTTAGACCATGGGTTAGGAATAGAGTTAAAACAAAAGTTATTGTCAGACCAGGAGCCAGAAATAGGGTTAGTCCAGCAGTTAAAGTTAGGTTAAGCCAGAATTTAAGGCTTAAGTTAAACCAGAGGTGAGGATTAGGGTTGGGTCCTCGGTTAAGGCTAGGGTTAGGGTTACACCATTAATTAGGAATAGAGTTAAAGCTGGAGTTAGGGTCAGACTAGGGGCTTGAAATAGGGTTAATCCAGCAGTTAAACTTAGGTTAAGCCAGAATTTATGGTTTAGGTTAAGCCACAGGTTGGAATTAGGGTTGGGTCTTGGGTTAAGGCTAGGGTTATGGTTAGATCATGGGTTAGAAATAGAGTTAAAAAAAGAGTTAGGGTCAGACCAGGAGCTAGAAATAGGGTTAGTCCAGCAGTTAAACTTAGGTTAAGCCAGAATTTAAAATTTAGGTTAAACCAGAGGTGAGGATTAGGGTTGGGTCTTGGGTTAAGGCTAGGGTTAGGGTTAGACCATGGGTTAGGAATAGAGAGAGTTAAAACAGGAGTTAGGGTCATACCTGGAGCTAGAAATAGGGTTAGTCCAGGAGATAAAGTTAGCTTATCCCATAATTTAAGGTTTAGGTTTGGGTTAGGCCAGAGGTGAGGATTAGGGATGAGTCCTTGGTTAAGGCTAGGGTTAGGGTTACACCATGGGTTAGGAATAGAGTTAAGTCATGAGTTAGGGTCAGACCATGGGCTAGAAATAGGGTTAGTCCAGAAGTTTAACCCAGGTTAAGCCAAAATTTAAGGTTTAGGTTAAGCCAGAGGTGAGGATTAGGGCTGGGTTCTGGTTAAAGCTAGGGTTAGGGTTAGACAATGGGTTAGGAATAGAGTTAAAACAGGAGTTAGGGTCAGACCATGAGCTAGAAATAGGGTTAGTTCAGCAGTTAAAGTTAGGTTATCCTAGAATTTAAGGTTTAGGTTATGCCAGAGGTGAAGAATAGGGATGAGTCTTGGGTTAAGGCTAGGGTTGGGGTAGACCATGGGTTAGGAATAGAGTAAAAACAGGAGTTAATTTAAAACTAGGGGCTAGAAATAGGGTTAGTCCAGCAGTTTAACCTAGGTTAAGCCAGAATTAAAGGTTTAAGTTAAGCCAGAGGTGAGGATTAGGGTTGGGTGCTGGGTTAAGGCTAGGGTTAGGGTTACACCATTAATTAGGAATAGAGTTAAAGCAGGATTTAGGGTCAGACCAGGAGCTAGAAATAGGGTTAGTCCAGCAGTTAAAGTTAGGTTATCCGAGAATTTAAGGTTTAGGTTTGGGTTAGGCCAGAAGAGAGGATAAGGGTTGAGTCCTTGGTTAAGGATAGGGTTACACCATGGGTTAGGAATAGAGATAAAGCAGGAGTTAGGGTCAGACCAGGGGCTAGAAATAGGGTTAGTCCAACAGCTAAACTTAGGCTAAGCAAGAATTTAAGGTTTTGGTTAATCCAGTGGTGATGGTTATGGATGAGTCCTGGGTTAAGGCTAGGGATAGGGCTAGACCATGGGTTAGAAATAGAGTAAAAACAGGAGTTAGTTTAAAATTAAGGGCTAGAAATAGGGTTTGTCCTGCAGTTTAACCTAGGTTTAGCCAGAATTTAAGGTTTAGGTTAAGATAGAGGTGAGGATTAGGGGTGGGTCCTGGGTTAGGGCTAAGATTAGATTTACATTATGGGTTAGGAATAGAGTTAAAGCAGGAGTTAGGGTCAGATTAGGGGCTAGAAATAGGGTTAGTCCAGCACGTAAACTTAGGTTAAGCCAGAATTAAAGGTTTAGGTGAAGCCAGAGGTGAGGATTAGGGTTGGGTCATGGGTTAAGGCTACGGTTAGGGTTGGACCATAGGTTAGTAATAGAGTTAAAACAGGAGTTAGGGTCAGACCAGGAGCTAGAAATAGGGTTAGTGCAGCAGTTTAACCTAGGTTAAGCCAAAATTTAAGGTTTAGATTAAGCCAGAGGTGAGGATTAGGGTTGGGCCCTGGTTAAGGATAGGGTTAGGGTTAGACCATGGGTTAGGAATAGAGTTAAAACAGGAGTTAATTTAAAATTAGGGGCTAGAAATAGTGTTAGTCCAGCAGTTTCACCTAGGTTAAGCCGTAATTTAAGGATTAGGTTAATTCAGAGGTGAGGATTAGGGTTGGGTTCTGGGTTAAGGCTAGGGTTAGGGTTACACCATTAATTAGGAATAGAGTTAAAGCAGGAATTAGGTTCAGACTAGGGGCTCGAAAAAGGGTTAATCCAGCAGTTAAGCTTAGGTTAAGCCAGAGGTTGGGATTAGGGTTGGGTCTTGGGTTAAGGCTAGGGTTATGGTTAGACCATGGGTTAGAAATAGAGTTAAAACAAGAGTTAGGGTCAGACCAGGAGCTAGAAATAGGTTTAGTCCAGCAGTTAAAGTTAGGTTATCCCAGAATTTAAGGTTTAGGTTTGAGTTAGGCGAGAGGTGAGGATTAGGGATGAGTCCTGGGTTAAGGCAAGGGTTAGGGTTAGACCTTGGTTTAGGAATAGAGTAAAAACAGGAGTTAGTTTAAAACCATGGGCTAGAAATAGGGTTAGTGCAGCAGTTTAACCTAGGTTAAGTCAGAATTTAAGGTTTAGGTTAAAACAGAGGTGAGGATTAGGGTTGGGTCCCTGGTTATGGCTAGGGTTAGGGTTACACCTTGGCTTAGGAATAGAGTTAAAGCAGGAGTTAGGGTAAGACCAGGGTCTAGAAATAGGGTTAGTCCAGAAGTTAAACTTAGGTTAAGCCAGAATTTAAGGTTTCGGTTAAGCCAGAGGTGAGGATTAGGGTTGAGTCCTGGGTTAAGGCTAGGGTTAGGGTTACACCATGGGTTAGAAATAGAGTTAAAGCAGGAGTTAGGGTCAGACCAGGAGCTAGAAAAAGGGTTAGTCCAGCAGTTAAAGTTAGGTTAAGCTAGAATTTAAGGTTTAGGTTAAACCATTGTTGAGGATTAGGGTTGGGTCCTGGGTTAAGGCTAGGGTTAGGGTTAGACCATGGGTTAGTAATAGAGTTAAAACAGGTGTTAGGGTCAGACCAGGAGCTAGAAATATAGTTAGTCCAGCAGTTAAAGTTAGCTTATCCCAGAATTTAAGGTTTAGGTTTGGGTTAGGCCAGAGGTGAGGATTAGGGTTGAGTCCTTGGTTAAGGCTAGGGTTAGGGTTAGACCATGGGTTAGGAATAGAGTAAAATCAGGAGTTAGTTTAAAATTAAGGACAAGGAATAGGGTTTGTCCAGCAGTTTAACCTAGGTTTAGCCAGAATTTATTGTTTAGGTTAAGCCAGAGGTGAGGATTATGGTTGGGTCCTGGGTTAAGGCTAGTATTAGAGTTATACCATGGGATACGAATAGAGTTAAAGCAGGAGTTAGGGTCAGTCCAGGGGCTAGAAATAGGTTTAGTGCAGCAGTTAAACTTAGGTTAAGCCAGAATTAAAGGTATAGGTTAAGCCAGAGGTGAGGATTAGGGTTGGGTCATGGGTTAAGGCTAGGGTTAGGGTTGGACCATAGGTTAGTAATAGAGTTAAAACAGGAAAAAGGGTCAGACCAGGAGCTAGAAATAGGGTTAGTCCAACAGTTAAAGTTAGGTTATCCCAGAATTTAAGGTTTAGGTTTGGGTTAGGCCAGAGATGAGGATTAGGGTTGAGTCCTTGGTAAAGGCTAGGGTTAGAGTTACACCATGGGTTAGGAATAGAGTTAAAGCAGGAGTTAGGGTCAGACCAGGGTCTAGAAATAGGGTTAGTATAGCAGTTAAACTTTGGTTAAGCCACAATTTAAGGTTTCGGTTAAGCCAGAGGTAAGGATTAGGGTTGGGTCCTGGGTTAAGGCTAGGGTTAGGGTTACACCATGGGTTAGGAATAGAGTTAAAGCAAAAGTTAGGGTCAGACCAGGGGCTAGAAATATGGTTAGTCCAACAGTTAAAATTAGAAAAAGCCAGAATTTAAGGTTTAGGTTAAGCTAGAGGAGAGGATTATGGTTGGGTCCTGGGTAAAGGCTAGGGTTAGTGTTACACCATGGGTTAGATATAGATGTAAAGCAGGAGTTAGGGTCATCCCAGGGGCTTGAAATAGGGTTAGTCCAGCAGTTAATCTTAGGGTAAGCCAGAATTTAAGGTTTAGGTTAAGCCAGCCTTGAGGATTAGGGTTGGGTCTTGGGTTAAGGCTAGGGTTAGGGTTGGACCATGGGTTAGGAATAGAGTTAAAACAGGAATTATTGTCAGACCAGGAGCCAGAAATAGGGTTAGTCCAGCAGTTAAAGTTAGGTTAAGCCAGAATTTAAGGTTTAGGTTAAACCAGAGGTGAGGTTTAGGGTTGGGTCCTGGGTTAAGGCTAGGGTTAGGGTTACACCAATAATTAGGAATAGAGTTAAAGCAGGAGTTGGGGTCAGATTAGGGGCTTGAAATAGGGTTAATCCAGCAGTTAAACTTAGGTTAAGCCAGAATTTATGGTTTAGGTTAAGCCAGAGGTTGGGATTAGGGTTGGGTCTTGAGTTAAAACTAGGGTTAGGGTTAGACCATGGGATAGAAATAGAGTTAAAAAAAGAGTTAGGGTCAGACCAGGAGCTAGAAATAGGGTTAGTCCAACAGTTAAACTTAGGTTAAGCCACAATTTAAGGTTTCGGTTAAGCCAGAGGTAAGGAATAGGGTTGGGTCCTGGGTTAAGGCTAGGGTTAAGGTTAGACCATGGGTTTGTTATAGAGTTAAAATAGGAGTTAGGGTCAGACCAGGAGCTAGAAATAGAGTTAGTCCAGCAGTTAAAGTTAGGTTATTCCTGAATTTAAGGTTTAGGTTTGGGTTAGGCCAGAGATGAGGATTAGGGTTGAGTCCTTGGTAAAGGCTACGGTTAGGGTTACACCATGGATTAGGAATAGAGTTAAAGCAGGAGTTAGGGTCAGACCAGGGTCTAGAAATAGGGTTAGTCCAACAGTTAAACTTAGGTTAAGCCACAATTTTAAGTTTTGGTTAAGCCAGAGGTGAGGATTAGGGTTGGGTCCTGGGTTGAGGCTAGGTTTAGGGTTACACCATTGGTTAGGAAGAGAGTTAAAGCAGGAGTTAGGGTCAGACCAGGGGCTAGAAATATGGTTAGTGCAACAGTTAAAATTAGAATAAGCCAGAATTTAAGGTTTAGGTTAAGCCAGAGGTGAGGTTTAGAGTTGGGTCCTGGGTAAAAGCTAGGGTTAGGGTTACACCATGGGTTAGATATAGAGTTAAAGCAGGAGTTAGGGTCAGACCAGGGGCTAGAAATATGGTTAGTGCAACAGTTAAAATTAGAATAAGCCAGAAATTAAGGTTTAGGTTAAGCCAGACTTGAGGATTGGGGTTGGGTCTCGGGTTAAGGCTAGGGTTAGGGTTAGACCGTGGGTTAGGAATAGAGTTAAAACAGTAGTTGTCAGACCAGGAGCCAGAAATAGGGTTAGTCCAGCAGTTAAAGTTAGGTTAAGCCAGAAATTAAGGTTTAGGTTAAACGAGAGGTGAGGATTTGGGTTGGGTCCTGGGTTAAGGCAAGGGTTAGGGTTACACCATTAATTAGGAATAGAGTTAAAGCAGGAGTTAGGGTCAGACTAGGGGATTGAAATAGGGTTAATCAAGCAGTTAAACTTAGGTTAAGCCAGAATTTATGGTTTAGGTTAAGCCAGAGGTTGGGATTAGGGTTGGGTCTTGGGTTAAGGCTGGGGTTAGGGTTGGACCATAGGTTAGTAATAGAGTTAAAACAGGAAAAAGGGTCAGACCACGAGCTAGAAATAGGATTAGTTCAGCAGTTAAAGTTAGGTTATCCCAGAATTTAAGGTTTAGGTTTGGGTTAGGCCAGCGATGAGGATTCGGGTTGAGTCCTGGGTTAAGGTTAGGGTTAGAATTAGACAATTGGTTAGGAATAGAGTTAAAACAGGAGTTAGGGTCAGACCACTAGCTAGAAATAGAGTTAGTCCAGCAGTTAAAGTTAGGTAATCCCAGTTTTGAAGGTTTAGGTTAATTCAGAGGTGAGGATTAGGGTTGGGTTCTGGGTTAAGGCTAGGGTTAGGGTTACACTATTAATTAGGAATAGAGTTAAAGCAGGAGTTAGGGTCAGACTAGGGGCTCGAAATAGGGTTAATCCAGCAGTTAAACTTAGGTTAAGCCAGAATTTAAGGTTTAGATTAAGCCAGAGGTTGGGATTAGGGTTGGGTCTTGGGTTAAGGCTAGGGTTATGGTTAGACCATGGGTTAGAAATAGAGTTAAAACAAGAGTAAGGGTCAGACCAGGAGCTAGAAATAGGGTTAGTCCAGCAGTTAAAGTTAGGTTAAGCCAGAATTTAAGGTTTGGGTTAAACCATAGGTGAGGATTAGGGTTGGGTCCTGGGTTAAGGCTAGGGTTAGGGTTAGACCATGGGTTTGTTATAGAGTTAAAACAGGAGTTAGGGTCAGACCAGGAGCTAGAAATAGCGTTAGTCCAGCAGTTAAAGTTAGGTTCTTCCAGAATTTAAGGTTTAGGATTGGGTTAGGCCAGAGATGAGGATTACGGTTGAATCCTTGGTAAAGGCTAGGGTTAGGGTTACACCATGGATTAGGAATAGAGTTAAAGCAGGATTTAGGGTCAGACGTGGGTGTAGAAATAGGGTTAGTCCAGCAGTTAAACTTAGCTTAAGCCACAATTTTAAGTTTTGGTTAAGCCAGAGGTGAGGATTAGGGTTGGGTCCTGGGTTGAGGCTAGGTTTAGGGTTACACCATTGGTTAGGAAGAGAGTTAAAGCAGGAGTTAGGGTCAGACCAGGGGCTAGAAATATGGTTAGTGCAACAGTTAAAATTAGAATAAGCCAGAATTTAAGGTTTAGGTTAAGCCAGAGGTGAGGTTTAGAGTTGGGTCCTGGGTAAAAGCTAGGGTTAGGGTTACACCATGGGTTAGATATAGAGTTAAAGCAGGAGTTAGGGTCAGACCAGGGGCTAGAAATATGGTTAGTGCAACAGTTAAAATTAGAATAAGCCAGAAATTAAGGTTTAGGTTAAGCCAGACTTGAGGATTAGGGTTGGGTCTCGGGTTAAGGCTAGGGTTAGGGTTAGACCGTGGGTTAGGAATAGAGTTAAAACAGTAGTTGTCAGAACAGGAGCCAGAAATAGGGTTAGTCCAGCAGTTAAAGTTAGGTTAAGCCAGAAATTAAGGTTTAGGTTAAACGAGAGGTGAGGATTTGGGTTGGGTCCTGGGTTAAGGCAAGGGTTAGGGTTACACCATTAATTAGGAATAGAGTTAAAGCAGGAGTTAGGGTCAGACTAGGGGATTGAAATAGGGTTAATCAAGCAGTTAAACTTAGGTTAAGCCAGAATTTATGGTTTAGGTTAAGCCAGAGGTTGGGATTAGGGTTGGGTCTTGGGTTAAGGCTGGGGTTAGGGTTGGACCATAGGTTAGTAATAGAGTTAAAACAGGAAAAAGGGTCAGACCACGAGCTAGAAATAGGATTAGTTCAGCAGTTAAAGTTAGGTTATCCCAGAATTTAAGGTTTAGGTTTGGGTTAGGCCAGCGATGAGGATTCGGGTTGAGTCCTGGGTTAAGGTTAGGGTTAGAATTAGACAATTGGTTAGGAATAGAGTTAAAACAGGAGTTAGGGTCAGACCACTAGCTAGAAATAGAGTTAGTCCAGCAGTTAAAGTTAGGTAATCCCAGTTTTGAAGGTTTAGGTTAATTCAGAGGTGAGGATTAGGGTTGGGTTCTGGGTTAAGGCTAGGGTTAGGGTTACACTATTAATTAGGAATAGAGTTAAAGCAGGAGTTAGGGTCAGACTAGGGGCTCGAAATAGGGTTAATCCAGCAGTTAAACTTAGGTTAAGCCAGAATTTAAGGTTTAGATTAAGCCAGAGGTTGGGATTAGGGTTGGGTCTTGGGTTAAGGCTAGGGTTATGGTTAGACCATGGGTTAGAAATAGAGTTAAAACAAGAGTAAGGGTCAGACCAGGAGCTAGAAATAGGGTTAGTCCAGCAGTTAAAGTTAGGTTAAGCCAGAATTTAAGGTTTGGGTTAAACCATAGGTGAGGATTAGGGTTGGGTCCTGGGTTAAGGCTAGGGTTAGGGTTAGACCATGGGTTTGTTATAGAGTTAAAACAGGAGTTAGGGTCAGACCAGGAGCTAGAAATAGCGTTAGTCCAGCAGTTAAAGTTAGGTTCTTCCAGAATTTAAGGTTTAGGATTGGGTTAGGCCAGAGATGAGGATTACGGTTGAATCCTTGGTAAAGGCTAGGGTTAGGGTTACACCATGGATTAGGAATAGAGTTAAAGCAGGATTTAGGGTCAGACGTGGGTGTAGAAATAGGGTTAGTCCAGCAGTTAAACTTAGCTTAAGCCACAATTTTAAGTTTTGGTTAAGCCAGAGGTGAGGATTAGGGTTGGGTCCTGGGTTGAGGCTAGGTTTAGGGTTACACCATTGGTTAGGAAGAGAGTTAAAGCAGGAGTTAGGGTCAGACCAGGGGCTAGAAATATGGTTAGTGCAACAGTTAAAATTAGAATAAGCCAGAATTTAAGGTTTAGGTTAAGCCAGAGGTGAGGTTTAGAGTTGGGTCCTGGGTAAAAGCTAGGGTTAGGGTTACACCATGGGTTAGATATAGAGTTAAAGCAGGAGTTAGGGTCAGACCAGGGGCTAGAAATATGGTTAGTGCAACAGTTAAAATTAGAATAAGCCAGAAATTAAGGTTTAGGTTAAGCCAGACTTGAGGATTAGGGTTGGGTCTCGGGTTAAGGCTAGGGTTAGGGTTAGACCGTGGGTTAGGAATAGAGTTAAAACAGTAGTTGTCAGAACAGGAGCCAGAAATAGGGTTAGTCCAGCAGTTAAAGTTAGGTTAAGCCAGAAATTAAGGTTTAGGTTAAACGAGAGGTGAGGATTTGGGTTGGGTCCTGGGTTAAGGCAAGGGTTAGGGTTACACCATTAATTAGGAATAGAGTTAAAGCAGGAGTTAGGGTCAGACTAGGGGATTGAAATAGGGTTAATCAAGCAGTTAAACTTAGGTTAAGCCAGAATTTATGGTTTAGGTTAAGCCAGAGGTTGGGATTAGGGTTGGGTCTTGGGTTAAGGCTAGGGTTATGGTTAGACCATGGGTTAGAAATAGAGTTAAAACAAGAGTAAGGGTCAGAACAGGAGCTAGAAATAGGGTTAGTCCAGCAGTTAAAGTTAGGTTAAGCCAGAATTTAAGGTTTAGGTTAAGCCAGAGGTGAGGATTAATGTTGGGTGCTGGTTAAAGCTAGGGTTAGGGTTAGACCATGGGTTAGGAATAGAGTTAAAATAGGAGTTAGGGTCAGATCAGGAGCTAGAAATTGGGTTAGTCCAGCAGTTTAACCTAGGTTAAGCCAAAATTTAAGGTTTAGGTTAAGCCAGAGGTGAGGATTAAGGTTGGGTGCTGGTTAAAGCTAGGGTTAGGGTTAGACCATGGGTTAGGAATAGAGTTAAAATAGGAGTTAGGGTCAGATCAAGAGCTAGAAATAGGGTTAGTTCAGCAGTTAAAGTTAGGTTATCCTAGAATTTAAGGTTTAGGTTATGCCAGAGGTGAAGAATAGGAATGAGTCTTGGGTTAAAGCTAGGGTTGGGGTAGACCATGGGTTAGGAATAGAGTAAGGAGTTAGTTTAAATCTAGGGGCTAGAAATAGGGTTAGTCCAGAAGTTTAACCTAGGTTAAGCCAGAATTTAAGGTTTAAGTTAAGCCAGAGGTGAGGATTAGGGTTGGGTTCTCGGTTAAGGCTAGGGTTAGGGTTACACCATTAATTAGGAATAGAGTTAAAGCAGGAGTTAGGATCAGACCAGGGGCTTGAAGTAGTGTTAATCCAGCAGTTAAACACAGGTTAAGCCAGAATTTAAGGTTTAGGTTAAGCAAGAGGTGGGGATTAGGGTTGGGTCTTGGGTTAAGGTTAGGGTTAGGGTTAGACCATGGGTTAGAAATACAGTTAAAACAGGAGTTAGGGTCAGACCAGGAGCTAGAAATAGAATTAAAACAGGAGTTAGGGTCAGACCAGGAGCTAGAAATAGGGTTAGTCCAGCAGTTAAAGTTAGATTAAGCCAGAAGTTAAGGTTTAGGTTAAACCAGAAGTGAGGATTAGGGTTGGGTCTTGGGTTAAGGCTAGGCTTAGGGTTAGACCATGGGTTAGTAATAGAGTTAAAACAGGAGTTAGGGTCAAACTAGGAGCTAGAAATAGAGTTAGTCCAGCAGCTAAAGTTAGGTCATCCCAGAATTTAAGGTTTAGGTTTTGGTTAGGCCAGAGGTGAGGATTAGGGCTGAGTCCTTGGTTAAGGCTAGGGTTAGGGTTACACCATGGGTTAGGAATAGAGTTAAAGCAGGAAGTAGGGTCAGACCAGGGGCTAGAAATAGGGTTTGTCCAACAGTTAAACTTAGTTAAGCCAGAATTTAAGGTTTAGGTTAAGCCAGTGGTGATGATTAGGGATAAGTCCTGGGTTAAGGCTAGGGTTAGGGTTAGACCATGGGTTAGAAATAGAGTAAAAACAAGAGTTAGTTTAAAATTAAGGGTTAGAGATAGGGTTTGTCCTGCAGTTTAACCTAGGTTTAGCCAGAATTTAAGGTTTAGGTTAAGTTAGAGGTGAGGATTAGGGTTGGATCCTGGGTTAAGGCTAGGATTAGGGTTACACCATGGGTTAGAAATAGAGTTAAAGCAGGAGATAGGGTCAGACCAGGTGCTAGAAATAGGGTTAGTTCAACAGTTAAACTTAGGTTAAGCCAGAATTTAAGGTTTAGGTTAAGCCAGAGGTGAGGATTAGGGTTTAGTCCTGGGTAAAGGCTAGGGTTAGGGTTACACCATGGATTAGGAATAGAGTTAAAGCAGGAGTTAGGGTCAGACCAGGGGCTTGAAATAGGATTAGTCCAGCAGTTAACACTAGAACTACTGAGGTAGTCATTTTGACTACCTTGCACTATGTATTTTTATATAGGTGTCACAAGTCCAGTAATTCTAGTGTTAAACTTAGGTTAAGCCAGAATTTAAGGTTTAGGTTAAGCCAGAGGTGAGGATTTGGGTTGGGTCCTAAACTAAGGCTAGGGTTAAGGTTAGTTTATGGGTTAGTAATAGAGTTAAAAAAGGAGTTAGAGTCAGACCACGAGCTAGACATAGGTTTAGTCCAGCAGTTAAAGTTAGGTTATCTTAGTATTGAAGGTTTAGGTTAAGTCAGGGGTAAGGATTATTTTTGGGTCCTGGGTTAAGTCTAGGGTTGAGGTTAGACCATGGGTTAGGAATAGAGTTAAAACAGGAGTTAGGGTTAGACCAGGAGCTAGAAATAGAGTTAGTCTTGCAGTTAAAGTTAAGTTATCCCAGAATTTAAGGTTTAGGTTTGGGTTAGGCCAGAGGTGAGGATTAGGGTTGAGTCCTGGGTTAAGGCAAGGGTTAGGTTTACACCATGGGTTAGGAATAGAGTTAAGGCAGGAGTTAGGGTCAGACCAGGGGCTAGAAATAGGGTTAGTCCAGCAGTTAAACTTAGGTTAAGCCAGAATTTAAGGTTTAGGTAAAGCCGGAGGTGATGATTAGGGATGAGTCTTGGGTTAAGGCTAGAGTTAGGGTTAGACCATGGGTTAGGAATAGAGTAAAAACAGTAGTTAGTCTAAAATTAAGGGCTAGAAACCGGGTTAGTCCAGCAGTTTAACCAAAGTTTAGTCAGAATTTAAGGTTTAGGTTAAGTTAGAGGTTAGGGTTAGACCATGGTTTAGGAATAGTGTTAAAACAGGAGTTAGGGTCAGACCACGAGCTAGAAATAGGGTTAATCCAGCAGTTAAAGTTGGGTTATCCCAGTATTGAAGGTTTAGGTTAAATCAGAGGTGAGGATTAGGGTTGGGTCCTAGGTTAAGGCTAGGGTTAGGGTTAGACCATGGGTTAGGAATAGAGTTAAAACAGGAGTTAGCGTCAGACCAGGAGCTAGAAATAGGGTTATTCCAGCAGTTAAAGTTAGGTTGTTCCAGATTTTAAGGCTTAGGTTTGGGTTAGGCCAGAGGTGAGGATTAGGGATGAGTCCTGGGTTAAGGCTAGGGTTAGGGTTAGACCATGGGTTAGTAATAGAGTAAAAACTGGAGTTAGTTTAAAACTAGGGGCTAGAAATAGGGTTAGTCATGTAGTTTAACCTAGGTTAAGCCAGAATTTAAGGTTTAGGTTAAGACAGAGGTGAGGATTAGGGTTGGGTCATGGTTTAAGGCTAGGGTTAGGATTAGACCATGGGTTACCAATAGAGTTAAATCAGGAGTTAGGGTCAGACCAAGAGCTAGAAATAGGGTTAGTCCAGCAGATAAAGTTAGGTTATCCCAGTATTTAAGGTTTAAGTTAAGCCAGAAGTGAGGATTAGGGTTGGGTCCTGGGTTAAGGCTAGGGTTAGGGTTAGACCATGGGTCAGACCAAGAGGTAGAAATAGGGTTAGTCCAGCAGATAAAGTTAGGTTATCCCAGATTTTAAGATTTAGGTTTGGGTTAAGCCAGAGGTGAGGATTAGGGTTAAGTCCTGGGTTAAGGCTAGGGTTTGGGTTTGACCATGGGTTAGGAATAGAATAAAATCAGGAGTTAGGGTCAGACCAGGAGCTAGAAATAGGGTTAGTCCAGCAGATAAAGTTAGGTTATCCCAGTATTTAAGGTTTAGGTTAAGCCAGAAGTGAGGATTAGGGTTGGGTCCTGGGTTAAGGCTAGGGTTAGGGTTAGACCATGGGTTAGGAATAGAGTTAAAACAGTAGTTAGGTTCAGACCAGGAACTAGAAGCAGGGTTAGTCCAGCAGTTAAAGTTACGTTATCCCAGTATTTAGGTTTAGGTTAAGTCAGTGGTGAGGATTAGGGTTGGGTCCTGGGTTAAGAATAGGGTTAGGTTTAGACCATGGGTTAGGAATAGAGTTAAAACAGGAGTTAGGGTCAGACCAGGTGCTAGAAATAGGGTTAGATTAGCAGTTAAAGTTTGGTTATCCCAGTATTTAAGGTTTAGGTTAAGACAGAGGTGAGATTTAGGTTTGGGACCTGGGTTAAGGCTAGGGTTAGGGTTACACCATGGGTTAGGAATAGAGTTAAAGCAGGAGTTGAAGTCAGACCAGGGGCTTGAAATAGGGTTAGTCCAGCAGTTAAACTTAGGTTAAGCCAGAATTTAAGGTTTAGATTAAGCCAGATGTGAGGATTTGAGTTGGGTCCTGGGTTAAAGCTAGAGTTAGGGTTCGACCATGGGTTAGGATTACAGTTTAAACAGGAGATAGGGTCAGACCAGGAGCTAGAAATAGGGTTAGTCCTGCAGTTAAAGTTAGGTTTTCCCAGTATTTAAATTGTAGGTTAAGTCATAGGTGAGGATTAAGGTTGGGTCCTGGGTAAAGGCTAGGGTTAGGGTTAGACCATGGGTTAGGAATAGAGTTTAAACAGGAGTTAGGGTCAGACCAAGAGCTAGAAATAGAATTAAAACAGGAGTTAGGGTCAGACCAGGAGCTAGAAATAGGGTTAGTCCAGCAGTTAAAGTTAGATTAAGCCAGAAGTTAAGGTTTAGGTTAAACCAGAAGTGAGGATTAGGGTTGGGTCTTGGGTTAAGGCTAGGCTTAGGGTTAGACCATGGGTTAGTAATAGAGTTAAAACAGGAGTTAGGGTCAAACTAGGAGCTAGAAATAGAGTTAGTCCAGCAGCTAAAGTTAGGTCATCCCAGAATTTAAGGTTTAGGTTTTGGTTAGGCCAGAGGTGAGGATTAGGGCTGAGTCCTTGGTTAAGGCTAGGGTTAGGGTTACACCATGGGTTAGGAATAGAGTTAAAGCAGGAAGTAGGGTCAGACCAGGGGCTAGAAATAGGGTTTGTCCAACAGTTAAACTTAGTTAAGCCAGAATTTAAGGTTTAGGTTAAGCCAGTGGTGATGATTAGGGATAAGTCCTGGGTTAAGGCTAGGGTTAGGGTTAGACCATGGGTTAGAAATAGAGTAAAAACAAGAGTTAGTTTAAAATTAAGGGTTAGAGATAGGGTTTGTCCTGCAGTTTAACCTAGGTTTAGCCAGAATTTAAGGTTTAGGTTAAGTTAGAGGTGAGGATTAGGGTTGGATCCTGGGTTAAGGCTAGGATTAGGGTTACACCATGGGTTAGAAATAGAGTTAAAGCAGGAGATAGGGTCAGACCAGGTGCTAGAAATAGGGTTAGTTCAACAGTTAAACTTAGGTTAAGCCAGAATTTAAGGTTTAGGTTAAGCCAGAGGTGAGGATTAGGGTTTAGTCCTGGGTAAAGGCTAGGGTTAGGGTTACACCATGGATTAGGAATAGAGTTAAAGCAGGAGTTAGGGTCAGACCAGGGGCTTGAAATAGGATTAGTCCAGCAGTTAACACTAGAACTACTGAGGTAGTCATTTTGACTACCTTGCACTATGTATTTTTATATAGGTGTCACAAGTCCAGTAATTCTAGTGTTAAACTTAGGTTAAGCCAGAATTTAAGGTTTAGGTTAAGCCAGAGGTGAGGATTTGGGTTGGGTCCTAAACTAAGGCTAGGGTTAAGGTTAGTTTATGGGTTAGTAATAGAGTTAAAAAAGGAGTTAGAGTCAGACCACGAGCTAGACATAGGTTTAGTCCAGCAGTTAAAGTTAGGTTATCTTAGTATTGAAGGTTTAGGTTAAGTCAGGGGTAAGGATTATTTTTGGGTCCTGGGTTAAGTCTAGGGTTGAGGTTAGACCATGGGTTAGGAATAGAGTTAAAACAGGAGTTAGGGTCAGACCAGGAGCTAGAAATAGAGTTAGTCTTGCAGTTAAAGTTAAGTTATCCCAGAATTTAAGGTTTAGGTTTGGGTTAGGCCAGAGGTGAGGATTAGGGTTGAGTCCTGGGTTAAGGCAAGGGTTAGGTTTACACCATGGGTTAGGAATAGAGTTAAGGCAGGAGTTAGGGTCAGACCAGGGGCTAGAAATAGGGTTAGTCCAGCAGTTAAACTTAGGTTAAGCCAGAATTTAAGGTTTAGGTAAAGCCGGAGGTGATGATTAGGGATGAGTCTTGGGTTAAGGCTAGAGTTAGGGTTAGACCATGGGTTAGGAATAGAGTAAAAACAGGAGTTAGTCTAAAATTAAGGGCTAGAAACCGGGTTAGTCCAGCAGTTTAACCAAAGTTTAGTCAGAATTTAAGGTTTAGGTTAAGTTAGAGGTTAGGGTTAGACCATGGTTTAGGAATAGTGTTAAAACAGGAGTTAGGGTCAGACCACGAGCTAGAAATAGGGTTTATCCAGCAGTTAAAGTTGGGTTATCCCAGTATTGAAGGTTTAGGTTAAATCAGAGGTGAGGATTAGGGTTGGGTCCTAGGTTAAGGCTAGGGTTAGGGTTAGACCATGGGTTAGGAATAGAGTTAAAACAGGAGTTAGCGTCAGACCAGGAGCTAGAAATAGGGTTATTCCAGCAGTTAAAGTTAGGTTGTTCCAGATTTTAAGGCTTAGGTTTGGGTTAGGCCAGAGGTGAGGATTAGGGATGAGTCCTGGGTTAAGGCTAGGGTTAGGGTTAGACCATGGGTTAGTAATAGAGTAAAAACTGGAGTTAGTTTAAAACTAGGGGCTAGAAATAGGGTTAGTCATGTAGTTTAACCTAGGTTAAGCCAGAATTTAAGGTTTAGGTTAAGACAGAGGTGAGGATTAGGGTTGGGTCATGGTTTAAGGCTAGGGTTAGGATTAGACCATGGGTTACCAATAGAGTTAAATCAGGAGTTAGGGTCAGACCAAGAGCTAGAAATAGGGTTAGTCCAGCAGATAAAGTTAGGTTATCCCAGTATTTAAGGTTTAAGTTAAGCCAGAAGTGAGGATTAGGGTTGGGTCCTGGGTTAAGGCTAGGGTTAGGGTTAGACCATGGGTCAGACCAAGAGGTAGAAATAGGGTTAGTCCAGCAGATAAAGTTAGGTTATCCCAGATTTTAAGATTTAGGTTTGGGTTAAGCCAGAGGTGAGGATTAGGGTTAAGTCCTGGGTTAAGGCTAGGGTTTGGGTTTGACCATGGGTTAGGAATAGAATAAAATCAGGAGTTAGGGTCAGACCAGGAGCTAGAAATAGGGTTAGTCCAGCAGATAAAGTTAGGTTATCCCAGTATTTAAGGTTTAGGTTAAGCCAGAAGTGAGGATTAGGGTTGGGTCCTGGGTTAAGGCTAGGGTTAGGGTTAGACCATGGGTTAGGAATAGAGTTAAAACAGTAGTTAGGTTCAGACCAGGAACTAGAAGCAGGGTTAGTCCAGCAGTTAAAGTTACGTTATCCCAGTATTTAGGTTTAGGTTAAGTCAGTGGTGAGGATTAGGGTTGGGTCCTGGGTTAAGAATAGGGTTAGGTTTAGACCATGGGTTAGGAATAGAGTTAAAACAGGAGTTAGGGTCAGACCAGGTGCTAGAAATAGGGTTAGATTAGCAGTTAAAGTTTGGTTATCCCAGTATTTAAGGTTTAGGTTAAGACAGAGGTGAGATTTAGGTTTGGGACCTGGGTTAAGGCTAGGGTTAGGGTTACACCATGGGTTAGGAATAGAGTTAAAGCAGGAGTTGAAGTCAGACCAGGGGCTTGAAATAGGGTTAGTCCAGCAGTTAAACTTAGGTTAAGCCAGAATTTAAGGTTTAGATTAAGCCAGATGTGAGGATTTGAGTTGGGTCCTGGGTTAAAGCTAGAGTTAGGGTTCGACCATGGGTTAGGATTACAGTTTAAACAGGAGATAGGGTCAGACCAGGAGCTAGAAATAGGGTTAGTCCTGCAGTTAAAGTTAGGTTTTCCCAGTATTTAAATTGTAGGTTAAGTCATAGGTGAGGATTAAGGTTGGGTCCTGGGTAAAGGCTAGGGTTAGGGTTAGACCATGGGTTAGGAATAGAGTAAAAGCAGGAGTTAGTTTAAAACTAGGGGCTAGAAATAGGGTTAGTCCAGCAGTATAACCTAGGTTAAGCCGGAATTTAAGGTTTAGATTAGCCACAGGTGAGGATTAGAGTTGGGTCCTGGGTTAAAGCTAGGGTTAGGGTTAGACCATGGGTTAGGAATAGAGTTTAAACAGGGGTTAGGGTCAGACCAAGAGCTAGAAACAGGGTTGGTCCTGCAGTTAAAGTTAGGTTATCCCAGTATTTAAATTTTAGGTTAAGTCGTAGGTGAGGATTTGGGTTGGGTCCTGGGTTAAGGCTAGGGTTACTGTTAGACCATGGGTTAGGAATAGAGTTAAAACAGGAGTTAGGGTCAGACGAGGAGCTAGAAATAGGGTTAGTCTAGCAGTTAAAGTTAGGTTATCCCAGAATTTAAGGTTTAGGTTTGGGTTATTCCAGTGGTAAGGATTAAGGTTGAGTCCTGGGTTAAGGCTAGGGTTAGGCTTAAACCATGGGTTAGGAATAGAGTTAAAACAGGAGTTAGGGTCAGACCAGGAGCTAGAAATAGGGTTAGTCCAGCAGTTAAAGTTAGGTTATCCCAGTATTTAAATTTTAGGCTGTCAGAGGTGAGGATTAGGGATGGGTCCTGGGTTAAAGATAGGGTAAAGGTTAGACCATGGGTTAGAAATAGAAGTAAAACAGGAGTTGAGGTCAGACCAGGGGCAAGAAATAGGGTTAGTCCAGCAGTTAAAGTTAGGTTAAGCCAGAATTTAAGGTTTCGGTTAAGCAAGAGGTGAGGATTAGGGATGGGTCCTGGGTGAAGGCTAGGGTTGAGGTTAGACCATAGGTTAGGAATAGAGTTAAAACAGGTGTTAGGGTCAGACCAGGATCTGGAAATAGGGTTAGTTCAGCAGTTAAAGTTAGGTTATCCCAATATTTAAATTTTAGGTTAAGTCAGAGGTGAGGATTAGGGATGGGTCCTGGGTGAAGGCTAGGGTTAGGGTTAGACCATAGGTTAGGAATAGAGTTAAAACAGGTGTTAGGGTCAGACCAGGAGCTAGAAATAGGGTTAGTCCAGCAGTTAAAGTTAGGTTATCCCAGAATTTAAGGTTAAGTTTTGTGTTAGGCCAGAGGTGAGGATTAAGGATGAGTCCTGGGTTAAAGATAGGGTAAAGGTTAGACCATGGGTTAGAAATAGAAGTAAAACAGGAGTTGAGGTCAGACCAGGGGCAAGAAATAGGGTTAGTCCAGCAGTTAAAGTTAGGTTAAGCCAGAATTTAAGGTTTCGGTTAAGCAAGAGGTGAGGATTAGGGTTGGGTCCTGGGTTAACGCTAGGGTTAGGGTTACACCATGGGTTAGCAATAGAGTTAAAGCAGGAGTTAGGGTCAGACCAGGGGCTAGAAATATGGTTAGTCCAACAGTCAAACATAGATTAAGCCAGAATTTAAGGTTTAGGTTAAGACAGAGGTGAGGATTAGGGTTGGGTCCTGGCTAAGGCTAGGGTTAGAGTTAGACCATGGGTTAGGAATAGAGTTAAAACAGGAGTTAGGGTCAGACCAGGAGCTAGAAATAGGGTTAATTCAGCAGTTAATGTTAGGTTATCCTAGAATTTAAGGTTTAGGTTTAGGTTAGGCCAGAGGTGAAGAATAGGGATGAGTCTTGGGTTAAGGCTAGGGTTGGGGTAGACCATGGGTTAGGAATAGAGTAAAAACAGGAGTTAATTTAAATCTAGGGGATAGAAATAGGGTTAGTCCAGCAGTTTACCATAGGTTAAGCCAGAATTTAAAGTTTAAGTTAAGCCAGAGGTGAGGATTAGGGTTGGGTTCTGGGTTAAGGCTAGGGTTAGGGTTACACCATTAATTAGGAATAGAGTTAAAGCAGAAGTTAAGGTCAGACCAGGAGCTAAAAATAGGGTTAAAACTGGAGTTAGGGTCAGACCAGGAGCTAGAAATAGGGTTAGTCCAGCAGTTAAAGGTAGGTTAAGCCAGAAGTTAAGGATTAGGTTAAAACAAAGGTGAGGATTAGGGTTGGGTCTTGGGTTAAGACTAGGGTTAGGGTTAGACCATGGGTTAGGAACAGAGTTAAAACAGGAGTTAGGGTCAGACCAGGAGCTAGAAATAGGGATAATTCAGCAGTTAATGTTAGGTTATCCTAGAATTTAAGGTTTAGGTTTAGGTTAGGCCAGAGGTGAAGAATAGGGATGAGTCTTGGGTTAAGGCTAGGGTTGGGGTAGACCATGGGTTAGGAATAGAGATAAAGCAGGAGTTAGGGTAAGACCAGGGGCTAGAAATAGGGTTAGTCCAACAGCTAAACTTAGGTTAAGCAAGAATTTAAGGTTTAGGTTAAGCCAGTGGTGATGTTTATGGATGAGTCCTGGGTTAAGGCTAGGGTTAGGGTTAGTCCATGGGTTAGAAATAGAGTAAAAACAGGAGTTAGTTTAAAATTATAGGCTAGAAATAGGGTTTGTCCTGCAGTTTAACCTAGGTTTAGCCAGAATTTACGGTTTAGGTTAAGATAGAGGTGAGGATTAGGGGTGGGTCCTGGGTTAAGGCTAGGATTAGAGTTACATTATGGGTTAGGAAGAATAGAGTTAAAGCAGGAGTTAGGGTCAGATTAGGGGCTAGAAATAGGGTTAGTCCAGCAGGTAAACTTAGGTTAAGCCAGAATTAAAGTTTTAGGTGAAGCCAGAGGTGAGGATTAGGGTTGGGTCATGGGTTAAGGCTACGGTTAGGGTTGGACCATAGGTTAGTAATAGAGTTAAAACAGGAGTTAGGGTCAGACCAGGAGCTAGAAATAGGGTTAGTCCAGCAGTTTAACCTAGGTTAAGCAAAACCTTAAGGTTTAGGTTAAGCCAGAGGTGAGGATTAGAGATGAGTCTTGGGTTAAGGCTAGGGGTGGGGTTGGACCATGGGTTAGGAATAGAGTAAAAATAGGAGTTAATTTAAAACTAGGGGCTAGAAGTAGGGGTAGTCCAGCAGTTTCACCTAGGTTAAGCCGTAATTTAAGGATTAGCTTAATTCAGAGGTGAGGTTAGGGTTGGGTTCTGGGTTAAGGCTAAGGTTAGGGTTACACCATTAATTAGGAGTAGAGTTAAAGCAGGAGTTAGGGTCAGACTAGGGGCTCGAAATAGGGTTAATCCAGCAGTTAAACTTGGGTTAAGCCAGAATTTAAGGTTTACGTTAAGCCAGAGGTTGGGATAAGGGTTGGGTCTTGGGTTAAGGCTAGGGTTATGGTTAGACCATGGGTTAGAAATAGAGTTAAAACAAGAGTTAGGGTCAGACCACGAGCTAAAAATAGGGTTAGTCCAGCAGTTAAAGTTAGGTAATCCCAGAATTTAGGGTTTAGGTTTGGGTTAGGCCAGAGGTGAGGATTAGGGTTGAGTCCTGGGTTAAGGCTAGGGTTAGGTTTACACCATGGGTTAGGAATAGAGTTAAGGCAGGGGTTAGAGTCAGACCAGGGGCTAGAAATAGGGTTAGTCCAGCAGTTAAACTTAGGTTAAGCCAGAGTTTAAGGTTTAGGTTAAGCCAGAGGTTGGGATTAGGGTTGGGTCTTGGGTTAAGGCTAGTGTTATGGTTAGACCATGGGTTAGAAATAGAGTTAAAACAAGAATTAGGGTCAGACCAAGAGCTAGAAATAGGGTTAGTCCAGCAGTTAAAGTTAGGTTATCCCAGAATTTAAGGTTTAGGTTTGGGTTAGGCCAGAGATGAGGATTAGGGTTGGGTCCTGGGTTAAGTCTAGGGTTGGGGTTAGACCATGGGTTAGGAATACAGGTAAAACAGGAGTTAGGGTCAGACCAGGAGCTAGAAATAGAGTTATTCTTGCAGTTAAAGTTAAGTTATCCCAGAATTTAAGGTTTAGGTTTGGGTTAGGCCAGAGGTGAGGATTAGGGTTGAGTCCTGGGTTAAGGCTACGGTTAGGTTTACACCATGGGTTAGGAATAGAGTTAAGGCAGGAGTTAGTGTCAGACCAGGGGCTAGAAATAGGTTTAGTCCAGCAGTTAAACTTAGGTTAAGCCAGAATTTAAGGTTTAGGTTAAGCCGGAGGTGATGATTAGGGATGAGTCTTGGGTTAAGGCTAGAGTTAGGGTTAGACCATTGGTTAGGAATAGAGTAAAAACAGGAGTTAGTTTAAAATTAAGGGCTAGAAACAGGGTTAGTCCAGCAGTTTAACCAAAGTTTAGTCAGAATTTAAAGTTTAGGTTAAGTTAGAGGTGAGGATTAGGGTTGGGTCCTGGGTTAAGGCTAGGATTAAGGTTACACCATGGATTAGGAAAAGAGTTAAAGCAGGAGTTAAGGTCAGACAAGGGGCTAGAAATAGTGTTAGTCCAGCAGTTAAACTTAGGTTAAGCCAGAATTAAAGGTTTAGGTTAAGCCAGAAGTGAGGATTAGGGTTGAGCCCTGGGTTAAGGTTAGGGTTAGGGTTAGACCATGGGTTAGGAATAGAGTTAAAACAGGAGTTAGGGTCAGACCACGAGTCTAGGGTTAATCCAGCAGTTAAAGTTAGGTTATCCCAGTATTGAAGGTTTAGGTTAAGTTAGAGGTGACGATTAGGGTTGGGTCCTAGGTTAAGGCTAGGGTTAGGGTTAGAACATGGGTTAGGAATAAAGTTAAAACATTAGTTAGGGTCAGACCAGGAGATAGAAATAGGGTTATTCCAGCAGTTAAAGTTAGGTTATCCCAGATTTTAAGGTTTAGGTTTGGGTTAGGCAAGAGGTGAGGATTAGGGATGAGTCCTGGGTTAAGGCTAGGGTTAGGGTTAGACCATGGGTTAGTAATAGAGTAAAAACTGGAGTTAGTTTAAAACTAGGGGCTAGAAATATGGTTAGTCATGTAGTTTAACCTAGGTTAAGCCAGAATTTAAGGTTTAGGTTAAGACAGAGGTGAGGATTAGGGTTGGGTCATGGTTTAAGGCTAGGGTTAGGATTAGACCATGTGTTAGCAATAGAGTTAAAACAGGAGTTAGGGTCAGACCAAGAGCTAGAAATAGGGTTAGTCCAGCAGTTAAAGTTAGGTTATCCCAGATTTTAAGGTTTAGGTTTGGGTTAAGCCAGAGGTGAGGATTAGGGTTAAGTCCAGGGTTAAGGTTAGGGTTAGGGTTAGACCATGGGTTAGGAATAGAGTTAAATCATTAGTTAGGGTCAGACCAGGAGCTAGAAATAGGGTTAGTCCAGCAGTTAAAGTTAAGTTATCCCAGTATTTAAGGTTTAGGTTAAACCAGAAGTGAGGATTAGGGTTGGTCCTGGGTTAAGGCTAGGGTTAGGGTTAGACCATGGGTTAGGAATAGAGTTAAAACAGTAGTTAGGTTCAGACCAGGAGCTAGAAACAGGGTTAGTCCAGCAGTTAAAGTTAGGTTATCCCAGTATTTAAGGTTTAGGTTAAGTCAGAGGTGAGGATTAGGGTTGGGTCCTGGGTTAAGGATAGGGTTAGGGTTAGACCATGGGTTAGGAATAGAGTTAAAACAGGAGTTAGGGTCAGACCAGGAGCTAGAAATAGGGTTAGATTAGCAGTTAAAGTTTGGTTATCCCAGTATTTAAGGTTTAGGTTAAGACAGAGGTGAGAATTAGGTTTGGGTCCTGGGTTAAGGCTAGGGTTAGGGTTACACCATGGGTTAGGAATAAAGTTAAAGTAGGAGTTGAGGTCAAACCAGGGGCTTGAAATAGGGTTAGTCCAGCAGTTAAACTTAGGTTAAGCCAGAATTTAAGGTTTAGATTAAGCCAGAGGTGAGGATTAGAGTTGGGTCCTGGGTTAAAGCTAGAGTTAGGGTTAGACCATGGGTTAGGATTAGAGTTTAAACAGGAGTTAGTGTCAGACCAGGAGCTAGAAATAGGGTTAGTCCTCCAGTTAAAGTTAGGTTTTCCCAGTATTTAAATTGTAGGTTAAGTCATAGGTGAGGATTAAGGTTGGGTCCTGGGTAAAGGCTAGGGTTAGGGTTATACCATGGGTTAGTAATAGAGTAAAAGCAGGAGTTAGTTTAAAACTAGGGGCTAGAAATAGGGTTAGTCCAGCAGTATAACCTAGGTTAAGCCAGAATTTAAGGTTTATATTAAGCCACAGGTGAGGATTAGAGTTGGGTCCTGGGTTAAAGCTAGGGTTAGGGTTAGACCATGGGTTAGGAATAGAGTTTAAACAGGAGTTAGGGTCAGACCAGGAGCTAGAAACAGGGTTAGTCCTGCAGTTAAAGTTAGGTTATCCCAGTATTTACATTTTAGGTTAAGTCATAGGTGAGGATTAGGGTTGGGTCCTGGGTTAAGCCTAGGGTTAGTGTTAGACTATGGGTTAGGAATAGAGGTAAAACAGGAGTTAGGGTTAGACCAGGAGCTAGAAATAGGGTTAGTCTAGCAGTTAAAGTTAGGTTATCCCAGAATTTAAGGTTTAGGTTTGGGTTACTAAGGAGGTAAGGATTAAGGTTGAGTCCTGGGTTAAGGCTAGGGTTAGGGTTAAACCATGGGTTAGGAATAGAGTTAAAACAGGAGTTAGGGTCAGACCAGGAGCTAGAATTAGGGTTAGTCCAGCAGTTAAAGTTAGGTTATCCCAGTATTTAAATTTTAGGTTAAGTCAGAGGTGAGGATTAGGGATGGGTCCTGGGTGAAGGCTAGGGTTAGGGTTAGACCATAGGTTAGGAATAGAGTTAAAACAGGAGTTAGGGTCAGACCCGGAGCTAGAAATAGGGTTAGTCCAGCAGTTAAAGTTAGGTTATCCCAGAATTTAAGGTTAAGGATTGTGTTAGGCCAGAGGTGAGGATTAAGAATGAGTCCTGGGTTAAAGATAGGGTAAAGGTTAGACCATGGGTTAGAAATAGAGGTAAAACAGGAGTTGAGTTCAGACCAGGGGCAAGAAATAGGGTTAGTTTAGCAGTTAAAGTTAGGTTAAGCCAGAATTTAAGGTTTCGGTTAAGCCAGAGGTGAGGATTAGGGTTGGGTCCTGGGTTATGGCTAGGGTTAGGGTTACACCATGGGTTAGGAATAGAGTTAAAGCAGGAGTTAGGGTCAGACCAGGGGCTATAAATATGGTTAGTCCAAAAGTTAAACATAGGTTAAGCCAGAATTTAAGGTTTAGGTTAAGCCAGAGGTGAGGATTAGGGTTGGGTCCTGGTTAAGGCTAGGGATAGAGTTAGACCATGGTGTTGTGAATGTTAGTTATGTCTTGGCTGCTGGGAGGCTCCCTCTGGTGGCCAGGAAGGGTTTGGACAGAGACCAGGTGGGTTGTGCAGTGGGTGTTTCCTTTCCTAATTCTCTGCTTATTTAAGTCCTGGTCTGATTGCAGGCTGTTGCCGGATGTCAGTTGTTCTTAGTATCTACAGCCTGCTTAGTCCTGCTCCCCTTCACATCCACTCCAGATAAGTTCTTGCTCTTTTTTTATTGCCTGGTTCTTTTGCTTTTCTTGGTTTGTCATTTGTTGTGGTTGGTTTCAGTTTATTTGCTTGCAGGGATTTTCCCCCTTAGTGGATTGTTGAGGAACTCCCTGCAGTTCTGTGTGGAGTATAGCTCCTTTGGGTACATGTGTTTATGGCTTGTTGAATTTGTTATAATTCTTGTTTTCTGTTCATTGGTATGACAAGGGCACCTGGTATAGGATGGAGTTCAGATCGAGCGATCTGAGGGCCTTTTTGTACTATCAGGAAGTTGGTATTTTGTAGGGTTTTTCTCTGGCTACCATCAGTTCCTTTCCTGTACTTTCCTATTTTAGTCAGCGGGGGCCTCACCTTTTGCTAATCCTGTCATCAACCTGTGTATTGTGTTTTTCCTATATCACCGCAGTCTTTGAATGTGGGGGGCTTGCTATTCTTGTCTATTTTCTGAGGCAGAGTTATTCATCTTTCCTACCTTTAGGATAGTTAGTTCTCCGGCTGGGTTCGCGGTGCACAGGATGTTAGTTCACCCCTCGGCTACTTCTAGTTGTGTTGGTTAGTAAGGGGATGGCGGCCAGATTAGTTGCCAAGGCTCTTGTCACCTTTTTGCCAATGATGTGTGGTGATCTTCCATGGTTCCGGATCATAACACCATGGGTTAGGAATAGAGTTAAAACAGGAGTTAGGGTCAGACCAGGAGCTAGAAATAGGGTTAATTCAGCAGTTAATGTTAGGTTATACTAGAATTTAAGGATTAGGTTTAGGTTAGGCCAAAGGTGAACAATACGATGAGTCTTGGGTTAAGGCTAGGGTTGGGGTAGACCATGGGTTAGGAAAAGAGTAAAAACAGGAGTTAATTTAAATCTAGGGGCTAAAAATAGGGTTAGTCCAGCAGTTTAACCTAGGTTAAGCCAGAATTTAAGGTTTAAGTTAAGCCATAGGTGAGGATTAGGGTTGGGTTCTGGGTTAAGGCTAGGGTTAGGGTTACACCATTAATTAGGAATAGAGTTAAAGCAGAAGTTAAGGTCAGACCAGGAGCTAGAAATAGGGTTAAAACAGGAGTTAGGGTCAGACCAGGAGCTAGAAATAGGGTTAGTCCAGCAGTTAAAGGTAGGTTATCCCAGTATTTAAGGTTTAGGTTAAGCCAGAGGTGAGGATTAGGGTTGGGTCCTGGGATAAGGCTAGGGTTAGGGTTAGACCATGGGTTAGGAATAGAGTTAAAACAGGAGTTGGGTTCAGACCAGGAGCTAGAAACAGGGTTAGTCCAGCAGTTAAAGTTAGGTTATCCCAGTATTTAAGGTTTAGGTTAAGTCAGAGGTGAGGATTAGGGTTGGGTCCTGGTTTAAGGATAGGGTTAGAGTTAGACCATGGGTTAGGAATAGAGTTAAAACAGGAGTTATGGTCAGAACAGGAGCTAGAAATAGGTTTGGATTAGCAGTTAAAGTTAGGTTATCCCAGTATTTAAGGTTTAGATTAAGACAGAGGTGAGGATTAGGGTTGGGTCCTGGTAAATGCTAGGGTTAGGGTTACACCATTAATTAGGAATGGAGTTAAAGCAGGAGTTAGGGTCAGACCAGGGTCTAGAAATAGGGTTAGTCCAGCAGTTAAACTTAGGTTAAGCCACAATTTAAGGTTTCGGTTAAGCCAGAGGTGAGGATTAGGGTTGGGTCCTGGGTTAAGGCAAGGGTTAGGGTTACACTATTGATTAGGAATAAAGTTAAAGCAGAAGTTAGGGTCAGACCAGGAGCTAGAAATAGGGTTAAAACAGGAGTTAGGGTCAAACCAGGAGCTAGAAATAGGGTTACTCCAGCAGTTAAAGGTAGGTTATCCCAGTATTTAAGGTTTAGGTTAAGTCAGAGGTGAGGATTAGGGTTGGGTCCTGGTTTAAGGATAGGGTTAGAGTTAGACCATGGGTTAGGAATAGAGTTAAAACAGGAGTTATGGTCAGACCAGGAGCTAGAAATAGGTTTAGATTAGCAGTTAAAGTTAGGTTATCCCAGTATTTAAGGTTTAGATTAAGACAGAGGTGAGGATTAGGGTTGGGTCCTGGTAAAGGCTAGGGTTAGGGTTACACCATTAATTAGGAATGGAGTTAAAGCAGGAGTTAGGGTCAGACCAGGGTCTAGAAATAGGATTAGTCCAGCAGTTAAACTTAGGTTAAGCCAGAATTTAAGGTTTAGGTTAAGCCAGAGGTGAGGATTAAGGTTGGGTCTTGGGTTAAGGCTAGGGTTAGGGTTAGACCATGGGTTGGGAATAGAGTTAAAACAGGAGTTAGGGTCAAACCATGAGCTAGAAATAGGGTTAGTCCAGCAGTTAAAGTTAGGTTATCCCAGAATTTAAGGTTTAGGTTTGGGTTAGGCCAGAAATGAGGATTAGGATTGAGTCCTGGGTTAAGGTTATAGTTAGGGTTAGACCTTGGGTTATTAACAGAGTTAAAAGAGGCGTTAGGGTCAGACCAGGAGCTAGAAATAGGGTTAGTCCAGCAGTTAAAGTTAGGTTATCCCAGTATTTAAGGTTTAGGTTAAGCCAGAGGTGAGGATTAGGGTTGGGTGCTGGTTAAGGCTAGGGTTAGGGTTACACCATTAATTAGGAATGGAGTTAAAGCAGGAGTTAGGGTCAGACCAGGGTCTAGAAATAGGGTTAGTCAAGCAGTTAAACTTAGGTTAATCCACAATTTAAGGTTTCGGTTAAGACAGAGGTGAGGATTAGGGTTGGGTCCTGGGTTAAGGCTAGGGTTAGGGTTATACCATGGGTTAGAAATAGTGTTATAGCAGGAGTTAGGGTCAGACCAGGGGCTAGAAATATGGTTAGTCCAACAGTTAAACTTAGGTTAAGCCAGAATTTAAGGTTTAGGTTAAGCCAGAGGAGAGGATTAGGGTTGGGTCCTGGGTAAAGGCTAGGGTTAAGGTTACACCATGGGTTAGGAATAGAGTTAAAGCAGGAGTTAGGGTCAGAACATGGGCTTGAAATAGGGTTAGTCCAGCAGTTAAACTTAGGTTAAGCCAGAATTTAAGGTTTAGGTTAAGCCAGAGGTGAGGATTAAGGTTGGGTCTTGGGTTAAGGCTAGGGTTAGGGTTAGACCATGGGTTAGGAATAGAGTTAAAACAGGAGTTAGGGTCAAACCAGGAGCTAGAAATAGGGTTAGTCCAGCAGTTAAAGTTAGGTTAAGCCAGAATTTTACGGTTTAGGTTAAACCAGAGGTGAGGATTAGGGTTGGGTCATGGGTTAAGGCTAGGGTTAGGGTTAGACCACGGATTAGTAATAGAGTTAAAGCAGGAGTTAGGGTCAGACCAGGAAACAGAAATAGGGTTAGTCCAGCAGTTAAAGTTAGGATATCCTAGTATTTAAGGTTTAGGTTAAGCCAGAGGTGAGGATTAGGGTTGGGTCCTGGTTTAAGGATAGGGTTAGAGTTAGACCATGGGTTAGGAATAGAGTTAAAACAGGAGTTATGGTCAGACCAGGAGCTAGAAATAGGTTTAGATTAGCAGTTAAAGTTAGGTTATCCCAGTATTTAAGGTTTAGATTAAGACAGAGGTGAGGATTAGGGTTGGGTCCTGGTTAAGGCTAGGGTTAGGGTTACACCATTAATTAGGAATGGAGTTAAAGCAGGAGTTAGGGTCAGACCAGGGTCTAGAAATAGGATTAGTCCAGCAGTTAAACTTAGGTTAAGCCACAATTTAAGGTTTCGGTTAAGCCAGAGGTGAGGATTAGGGTTGGGTCCTGGGTTAAGGCTAGGGTTAGGGTTACACCATGGGATAGGAATAAAGTTAAAGCAGGAGTTAGGGTCAGAACATGGGCTTGAAATAGGGTTAGTCCAGCAGTTAAACTTAGGTTAAGCCAGAATTTTAGGTTTAGGTTAAGCCAGAGGTGAGGATTAAGGTTGGGTCTTAGGTTAAGGCTAGGGTTAGGGTTAGACCATGGGTTAGGAATAGAGTTAAAACAGGAGTTGGGTTCAGACCAGGAGCTAGAAACATGGTTAGTCCAGCAGTTAAAGTTAGGTTATCCCAGTATTTAAGGTTTAGGTTAAGTCAGAGGTGAGGATTAGGGTTGGGTCCTGGTTTAAGGATAGGGTTAGAGTTAGACCATGGGTTAGGAATAGAGTTAAAACAGGAGTTATGGTCAGACCAGGAGCTAGAAATAGGATTAGTCCAGCAGTTAAACTTAGGTTAAGACACAATTTAAGATTTCGGTTAAGCCAGAGGTGAGGATTAGGGTTGGGTCCTGGGTTAAGGCTAGGGTTAGGGTTATACCATGGGTTAGAAATAGAGTTATAGCAGGAGTTAGGGTCAGACCAGGGGCTAGAAATATGGTTAGTCCATCAGTTAAACTTAGGTTAAGCCAGAATTTAAGGTTTAGGTTAAGCCAGAGGTGAGGGTTAGGGTTGGGTCCTGGGTAAAGGCTAGGGTTAGGGTTACACCATGGGATAGGAATAAAGTTAAAGCAGGAGTTAGGGTCAGAACATGGGCTTGAAATAGGGTTAGTCCAGCAGTTAAACTTAGGTTAAGCCAGAATTTTAGGTTTAGGTTAAGCCAGAGGTGAGGATTAAGGTTGGGTCTTAGGTTAAAGCTAGGGTTAGGGTTAGACCATGGGTTAGGAATAGAGTTAAAACAGGAGTTAGGGTCAAACCAGGAGCTAGAAATAGGGTTAGTCCAGCAGTTAAAGTTAGGTTAAGCCAGAATTTTACGGTTTAGGTTAAACCAGAGGTGAGGATTAGGGTTGGGTCATGGGTTAAGGCTAGGGTTAGGGTTAGACCATGGGTTAGGAATAGAGTTAAAACAGGAGTTAGGGTCAAACCAGGAGCTAGAAATAGGGTTAGTCCAGCAGATAAAGTTAGGTTAAGCCAGAATTTTACGGTTTAGGTTAAACCAGAGGTGAGGATTAGGGTTGGGTCATTGATTAAGGCTAGGGTTAGGGTTAGACCACGGATTAGTAATAGATTTAAAACAGGAGTTAGGGTCAGACCAGGAAACAGAAATAGGGTTAGTCCAGCAGTTAAAGTTAGGTTATCCTAGTATTTAAGGTTTAGGTTAAGCCAGAGGTGAGGATTAGGGTTTGGTCCTGGGTTAAGGCTAGGGTTAGGGTTAGACCATGGGTTAGGAATAGAGTTAAAACAGGAGTTGGGTTCAGACCAGGAGCTAGAAACAGGGTTAGTCCAGCAGTTAAACTTAGGTTAAGCCAGAATTTAAGGTTTAGGTTATGCCAGAGGAGAGGATTAGGGTTGGGTCCTGGGTAAAGGCTAGGGTTAAGGTTACACCATGGGTTAGGAATAGAGTTAAAGCAGGAGTTAGGGTCAGAACATGGGCTTGAAATAGGGTTAGTCCAGCAGTTAAACTTAGGTTAAGCCAGAATTTTACGGTTTAGGTTAAACCAGAGGTAAGGATTAGGGTTGGGTCATGGGTTAAGGCTAGGGTTAGGGTTAGACCACGGATTAGTAATAGAGTTAAGACAGGAGTTAGGGTCAGACCAGGAAACAGAAATAGGGTTAGTCCAGCAGTTAAAGTTAGGATATCCTAGTATTTAAGGTTTAGGTTAAGCCAGAGGTGAGGATTAGGGTTGGGTCCTGAGTTAAGGTTAGGGTTAGGGTTAGATCATGGGTTAGGAATAGAGTTAAAACAGGAGTTGGGTTCAGACCAGGAGCTAGAAACAGGGTTAGTCCAGCAGTTAAAGTTAGGTAATCCCAGTATTTAAGGTTTAGGTTAAGTCAGAGGTGAGGATTAGTTTTGGGTCCTGGTTTAAGGATAGGGTTAGAGTTAGACCATGGGTTAGGAATAGAGTTAAAAAAGGAGTTATGGTCAGACCAGGAGCTAGAAATAGGTTTAGATTAGCAGTTAAAGTTAGGTTATCCCAGTATTTAAGGTTTAGATTAAGACAGAGGTGAGGATTAGGGTTGGGTCCTGGTTAAGGCTAGGGTTAGGGTTACACCATTAATTAGGAATGGAGTTAAATCAGGAGTTAGGGTCAGACTAGGGTCTAGAAATAGGATTAGTCCAGCAGTTAAACTTAGGTTAAGCCACAATTTAAGGTTTCGGTTAAGCCAGTGGTGAGGATTAGGGTTGGGTCCTGGGTTAAGGCTAGGGTTAGGGTTATACCATGGGTTAGAAATAGAGTTATAGCAGGAGTTAGGGTCAGACCAGGGGCTAGAAATATGGTTAGTCCAACAGTTAAACTTAGGTTAAGCCAGAATTTAAGGTTTAGGTTAAGCCAGAGGTGAGGATTAGGGTTGGTTCCTGGGTAAAGGCTAGGGTTAGGGTTACACCATGGGATAGGAATAAAGTTAAAGCAGGAGTTAGGGTCAGAACATGGGCTTGAAATAGGGTTAGTCCAGCAGTTAAACTTAGGTTAAGCCACAATTTAAGGTTTCGGTTAAGCCAGTGGTGAGGATTAAGGTTGGGTCTTAGGTTAAGGCTAGGGTTAGGGTTAGACCATGGGTTAGGAATAGAGTTAAAACAGGAGTTAGGGTCAAACCAGGAGCTAGAAATAGGGTTAGTCCAGCAGTTAAAGTTAGGTTAAGCCAGAATTTTACGGTTTAGGTTAAACCAGAGGTGAGGATTAGGGTTGGGTCATGGGTTAAGGCTAGGGTTAGGGTTAGACCATGGGTTAGGAATAGAGTTAAAACAGGAGTTAGGGTCAAACCAGGAGCTAGAAATAGGGTTAGTCCAGCATATAAAGTTAGGTTAAGCCAGAATTTTACGGTTTAGGTTAAACCAGAGGTGAGGATTAGGGTTGGGTCATTGATTAAGGCTAGGGTTAGGGTTAGACCACGGATTAGTAATAGAGTTAAAACAGGAGTTAGGGTCAGACCAGGAAACAGAAATAGGGTTAGTCCAGCAGTTAAAGTTAGGTTATCCTAGTATTTAAGGTTTAGGTTAAGCCAGAGGTGAGGATTAGGGTTGGGTCCTGGGTTAAGTCTAGGGTTAGGGTTAGACCATGGGTTAGGAATAGAGTTAAAACAGGAGTTGGGTTCAGACCAGGAGCTAGAAACAGGGTTAGTCCAGCAGTTAAACTTAGGTTAAGCCAGAATTTAAGGTTTAGGTTAAGCCAGAGGTGAGGATTAAGGTTGGGTCTTGGGTTAAGGCTAGGGTTAGGGTTAGACCATGGGTTAGGAATAGAGTTAAAACAGGAGTTAGTGTCAAACCAGGAGCTAGAAATAGAATTAGTCCAGCAGTTAAAGTTAGGTTAAGCCAGAATTTTACGGTTTAGGATAAACCAGAGGTGAGGATTAGGGTTCGGTCATGGGTTAAGGCTAGGGTTAGGGTTAGACCACGGATTAGTAATAGAGTTAAAACAGGAGTTAGGGTCAGACCAAGAAACAGAAATAGGGTTAGTCCAGCAGTTAAAGTTAGGATATCCTAGTATTTAAGGTTTAGGTTAAGCCAGAGGTGAGGATTAGGGTTGGGTCCTGGTTTAAGGATAGGGTTAGAGTTAGACCATGGGTTAGGAATAGAGTTAAAATAGGAGTTATGGTCAGACCAGGATCTAGAAATAGGTTTAGATTAGCAGTTAAAGTTAGGTTATCCCAGTATTTAAGGTTTAGATTAAGACAGAGGTGAGGATTAGGGTTGGGTCCTGGTTAAGGCTAGGGTTAGGGTTACACCATTAATTAGGAATGGAGTTAAAACAGGAGTTAGGGTCAGACCAGGGTCTAGAAATAGGATTAGTCCAGCAGTTAAACTTAGGTTAAGACACAATTTAAGATTTCGGTTAAGCCAGAGGTGAGGATTAGGGTTGGGTCCTGGGTTAAGGCTAGGGTTAGGGTTATACCATGGGTTAGAAATAGAGTTACAGCAGGAGTTAGGGTCAGACCAGGGGCTAGAAATATGGTTAGTCCAACAGTTAAACTTAGGTTAAGCCAGAATTTAAGGTTTAGGTTAAGCCAGAAGTGAGGATTAGGGTTGGGGCCTGGGTAAATTGAAGTAAGATAAACCTGGCTCACTCAATAAATGGGTGCACGGAGAAACACGAATCGTCAAATAAAGCACAAAAAGCTCCGGCACACTCCAAGAATAAGAGAAAAAATCGTGTTTTTTGAAATATATTTTTTTATTTAACTTGTGTATAGAAAAGTCCAACGTTTCAACCTTAGTTCAGGTTTTTATCAAGGACATTCTGATAAATAAATAATAACAGAAAAGAAAACAGATTAGTTTACACATCATACAGCAAAAATATGTTCACACAGTTATACTTCCATACATAATATGTTCGATGGAAAATATTTAGCACGTAATCCGTGCATCCAGGAAAATATTCATATATACCATGATCAAAAAATCACAAATTAAATATTGTAATAAAAGAACTTAATGACCTAGTACTATAAATCTCATTACATCAGTCCATATTTTCAGAAAAAAGTGGAAATAAAGCACAAATCAGAAGAGACACTCTATAAAAGGAGAGAAAACACGGTATCACAGTACCACCCACCTAAAACACAGTCACTAATTGAAGTTTTTGCTAGGCAACGGAGGTTGCATCAAAATACACGCAGCATATGAGGTGGTATACCTGAGAGACACAAAATGATGTCAGAATACAAACAGATTTGTTCAACAAAAACAGAACGTAAAGAATCAGTCTCAAACCACTGGGGGGTACGGGGACCCAGAGGGAACCCAGAAGCTCCCAGGGCACAGAATAAATATCTACCTTGCAATACTGTATTTCGGAAATAAGGACAAAAAGGTCCAAGGAAACAGTAAATTGGCTCCTTTTTTATCTAGGTAGAAAAAAGATTTTTTCGTAATCACATCATTAGTTTCAGTAAGTGTGAATATAATGATTAGACACTTCCCATAAAATATTTCCAGTACCTTATATCAAGATTTGAGGATGAAAAATCCGTCAAAGGGAAAGTAAGTGAGAGCGCTATGTATGCTTACTAAACCACTCCCCAGGCTCATCAAAGAGTCTATAGGATTAGATTTAAACAATACATGTTACGGGGATCACATACAGAAAAGTGCAACATTAGTGAGGTGACAGATAAACTTACTTTAGTTAGATCAGAGTGGGATGAAAGTGCTCTGTCTGCAGAGAATTTGTATAGGACAATGCAAGAGTGCAACTACATGTTCCACCTAGGGATCATAATAAGATAAACAAATGACTCAAAGGAAAAGTATAACACCGGCTTTACCAGGGCCAAAAAACTATACGGAGATTAGAGCTGCTAACACTCACATCCACTTTCCAATATCTTATAATCCGGCAAAGGGAAAGTAAGTGAGGGCGCTATGTATGCTTACTAAACCACTCCCCAGGCTCTTCAAGAGTCTATAGGAATAAATTTAGACAATACATGTTACGGGGATCACATACAGAAAAGTGCAACATTAGTCAGATGCCAGATTAACTTACTTTAGTTAGATCAGAATGGGATGAAAATGCTCTGGCTGCAGAGAATTTATATAGGACAATGCAAGAGTGCAACTACATGTTCCACCTAGGGATCATAATAAGATAATTAAATGACTCAAAAGAGAAATATAACCCCATTACGACCGCGTTACGTTTTAAAACGGCAGCAAAAAAGGGTACTTATTCCTTTCTGCCGTTTTAAAACGGCGGTCGGAAAAAAGGGTCTAGCGCCCCCCAGAGTCAGAAAATTTCCGGGGTCTCAGCTGCCGGGGGTAGCTGAGACCCTGGAGATCATGATTCGGGCCGGTTTTTCCGGTCCCCAGTCACGTGATGACCGGTATACACCGTATACCGATCATCAAGTTATAGTAAATGACCGCTCCGGTAAAAAATGATTTATCTCCCATCTGGCATGATCAAACATGCCAGATGGGAGATAAATCTTTTTCCCGGTTCCCTCCGGTCCCCTCGGTATCCCCAAAGTGCCCCCCCGACACCCAACCCCCTCCCGAAAATCCAAGATGGCCGCGCGCATCGGAGAGCACAGCAGCGCGCCGGCCGCATTTACAGTGTTCCTATGGTTTCTGTCGTATGTGCCATAACACATACGACAGAAACCTGCTCCCTAGGCCCTGCCGGGATCCCCCCTACCCCCCCCCTGGTGTTCCCCGGTGTCATACATACCGGAGCGCTGATCCCCCGCGGCCCCCTCCTCCTTCTCTGCAGACGCCGGTCACATGTGCCGAGCAGCTGACAGCTTCCTGTGTTCAGAGACGCTGCTGCTGCTCGGCACTGTGCAGCTGTGACCCAGGGAGGGTGGGTGCAGATTCTTTGCACCCACTCTCCTCAAATGGAGGGTCTGCCCTCCTAGAAAATGGGGGATACGTTCCCTGAACGTGTCCCCCATATTCTAGAAGGTCCAGAGTCGACGTAGGACGTCCAAATGGATTATAGTGGATTTTTTTTTTTCTTTTCAATAAATTGGTCAATCAGGGAATGTTTTGGGGAGTGTTTTTTCAAATAAATTTTTTTTGTTGTCAATTTTTTTTCTTATAACTGTCAATTAGTTATGTCAGGTATCTGATAGACGCCGTGGCATAACTAATTGCTGGGCTTGATGCCAGGTGACATTACACACCTGGTATCAACCCCATTCATTACCCCGTTAGCCAACGCACCAGGGCGCGGGATGCGCCACTTCTGGGGCGGCTGCGGCCTGCTATTTTTAGGCTGGGAAGAGTCCAATAACCATGGCTCTTCCCATCCTGAAAATACCAGACCCCAGCTGTCAGCTTCACCTTGGCTGGTGATTAATTTGGGGGGACCCCACGTTTGTTTTTTTTTTTTAATTATTTATTTATAAATAATTAAAAAAAAAAAACAGCTTGGGGAGCCCTCCAAATTGATCACCAGACAAGATGAAGCTGTCAGCTGTGGTTTGCAGGCTACAGCTGTCTGCTTTACCCTAGCTGGCTATCAAAAATAGGGGGGACCCCACGTCATTTATTTTAATTCTTTTTTTTTTTTTGGGCTAAATACAAGGCTAGGCATCCTTTAGTGTCACATGAAAGGCACTAAAGGGCGCCAGCTTAGAATATGCAGGGGGGTGGGACGTTATATATGTTTGACATCTATCCATTCATCCATTGTAGCATTTTACACTGTGTGCCCACAATCAGGGTTTGCAACGTTTTGGGCGCAGAGTGTTTTCCCTGCGTCCATAACGCTGCGTTGTGCAGTAGAAGCACAGTGGCAGGATTTTTAGAAATCCCGTGCCCACTGTGTTTCTTTTCTCCGCAGCATAAATCGACCTGTGGCGCAGCTTCCCGAGCCTCAGCATGTCAATTTATGCTGCGGAGATGTGTTCTTTGCAGGTAGAATAGAACTAAAGTCCACAGCAGCCTGAACCCAAATCGTGGGCATGGGCAGCTGCGTTCTCCCGTGGACAACACTCACATTTCTGCAGGAGGCTGACACTGGGTACTAGACGCCGTGTCGCTGGATCATGGCCACATAGCCTAAAGGCTACTTTACACGCTGCGATATCGGTCCCGATATCGCTAGCGTGGGTACCCGCCCCCATCTGTTGTGCGACACGGGCAAATCGCTGCCCGTGCCGCACAACATCGCGCAGACGCATCACACATACTTACCTGCCCGGCGACGTCGCTGTGACCGGCGAACCGCCTCCTTTCTAAGGGGGCGGTCCGTGTGGCGTCACAGTGACGTCACTGAGCGGCCGCCCAATAGAAGCGGAGGGGCGGAGATGAGTGGCCGGAACATCCCGCCCACCTCCTTCCTTCCTCATAGCGGCCGGGAGGCAGGTAAGGAGAGCTTCCTCGTTCCTGCGGCGTCACACATAGCAATGTGTGCTGCCGCAGGAGCGACGAACTACATCGTTACTGCTGCAGTAACGATAATCGAGAATGGATGAGCGATTTTGCACGTTTTTGCAACGATGCAAAATCGCTCATCGGTGTCACACGCAGCAACATCGCTAATGCGGCCGGATGTGCGTCACCAATTCCGTGACCCTAACGACTCCGCATTAGCGATGTCGCAGCGTGTAAAGCCCCCTTAACAGTGAGAAATTTGTTGCTACAGCAACATTTTTGTGAAGTACCTGTGGATTCAAAATGTTTACTATACTCCTGAATAAAATACTTGAGGGGTCCAGTTTCCAAAATGAGGTCACTTGTGGGGGGTTTCTGATGTATAGGTACCCAAGGGGCCCTGCTAATGTGACATGGTGCGCGAAATTTACTTCAACTTTTCCAAAATTCAAATGGTGCTCCTTCCATTCCAAGCCCTCCCATTTATCCAAACAAAGGTTTTTGGCCACATGTGGGGTATCCCTGCGCTCACAAGAAATTAGATAACAACCTGTGGGGTACACGTTTTGTTGTTGCCTCTTGAAAAAGTGAAAAATGTGTCGCTAAATCAACATTTTTGTGAAAAAAATGAAAATTTCAATATGGCAACCTAAGCTTATCAAATTCTGTGAAGTATTCGTGGATTCAAAATGCTCAATATACACCTAGATAAAAGCCTTGAGGGGTCTTATTTCCAGAATGGGGTCACTTGTGGGGGACCTCCACTGCTTAGGCACCTCAGGGGCTCTCCTAATGCAACCTGGCGTCCGCTATTGATTCCAGCCAATTTTGCAGTCAAATTGCACTCCTTCTCTTCTGAGCCCTGTAGTGTGCCCAAACAGTTGATTTCCACCACATACAAGATATCAACAAACTCAGGAGAAATTGCGCAATAAATTTCATGGTGATTTTTTTCCTGTTACCCTTGTGAAAAAAAAAGCTACCTGGTTGAAGTAACAATTTTGTGGTAAAATTTTATTTTTTTATTTTCATGGCTCAACGTTATAAACTTCTGTAAAGCACCTGGAGGTTCAGGGTACTCACCAAACATCAAGATAAATTCCTTGAGGGGCCTAGTTTCCAATATGGGGTCACTTGTGGTGTTTTTTTGCTGTTTACGTACCTTAGGGGTCCTCCAAATGCGACATGGTGCCCGCAATCTTTTTCAGCCAAATTTCCTTTCCAAAATTCAAATATTGCTCCTTCCGTTCCAAGCCCTCCCATTTCTCCAAACAAAGGTTTCAGACCACAAGTGAGGTATCACCGCGCTCATAAAAAAGTGGGTAACAAACATTGGGGTCAAATTTTTGGAATTACCTCTTGAAAAAGTGAAAAAATTGATGCTAAAGCAACATTTTTGAGAAAAAAAGGAAAATTTTCAATGTGACAACGTAACGTTATCAAAATCTGTGAAATACTTGTGGATCCAAAATGCTCACTATACCCCTAGATAGAAGCCTTAAGGGGTCTAGTTTCCAAAATGGGGTCACTTGAGGGGGGTTCCTGCTGTTTAGGTACCTTAGCGGACATGTAAATGCAACATGGTGCCCGCAATCTATTTCAGCCAAATTTGCTTTCCAAAATTCAAATATTGCTCCTTCTGTTCCGAGCCCTCCCATTTGTCCAAACAAAGGTTTCTGACCACATGTGGGGTATTGGCGCGTTCATAAGAAAGTGGGTAACAAGTTTTGGGGTTCATTTTGTTGTGTTATTTCTTCTAAAAGTGAATAAATTTGGGGTAGAGCAACATTTTAGGTAAAATTTTATTTTTTGCTTTTTTTCATTCCACTTTGCTTTAGTTCCTGTGAAGCACCTGAAGGGTTAATAAACTTCTTGGATATGGTTTTGAGTACTTTGAGGGGTGCTGTTTTGAGAATGGTGTCACTTTTAGGTATTTTCTGTCACTTAGGCCTCTCAAAGTCACTTCAAATGTGATGTGGTCCCTAAAAAAATGGTTTTGTGAATTTTGTTGAAAAAATGGGAAATTGCAGATGAACTTTGACCCCTTCTAACTTCCTAACCCCAAAACATTTTGTTTCAGAAATTGCGCTAATGTAAAGTAGACAAGTGGGAAATGTTATTTATTAACTGTTTTGTGTGACATAACTCTCTGGGTTAAGGGCATAAAAACTAAAAGTTTGAAAATTGCAAAAATTTTCAAAATTTTCATCAAATTTCCGATTTTTTCACAAATAAAAGCAAAAAATATCGTTCTAAATTTATAACTATCATGAAGTACAATATGTCACGAAAAAACAATGTCAGAATCACCGGGATCCGTTGAAGCGTTCCAGAGTTATGACCTCATAAAGTGACACTGGTCAGAATTGCAAAAAATGGCCTTGGCATTAAGTACAAAACTGGCTTCGTCCTTAAGGGGATAATACTGGCATTACCAGGGCCAAAAAACTATATGAACATTAAGCAAGAGCTAGTACTAGTTCCCAGGACCTGTACGGGTCCATGTGGGCATACAGCTAGTATTAGAAAATCACATGTAACAAGGTTATGGCTGAGCAAGACCGAAATCCTATACATACCTTCAGTGGTGGTTCAGGGTGTGGCATCTAAGAGTGGGGAGTGTAGGTCTGCAGGTGCTAGACCTATTTATATCGTGGCGGTGAGGAGCGTCCACTTCCCATTTCCTGGGAGTGGAACGCAGCGATCCGGACGGTGAGACGCAAGCCGCGCATGCGCAAAGAGCGCCATCGCCAGGCGCATGCGCGGCGCGCGGCAGACCGACCGGATGCATGGAAAAAAGGTGGGGGAATAGAGAGTGCACACTTCCTGTTTCCGGGATATGGAACGCACTGCTCAGTGAGACGCACGCCGCGCATGCGCAATGCCCATTGTTGTGCGGCGCATGCGCAGTGCACGGCAGACGGACCAGAGGCGGAGAGGTGAATACCAGTGACTCAGTGGTGGCAATAGGATAACAAAGCCGATAGTGTCCTGTAGTGATACTGGCAAAGGGTGTACATGGTGACAATGCCAGTCAAAGGTGCCTGATGGACGGGACATTATTCAGGTGACAAGTGGAGCCTGGAGAAGAAAAAATAAATAAATAAAGAATTAGGGCAAAAGGAAAAAATAGTATAAAATTGCATGTAGATATTCATACAGGTGCCTGCCGGGAGAATAAGCAGGTATACAGAAAAACATGCTATTAGCATGTAAAAGATCATGGATAAACCTACATAAAAGTACAGACCATGAGCATCATAATGACCTGGTATAAACATGTTGGTAAATACAATAAACCAAAATATGGCATATATATGAAAAAGGGGGAAAGGGGAAAGAAGGTCATTCAAAAGATGCTCAATCCATATGGTTCAAAACACACCAACGGTATATAGTCCAAAACATGCGAATAGTGCAAATCAGGTCTAAATACAGTCTAAATAAACACCTCATACTCCCTATTAAGGCCACTTGGCTCTAAGGTCTTCAATGTATGAATCCAATACGCTTCTTTCTCTTTTAAGATACGTATCCTGTTGCCACCCCTACGCATGGGGGGCACATGCTCTATTATCTGATATTTCAATTGGGCAACAGTATGTCCAAGTGTGATAAAATGATGGGGTATCGGGAGGAGGGTCTGTTTGCATCTTATCGTAGATTTGTGTTTACTGATTCTGTCTCGGATATGTTGGGTAGTTTCCCCAACATATCCGAGACCACAGGGACATTTTATTAAATACACAACGAAAGAAGATTCGCATGTAAAAAAACCTCTGATAGGGAACACACGTCCTGATAATGGATGAGTGAATGTGTCACCTTTGGTCAAATTATTACATTGGATGCAATGAAAGCAGGGAAAATTGCCCTTCCTGGGTGTACCCAGAAATGTCTGGCGAAGGACTCCTTTTTGTGGACCTACATCAGCCCTAACTAAATTATCTTTGAGATTTCTTGATCTCTTATTACAAAAAAGAGGGGGTTCAGAGAACTCCTTTATCATTGGATACGCCTTGTGTAAGAGTGGCCAATGTCTGAAAATAATATTTTTGACCAAAGGTGAGAACGGATGATATGTATTAACACATGGTATCCTGACCAAGCCCTGCGTAATGTTTGCCCGACGGGTATTATTAGACCTGGCAACATCCTCAGGATAACCCCTGTTTAAAAATTTTTTGGTCATCTCATTGGATCTGATGTTACGTGTATCAGGATCGGAAACTATTCTTTCTACCCTTTTATGTTGAGAAATGGGTAAGCCGTATTTCGTGTGTTTCGGGTGACAACTAGTAAAATGAAGAAGATTATTCCTGTCTGTAGGCTTCACGTAAAGGTCTGTTTTTATGGATCCATCGTCCATAAGGATGACCAGGGTATCAAGGAAATTTATCCGATAAGGGTCCGAATGAACTGTAAAGTTAAGGCCCGCTCTACAAGAATTGATTTCATGAAAGAATTGATTCAATGAGCTCATGCTACCATTCCAGATCGTGAAAATGTCATCTATATATCTATACCAAATTATGGCATGGTTAGTCCATAAGGGATGACTGTAGATGAACATCTCTTCGAAATGCGCCATATAGATGTTGGCATAGGGAGGCGCTAGGTTTGATCCCATAGCTGTGCCTTTTTTCTGTAAGAAAAATTGATCCTGGAAAAGGAAAAAATTATTTTCAAGGACCAATTGAAGAAGTTCTTTGCAGAAAAGTTTCTGATTGGTGGAAAGAGAACTGAATTCTCCCAAGAACCAGTCCACCGCTGAAAGGCCGTCGTGATGCATGATGCTGGTGTATAGGCTATTTACATCAAATGTAACAAGGAGGCTGCCTGGTGGAATACACTCTAAGTGATTAAGATGGGACAGGAATTCTGAAGTGTCTTTCAAGAAGGATTTAATATTGGGAAGCATAGGAGTTAAAATTTTTTCAACAGTGATGGCTAAAGGGGAGAGAACAGAGTCTGTCGAGGCCACTATCGGATGACCTGGTGGCTGCTGCAGATTCTTGTGAATCTTAGGAAGGGTATATATAACTGGCGTAATGGGATGTGTTTTAATGAGATATTCTGATAATTTCTCATCAATTGTTCCATTGTGCAGATATACATCAACCAAGTTTCTGATAAGTGATTCTATATGGGATGTGGGGTCCCTAGGGATGGGTTGATACGTATCCCTATCTGCCAATTGACTCAGTATTTCTTGAATGTAATATGCTCTGTCCATCACCACAATAGCCCCTCCCTTGTCTGCCGGTTTGATAATGATGCGTGAATTCTTTTTAAGGTCCTGAATTGCCCTGCTCTCCTCTGCCGAGATGTTGTGTTTAATCTTAAACTTGCCTTCCTCAATTGATTTGATGGTTGTATCAATATCATTCGTTACCAGTGAGATATATGTTTCAATCGGATGGTGACTTCTGGGAGGATTAAAGGAACTAGGGTTCCGCAGGTTCAACCGTCTTAATTGAAACATATCTTCACGTGGTATAGCAACGGATTGAGACGATGTTGTGTTCTCAACACCAAAATGTGCCTTTAATCTAATTGTTCTAAAAAACCTTCTTAATTCCTGATCAAGCTGAAAAGAATTGAAAGTAGGTGTAGGGCAAAAGGATAAACCTTTTTGGAGAACCTGTGACTCAATCGCAGACAAATTATAAGTGGAAATATTATAAACTAGGTTTGTTGTACCTGCGATCGTGTCTGGATCTGGTAAGGTGTCGTGGTTCCTAGGTTTCCTCTTGCTGCGGCGCGTCTTCCTCGCTGTTCTTGTCTTTGGCCTAAAAAACGAGTCTGGCGGTTGGAATAGCGGTCACCGTCTGAGCTAGATGAAGAAGAATATCGGCTGTATGTAGTAGGTCGTCTTGGAATATCATCCGCAAATTTCCACCGGTAAACACGTTCTTTAGAGTAATCCTCTTGGTCACGTAAAAATTTGGTTCTTTTCCTTTCCTGAAGTACTTTCTTATATTCCGTGATGGTTTCTTTGGATTTGACTTTAATCCTCTCCCAATCAGAACTAGGAATGGTATGGGCCAGTTGTTCTTCAATTGATCTCACTTTAGAGCCCAACTCCTCAATCTCTCTTTGTAAATATTTGATGGTTAAGATGATAATGTCCATCGAGCATTTATTAACAATGCTCTCGAATTTACCACAATATTCGGAGTTATCAGAAAATAGGGTGGGTCTTAGGGACACCCTTAATCCCCTGGGTATCCTCTGTACTTTGTGATATTCTGCTAACGTTGCGCAATGCAACTCCAGTGCCGTCTGCTTCTTCAGTTCCCTCTCATAGTCCCGTGACCGCACCTCCTCAGTGGGGACTGATAAGAAGGCATTAGGTATATTGACCTTGGACAAGATACTTGTCACTTCCTCGTTGTTGTAGGAGAAAGTTGAAAAAGACATATGGATTCAAAATGTAGAGTTTCCAAGGAGCTCAGGTGAAAAAATAGTCAATTGAAGTAAGATAAACCTGGCTCACTCAATAAATGGGTGCACGGAGAAACACGAATCGTCAAATAAAGCACAAAAAGCTCCGGCACACTCCAAGAATAAGAGAAAAAATCGTGTTTTTTGAAATATATTTTTTTATTTAACTTGTGTATAGAAAAGTCCAACGTTTCAACCTTAGTTCAGGTTTTTATCAAGGACATTCTGATAAATAAATAATAGAAAAGAAAACAGATTAGTTTACACATCATACAGCAAAAATATGTTCACACAGTTATACTTCCATACATAATATGTTCGATGGAAAATATTTAGCACGTAATCCGTGCATCCAGAAAAATATTCATATATACCATGATCAAAAAATCACAAATTAAATATTGTAATAAAAGAACTAAATGACCTAGTACTATAAGTCTCATTACATCAGTCCATATTTTCAGAAAAAAGTGGAAATAAAGCACAAATCAGAAGAGACACTCTATAAAAGGAGAGAAAACACGGTATCACAGTACCACCCACCTAAAACACCGTCACTAATTGAAGTTTTTGCTAGGCAACGGAGGTTGCATCAAAATACACGCAGCATATGAGGTGGTATACCTGAGAGACACAAAATGATGTCAGAATACAAACAGATTTGTTCAACAAAAACAGAACGTAAAGAATCAGTCTCAAACCACTGGGGGGTACGGGGACCCAGAGGGAACCCAGAAGCTCCCAGGGCACAGAATAAATATCTACCTTGCAATACTGTATTTCGGAAATAAGGACAAAAAGGTCCAAGGAAAGAGTAAATTGGCTCTTTTTTATCTAGGTAGAAAAAAGATTTTTTCGTAATCACATCATTAGTATCAGTAAGTGTGAATATAATGATTAGACACTTCCCATAAAATATTTCCAGTACCTTATATCAAGATTTGAGGATGAAAAATCCGTCAAAGGGAAAGTAAGTGAGAGCGCTATGTATGCTTACTAAACCACTCCCCAGGCTCATCAAAGAGTCTATAGGATTAGATTTAAACAATACATGTTACGGGGATCACATACAGAAAAGTGCAACATTAGTGAGGTGACAGATAAACTTACTTTAGTTAGATCAGAGTGGGATGAAAGTGCTCTGTCTGCAGAGAATTTGTATAGGACAATGCAAGAGTGCAACTACATGTTCCACCTAGGGATCATAATAAGATAAACAAATGACTCAAAGGAAAAGTATAACACCGGCTTTACCAGGGCCAAAAAACTATACGGAGATTAGAGCTGCTAACACTCACATCCACTTTCCAATATCTTATAATCCGGCAAAGGGAAAGTAAGTGAGGGCGCTATGTATGCTTACTAAACCACTCCCCAGGCTCTTCAAGAGTCTATAGGAATAAATTTAGACAATACATGTTACGGGGATCACATACAGAAAAGTGCAACATTAGTCAGATGCCAGATTAACTTACTTTAGTTAGATCAGAATGGGATGAAAATGCTCTGGCTGCAGAGAATTTATATAGGACAATGCAAGAGTGCAACTACATGTTCCACCTAGGGATCATAATAAGATAATTAAATGACTCAAAAGAGAAATATAATACTGGCATTACCAGGGCCAAAAAACTATATGAACATTAAGCAAGAGCTAGTACTAGTTCCCAGGACCTGTACGGGTCCATGTGGGCATACAGCTAGTATTAGAAAATCACATGTAACAAGGTTATGGCTGAGCAAGACCGAAATCCTATACATACCTTCAGTGGTGGTTCAGGGTGTGGCATCTAAGAGTGGGGAGTGTAGGTCTGCAGGTGCTAGACCTATTTATATCGTGGCGGTGAGGAGCGTCCACTTCCCATTTCCTGGGAGTGGAACGCAGCGATCCGGACGGTGAGACGCAAGCCGCGCATGCGCAAAGAGCGCCACCGCCAGGCGCATGCGCGGCGCGCGGCAGACCGACCGGATGCATGGAAAAAAGGTGGGGGAATAGAGAGTGCACACTTCCTGTTTCCGGTATATGGAACGCACTGCTCAGTGAGACGCACGCCGCGCATGCGCAATGCCCATTGTTGTGCGGCGCATGCGCAGTGCACGGCAGACGGACCAGAGGCGGAGAGGTGAATACCAGTGACTCAGTGGTGGCAATAGGATAACAAAGCCGATAGTGTCCTGTAGTGATACTGGCAAAGGGTGTACATGGTGACAATGCCAGTCAAAGGTGCCTGATGGACGGGACATTATTCAGGTGACAAGTGGAGCCTGGAGAAGAAAAAATAAATAAATAAAGAATTAGGGCAAAAGGAAAAAATAGTATAAAATTGCATGTAGATATTCATACAGGTGCCTGCCGGGAGAATAAGCAGGTATACAGAAAAACATGCTATTAGCATGTAAAAGAACATGGATAAACCTACATAAAAGTACAGACCATGAGCATCATAATGACCTGGTATAAACATGTGGGTAAATACAATAAACCAAAATATGGCATATATATGAAAAAGGGGGAAAGGGGAAAGAAGGTCATTCAAAAGATGCTCAATCCATATGGTTCAAAACACACCAACGGTATATAGTCCAAAACATGCGAATAGTGCAAATCAGGTCTAAATACAGTCTAAATAAACACCTCATACTCCCTATTAAGGCCACTTGGCTCTAAGGTCTTCAATGTATGAATCCAATACGCTTCTTTCTCTTTTAAGATACGTATCCTGTTGCCACCCCTACGCATGGGGGGCACATGCTCTATTATCTGATATTTCAATTGGGCAACAGTATGTCCAAGTGTGATAAAATGATGGGGTATCGGGAGGAGGGTCTGTTTGCATCTTATCGTAGATTTGTGTTTACTGATTCTGTCTCGGATATGTTGGGTAGTTTCCCCAACATATCCGAGACCACAGGGACATTTTATTAAATACACAACGAAAGAAGATTCGCATGTAAAAAAACCTCTGATAGGGAACACACGTCCTGATAATGGATGAGTGAATGTGTCACCTTTGGTCAAATTATTACATTGGATGCAATGAAAGCAGGGAAAATTGCCCTTCCTGGGTGTACCCAGAAATGTCTGGCGAAGGACTCCTTTTTGTGGACCTACATCAGCCCTAACTAAATTATCTTTGAGATTTCTTGATCTCTTATTACAAAAAAGAGGGGGTTCAGAGAACTCCTTTATCATTGGATACGCCTTGTGTAAGAGTGGCCAATGTCTGAAAATAATATTTTTGACCAAAGGTGAGAACGGATGATATGTATTAACACATGGTATCCTGACCAAGCCCTGCGTAATGTTTGCCCGACGGGTATTATTAGACCTGGCAACATCCTCAGGATAACCCCTGTTTAAAAATTTTTTGGTCATCTCATTGGATCTGATGTTACGTGTATCAGGATCGGAAACTATTCTTTCTACCCTTTTATGTTGAGAAATGGGTAAGCCGTATTTCGTGTGTTTCGGGTGACAACTAGTAAAATGGAGAAGATTATTCCTGTCTGTAGGCTTCACGTAAAGGTCTGTTTTTATGGATCCATCGTCCATAAGGATGACCAGGGTATCAAGGAAATTTATCCGATAAGGGTCCGAATGAACTGTAAAGTTAAGGCCCGCTCTACAAGAATTGATTTCATGAAAGAATTGATTCAATGAGCTCATGCTACCATTCCAGATCGTGAAAATGTCATCTATATATCTATACCAAATTATGGCATGGTTAGTCCATAAGGGATGACTGTAGATGAACATCTCTTCGAAATGCGCCATATAGATGTTGGCATAGGGAGGCGCTAGGTTTGATCCCATAGCTGTGCCTTTTTTCTGTAAGAAAAATTGATCCTGGAAAAGGAAAAAATTATTTTCAAGGACCAATTGAAGAAGTTCTTTGCAGAAAAGTTTCTGATTGGTGGAAAGAGAACTGAATTCTCCCAAGAACCAGTCCACCGCTGAAAGGCCGTCGTGATGCATGATGCTGGTGTATAGGCTATTTACATCAAATGTAACAAGGAGGCTGCCTGGTGGAATACACTCTAAGTGATTAAGATGGGACAGGAATTCTGAAGTGTCTTTCAAGAAGGATTTAATATTGGGAAGCATAGGAGTTAAAATTTTTTCAACAGTGATGGCTAAAGGGGAGAGAACAGAGTCTGTCGAGGCCACTATCGGACGACCTGGTGGCTGCTGCAGATTCTTGTGAATCTTAGGAAGGGTATATATAACTGGCGTAATGGGATGTGTTTTAATGAGATATTCTGATAATTTCTCATCAATTGTTCCATTGTGCAGATATACATCAACCAAGTTTCTGATAAGTGATTCTATATGGGATGTGGGGTCCCTAGGGATGGGTTGATACGTATCCCTATCTGCCAATTGACTCAGTATTTCTTGAATGTAATATGCTCTGTCCATCACCACAATAGCCCCTCCCTTGTCTGCCGGTTTGATAATGATGCGTGAATTCTTTTTAAGGTCCTGAATTGCCCTGCTCTCCTCTGCCGAGATGTTGTGTTTAATCTTAAACTTGCCTTCCTCAATTGATTTGATGGTTGTATCAATATCATTCGTTACCAGTGAGATATATGTTTCAATCGGATGGTGACTTCTGGGAGGATTAAAGGAACTAGGGTTCCGCAGGTTCAACCGTCTTAATTGAAACATATCTTCACGTGGTATAGCAACGGATTGAGACGATGTTGTGTTCTCAACACCAAAATGTGCCTTTAATCTAATTGTTCTAAAAAACCTTCTTAATTCCTGATCAAGCTGAAAAGAATTGAAAGTAGGTGTAGGGCAAAAGGATAAACCTTTTTGGAGAACCTGTGACTCAATCGCAGACAAATTATAAGTGGAAATATTATAAACTAGGTTTGTTGTACCTGCGATCGTGTCTGGATCTGGTAAGGTGTCGTGGTTCCTAGGTTTCCTCTTGCTGCGGCGCGTCTTCCTCGCTGTTCTTGTCTTTGGCCTAAAAAACGAGTCTGGCGGTTGGAATAGCGGTCACCATCTGAGCTAGATGAAGAAGGATATCGGCTGTATGTAGTAGGTCGTCTTGGAATATCATCCGCAAATTTCCACCGGTAAACACGTTCTTTAGAGTAATCCTCTTGGTCACGTAAAAATTTGGTTCTTTTCCTTTCCTGAAGTACTTTCTTATATTCCGTGATGGTTTCTTTGGATTTGACTTTAATCCTCTCCCAATCAGAACTAGGAATGGTATGGGCCAGTTGTTCTTCAATTGATCTCACTTTAGAGCCCAACTCCTCAATCTCTCTTTGTAAATATTCGATGGTTAAGATGATAATGTCCATCGAGCATTTATTAACAATGCTCTCGAATTTACCACAATATTCGGAGTTATCAGAAAATAGGGTGGGTCTTAGGGACACCCTTAATCCCCTGGGTAACCTCTGTACTTTGTGATATTCTGCTAACGTTGCGCAATGCAACTCCAGTGCCGTCTGCTTCTTCAGTTCCCTCTCATAGTCCCGTGACCGCACCTCCTCAGTGGGGACTGATAAGAAGGCATTAGGTATATTGACCTTGGACAAGATACTTGTCACTTCCTCGTTGTTGTAGGAGAAAGTTGAAAAAGACATATGGATTCAAAATGTAGAGTTTCCAAGGAGCTCAGGTGAAAAAATAGTCAATTGAAGTAAGATAAACCTGGCTCACTCAATAAATGGGTGCACAGAGAAACACGAATCGTCAAATAAAGCACAAAAAGCTCCGGCACACTCCAAGAATAAGAGAAAAAATCGTGTTTTTTGAAATATATTTTTTTATTTAACTTGTGTATAGAAAAGTCCAACGTTTCAACCTTAGTTCAGGTTTTTATCAAGGACATTCTGATAAATAAATAATAACAGAAAAGAAAACAGATTAGTTTACACATCATACAGCAAAAATATGTTCACACAGTTATACTTCCATACATAATATGTTCGATGGAAAATATTTAGCACGTAATCCGTGCATCCAGGAAAATATTCATATATACCATGATCAAAAAATCACAAATTAAATATTGTAATAAAAGAACTAAATGACCTAGTACTATAAGTCTCATTACATCAGTCCATATTTTCAGAAAAAAGTGGAAATAAAGCACAAATCAGAAGAGACACTCTATAAAAGGAGAGAAAACACGGTATCACAGTACCACCCACCTAAAACACCGTCACTAATTGAAGTTTTTGCTAGGCAACGGAGGTTGCATCAAAATACACGCAGCATATGAGGTGGTATACCTGAGAGACACAAAATGATGTCAGAATACAAACAGATTTGTTCAACAAAAACAGAACGTAAAGAATCAGTCTCAAACCACTGGGGGGTACGGGGACCCAGAGGGAACCCAGAAGCTCCCAGGGCACAGAATAAATATCTACCTTGCAATACTGTATTTCGGAAATAAGGACAAAAAGGTCCAAGGAAAGAGTAAATTGGCTCTTTTTTATCTAGGTAGAAAAAAAGATTTTTTCGTAATCACATCATTAGTATCAGTAAGTGTGAATATAATGATTAGACACTTCCCATAAAATATTTCCAGTACCTTATATCAAGATTTGAGGATGAAAAATCCGTCAAAGGGAAAGTAAGTGAGAGCGCTATGTATGCTTACTAAACCACTCCCCAGGCTCATCAAAGAGTCTATAGGATTAGATTTAAACAATACATGTTACGGGGATCACATACAGAAAAGTGCAACATTAGTGAGGTGACAGATAAACTTACTTTAGTTAGATCAGAGTGGGATGAAAGTGCTCTGTCTGCAGAGAATTTGTATAGGACAATGCAAGAGTGCAACTACATGTTCCACCTAGGGATCATAATAAGATAAACAAATGACTCAAAGGAAAAGTATAACACCGGCTTTACCAGGGTTAAGGGTTTACCTGGGTAAAGGCTAGGGTTAGGGTTACACCATGGGATAGGAATAAAGTTAAAGCAGGAGTTAGGGTCAGAACATGGGCTTGAAATAGGGTTAGTCCAGCAGATACACTTAGGTTAAGCCAGAATTTTAGGTTTAGGTTAAGCCAGAGGTGAGGATTAAGGTTGGGTCTTAGGTTAAGGCTAGGGTTAGGGTTAGACCATGGGTTAGGAATAGAGTTAAAACAGGAGTTAGGGTCAAACCAGGAGCTAGAAATAGGGTTAGTCCAGCAGTTAAAGTTAGGTTAAGCCAGAATTTTACGGTTTAGGTTAAACCAGAGGTGAGGATTAGGGTTGGGTCATGGGTTAAGGCTAGGGTTAGGGTTAGAACATGGGTTAGGAATAGAGTTAAAACAGGAGTTAGGGTCAAACCAGGAGCTAGAAATAGGGTTAGTCCAGCAGTTAAAGTTAGGTTAAGCCAGAATTTAAGGTTTATTTAAGCCAGAGGTGAGGATTAGGGTTGGGTCCTGGGTAAAGGCTAGGGTTAGGGTTACACCATGGGATAGGAATAAAGTTAAAGCAGGAGTTAGGGTCAGAACATGGGCTTGAAATAGGGTTAGTCCAGCAGTTAAACTTAGGTTAAGCCAGAATTTAAGGTTTAGGTTAAGCCAGAGGTGAGGATTAAGGTTGGGTCTTAGGTTAAGGCTAGGGTTATGGTTAGACCATGGGTTAGGAATAAAGTAAAAACAGGAGTTAGGGTCAAACCAGGAGCTAGAAATAGGGTTAGTCCAGCAGTTAAAGTTAGATTAAGCCAGAATTTTACGGTTTAGGTTAAACCAGAGGTGAGGATTAGGGTTGGGTCATGGGTTAAGGCTAGGGTTAGGGTTAGACCACGGATTAGTAACAGAGTTAAAACAGGAGTTAGGGTCAGACCAGGAAACAGAAATAGGGTTAGTCCAGCAGTTAAAGTTAGGTTATCCTAGTATTTAAGGTTTAGGTTAAGCCAGAGGTGAGGATTAGGGTTGGGTCCTGGGTTAAGGCTAGGGTTAGGGTTAGAGCATGAGTTAGGAATAGAGTTAAAACAGGAGTTGGGTTCAGACCAGGAGCTAGAAACAGGGTTAGTCCAGCAGTTAAAGTTAGGTTATCCCAGTATTTAAGGTTTAGATTAAGACAGAGGTGAGGATTAGGGTTGGGTCCTGGTTAAGGCTAGGGTTAGGGTTACACCATTAATTAGGAATGGAGTTAAAGCAGGAGTTAGGGTCAGACCAGGGTCTAGAAATAGGATTAGTCCAGCAGTTAAACTTAGGTTATGACAGAATTTAAGGTTTAGGTTAAGCCAGAGGTGAGGATTAAGGTTGGGTCTTGGGTTAAGGCTAGAGTTAAGTTAGACCATGGGTTAGGAAGAGAGTTAAAACAGGAGTTAGGGTCAAACCATGAGCTAGAAATAGGGTTAGTCCAGCAGTTAAAGTTAGGTTATCCCAGAATTTAAGGTTTAGGTTTGGGTTAGGCCAGAAATGAGGATTAGGATTGAGTCCTGGGTTAAGGTTAGAGTTAGGGTTAGACCTTGGGTTAGGAACAGAGTTAAAAGAGGCGTTAGGGTCAGACCAGGAGCTAGAAATAGGGTTAGTCCAGCAGGTAAAGTTAGGTTATCCCAGTATTTAAGGTTTAGGTTAAGCCAGAGGTGAGGATTAGGGTTGGGTGCTGGTTAAGGCTAGGGTTAGGGTTACACCATTAATTAGGAATGGAGTTAAAGCAGGAGTTAGGGTCAGACCAGGGTCTAGAAATAGGATTAGTCCAGCAGTTAAACTTAGGTTATGCCAGAATTTAAGGTTTAGGTTAAGCCAGAGGTGAGGATTAAGGTTGGGTCTTGGGTTAAGGCTAGAGTTAAGTTAGACCATGGGTTAGGAATAGAGTTAAAACAGGAGTTAGGGTCAAACCATGAGCTAGAAATAGGGTTAGTCCAGCAGTTAAAGTTAGGTTATCCCAGAATTTAAGGTTTAGGTTTGGGTTAGGCCAGAAATGAGGATTAGGATTGAGTCCTGGGTTAAGGTTAGAGTTAGGGTTAGACCTTGGGTTAGGAACAGAGTTAAAAGAGGCGTTAGGGTCAGACCAGGAGCTAGAAATAGGGTTAGTCCAGCAGGTAAAGTTAGGTTATCCCAGTATTTAAGGTTTAGGTTAAGCCAGAGGTGAGGATTAGGGTTGGGTGCTGGTTAAGGCTAGGGTTAGGGTTACACCATTAATTAGGAATAGAGTTAAAGCAGGAGTTAGGGTCAGACCAGGGTCTAGAAATAGGGTTAGTCAAGCAGTTAAACTTAGGTTAAGCCACAATTTAAGGTTTCGGATAAGCCAGAGGTGAGGATTAGGGTTGGGTCCTGGGTTAAGGCTAGGGTTAGGGTTATACCATGGGTTAGAAATAGTGTTATAGCAGGAGTTAGGGTCAGACCAGGGGCTAGAAATATGGTTAGTCCAACAGTTAAACTTAGGTTAAGCCAGAATTTAAGGTTTAGGTTAAGCCAGAGGAGAGGATTAGGGTTGGGTCATGGGTAAAGGCTAGGGTTAAGGTTACACCATGGGTTAGGAATAGAGTTAAAACAGGAGTTAGGGTCAGAACATGGGCTTGAAATAGGGTTAGTCCAGCAGTTAAAGTTAGGTTAAGCCAGAATTTTACGGTTTAGGTTAAACCAGAGGTGAGGATTAGGGTTGGGTCATGGGTTAAGGCTAGGGTTAGGGTTAGACCACGGATTAGTAATAGAGTTAAAACAGGAGTTAGGGTCAGACCAGGAAACAGAAAAAGGGTTAGTCCAGCAGTTAAAGTTAGGATATCCTAGTATTTAAGGTTTAGGTTAAGCCAGAGGTGAGGATTCGGGTTGGGTCCTGAGTTAAGGCTAGGGTTAGGGTTAGATCATGGGTTAGGAATAGAGTTAAAACAGGAGTTGGGTTCAGACCAGGAGCTAGAAACAGGGTTAGTCCAGCAGTTAAAGTTAGGTTATCCCAGTATTTAAGGTTTAGATTAAGACAGAGGTGAGGATTAGGGTTGGGTCCTGGTTAAGGCTAGGGTTAGGGTTACGCCATTAATTAGGAATGGAGTTAAAGCAGGAGTTAGGGTCAGACCAGGGTCTAAAAATAGGATTAGTCCAGCAGTTAAACTTAGGTTATGCCAGAATTTAAGGTTTAGGTGAAGTCAGAGGTGAGGATTAGGGTTGGGTCCTGGTTTAAGGATAGGGTTAGAGTTAGACCATGGGTTAGGAATAGAGTTAAAACAGGAGTTATGGTCAGACCAGGAGCTAGAAATAGGTTTAGATTAGCAGTTAAAGTTAGGTTATCCCAGTATTTAAGGTTTAGATTAAGATAGAGGTGAGGATTAGGGTTGGGTCCTGGTTAAGGCTAGGGTTAGGGTTACACCATTAATTAGGAATGGAGTTAAAGCAGGAGTTAGGGTCAGACCAGGGTCTAGAAATAGGATTAGTCCAGCAGTTAAACTTAGGTTAAGCCACAATTTAAGGTTTCGGTTAAGCCAGAGGTGAGGATTAGGGTTGGGTCCTGGGTTAAGGCTAGGGTTAGGGTTATACCATGGGTTAGAAATAAAGTTATAGCAGGAGTTAGGGTCAGACCAGGGCTAGAAATATGGTTAGTCCAACAGTTAAACTTAGGTTAAGCCAGAATTTAAGGTTTAGGTTAAGCCAGAGGTGAGGATTAGGGTTGGGTCCTGGGTAAAGGCTAGGGTTAGGGTTACACCATGGGATAGGAATAAAGTTAAAGCAGGAGTTAGGGTCAGAACATGGGCTTGAAATAGGGTTAGTCCAGCAGTTAAACTTAGGTTAAGCCAGAATTTTAGGTTTAGGTTAAGCCAGAGGTGAGGATTAAGGTTGGGTCTTAGGTTAAGGCTAGGGTTAGGGTTAGACCATGGGTTAGGAATAGAGTTAAAACAGGAGTTAGGGTCAAACCAGGAGCTAGAAATAGGGTTAGTCCAGCAGTTAAAGTTAGGTTAAGCCAGAATTTTACGGTTTAGGTTAAACCAGAGGTGAGGATTAGGGTTGGGTCATGGGTTAAGGCTAGGGTTAGGGTTAGACCATGGGTTAGGAATAGAGTTAAAACAGGAGTTAGGGTCAAACCAGGAGCTAGAAATAGGGTTAGTCCAGCAGATAAAGTTAGGTTAAGCCAGAATTTTACGGTTTAGGTTAAACCAGAGGTGAGGATTAGGGTTGGGTCACTGATTAAGGCTAGGGTAAGGGTTAGACCACGGATTAGTAATAGAGTTAAAACAGGAGTTAGGGTCAGACCAGGAAACAGAAATAGGGTTAGTCCAGCAGTTAAAGTTAGGTTATCCTAGTATTTAAGGTTTAGGTTAAGCCAGAGGTGAAGATTAGGGTTGGGTCCTGGGTTAAGGCTAGGGTTAGGGTTAGACCATGGGTTAGGAATAGAGTTAAAACAGGAGTTGGGTTCAGACCAGGAGCTAGAAACAGGGTTAGTCCAGCAGTTAAACTTAGGTTAAGCCAGAATTTAAGGTTTAGGTTAAGCCAGAGGAGAGGATTAGGGTTGGGTCCTGGGTAAAGGCTAGGGTTAAGGTTACACCATGGGTTAGGAATAGAGTTAAAGCAGGAGTTAGGGTCAGAACATGGGCTTGAAATAGGGTTAGTCCAGCAGTTAAACTTAGGTTAAGCCAGAATTTAAGGTTTAGGTTAAGCCAGAGGTGAGGATTAAGGTTGGGTCTTGGGTTAAGGCTAGGGTTAGGGTTAGACCATGGGTTAGGAATAGAGTTAAAACAGGAGTTAGGGTCAAACCACGAGCTAGAAATACGGCTAGTCCAGCAGTTAAAGTTAGGTTAAGCCAGAATTTTACGGTTTAGGTTAAACCAGAGGTGAGGATTAGGGTTGGGTCATGGGTTAAGGCTAGGGTTAGGGTTAGACCACGGATTAGTAATAGAGTCTAAAACAGGAGTTAGGGTCAGACCAGGAAACAAAAATAGGGTTAGTCCAGCAGTTAAAGTTAGGATATCCTAGTATTTAAGGTTTAGGTTAAGCCAGAGGTGAGGATTAGGGTTGGGTACTGAGTTAAGGCTAGGGTTAGGGTTAGATCATGGGTTAGGAATAGAGTTAAAACAGGAGTTGGGTTCAGACCAGGAGCTAGAAACAGGGTTAGTCCAGCAGTTAAAGTTAGGTTATCCCAGTATTTAAGGTTTAGGTTAAGAAAGAGGTGAGGATTAGGGTTGGGTCCTGGTTTAAGGATAGGGTTAGAGTTAGACCATGGGTTAGGAATAGAGTTAAAACAGGAGTTATGGTCAGACCAGGAGCTAGAAATAGGTTTAGATTTGCAGTTAAAGTTAGGTTATCCCAGTATTTAAGGTTTAGATTAAGACAGAGGTGAGGATTAGGGTTGGGTCCTGGTTAAGGCTAGGGTTAGGGTTACACCATTAATTAGGAATGGAGTTAAAGCTGGAGTTAGGGTCAGATCAGGGTCTAGAAATAGGATTAGTCCAGCAGTTAAACTTAGGTTAAGCCACAATTTAAGGTTTCGGTTAAGCCAGAGGTGAGGATTAGGGTTGGGTCCTGGGTTAAGGCTAGGGTTAGGGTTATACCATGGGTTAGAAATAGAGTTATAGCAGAAGTTAGGGTCAGACCAGGGGCTAGAAATATGGTTAGTCCAACAGTTAAACTTAGGTTAAGCCAGAATTTAAGGTTTAGGTTAAGCCAGAGGAGAGGATTAGGGTTGGGTCCTGGGTAAAGGCTAGGGTTAAGGTTACACCATGGGTTAGGAATAGAGTTAAAACAGGAGTTAGGGTCAGAACATGGGCTTGAAATAGGGTTAGTCCAGCAGTTAAAGTTAGGTTAAGCCAGAATTTTACGGTTTAGGTTAAACCAGAGGTGAGGATTAAGGTTGGGTCATGGGTTAAGGCTAGGGTTAGGGTTAGACCACGGATTAGTAATAGAGTCTAAAACAGGAGTTAGGGTCAGACCAGGAAACAAAAATAGGGTTAGTCCAGCAGTTAAAGTTAGGATATCCTAGTATTTAAGGTTTAGGTTAAGCCAGAGGTGAGGATTAGGGTTGGGTCCTGAGTTAAGGCTAGGGTTAGGGTTAGATCATGGGTTAGGAATAGAGTTAAAACAGGAGTTGGGTTCAGACCAGGAGCTAGAAACAGGGTTAGTCCTGCAGTTAAAGTTAGGTTATCCCAGTATTTAAGGTTTAGGTTAAGTCAGGTGAGGATTAGGGTTGGGTCCTGGTTTAAGGATAGGGTTAGAGTTAGACCATGGGTTAGGAATAGAGTTAAAACAGGAGTTATGGTCAGACCAGGAGCTAGAAATAGGTTTAGATTAGCAGTTAAAGTTAGGTTATCCCAGTATTTAAGGTTTAGATTAAGACAGAGGTGAGGATTTGGGTTGGGTCCTGGTTAAAGCTAGGGTTAGGGTTACACCATTAATTAGGAATGGAGTTAAAGCAGGAGTTAGGGTCAGACCAGGGTCTAGAAATAGGATTAGTCCAGCAGTTAAACTTAGGTTAAGCCACAATTTAAGGTTTCGGTTAAGCCAGAGGTGAGGATTAGGGTTGGGTCCTGGGTTAAGGCTAGGGTTAGGGTTATACCATGGGTTAGAAATAGAGTTATAGCAGGAGTTAGGGTCAGACCAGGGGCTAGAAATATGGTTAGTCCAACAGTTAAACTTAGGTTAAGCCAGAGGTGAGGATTAGGGTTGGGTCCTGGGTAAAGGCTAGGGTTAGGGTTACACCATGGGATAGGAATAAAGTTAAAGCAGGAGTTAGGGTCAGAACATGGGCTTGAAATAGGGTTAGTCCAGCAGTTAAACTTAAGTTAAGCCAGAATTTTAGGTTTAGGTTAAGCCAGAGGTGAGGATTAAGGTTGGGTCTTAGGTTAAGGCTAGGGTTAGGGTTAGACCATGGGTTAGGAATAGAGTTAAAACAGGAGTTAGGGTCAAACCAGGAGCTAGAAATAGGGTTAGTCCAGCAGTTAAAGTTAGGTTAAGCCAGAATTTTACGGTTTAGGTTAAACCAGAGGTGAGGATTAGGGTTGGGTCATGGGTTAAGGCTAGGGTTAGGGTTAGACCATGGGTTAGGAATAGAGTTAAAACAGGAGTTAGGGTCAAACCAGGAGCTAGAAATAGGGTTAGTCCAGCAGATAAAGTTAGGTTAAGCCAGAATTTTACGGTTTAGGTTAAACCAGAGGTGAGGATTAGGGTTGGGTCATTGATTAAGGCTAGGGTTAGGGTTAGACCACGGATTAGTAATAGAGTTAAAACAGGAGTTAGTGTCAGACCAGGAAACAGAAATAGGGTTAGTCCAGCAGTTAAAGTTAGGTTATCCTAGTATTTAAGGTTTAGGTTAAGCCAGAGGTGAGGATTAGGGTTGGGTCCTGGGTTAAGGCTAGGGTTAGGGTTAGACCATGGGTTAGGAATAGAGTTAAAACAGGGGTTGGGTTCAGACCAGGAGCTAGAAACAGGGTTAGTCCAGCAGTTAAACTTAGGTTAAGCCAGAATTTATGGTTTAGGTTAAGCCAGAGGTGAGGATTAAGGTTGGGTCTTGGGTTAAGGCTAGGGTTAGGGTTAGACCATGGGTTAGGAAAAGATTTAAAACAGGAGTTAGGGTCAAACCAGGAGCTAGAAATAGAATTAGTCCAGCAGTTAAAGTTAGGTTAAGCCAGAATTTTACGGTTTAGGTTAAACCAGAGGTGAGGATTAGGGTTGGGTCATGGGTTAAGGCTAGGGTTAGGGTTAGACCACGGATTAGTAATAGAGTTAAAACAGGAGTTAGGGTCAGACCAAGAAACAGAAATAGGGTTAGTCCAGCAGTTAAAGTTAGGATATCCTAGTATTTAAGGTTTAGGTTAAGCCAGAGGTGAGGATTAGGGTTGGGTCCTGGGTTAAGGCTAGGGTTAGGGTTAGACCATGGGTTAGGAATAGAGTTAAAACAGGAGTTGGGTTCAGACCAGGAGCTAGAAACAGGGTTAGTCCAGCAGTTAAAGTTAGGTTATCCCAGTATTTAAGGTTTAGGTTAAGTCAGAGGTGAGGATTAGGGTTGGGTCCTGGTTTAAGGATAGGGTTAGAGATAGACCATGGGTTAGGAATAGAGTTAAAACAGGAGTTATGGTCAGACCAGGATCTAGAAAAAGGTTTAGATTAGCAGTTAAAGTTAGGTTATCCCAGTATTTAAGGTTTAGATTAAGACAGAGGTGAGGATTAGGGTTGGGTCCTGGTTAAGGCTAGGGTTAGCGTTACACCATTAATTAGGAATGGAGTTAAAACAGGAGTTAGGGTCAGACCAGGGTCTAGAAATAGGATTAGTCCAGCAGTTAAACTTAGGTTAAGACACAATTTAAGGTTTCGGTTAAGCCAGAGGTGAGGATTAGGGTTGGGTCCTGGGTTAAGGCTAGGGTTAGGGTTATACCATGGGTTAGAAATAGAGTTACAGCAGGAGTTAGGGTCAGACCAGGGGCTAGAAATATGGTTAGTCCAACAGTTAAACTTAGGTTAAGCCAGAATTTAAGGTTTAGGTTAAGCCAGAGGTGAGGATTAGGGTTGGATCCTGGGTAAAGGCTAGGGTTAGGGTTACACCATGGGATAGGAATAAAGTTAAAGCAGGAGTTAGGGTCAGAACATGGGCTTGAAATAGGGTTAGTCCAGCAGTTAAACTTAGGTTAAGCCAGAATTTTAGGTTTAGGTTAAGCCAGAGGTGAGGATTAAGGTTGGGTCTTAGGTTAAGGCTAGGGTTAGGGTTAGACCATGGGTTAGGAATAGAGTTAAAACAGGAGTTAGGGTCAAACCAGGAGCTAGAAATAGGGTTAGTCCAGCAGTTAAAGTTAGGTTAAGCCAGAATTTTACGGTTTAATTTAAACCAGAGGTGAGGATTAGGGTTGGGTCATGGGTTAAGGCTAGGGTTAGGGTTAGACCATGGGTTAGGAAGAGAGTTAAAACAGGAGTTAGGGTCAAACCAGGAGCTAGAAATAGGGTTAGTCCAGCAGTTAAAGTTAGATTAAGCCAGAATTTTACGGTTTAGGTTAAACCAGAGGTGAGGATTAGGGTTGGGTCATGGGTTAAGGCTAGGGTTAGGGTTAGACCAGGGATTAGTAACAGAGTTAAAACAGGAGTTATGGTCAGACCAGGAAACAGAAATAGGGTTAGTCCAGCAGTTAAAGTTAGGTTATCCTAGTATTTAAGGTTTAGGTTAAGCCAGAGGTGAGGATTAGGGTTGGGTCCTGGGTTAAGGCTAGGGTTAGGGTTAGACCATGAGTTAGGAATAGAGTTAAAACAGGAGTTGGGTTCAGACCAGGAGCTAGAAACAGGGTTAGTCCAGCAGTTAAAGTTAGGTTATCCCAGTATTTAAGGTTTAGATTAAGACAGAGGTGAGGATTAGGGTTGGGTCCTGGTTAAGGCTAGGGTTAGGGTTACGCCATTAATTAGGAATGGAGTTAAAGCAGGAGTTAGGGTCAGACCAGGGTCTAAAAATAGGATTAGTCCAGCAGTTAAACTTAGGTTAAGCCAGAATTTAAGGTTTAGGTTAAGCCAGAGGTGAGGATTAAGGTTGGGTCTTGGGTTAAGGCTAGGGTTAGGGTTAGACCATGGGTTAGGAAAAGAATTAAAACAGGAGTTAGGGTCAAACCAGGAGCTAGAAATAGAATTAGTCCAGCAGTTAAAGTTAGGTTAAGCCAGAATTTTACGGTTTAGGTTAAACCAGAGGTGAGGATTAGGGTTGGGTCATGGGTTAAGGCTAGGGTTAGGGTTAGACCACGGATTAGTAATAGAGTTAAAACAGGAGTTAGGGTCAGACCAAGAAACAGAAATAGGGTTAGTCCAGCAGTTAAAGTTAGGATATCCTAGTAATTAAGGTTTAGGTTAAGCCAGAGGTGAGGATTAGGGTTGGGTCCTGGGTTAAGGCTAGGGTTAGGGTTAGACCATGGGTTAGGAATAGAGTTAAAACAGGAGTTGGGTTCAGACCAGGAGCTAGAAACAGGGTTAGTCCAGCCGTTAAAGTTAGGTTATCCCAGTATTTAAGGTTTAGGTTAAGTCAGAGGTGAGGATTAGGGTTGGGTCCTGGTTTAAGGATAGGGTTAGAGTTAGACCATGGGTTAGGAATAGAGTTAAAACAGGAGTTATGGTCAGACCAGGATCTAGAAATAGGTTTAGATTAGCAGTTAAAGTTAGGTTATCCCAGTATTTAAGGTTTAGATTAAGACAGAGGTGAGGATTAGGGTTGGGTCCTGGTTAAGGCTAGGGATAGGGTTACACCATTAATTAGGAATGGAGTTAAAACAGGAGTTAGGGTCAGACCAGGGTCTAGAAATAGGATTAGTCCAGCAGTTAAACTTAGGTTAAGACACAATTTAAGGTTTCGGTTAAGCCAGAGGTGAGGATTAGGGTTGGGTCCTGGGTTAAGGCTAGGGTTAGGGTTATACCATGGGATAGGAATAAAGTTAAAGCAGGAGTTAGGGTCAGAACATGGGCTTGAAATAGGGTTAGTCCAGCAGTTAAACTTAGGTTAAGCCAGAATTTTAGGTTTAGGTTAAGCCAGAGGTGAGGATTAAGGTTGGGTCTTAGGTTAAGGCTAGGGTTAGGGTTAGACCATGGGTTAGGAATAGAGTTAAAACAGGAGTTAGGGTCAAACCAGAAGCTAGAAATAGGGTTAGTCCAGCAGTTAAAGTTAGGTTAAGCCAGAATTTTACGGTTTAATTTAAACCAGAGGTGAGGATTAGGGTTGGGTCATGGGTTAAGGCTAGGGTTAGGGTTAGACCATGGGTTAGGAATAGAGTTAAAACAGGAGTTAGGGTCAAACCAGGAGCTAGAAATAGGGTTAGTCCAGCAGTTAAAGTTAGATTAAGCCAGAATTTTACGGTTTAGGTTAAACCAGAGGTGAGGATTAGGGTTGGGTCATGGGTTAAGGCTAGGGTTAGGGTTAGACCAGGGATTAGTAACAGAGTTAAAACAGGAGTTAGGGTCAGACCAGGAAACAGAAATAGGGTTAGTCCAGCAGTTAAAGTTAGGTTATCCTAGTATTTAAGGTTTAGGTTAAGCCAGAGGTGAGGATTAGGGTTGGGTCCTGGGTTAAGGCTAGGGTTAGGGTTAGACCATGAGTTAGGAATAGAGTTAAAACAGGAGTTGGGTTCAGACCAGGAGCTAGAAACAGGGTTAGTCCAGCAGTTAAAGTTAGGTTATCCCAGTATTTAAGGTTTAGATTAAGACAGAGGTGAGGATTAGGGTTGGGTCCTGGTTAAGGCTAGGGTTAGGGTTACGCCATTAATTAGGAATGGAGTTAAAGCAGGAGTTAGGGTCAGACCAGGGTCTAAAAATAGGATTAGTCCAGCAGTTAAACTTAGGTTATGCCAGAATTTAAGGTTTAGGTTAAGCCAGAGGTGAGGATTAAGGTTGGGTCTTGGGTTAAGGCTAGGGTTAGGGTTAGACCATGGGTTAGGAATAGAGTTGAAACAGGAGTTAGGGTCAAACCATGAGCTAGAAATATGGTTAGTCCAGCAGTTAAAGTTAGGTCATCCCAGAATTTAAGGTTTAGGTTTGGGTTAGGCCAGAAATGAGGATTAGGATTGAGTCCTGGGTTAAGGTTAGGGTTAGGGTAAGACCTTGGGTTAGGAACAGAGTTAAAACAGGCGTTAGGGTCAGACCAGGAGCTAGAAATAGGGTTAGTCCAGCAGTTAAAGTTAGGTTATCCCAGTATTTAAGGTTTAGGTTAAGCCAGAGGTGAGGAATAGGGTTGGGTGCTGGTTAAGGCTAGGGTTAGGGTAACACCATGGGTTAGGAATAGAGTTAAAGCAGGAGTTAGGGTCAGAACATGGGCTTGAAATAGGGTTAGTCCAGCAGTTAAACTTAGGTTAAGCCAGAAATTAGGTTTAGGTTAAGCCAAAGGTGAGTATTAAGTTTGGGTCTTGGGTAAAGGCTACGGTTAGGGTTAGACCATAGGTTAGGAATAGAGTTAAAACAGGAGTTAGGGTCAAACCTGGAGCTAGAAATAGGGTTAGTCCAGCAGTTAAAGTTAGGTTAAGCCAGAATTTTACGGTTTAGGTTAAACCAGAGGTGAGGATTAGGGTTGGGTCATGGGTTAAGGCTAGGGTTAGGGTTAGACCACGGATTAGTAATAGAGTTAAAACAGGAGTTAGGGTCAGACCAGGAAACAGAAATAGGGTTAGTCCAGCAGTTAAAGTTAGGTTATCCTAGTATTTAAGGTTTAGGTTAAGCCAGAGGTGAGGATTAGGGTTGGGTCCTGGGTTAAGGCTAGGGTTAGGGTTAGACCATGGGTTAGGAATAGAGTTACAACAGGAGTTGGGTTCAGACCAGGAGCTAGAAACAGGGTTAGTCCAGCAGTTAAAGTTAGGTTATCCCAGTATTTAAGGTTTAGGTTAAGTCAGAGGTGAGGATTAGGGTTGGGTCCTGGTTTAAGGATAGGGTTAGAGTTAGACCATAGGTTAGGAATAGAGTTAAAACAGGAGTTATGGTCAGACCAGGAGCTAGAAATAGGTTTAGATTAGCAGTTAAAGTTAGGTTATCCCAGTATTTAAGGTTTAGATTAAGACAGAGGTGAGGATTAGGGTTGGGTCCTGGTTAAGGCTAGGGTTAGGGTTACACCATTAATTAGGAATGGAGTTAAAACAGGAGTTAGGGTCAGACCAGGGTCTAGAAATAGGATTAGTCCAGCAGTTAAACTTAGGTTAAGCCACAATTTAAGGTTTCGGTTAAGCCAGAGGTGAGGATTAGGGTTGGGTCCTGGGTTAAGGCTAGGGTTAGGCTTATACCATGGGTTAGAAATAGAGTTATAGCAGGAGTTAGGGTCAGACCAGGGGCTAGAAATATGGTTCGTCCAACAATTGAACTTAGGTTAAGCCAGAATTTAAGGTTTAGGTTAAGCCAGAGGTGAGGATTAGGGTTGGGTCCTGGGTAAAGGCTAGGGTTAGGGATACACCATGGGATAGGAATAAAGTTAAAGCAGGAGTTAGGGTCAGAACATGGGCTTGAAATAGGGTTAGTCCAGCAGTTAAACTTAGGTTAAGCCAGAATTTAAGGTTTAGGTTAACCCAGAGGTGAGGATTAAGGTTGGGTCTTAGGTTAAGGCTAGGGTTAGGGTTAGACCATGGGTTAGAAATAGAGTTATAGCAGGAGATAGGGTCAGACCAGGGGCTAGAAATATGGTTAGTCCAACAGTTAAACTTAGGTTAAGCCAGAATTTAAGGTTTAGGTTAAGCCAGAGGTGAGGATTATGGTTGGGTCTTAGGTTAAGGCTAGGGTTAGGGTTAGACCATGGGTTAGGAATAGAGTTAAAACAGGAGTTAGGGTCAAACCAGGAGCTAGAAATAGGGTTAGTCCAGCAGTTAAAGTTAGGTTAAGCCAGAAATTTACGGTTTAGGTTAAACCAGAGGTGAGGATTAGGGTTGGGTTATGGGTTAAGGCTAGGGTTAGGGTTAGACCACAGATTAGTAATAGAGTTAAAACAGGAGTTAGGGTCAGACCAGGAAACAGAAATCGGGTTAGTCCAGCAGTTAAACTTAGGTTATCCTAGTATTTAAGGTTTAGGTTAAGCCAGAGGTGAGGATTAGGGTTGGGTCCTGAGTTAAGGCTAGGGTTAAGGTTAGACCATGGGTTAGGAATAGAGTTAAAACAGGAGTTGGGTTCAGACCAGGAGCTAGAAACAGGGTTAGTCCAGCAGTTAAAGTTAGGTTATCCCAGTATTTAAGGTTTAGGTTAAGTCAGAGGTGAGGATTATGGTTGGGTCCTGGTTTAAGGATAGGGTTAGAGTTAGACCATGGGTTAGGAATAGAGTTAAAACAGGAGTTATGGTCAGACCAGGAGCTAGAAATAGGATTAGTCCAGCAGTTAAACTTAGGTTAAGCAACAATTTAAGGTTTCGGTTAAGTCAGAGGTGAGGATTAGAGTTGGGTCCTGGGTAAAGGCTGTGGTTAGGGTTATACCATGGGATAGAAATAAAGTTAAAGCAGGAGTTAGCGTCAGAACATGGGCTTGAAATAGTGTTAGTCCAGCAGTTAAACTTAGGTTAAGCCAGAATTTAAGGTTTAGGTTAAGCCAGAGGTGAGGATTAAGGTTGGGTCTTAGGTTAAGGTTAGGGTTAGACCATGGGTTAGGAATAGAGTTAAAACAGGAGTTAGGGTAAAACTAGGAGCTAGAAATAGGGTTAGTCCAGCAGTTAAAGTTAGGTTAAGCCAGAATTTTACAGTTTAGGTTAAACCAGAGATGAGGATTAGGGTTGGGTCATGGGTTAAGGCTAGAGTTAGGGTGAGACCACGGATTAGTAATAGAGTTAAAACAGAAGTTAGGGTCAGAGCAGGAGCTAGAAATAGGTTTAGATTAGCAGTTAAAGTTAGGTTATCCCAGTATTTAAGGTTTAGATTAAGACAGAGGTGAGGATTAGGGTTGGGTCCTGGTTAAGGCTAGGGTTAGGGTTACACCATTAATTAGGAATGGAGTTAAAGCAGGAGTTAGGGTCAGATCAGGGTCTAGAAATAGGATTAGTCCAGCAGTTAAACTTAGGTTAAGCCACAATTTAAGGTTTCGGTTAAGCCAGAGGTGAGGATTAGGGTTGGGTCCTGGGTTAAGGCTAGGGTTAGGGTTATACCATCGTTTAGAAATAAAGTTATAGCAGGAGTTAGGGTCAGACCAGGGGCTAGAAATATGGCTAGTCCAACAGTTAAACTTAGGTTAAGCCAGAATTTAAGGTTTAGGTTAAGCCAGAGGTGAGGATTAGGGTTGGGTCCTGGGTAAAGGCTAGGGTTAGGGTTACACCATGGGATAGGAATAAAGTTAAAGCAGGAGTTAGGGTCAGACCAGGGGCTAGAAATATGGTTAGTCCAACAGTTAAACTTAGGTTAAGCCAGAATTTAAGGTTTAGGTTAAGCCAGAGGTGAGGATTAGGGTTGGGTCCTGGGTAAAGGCTAGGGTTAGGGTTACACCATGGGATAGGAATAAAGTTAAAGCAGGAGTTAGGGTCAGAACATGGGCATGAAATAGTGTTAGTCCAGCAGTTAAACTTAGGTTAAGCCAGAATTTAAGGTTTAGATTAAGCCAGAGGTGAGGATTAAGGTTGGGTCTTAGGTTAAGGCTAGGGTTAGGGTTAGACCATGGGTTAGGAATAGAGTTAAAACAGGAGTTAGGGTCAAACCAGGAGCTAGAAATAGGGTTAGTCCAGCAGTTAAAGTTAGGTTAAGCCAGAATTTTACGGTTTAGGTTAAACCAGAGGTGAGGATTAGGGTTGGGTTATGGGTTAAGGCTAGGGTTAGGGTTAGACCACGGATTAGTAATAGAGTTAAAACAGGAGCTAGGGTCAGACCAGGAAACAGAAATAGGGTTAGTCCAGCAGTTAAAGTTAGGTTATCCTAGTATTTAAGGTTTAGGTTAAGCCAGAGGTGAGGATTAGGGTTGGGTTATGGGTTAAGGCTAGGGTTAGGGTTAGACCACGGATTAGTAATAGAGTTAAAACAGGAGCTAGGGTCAGACCAGGAAACAGAAATAGGGTTAGTCCAGCAGTTAAAGTTAGGTTATCCTAGTATTTAAGGTTTAGGTTAAGCCAGAGGTGAGGATTAGGGTTGGGTCCTGGGTTAAGGCTGGGGTTAGGGTTAGACCATGGGTTAGGAATAGAGTTAAAACAGGAGTTGGGTTCAAACCAGGAGCTAGAAACAGGGTTAGTCCAGCAGTTAAAGTTAGGTTATCCCAGTATTTAAGGTTTAGGTTAAGTCAGAGGTAAGGATTAGGGTTGGGTCCTGGTTTAAGGATAGGGTTAGAGTTAGACCATGGGTTAGGAATACAGTTAAAACAGGAGTTATGGTCAGACAAGGGTCTAGAAATAGGATTAGTCCAGCAGTTAAACTTAGGTTAAGCCACAATTTAAGGTTTCGGTTAAACCAGGGGTGAGGATTAGGGTTGGGTCCTGGGTTAAGGCTAGGGTTAGGGTTATACCATGGGTTAGAAATAGAGTTATAGCAGGAGTAAGGGTCAGACCAGGGGCTAGAAATATGGTTAGTCCAACAGTTAAACTTAGGTTAAGCCACAATTTAAGGTTTCGGTTAAGCCAGAGGTGAGGATTAGGGTTGGGTCCTGGGTTAAGGCTAGGGTTAGGGTAATACCATGGGTTAGAAATAGAGTTATAGCAGGAGTAAGGGTCAGACCAGGGGCTAGAAATATGGTTAGTCCAACAGTTAAACTTAGGTTAAGCCAGAATTTAAGGTTTAGGTTAAGCCAGAGGTGAGGATTAGGGTTGGGTCCTGGTTAAGGCTAAGGTTAGGGTTACACCATTAATTAGGAATGGAGTTAAAGCAGGAGTTAGGGTCAGACCAGGGTCTAGAAATAGGATTAGTCCAGCAGTTAAACTTAGGTTAAGCCACAATTTAAGGTTTCGTTTAAGCCAGAGGTGAGGATTAGGGTTGGGTCCTGGGTTAAGGCTAGGGTTAGGGTTATACCATGGGTTAGAAATAAAGTTATAGCAGGAGTAAGGGTCAGACTAGGGGCTAGAAATATGGTTGGTCCAACAGTTAAACTTAGGTTAAGCCAGAATTTAAGGTTTAATTTAAGCCAGAGGTGAGGATTAGGGTTGGGTCCTGGGTAAAGGCTGGGGTTAGGGTTACACCATGGGATAGGAATAAAGTTAAAGCAGGAGTTAGGGTCAGAACATGGGCTTGAAATAGGGTTAGTCCAGCAGTTAAACTTAGGTTAAGCCAGAATTTAAGGTTTAGGTTAAGCCAGAGGTGAGGATTAATGTTGGGTCATGAGTTAAGGCTAGGGTTAGGGTTAGACCACGGATTAGTAATAGAGTCAAATCAGGAGTTAGGGTCAGACCAGGAAACAGAAATAGGGTTAGTCCAGCAGTTAAAGTTAGATTATCCTAGTATTTAAGGTTTAGGTTAAGCCAGAGGTGAGGATTAGGGTTGGGTCCTGGTTTAAGGCTAGGGTTAGGGTTAGACCATGGGTTAGGAATAGAGTTAAAACAGGAGTTGGGTTCAGACCAGGAGCTAGAAACAGGGTTAGTTCAGCAGTTAGAGTTAGGATATCCCAGTATTTAAGGTTTAGGTTAAGTCAGAGCTGAGGATTAGGGTTGGGTCCTGGTTTAAGGATAGGGTTAGGGTTAGACCATGGATTAGGAAAAGAGTTAAAACAGGAGTTATGGTCAGACCAGGAGCTAAAAATAGGTTTAGATTAGAAGTTAAAATTAGGTTATCCCAGTATTTAAGGTTTAGATTAAGACAGAGGTGAGGATTAGGGTTGGGTCCTGGTTAAGGCTAGGGTTAGGGTTACACCATTAATTAGGAATGGAGTTAAAGCAGGAGTTAGGGTCAGACCAGGGTCTAGAAATAGGATTAGTTCAGCAGTTAAACTTAGGTTAAGCCACAATTTAAGGTTTCGGTTAAGCCAGAGGTGAGGATTAGGGTTGGGTCCTGGGTTAAGGCTAGGGTTAGGGTTATACCATGGGTTAGAAATAGAGTTATAGCAGGAGTTAGGGTCAGACCAGGGGCTAGAAATATGGTTAGTCCAACAGTTAAACTTAGGTTAAGCCAGAATTTAAGGTTTAGGTTAAGCCAGAGGTGAGGATTAGGGTTGGGTCCTGGGTAAAGGCTAGGGTTAGGGTTACACCATGGGATAGGAATAAAGTTAAAGCAGGAGTTAGGGTCAGAAAATCGGCTTGAAATAGGGTTAGTCCAGCAGTTAAACTTAGGTTAAGCCAGAATTTAAGGTTTAGGTTAAGCCAGAGGTGAGGATTAAGGTTGGGTCTTGGGTTAAGGCTAGGGTTAGGGTTAGACCATGGGTTAGGAATAGAGTTAAAAAAGGAGTTAGGGTCAAACCAGGAGCTAGAAATAGGGTTAGTCCAGCAGTTAAAGTTAGGTTAAGCCAGAATTTTACGGTTTAGGTTAAACCAGAGGTGAGGATTAGGGTTGGGTCATGGGTTAAGGCTAGGGTTAGGGTTAGACCACGGATTAGTAATAGAGTTAAAACAGGAAGTAGGGTCAGACCAGGAAACAGAAAAAGGGTTAGTCCAGCAGTTAAAGTTAGGTTATCCTAGTATTTAAGGTTTAGGTTAAGCCAGAGGTGAGGATTAGGGTTGGGTCAGGGGTTAAGGCTAGGGTTAGGGTTAGACCATGGGTTAGGAATAGAGTTAAAACAGGAGTTAGGGTCAAACCAGGAGCTAGAAATAGGGTTAGTCCAGCAGTTAAAGTTAGGTTAAGCCAGAATTTTACGGTTTAGGTTAAACCAGAAGTGAGGATTAGGGTTGGGTCATGGGTTAAGGCTAGGGTTAGGGTTAGACCACGGATTAGTAATAGAGTTAAAACAGGAATTAGGGTCAGACCAGGAAACAGAAAAAGGGTTAGTCCAGCAGTTAAACTTAGGTTATCCTAGTATTTAAGGTTTAGGTTAAGCCAGAGGTGAGGATTAGGGTTGGGTCCTGGGTTACGGCTAGGGTTAGGGTTAGACCATGGGTTAGGAATAGAGTTAAAACAGGAGTTGGGTTCAGACCAGGAGCTAGAAACAGGGTTAGTCCAGCAGTTAAAGTTAGGTTATTCCAGTATTTAAGGTTTAGGTTAAGTCAGAGGTGAGGATTAGGGTTGGGTCCTGGTTTAAGGATAGGGTTAGAGTTAGACCATGGGTTAGGAATAGAGATAAAACAGGAGTTATGGTCAGACCAGGAGCTAGAAATAGGTTTAGATTAGCAGATAAAGTTAGGTTATCCCAGTATTTAAGGTTTAGATTAAGACAGAGGTGAGGATTAGGGTTGGGTCCTGGTTAAGGCTAGGGTTAGGGTTACACCATTAATTAGGAATGGAGTTAAAGCAGGAGTTAGGGTCAGACCAGGGTCTAGAAATAGGATTGGCCAGCAGTTAAACTTAGGTTAAGCCACAATTTAAGGTTTCGGTTAAGCCAGGGGTGAGGATTAGGGTTGGGCCCTGGGTTAAGGCTGGGGTTAGGGTTATACCATGGGTTAGAAATAGAGTTATAGCAGGAGTTAGGGTCAGACCAGGGGCTAGAAATATGGTTAGTCCAACAGTTAAACTTAGGTTAAGCCAGAATTTAAGGTTTAGGTTAAGACAGAGGTGAGGATTAAGGTTGGGTCTTAGGTTAAGGCTAGGGTTCGGGTTAGACCATGGGTTAGGAATAGGGTTAAAACAGGAGTTAGGGTCAAACCAGGAGCTAGAAATAGGGTTAGTCCAGCAGTTAAAGTTAGGTTAAGCCAGAATTTTACGGTTTTGGTTAAACCAGAGGTGAGGATTAGGGTTGGGTTATGGGTTAAGGCTAGGGTTAGGGTTAGACCACGGATTAGTAATAAAGTTAAAACAGGAGTTAGGGTCAGACCAGGAAACAAAAATAGGGTTAGTCCAGCAGTTAAACTTAGGTTATCCTAGTATTTAAGGTTTAGGTTAAGCCAGAGGTGAGGATTAGGGTTGGGTCCTGGGTTAAGGCTAGGGTTAGAGTTAGACCATGGGTTAGGAATAGAGTTAAAACAGGAGTTGGGTTCAGACCAGGAGCTAGAAACAGGGTTAGTCCAGCAGTTAAAGTTAGGTTATCCCAGTATTTAAGGTTTAGGTTAAGTCAGAGGTGAGGATTAGGGTTGGGTCCTGGGTTAAGGATAGGGTTAGAGATGGACCATGTGTTAGGAATAGAGTTACAACAGGAGTTATGGTCAGACTAGGAGCTAAAAATAGGTTTAGATTAGCAGTTAAAGTTAGGTTATCCCAGTATTTAAGGTTTAGATTAAGACAGAGGTGAGGATTAGGGTTGGGTCCTGGTTAAGGCTAGGGTTAGGGTTACACCATTAATTAGGAATGGAGTTAAAGCAGGAGTTAGGGTCAGACCAGGGTCTAGAAATAGGATTGGCCAGCAGTTAAACTTAGGTTAAGCCACAATTTAAGGTTTCGGTTAAGCCAGGGGTGAGGATTAGGGTTGGGCCCTGGGTTAAGGCTGGGGTTAGGGTTATACCATGGGTTAGAAATAGAGTTATAGCAGGAGTTAGGGTCAGACCAGGGGCTAGAAATATGGTTAGTCCAACAGTTAAACTTAGGTTAAGCCAGAATTTTACGGTTTAGGTTAAACCAGAGGTGAGGATTAGGGTTGGGTTATGGGTTAAGGCTAGGGTTAGGGTTAGACCACGGATTAGTAATAGAGTTAAAACAGGAGCTAGGGTCAGACCAGGAAACAGAAATAGGGTTAGTCCAGCAGTTAAAGTTAGGTTATCCTAGTATTTAAGGTTTAGGTTAAGCCAGAGGTGAGGATTAGGGTTGGGTCCTGGGTTAAGGCTAGGGTTAGGGTTAGACCATGGGTTAGGAATAGAGTTAAAACAGGAGTTATGGTCAGACCAGGAGCTAGAAATAGGTTTAGATTAGCAGTTAAAGTTAGGTTATCCCAGTATTTAAGGTTTAGATTAAGACAGAGGTGAAGATTAGGGTTGGGTCCTGGTTAAGGTTAGGGTTACACCATTAATTAGGAATGGAGTTAAAGCAGGAGTTAGGGTCAGACAAGGGTCTAGAAATAGGATTAGTCCAGCAGTTAAACTTAGGTTAAGCCACAATTTAAGGTTTCGGTTAAGCCAGAGTTGAGTATTAGGGTTGGGTCCTGGGTTAAGGCTAGGGTTAGGGTTATACCATGGGTTAGAAATAAAGTTATAGCAGGAGTTAGGGTCAGACCAGGGGCTAGAAATATGGTTAGTCCAACAGTTAAACTTAGGTTAAGCCAGAATTTAAGGTTTAGGTTAAGCCAGAGGTGAGGATTAGGGTTGGGTCCTGGGTAAAGGCTAGGGTTAGGGTTACACCATGGGATAGGAATAAAGTTAAAGCAGGAGTTAGGGTCAGAACATGGGCTTGAAATAGTGTTAGTCCAGCAGTTAAACTTAGGTTAAGCCAGAATTTAAGGTTTAGGTTAAGCCAGAGGTGAGGATTAAGGTTGGGTCTTAGGTTAAGGTTAGGGTTAGGGTTAGACCATGGGTTAGGAATAGAGTTAAAACAGGAGTTAGGGTCAAACCAGGAGCTAGAAATAGGGTTAGTCCAGCAGTTAAAGTTAGGTTAAGCCAGAAATTTACGGTTTAGGTTAAACCAGAGGTGAGGATTAGGGTTGGGTTATGGGTTAAGGCTAGGGTTAGGGTTAGACCACAGATTAGTAATAGAGTTAAAACAGGAGTTAGGGTCAGACCAGGAAACAGAAATCGGGTTAGTCCAGCAGTTAAACTTAGGTTATCCTAGTATTTAAGGTTTAGGTTAAGCCAGAGGTGAGGATTAGGGTTGGGTCCTGAGTTAAGGCTAGGGTTAAGGTTAGACCATGGGTTAGGAATAGAGTTAAAACAGGAGTTGGGTTCAGACCAGGAGCTAGAAACAGGGTTAGTCCAGCAGTTAAAGTTAGGTTATCCCAGTATTTAAGGTTTAGGTTAAGTCAGAGGTGAGGATTATGGTTGGGTCCTGGTTTAAGGATAGGGTTAGAGTTAGACCATGGGTTAGGAATAGAGTTAAAACAGGAGTTATGGTCAGACCAGGAGCTAGAAATAGGATTAGTCCAGCAGTTAAACTTAGGTTAAGCCACAATTTAAGGTTTCGGTTAAGTCAGAGGTGAGGATTAGAGTTGGGTCCTGGGTAAAGGCTGTGGTTAGGGTTATACCATGGGATAGAAATAAAGTTAAAGCAGGAGTTAGCGTCATAACATGGGCTTGAAATAGTGTTAGTCCAGCAGTTAAACTTAGGTTAAGCCAGAATTTAAGGTTTAGGTTAAGCCAGAGGTGAGGATTAAGGTTGGGTCTTAGGTTAAGGTTAGGGTTAGACCATGGGTTAGGAATAGAGTTAAAACAGGAGTTAGGGTAAAACTAGGAGCTAGAAATAGGGTTAGTCCAGCAGTTAAAGTTAGGTTAAGCCAGAATTTTACAGTTTAGGTTAAACCAGAGATGAGGATTAGGGTTGGGTCATGGGTTAAGGCTAGAGTTAGGGTGAGACCACGGATTAGTAATAGAGTTAAAACAGAAGTTAGGGTCAGACCAGGAGCTAGAAATAGGTTTAGATTAGCAGTTAAAGTTAGGTTATCCCAGTATTTAAGGTTTAGATTAAGACAGAGGTGAGGATTAGGGTTGGGTCCTGGTTAAGGCTAGGGTTAGGGTTACACCATTAATTAGGAATGGAGTTAAAGCAGGAGTTAGGGTCAGATCAGGGTCTAGAAATAGGATTAGTCCAGCAGTTAAACTTAGGTTAAGCCACAATTTAAGGTTTCGGTTAAGCCAGAGGTGAGGATTAGGGTTGGGTCCTGGGTTAAGGCTAGGGTTAGGGTTATACCATCGTTTAGAAATAAAGTTATAGCAGGAGTTAGGGTCAGACCAGGGGCTAGAAATATGGCTAGTCCAACAGTTAAACTTAGGTTAAGCCAGAATTTAAGGTTTAGGTTAAGCCAGAGGTGAGGATTAGGGTTGGGTCCTGGGTAAAGGCTAGGGTTAGGGTTACACCATGGGATAGGAATAAAGTTAAAGCAGGAGTTAGGGTCAGACCAGGGGCTAGAAATATGGTTAGTCCAACAGTTAAACTTAGGTTAAGCCAGAATTTAAGGTTTAGGTTAAGCCAGAGGTGAGGATTAGGGTTGGGTCCTGGGTAAAGGCTAGGGTTAGGGTTACACCATGGGATAGGAATAAAGTTAAAGCAGGAGTTAGGGTCAGAACATGGGCATGAAATAGTGTTAGTCCAGCAGTTAAACTTAGGTTAAGCCAGAATTTAAGGTTTAGGTTAAGCCAGAGGTGAGGATTAAGGTTGGGTCTTAGGTTAAGGCTAGGGTTAGGGTTAGACCATGGGTTAGGAATAGAGTTAAAACAGGAGTTAGGGTCAAACCAGGAGCTAGAAATAGGGTTAGTCCAGCAGTTAAAGTTAGGTTAAGCCAGAATTTTACGGTTTAGGTTAAACCAGAGGTGAGGATTAGGGTTGGGTTATGGGTTAAGGCTAGGGTTAGGGTTAGACCACGGATTAGTAATAGAGTTAAAACAGGAGCTAGGGTCAGACCAGGAAACAGAAATAGGGTTAGTCCAGCAGTTAAAGTTAGGTTATCCTAGTATTTAAGGTTTAGGTTAAGCCAGAGGTGAGGATTAGGGTTGGGTTATGGGTTAAGGCTAGGGTTAGGGTTAGACCACGGATTAGTAATAGAGTTAAAACAGGAGCAAGGGTCAGACCAGGAAACAGAAATAGGGTTAGTCCAGCAGTTAAAGTTAGGTTATCCTAGTATTTAAGGTTTAGGTTAAGCCAGAGGTGAGGATTAGGGTTGGGTCCTGGGTTAAGGCTAGGGTTAGGGTTAGACCATGGGTTAGGAATAGAGTTAAAACAGGAGTTGGGTTCAAACCAGGAGCTAGAAACAGGATTAGTCCAGCAGTTAAAGTTAGGTTATCCCAGTATTTAAGGTTTAGGTTAAGTCAGAGGTAAGGATTAGGGTTGGGTCCTGGTTTAAGGATAGGGTTAGAGTTAGACCATGGGTTAGGAATACAGTTAAAACAGGAGTTATGGTCAGACCAGGAGCTAGAAATAGGTTTAGATTAGCAGTTAAAGTTAGGTTATCCCAGTTTTTAAGGTTTAGATTAAGACAGAGGTGAGGATTAGGGTTGGGTCCTGGTTAAGGCTAGGGTTAGGGTTACACCATTGATTAGGAATGGAGTTAAAGCAGGAGTTAGGGTCAGACAAGGGTCTAGAAATAGGATTAGTCCAGCAGTTAAACTTAGGTTAAGCCACAATTTAAGGTTTCGGTTAAGCCAGAGTTGAGTATTAGGGTTGGGTCCTGGGTTAAGGCTAGGGTTAGGGTTATACCATGGGTTAGAAATAAAGTTATAGCAGGAGTTAGGGTCAGACCAGGGGCTAGAAATATGGTTAGTCCAACAGTTAAACTTAGGTTAAGCCAGAATTTAAGGTTTAGGTTAAGCCAGAGGTGAGGATTAGGGTTGGGTCCTGGGTAAAGGCTAGGGTTAGGGTTACACCATGGGATAGGAATAAAGTTAAAGCAGGAGTTAGGGTCAGAACATGGGCTTGAAATAGTGTTAGTCCAGCAGTTAAACTTAGGTTAAGCCAGAATTTAAGGTTTAGGTTAAGCCAGAGGTGAGGATTAAGGTTGGGTCTTAGGTTAAGGTTAGGGTTAGGGTTAGACCATGGGTTAGGAATAGAGTTAAAACAGGAGTTAGGGTCAAACCAGGAGCTAGAAATAGGGTTAGTCCAGCAGTTAAAGTTAGGTTAAGCCAGAATTTTACGGTTTAGGTTAAACCAGAGGTGAGGATTAGGGTTGGGTTATGGGTTAAGGCTAGGGTTAGGGTTAGACCACGGATTAGTAATAGAGTTAAAACAGGAGCTAGGGTCAGACCAGGAAACAGAAATAGGGTTAGTCCAGCAGTTAAAGTTAGGTTATCCTAGTATTTAAGGTTTAGGTTAAGCCAGAGGTGAGGATTAGGGTTGGGTCCTGGGTTAAGGCTAGGGTTAGGGTTAGACCATGGGTTAGGAATAGAGTTAAAACAGGAGTTGGGTTCAAACCAGGAGCTAGAAACAGGGTTAGTCCAGCAGTTAAAGTTAGGTTATCCCAGTTTTTAAGGTTTAGATTAAGACAGAGGTGAGGATTAGGGTTGGGTCCTGGTTAAGGCTAGGGTTAGGGTTACACCATTGATTAGGAATGGAGTTAAAGCAGGAGTTAGGGTCAGACAAGGGTCTAGAAATAGGATTAGTCCAGCAGTTAAACTTAGGTTAAGCCACAATTTAAGGTTTCGGTTAAACCAGGGGTGAGGATTAGGGTTGGGTCCTGGGTAAGGGCTAGGGTTAGGGTTATACCATGGGTTAGAAATAGAGTTATAGCAGGAGTAAGGGTCAGACCAGGGGCTAGAAATATGGTTAGTCCAACAGTTAAACTTAGGTTAAGCCACAATTTAAGGTTTCGGTTAAGCCAGAGGTGAGGATTAGGGTTGGGTCCTGGGTTAAGGCTCGGGTTAGGGTAATACCATGGGTTAGAAATAGAGTTATAGCAGGAGTAAGGGTCAGACCAGGGGCTAGAAATATGGTTAGTCCAACAGTTAAACTTAGGTTAAGCCAGAATTTAAGGTTTAGGTTAAGCCAGAGGTGAGGATTAGGGTTGGGTCCTGGTTAAGGCTAAGGTTAGGGTTACACCATTAATTAGGAATGGAGTTAAAGCAGGAGTTAGGGTCAGACCAGGGTCTAGAAATAGGATTAGTCCAGCAGTTAAACTTAGGTTAAGCCACAATTTAAGGTTTCGGTTAAGCCAGAGGTGAGGATTAGGGTTGGGTCCTGGGTTAAGGCTAGGGTTAGGGTTATACCATGGGTTAGAAATAAAGTTATAGCAGGAGTAAGGGTCAGACTAGGGGCTAGAAATATGGTTAGTCCAACAGTTAAACTTAGGTTAAGCCAGAATTTAAGGTTTAATTTAAGCCAGAGGTGAGGATTAGGGTTGGGTCCTGGGTAAAGGCTGGGGTTAGGGTTACACCATGGGATAGGAATAAAGTTAAAGCAGGAGTTAGGGTCAGAACATGGGCTTGAAATAGGGTTAGTCCAGCAGTTAAACTTAGGTTAAGCCAGAATTTAAGGTTTAGGTTAAGCCAGAGGTGAGGATTAATGTTGGGTCATGAGTTAAGGCTAGGGTTAGGGTTAGACCACGGATTAGTAATAGAGTCAAATCAGGAGTTAGGGTCAGACCAGGAAACAGAAATAGGGTTAGTCCAGCAGTTAAAGTTAGATTATCCTAGTATTTAAGGTTTAGGTTAAGCCAGAGGTGAGGATTAGGGTTGGGTCCTGGTTTAAGGCTAGGGTTAGGGTTAGACCATGGGTTAGGAATAGAGTTAAAACAGGAGTTGGGTTCAGACCAGGAGCTAGAAACAGGGTTAGTTCAGCAGTTAGAGTTAGGATATCCCAGTATTTAAGGTTTAGGTTAAGTCAGAGCTGAGGATTAGGGTTGGGTCCTGGTTTAAGGATAGGGTTAGGGTTAGACCATGGATTAGGAAAAGAGTTAAAACAGGAGTTATGGTCAGACCAGGAGCTAAAAATAGGTTTAGATTAGAAGTTAAAATTAGGTTATCCCAGTATTTAAGGTTTAGATTAAGACAGAGGTGAGGATTAGGGTTGGGTCCTGGTTAAGGCTAGGGTTAGGGTTACACCATTAATTAGGAATGGAGTTAAAGCAGGAGTTAGGGTCAGACCAGGGTCTAGAAATAGGATTAGTTCAGCAGTTAAACTTAGGTTAAGCCACAATTTAAGGTTTCGGTTAAGCCAGAGGTGAGGATTAGGGTTGGGTCCTGGGTTAAGGCTAGGGTTAGGGTTATACCATGGGTTAGAAATAGAGTTATAGCAGGAGTTAGGGTCAGACCAGGGGCTAGAAATATGGTTAGTCCAACAGTTAAACTTAGGTTAAGCCAGAATTTAAGGTTTAGGTTAAGCCAGAGGTGAGGATTAGGGTTGGGTCCTGGGTAAAGGCTAGGGTTAGGGTTACACCATGGGATAGGAATAAAGTTAAAGCAGGAGTTAGAGTCAGAACATCGGCTTGAAATAGGGTTAGTCCAGCAGTTAAACTTAGGTTAAGCCAGAATTTAAGGTTTAGGTTAAGCCAGAGGTGAGGATTAAGGTTGGGTCTTAGGTTAAGGCTAGGGTTAGGGTTAGACCATGGGTTAGGAATAGAGTTAAAACAGTCGTTAGGGTCAAACCAGGAGCTAGAAATAGGGTTAGTCCAGCAGTTAAAGTTAGGTTAAGCCAGAATTTTACGGTTTAGGTTAAACCAGAGGTGAGGATTAGAGTTGGGTCATGGGTTAAGGCTAGGGTTAGGGTTAGACCACGGATTAGTAATAGAGTTAAAACAGGAGCTAGGGTCAGACCAGGAAACAGAAATAGGGTTAGTCCAGCAGTTAAAGTTAGGTTATCCTAGTATTTAAGGTTTAGGTTAAGCCAGAGGTGAGGATTAGGGTTGGGTCCTGGGTTAAGGCTAGGGTTAGGGTTAGACCATGGGTTAGGAATAGAGTTAAAACAGGAGTTATGGTCAGACCAGGAGCTAGAAATAGGTTTAGATTAGCAGTTAAAGTTAGGTTATCCCAGTATTTAAGGTTTAGATTAAGACAGAGGTGAAGATTAGGGTTGGGTCCTGGTTAAGGCTAAGGTTAGGGTTACACCATTAATTAGGAATGGAGTTAAAGCAGGAGTTAGGGTCAGACAAGGGTCTAGAAATAGGATTAGTCCAGCAGTTAAACTTAGGTTAAGCCACAATTTAAGGTTTCGGTTAAGCCAGAGTTGAGGATTAGGGTTGGGTCCTGGGTTAAGGCTAGGGTTAGGGTTATACCATGGGTTAGAAATAAAGTTATAGCAGGAGTTAGGGTCAGACCAGGGGCTAGAAATATGGTTAGTCCAACAGTTATACTTAGGTTAAGCCAGAATTTAAGGTTTAGGTTAAGCCAGAGGTGAGGATTAGGGTTGGGTCCTGGGTAAAGGCTAGGGTTAGGGTTACACCATGGGATAGGAATAAAGTTAAAGCAGGAGTTAGGGTCAGAACATGGGCTTGAAATAGTGTTAGTCCAGCAGTTAAACTTAGGTTAAGCCAGAATTTAAGGTTTAGGTTAAGCCAGAGGTGAGGATTAAGGTTGGGTCTTAGGTTAAGGTTAGGGTTAGGGTTAGACCATGGGTTAGGAATAGAGTTAAAACAGGAGTTAGGGTCAAACCAGGAGCTAGAAATAGGGTTAGTCCAGCAGTTAAAGTTAGGTTAAGCCAGAATTTTACGGTTTAGGTTAAACCAGAGGTGAGGATTAGGGTTGGGTTATGGGTTAAGGCTAGGGTTAGGGTTAGACCACGGATTAGTAATAGAGTTAAAACAGGAGCTAGGGTCAGACCAGGAAACAGAAATAGGGTTAGTCCAGCAGTTAAAGTTAGGTTATCCTAGTATTTAAGGTTTAGGTTAAGCCAGAGGTGAGGATTAGGGTTGGGTCCTGGGTTAAGGCTAGGGTTAGGGTTAGACCATGGGTTAGGAATAGAGTTAAAACAGGAGTTGGGTTCAAACCAGGAGCTAGAAACAGGGTTAGTCCAGCAGTTAAAGTTAGGTTATCCCAGTATTTAAGGTTTAGGTTAAGTCAGAGGTAAGGATTAGGGTTGGGTCCTGGTTTAAGGATAGGGTTAGAGTTAGACCATGGGTTAGGAATACAGTTAAAACAGGAGTTATGGTCAGACCAGGAGCTAGAAATAGGTTTAGATTAGCAGTTAAAGTTAGGTTATCCCAGTTTTTAAGGTTTAGATTAAGACAGAGGTGAGGATTAGGGTTGGGTCCTGGTTAAGGCTAGGGTTAGGGTTACACCATTAATTAGGAATGGAGTTAAAGCAGGAGTTAGGGTCAGACAAGGGTCTAGAAATAGGATTAGTCCAGCAGTTAAACTTAGGTTAAGCCACAATTTAAGGTTTCGGTTAAACCAGGGGTGAGGATTAGGGTTGGGTCCTGGGTTAAGGCTAGGGTTAGGGTTATACCATGGGTTAGAAATAGAGTTATAGCAGGAGTAAGGGTCAGACCAGGGGCTAGAAATATGGTTAGTCCAACAGTTAAACTTAGGTTAAGCCACAATTTAAGGTTTCGGTTAAGCCAGAGGTGAGGATTAGGGTTGGGTCCTGGGTTAAGGCTAGGGTTAGGGTAATACCATGGGTTAGAAATAGAGTTATAGCAGGAGTAAGGGTCAGACCAGGGGCTAGAAATATGGTTAGTCCAACAGTTAAACTTAGGTTAAGCCAGAATTTAAGGTTTAGGTTAAGCCAGAGGTGAGGATTAGGGTTGGGTCCTGGTTAAGGCTAAGGTTAGGGTTACACCATTAATTAGGAATGGAGTTAAAGCAGGAGTTAGGGTCAGACCAGGGTCTAGAAATAGGATTAGTCCAGCAGTTAAACTTAGGTTAAGCCACAATTTAAGGTTTCGGTAAAGCCAGAGGTGAGGATTAGGGTTGGGTCCTGGGTTAAGGCTAGGGTTAGGGTTATACCATGGGTTAGAAATAAAGTTATAGCAGGAGTAAGGGTCAGACTAGGGGCTAGAAATATGGTTGGTCCAACAGTTAAACTTAGGTTAAGCCAGAATTTAAGGTTTAATTTAAGCCAGAGGTGAGGATTAGGGTTGGGTCCTGGGTAAAGGCTGGGGTTAGGGTTACACCATGGGATAGGAATAAATTTAAAGCAGGAGTTAGGGTCAGAACATGGGCTTGAAATAGGGTTAGTCCAGCAGTTAAACTTAGGTTAAGCCAGAATTTAAGGTTTAGGTTAAGCCAGAGGTGAGGATTAATGTTGGGTCATGAGTTAAGGCTAGGGTTAGGGTTAGACCACGGATTAGTAATAGAGTCAAATCAGGAGTTAGGGTCAGACCAGGAAACAGAAATAGGGTTAGTCCAGCAGTTAAAGTTAGATTATCCTAGTATTTAAGGTTTAGGTTAAGCCAGAGGTGAGGATTAGGGTTGGGTCCTGGTTTAAGGCTAGGGTTAGGGTTAGACCATGGGTTAGGAATAGAGTTAAAACAGGAGTTGGGTTCAGACCAGGAGCTAGAAACAGGGTTAGTTCAGCAGTTAGAGTTAGGATATCCCAGTATTTAGGTTTAGGTTAAGTCAGAGCTGAGGATTAGGCTTGGGTCCTGGTTTAAGGATAGGGTTAGGGTTAGACCATGGATTAGGAAAAGAGTTAAAACAGGAGTTATGGTCAGACCAGGAGCTAAAAATAGGTTTAGATTAGAAGTTAAAATTAGGTTATCCCAGTATTTAAGGTTTAGATTAAGACAGAGGTGAGGATTAGGGTTGGGTCCTGGTTAAGGCTAGGGTTAGGGTTACACCATTAATTAGGAATGGAGTTAAAGCAGGAGTTAGGGTCAGACCAGGGTCTAGAAATAGGATTAGTTCAGCAGTTAAACTTAGGTTAAGCCACAATTTAAGGTTTCGGTTAAGCCAGAGGTGAGGATTAGGGTTGGGTCCTGGGTTAAGGCTAGGGTTAGGGTTATACCATGGGTTAGAAATAGAGTTATAGCAGGAGTTAGGGTCAGACCAGGGGCTAGAAATATGGTTAGTCCAACAGTTAAACTTAGGTTAAGCCAGAATTTAAGGTTTAGGTTAAGCCAGAGGTGAGGATTAGGGTTGGGTCCTGGGTAAAGGCTAGGGTTAGGGTTACACCATGGGATAGGAATAAAGTTAAAGCAGGAGTTAGGGTCAGAACATCGGCTTGAAATAGGGTTAGTCCAGCAGTTAAACTTAGGTTAAGCCAGAATTTAAGGTTTAGGTTAAGCCAGAGGTGAGGATTAAGGTTGGGTCTTGGGTTAAGGCTAGGGTTAGGGTTAGACCATGGGTTAGGAATAGAGTTAAAAAAGGAGTTAGGGTCAAACCAGGAGCTAGAAATAGGGTTAGTCCAGCAGTTAAAGTTAGGTTAAGCCAGAATTTTACGGTTTAGGTTAAACCAGAGGTGAGGATTAGGGTTGGGTCATGGGTTAAGGCTAGGGTTAGGGTTAGACCACGGATTAGTAATAGAGTTAAAACAGGAAGTAGGGTCAGACCAGGAAACAGAAAAAGGGTTAGTCCAGCAGTTAAAGGTAGGTTATCCTAGTATTTAAGGTTTAGGTTAAGCCAGAGGTGAGGATTAGGGTTGGGTCAGGGGTTAAGGCTAGGGTTAGGGTTAGACCATGGGTTAGGAATAGAGTTAAAACAGGAGTTAGGGTCAAACCAGGAGCTAGAAATAGGGTTAGTCCAGCAGTTAAAGTTAGGTTAAGCCAGAATTTTACGGTTTAGGTTAAACCAGAAGTGAGGATTAGGGTTGGGTCATGGGTTAAGGCTAGGGTTAGGGTTAGACCACGGATTAGTAATAGAGTTAAAACAGGAATTAGGGTCAGACCAGGAAACAGAAAAAGGGTTAGTCCAGCAGTTAAACTTAGGTTATCCTAGTATTTAAGGTTTAGGTTAAGCCAGAGGTGAGGATTAGGGTTGGGTCCTGGGTTACGGCTAGGGTTAGGGTTAGACCATGGGTTAGGAATAGAGTTAAAACAGGAGTTGGGTTCAGACCAGGAGCTAGAAACAGGGTTAGTCCAGCAGTTAAAGTTAGGTTATTCCAGTATTTAAGGTTTAGGTTAAGTCAGAGGTGAGGATTAGGGTTGGGTCCTGGTTTAAGGATAGGGTTAGAGTTAGACCATGGGTTAGGAATAGAGATAAAACAGGAGTTATGGTCAGACCCTGAGCTAGAAATAGGTTTAGATTAGCAGATAAAGTTAGGTTATCCCAGTATTTAAGGTTTAGATTAAGACAGAGGTGAGGATTAGGGTTGGGTCCTGGTTAAGGCTAGGGTTAGGGTTACACCATTAATTAGGAATGGAGTTAAAGCAGGAGTTATGGTCAGACCAGGGTCTAGAAATATGATTAGTCCAGCAGTTTAACTTAGGTTAAGCTAGAATTTAAGGTTTAGGTTAAGACAGAGGTGAGGATTAAGGTTGGGTCTTAGGTTAAGGCTAGGGTTCGGGTTAGACCATGGGTTAGGAATAGAGTTAAAACAGGAGTTAGGGTCAAACCAGGAGCTAGAAATAGGGTTAGTCCAGCAGTTAAAGTTAGGTTAAGCCAGAATTTTACGGTTTAGGTTAAACCAGAGGTGAGGATTAGGGTTGGGTTATGGGTTAAGGCTAGGGTTAGGGTTAGACCACGGATTAGTAATAAAGTTAAAACAGGAGTTAGGGTCAGACCAGGAAACAAAAATAGGGTTAGTCCAGCAGTTAAACTTAGGTTATCCTAGTATTTAAGGTTTAGGTTAAGCCAGAGGTGAGGATTAGGGTTGGGTCCTGGGTTAAGGCTAGAGTTAGAGTTAGACCATGGGTTAGGAATAGAGTTAAAACAGGAGTTGGGTTCAGACCAGGAGCTAGAAACAGGGTTAGTCCAGCAGTTAAAGTTAGGTTATCCCAGTATTTAAGGTTTAGGTTAAGTCAGAGGTGAGGATTAGGGTTGGGTCCTGGGTTAAGGATAGGGTTAGAGATGGACCATGTGTTAGGAATAGAGTTAATACAGGAGTTATGGTCAGACTAGGAGCTAAAAATAGGTTTAGATTAGCAGTTAAAGTTAGGTTATCCCAGTATTTAAGGTTTAGATTAAGACAGAGGTGAGGATTAGGGTTGGGTCCTGGTTAAGGCTAGGGTTAGGGTTACACCATTAATTAGGAATGGAGTTAAAGCAGGAGTTAGGGTCAGACCAGGGTCTAGAAATAGGATTGGTCCAGCAGTTAAACTTAGGTTAAGCCACAATTTATGGTTTCGGTTAAGCCAGGGGTGAGGATTAGGGTTGGGCCCTGGGTTAAGGCTGGGGTTAGGGTTATACCATGGGTTAGAAATAGAGTTATAGCAGGAGTTAGGGTCAGACCAGGGGCTAGAAATATGGTTAGTCCAACAGTTAAACTTAGGTTAAGCCAGAATTTAAGGTTTAGGTTAAGCCAGAGGTGAGGATTAGGGTTGGGTCCTGGGTAAAGGCTATGGTTAGAGTTACACCATGGGATAGGAATAAAGTTAAATCAGGAGTTAGGGTCAGAACATGGGCTTGAAATAGTGTTAGTCCAGCAGTTAAACTTAGGTTATCCCAGTATTTAAGGTTTAGGTTAAGTCAGAGGTGAGGATTAGGGTTGGGTCCTGGGTTAAGGATAGGGTTAGAGTTAGACCATGGGTTAGGAATAGAGTTAAAACAGGAGTTATGGTCAGACCAGGAGCTAGAAATAGGTTTAGATTAGCAGTTAAAGTTAGGTTATCCCAGTATTTAAGGTTTAGATTAAGACAGAGGTGAGGATTAGGGTTGGGTCCTGGTTAAGGCTAGGGTTAGGGTTACACCAATAATGAGGAATGGAGTTAAAGCAGGAGTTAGGGTCAGACCAGGGTCTAGAAATAGGATTAGTCCAGCAGTTAAACTTACGTTAAGCCACAATTTAAGGTTTCGTTTAAGCCAGAGGTGAGGATTAGGGTTCGGTCCTGGGTTAAGGCTAGGGTTAGGGTTATACCATGGGTTAGAAATAGAGTTATAGCAGGAGTTAGGGTCAGACCAGGGGCTAGTAATATGGTTAGTCCAACAGTTAAAGTTAGGTTAAGTCAGAATTTAAGGTTTAGGTTAAGCCAGAGGAGAGGATTAGGGTTGGGTCCTGGGTAAAGGCTAGGGTTAGGGTTACACCATGGGTTAGGAATAGAGTTAAAGCAGGAGTTAGGGTCAGAACATGGGCTTGAAATAGGGTTAGTCCAGCAGTTAAACTTAGGTTAAGCCAGAATTTAAGGTTTAGGTTAAGCCAGAGGTGAGGATTAAGGTTGGGTCTTGGGTTAAGGCTAGGGTTAGGGTTAGACCATGGGTTAGGAATAGAGTTAAAACAGGAGTTAGGGTCAAACCAGGAGCTAGAAATAGGGTTAGTCCAGCAGTTAAAGTTAGGTTAAGCCAGAATTTAACGGTTTAGGTTAAACCAGAGGTGAGGATTAGGGTTGGGTCATGGGTTAAGGCTAGGGTTAGACCATGGGTTAGGAATAGAGTTAAATCAGGAGTTGGGTTCAGACCAGGAGCTAGAAACAGGGTTAGTCCAGCAGTTAAAGTTAGGTTATCCCAGTATTTAAGGTTTAGATTAAGACAGAGGTGAGGATTAGGGTTGGGTCCTGGTTAAGGATAGGGTTAGGGTTACACCTTTAATTAGGAATGGAGTTAAAGCAGGAGTTAGGGTCAGACCAGGGTCTAGAAAAAGGATTAGTCCAGCAGTTAAACTTAGGTTAAGCCACAATTTAAGGTTTAGGTTAAGCCAGAGGTGAGGATTAGGGTTGGGTCCTGGGTTAAGGCTAGGGTTAGGGTTATACCATGGGTTAGAAATAGAGTTATAGCAGGAGTAAGGGTCAGACCAGGGGCTAAAAATATGGTTAGTCCAACAGTTAAACTTAGGTTAAGCCAGAATTTAAGGTTTATGTTAAGCCAGAGGTGAGGATTAGGGTTGGGTCCTGGGTAAAGGCTAGGGTTAGGGTTACACCATGGGATAGGAATAAAGTTAAAGCAGGAGTTAGGGTCAGAACATCGGCTTGAAATAGGGTTAGTCCAGCAGTTAAACTTAGGTTAAGCCAGAATTTAAGGTTTAGGTTAAGCCAGAGGTGAGGATTAAGGTTGGGTCTTGGGTTAAGGCTAGGGTTAGGGTTAGACCATGGGTTAGGAATAGAGTTAAAAAAGGAGTTAGGGTCAAACCAGGAGCTAGAAATAGGGTTAGTCCAGCAGTTAAAGTTAGGTTAAGCCAGAATTTTACGGTTTAGGTTAAACCAGAAGTGAGGATTAGGGTTGGGTCATGGGTTAAGGCTAGGGTTAGGGTTAGACCACGGATTAGTAATAGAGTTAAAACAGGAATTAGGGTCAGACCAGGAAACAGAAAAAGGGTTAGTCCAGCAGTTAAAGGTAGGTTATCCTAGTATTTAAGGTTTAGGTTAAGCCAGAGGTGAGGATTAGGGTTGGGTCAGGGGTTAAGGCTAGGGTTAGGGTTAGACCATGGGTTAGGAATAGAGTTAAAACAGGAGTTAGGGTCAAACCAGGAGCTAGAAATAGGGTTAGTCCAGCAGTTAAAGTTAGGTTAAGCCAGAATTTTACGGTTTAGGTTAAACCAGAAGTGAGGATTAGGGTTGGGTCATGGGTTAAGGCTAGGGTTAGGGTTAGACCACGGATTAGTAATAGAGTTAAAACAGATATTAGGGTCAGACCAGGAAACAGAAAAAGGGTTAGTCCAGCAGTTAAACTTAGGTTATCCTAGTATTTAAGGTTTAGGTTAAGCCAGAGGTGAGGATTAGGGTTGGGTCCTGGGTTACGGCTAGGGTTAGGGTTAGACCATGGGTTAGGAATAGAGTTAAAACAGGAGTTGGGTTCAGACCAGGAGCTAGAAACAGGGTTAGTCCAGCAGTTAAAGTTAGGTTATTCCAGTATTTAAGGTTTAGGTTAAGTCAGAGGTGAGGATTAGGGTTGGGTCCTGGTTTAAGGATAGGGTTAGAGTTAGACCATGGGTTAGGAATAGAGATAAAACAGGAGTTATGGTCAGACCCTGAGCTAGAAATAGGTTTAGATTAGCAGATAAAGTTAGGTTATCCCAGTATTTAAGGTTTAGATTAAGACAGAGGTGAGGATTAGGGTTGGGTCCTGGTTAAGGCTAGGGTTAGGGTTACACCATTAATTAGGAATGGAGTTAAAGCAGGAGTTATGGTCAGACCAGGGTCTAGAAATAGGATTAGTCCAGCAGTTTAACTTAGGTTAAGCTAGAATTTAAGGTTTAGGTTAAGACAGAGGTGAGGATTAAGGTTGGGTCTTAGGTTAAGGCTAGGGTTCGGGTTAGACCATGGGTTAGGAATAGAGTTAAAACACGAGTTAGGGTCAAACCAGGAGCTAGAAATAGGGTTAGTCCAGCAGTTAAAGTTAGGTTAAGCCAGAATTTTACGGTTTAGGTTAAACCAGAGGTGAGGATTAGGGTTGGGTTATGGGTTAAGGCTAGGGTTAGGGTTAGACCACGGATTAGTAATAAAGTTAAAACAGGAGTTAGGGTCAGACCAGGAAACAAAAATAGGGTTAGTCCAGCAGTTAAACTTAGGTTATCCTAGTATTTAAGGTTTAGGTTAAGCCAGAGGTGAGGATTAGGGTTGGGTCCTGGGTTAAGGCTAGAGTTAGAGTTAGACCATGGGTTAGGAATAGAGTTAAAACAGGAGTTGGGTTCAGACCAGGAGCTAGAAACAGGGTTAGTCCAGCAGTTAAAGTTAGGTTATCCCAGTATTTAAGGTTTAGGTTAAGTCAGAGGTGAGGATTAGGGTTGGGTCCTGGGTTAAGGATAGGGTTAGAGATGGACCATGTGTTAGGAATAGAGTTAATACAGGAGTTATGGTCAGACTAGGAGCTAAAAATAGGTTTAAATTAGCAGTTAAAGTTAGGTTATCCCAGTATTTAAGGTTTAGATTAAGACAGAGGTGAGGATTAGGGTTGGGTCCTGGTTAAGGCTAGGGTTAGGGTTACACCATTAATTAGGAATGGAGTTAAAGCAGGAGTTAGGGTCAGACCAGGGTCTAGAAATAGGATTGGTCCAGCAGTTAAACTTAGGTTAAGCCACAATTTATGGTTTCGGTTAAGCCAGGGGTGAGGATTAGGGTTGGGCCCTGGGTTAAGGCTGGGGTTAGGGTTATACCATGGGTTAGAAATAGAGTTATAGCAGGAGTTAGGGTCAGACCAGGGGCTAGAAATATGGTTAGTCCAACAGTTAAACTTAGGTTAAGCCAGAATTTAAGGTTTAGGTTAAGCCAGAGGTGAGGATTAGGGTTGGGTCCTGGGTAAAGGCTATGGTTAGAGTTACACCATGGGATAGGAATAAAGTTAAATCAGGAGTTAGGGTCAGAACATGGGCTTGAAATAGTGTTAGTCCAGCAGTTAAACTTAGGTTATCCCAGTATTTAAGGTTTAGGTTAAGTCAGAGGTGAGGATTAGGGTTGGGTCCTGGGTTAAGGATAGGGTTAGAGTTAGACCATGGGTTAGGAATAGAGTTAAAACAGGAGTTATGGTCAGACCAGGAGCTAGAAATAGGTTTAGATTAGCAGTTAAAGTTAGGTTATCCCAGTATTTAAGGTTTAGATTAAGACAGAGGTGAGGATTAGGGTTGGGTCCTGGTTAAGGCTAGGGTTAGGGTTACACCAATAATTAGGAATGGAGTTAAAGCAGGAGTTAGGGTCAGACCAGGGTCTAGAAATAGGATTAGTCCAGCAGTTAAACTTACGTTAAGCCACAATTTAAGGTTTCGTTTAAGCCAGAGGTGAGGATTAGGGTTCGGTCCTGGGTTAAGGCTAGGGTTAGGGTTATACCATGGGTTAGAAATAGAGTTATAGCAGGAGTTAGGGTCAGACCAGGGGCTAGTAATATGGTTAGTCCAACAGTTAAAGTTAGGTTAAGTCAGAATTTAAGGTTTAGGTTAAGCCAGAGGAGAGGATTAGGGTTGGGTCCTGGGTAAAGGCTAGGGTTAGGGTTACACCATGGGTTAGGAATAGAGTTAAAGCAGGAGTTAGGGTCAGAACATGGGCTTGAAATAGGGTTAGTCCAGCAGTTAAACTTAGGTTAAGCCAGAATTTAAGGTTTAGGTTAAGCCAGAGGTGAGGATTAAGGTTGGGTCTTGGGTTAAGGCTAGGGTTAGGGTTAGACCATGGGTTAGGAATAGAGTTAAAACAGGAGTTAGGGTCAAACCAGGAGCTAGAAATAGGGTTAGTCCAGCAGTTAAAGTTAGGTTAAGCCAGAATTTAACGGTTTAGGTTAAACCAGAGGTGAGGATTAGGGTTGGGTCATGGGTTAAGGCTAGGGTTAGACCATGGGTTAGGAATAGAGTTAAATCAGGAGTTGGGTTCAGACTAGGAGCTAGAAACAGGGTTAGTCCAGCAGTTAAAGTTAGGTTATCCCAGTATTTAAGGTTTAGATTAAGACAGAGGTGAGGATTAGGGTTGGGTCCTGGTTAAGGATAGGGTTAGGGTTACACCTTTAATTAGGAATGGAGTTAAAGCAGGAGTTAGGGTCAGACCAGGGTCTAGAAAAAGGATTAGTCCAGCAGTTAAACTTAGGTTAAGCCAGAATTTAAGGTTTATGTTAAGCCAGAGGTGAGGATTAGGGTTGGGTCCTGGGTAAAGGCTAGGGTTAGGGTTACACCATGGGATAGGAATAAAGTTAAAGCAGGAGTTAGGGTCAGAACATGGGCTTGAAATAGGATTAGTCCAGCAGTTAAACCTAGGTTAAGCCAGAATTTAAGGTTTAGGTTAAGCCAGAGGTGAGGATTAAGGTTGGGTCTTAGGTTAAGGCTAGGGTTAAGGTTAGACCATGGGTTAGGAATAGAGTTAAAACAGGAGTTAGGGTCAAACCAGGAGCTAGAAATAGGGTTAGTCCAGCAGTTAAAGTTAGGTTAAGCCAGAATTTTATGGTTTAGGTTAAACCAAAGGTGAGGATTAGGGTTGGGTCATGGGTTAAGGCTAGGGTTAGGGTTAGACCACGGATTAGTAATAGAGTTAAAACAGGAGTTAGGGTCAGACCAGGAAACAGAAATAGGGTTAGTCCAGCAGTTAAAGTTAGGTTATCCTAGTATTTAAGTTTTAGGTTAAGCTAGAGGTGAGGATTAGGGTTGGGTCCTGGGTTAAGGCTAGGGTTAGACCATGGGTTAGGAATAGAGTTAAAACAGGAGTTGGGTTCAGACCAGGAGCTAGAAACAGTGTTAGTCCAGCAGTTAAAGTTAGGTTATCCCAGTATTTAAGGTTTAGGTTAAGTCAGAGGTGAGGATTAGGGTTAGGTCCTGGGTTAAGGATAGGGTTAGAGTTAGACCATGTGTTAGGAATAGAGTTAAAACAGGAGTTATGGTCAGACCAGGAGCTAGAAATAGGTTTAGATTAACAGTTAAAGTTAGGTTATCCCAGTATTTAAGGTTTAGATTAAGAAAGAGGTGCGGATTAGGGTTGGGTCCTGGTTAAGGCTAGGGTTAGAGTAACACCATTAATTAGGAATGGAGTTAAAGCAGGAGTTAGGGTCAGACCAGGGTCTAGAAATAGGATTAGTCCAGCAGTTAAACTTAGGTTAAGCCACAATTTAAGGTTTCGGTTAAGCCAGAGGTGAGGATTAGGGTTGGGTCCTGGGTTAAGGCTAGGGTTAGGGTTATACCATGGGTTAGAAATAGAGTTATAGCAGGAGTTAGGGTCAGACCAGGGGCTAGAAATATGGTTAGTCCAACAGTTAAACTTAGGTTAAGCCAGAATTTAAGGTTTAGGTTAAGGCAGAGGAGAGGATTTGGGTTGGGTCCTGGGTAAAGGCTAGGGTTAGGGTTACACCATGGGTTAGGAATAGAGTTTAAGCAGGAGTTAGGGTCAGAACATGGGCTTGATATAGGGTTAGTCCAGCAGTTAAACTTAAGTTAAGCCAGAATTTAAGGTTTAGGTTAAGCCAGAGGTGAGGATTAAGGTTGGGTCTTGGGTTAAGGCTAGGGTTAGGGTTACACCATGGGATAGGAATAAAGTTAAAGCAGGAGTTAGGGTCAGAACATGGGCTTGAAATAGGGTTAGTCCAGCAGTTAAACCTAGGTTAAGCCAGAATTTAAGGTTTAGGTTAAGCCAGAGGTGAGGATTAGGGTTGGGTCATGGGTTAAGGCTAGGGTTAGGGTTAGACCACGGATTAGTAATAGAGTTAAAACAGGAGTTAGGGTCAGACCAGGAAACAGAAATAGGGTTAGTCCAGCAGTTAAAGTTAGGTTATCCTAGTATTTAACTTTTAGGTTAAGCTAGAGGTGAGGATTAGGGTTGGGTCCTGGGTTAAGGCTAGGGTTAGACCATTGGTTAGGAATAGAGTTAAAACAGTAGTTAGGGTCAGACCAGGAAACAGAAATAGGGTTAGTCCAGCAGTTAAAGTTAGGTTATCCTAGTATTTAAGGTTTAGGTTAAGCTAGAGGTGAGGATTAGGGTTGGGTCCTGGGTTAAGGCTAGGGTTAGACCATGGGTTAGGAATAGAGTTAAAACAGGAGTTGGGTTCAGACCAGGAGCTAGAAACAGGGTTAGTCCAGCAGTTAAAGTTAGGTTATCCCGGTATTTAAGGTTTAGGTTAAGTCAGAGGTGAGGATTAGGGTTAGGTCCTGGGTTAAGGATAGGGTTAGAGTTAAACCATGTGTTAGGAATAGAGTTAAAACAGGAGTTATGGTCAGACCAGGAGCTAGAAATAGGTTTAGATTAACAGATAAAGTAAGGTTATCCCAGTATTTAAGGTTTAGATTAAGACAGAGGTGAGGATTAGGGTTGGGTCCTGGTTAAGGCTAGGGTTAGAGTTACACCATTAATTAGGAATGGAGTTAAAGCAGGAGTTAGGGTCAGACCAGGGTCTAGAAATAGGATTAGTCCAGCAGTTAAACTTAGGTTAAGCCACAATTTAAGGTTTCGGTTAAGCCAGAGGTGAGGATTAGGGTTTGGTCCTGGGTTAAGGCTAGTGTTAGGGTTATACCATGGGCTAGAAATAGAGTTATAGCAGGAGTTAGGGTGAGACCAGGGGCTAGAAATATGGTTAGTCCAACAGTTCAACTTAGGTTAAGCCAGAATTTAATGTTTAGGTTAAGCCAGAGGTGAGGATTAAGGTTGGGTCTTAGGTTAAGGCTAGGGTTAGGGTTAGACCATGGGTTAGGAATAGAGTTAAAACAGGAGTTCGGGTCAAACCAGGAGCTAGAAATAGGGTTAGTCCAGCAGTTAAAGATAGGTTAAGCCAGAATTTTACGGTTTAGGTTAAACCAGAGGTGAGGATTAGGGTTGGGTTATGGGTTAAGGCTAGGGTTAGGGTTAGACCACGGATTAGTAATTGAGTTAAAACCGGAGTTAGGGTCAGACCAGAAAAAAGAAATAGGGTTAGTCCAGCAGTTAAACTTAGGTTATCCTAGTATTTAAGGTTTAGGTTAAGCCAGAGGTGAGGATTAGGGTTGGGTTGGGTTAAGGCTAGGGTTAGGGTTAGACATTGGGTTAGGAATAGAGTTAAAACAGGAGTTGGGTTCAGACCAGGAGCTAGAAACAGGGTTAGTCCAGCAGTTAAAGTTAGGTTATCCCAGTATTTAAGGTTTGGGTTAAGTCAGAGGTGAGGATTAGGGTTAGGTCCTGGGTTAAGGATAGGGTTAGAGTTAGACCATGGGTTAGGAATAGAGTTAAAACAGGAGTTATGGTCAGACCAGGAGCTAGAAATAGGTTTAGATTAGCAGTTAAAGTTAGGTTATCCCAGTATTTAAGGTTTAGATTAAGACAGAGGTGAGGATTAGGGTTGGGTCCTGGTTAAGGCTAGGGTTAGGGTTACACCATTAATTAGGAATGGAGTTAAAGCAGGAGTTAGGGTCAGACCAGGGTCTAGAAATAGGATTAGTCCAGCAGTTAAACTTAGGTTAAGCCACAATTTAAGGTTTCGGTTAAGCCAGAGGTGAGGATTAGGGTTGGGTCCTGGGTTAAGGCTAGGGTTAGGGTTATACCATGGGCTAGAAATAGAGTTATAGCAGGAGTTAGGGTGAGACCAGGGGCTAGAAATATGGTTAGTCCAACAGTTCAACTTAGGTTAAGCCAGAATTTAATGTTTAGGTTAAGCCAGAGGTGAGGATTAAGGTTGGCTCTTAGGTTAAGGCTAGGGTTAGGGTTAGACCATGGGTTAGGAATAGAGTTAAAACAGGAGTTCGGGTCAAACCAGGAGCTAGAAATAGGGTTAGTCCAGCAGTTAAAGATAGGTTAAGCCAGAATTTTACGGTTTAGGTTAAACCAGAGGTGAGGATTAGGGTTGGGTTATGGGTTAAGGCTAGGGTTAGGGTTAGACCACGGATTAGTATTTGAGTTAAAACCGGAGTTAGGGTCAGACCAGAAAAAAGAAATAGGGTTAGTCCAGCAGTTAAACTTAGGTTATCCTAGTATTTAAGGTTTAGGTTAAGCCAGAGGTGAGGATTAGGGTTGGGTTGGGTTAAGGCTAGGGTTAGGGTTAGACATTGGGTTAGGAATAGAGTTAAAAAAGGAGTTGGGTTCAGACCAGGAGCTAGAAACAGGGTTAGTCCAGCAGTTAAAGTTAGGTTATCCCAGTATTTAAGGTTTGGGTTAAGCCAGAGGTGAGGATTAAGGTTGGGTCTTGGGTTAAGGCTAGGGTTAGGGTTAGACCATGGGTTAGCAATAGAGTTAAAACAGGAGTTAGGGTCAAACCAGGAGCTAGAAATAGGGTTAGTCCAGCAGTTAAAGTTAGGTTAAGCCAGAATTTTACGGTTTAGGTTAAACCAGAGGTGAGGATTAGGGTTGGGTCATGGGTTAAGGCTAGGGTTAGGGTTAGACCACGGATTAGTAATAGAGTTAAAACAGGAGTTAGGGTCAGACCAGGAATCAGAAACAGGGTTAGTTTAGCAGTTAAAGTTAGGTTATCCTAGTATTTAAGGTTTAGGTTAAGCTAGAGGTGAGGATTAGGGTTGGGTCCTGGGTTAAGGCTAGGGTTAGACCATGGGTTAGGAATAGAGTTAAAACAGGAGTTGGGTTCAGACCAGGAGCTAGAAACAGGGTTAGTCCAGCAGTTAAAGTTAGGTTATCCCAGTATTTAAGGTTTAGGTTAAGTCAGAGGTGAGGATTAGGGTTGGGTCCTGGTTTAAGGATAGGGTTAGAGTTAGACCATGGGTTAGGAATAGAGTTAAAACAGGAATTATGGTCAGACCAGGAGCTAGAAATAGGTTTAGATTAGCAGTTAAAGTTAGGTTATCCCAGTATTTAAGGTTTAGATTAAGACAGAGGTGAGGATTAGGGTTGGGTCCTGGTTAAGGCTAGGGTTAGGGTTACACCATTAATTAGGAATGGAGTTAAAGCAGGAGTTAGGGTCAGGCCAGGGTCTAGAAATAGGATTAGTCCAGCAGTTAAACTTAGGTTAAGCCACAATTTAAGTTTTCGGTTAAGCCAGAGGTGAGGATTAGGGTTGGGTCCTGGGTTAAGGCTAGGGTTAGGGTTATACCATGGGTTAGAAATAGAGTTATAGCAGGAGTTAGGGTCAGACCAGGGGCTAGAAATATGGTTAGTCCAACAGTTAAACTTAGGTTAAGCCAGAATTTAAGGTTTAGGTTAAGCCAGAGGAGAGGATTAGGGTTGGGTCCTGGGTAAAGGCTAGGGTTAGGGTTACACCATGGGTTAGGAATAGAGTTAAAGCAGGAGTTAGGGTCAGAACATGGGCTTGATATAGGGTTAGTCCAGCAGTTAAACTTAAGTTAAGCCAGAATTTAAGGTTTAGGTTAAGCCAGAGGTGAGGATTAAGGTTGGGTCTTGGGTTAAGGCTATGGTTATACCATGGGTTAGCAATAGAGTTAAAACAGGAGTTAGGGTCAAACCAGGAGCTAGAAATAGGGTTAGTCCAGCAGTTAAAGTTAGGTTAAGCCAGAATTTTACGGTTTAGGTTAAACCAGAGGTGAGGATTAGGGTTGGGTCATGGGTTAAGGCTAGGGTTAAGGTTAGACCACGGATTAGTAATAGAGTTAAAACAGGAGTTAGGGTCAGACCAGGAATCAGAAATAGGGTTAGTTTAGCAGTTAAAGTTAGGTTATCCTAGTATTTAAGGTTTAGGTTAAGCTAGAGGTGAAGATTAGGGTTGGGTCCTGGGTTAAGGCTAGGATTAGACCATGGGTTAGGAATAGAGTTAAAACAGGAGTTGGGTTCAGACCAGGAGCTAGAAACAGGGTTAGTCCAGCAGTTAAAGTTAGGTTATCCCAGTATTTAAGGTTTAGGTTAAGTCAGAGGTGAGGATTAGGGTTGGGTCCTGGTTTAAGGATAGGGTTAGAGTTAGACCATGGGTTAGGAATAGAGTTAAAACAGGAGTTATAGTCACACCAGGAGCTAGAAATAGGTTTAGATTAGCAGTTAAACTTAGGTTAAGCCACAATTTAAGGTTTAGGTTAAGCCAGAGGTGAGGATTAGGGTTGGGTCCTGGGTAAAGGCTAGGGTTAGGGTTACACCATGGGATAGGAATAAAGTTAAAGCAGGAGTTAGGGTCAGAACATGGGCTTGAAATAGTGTTAGTCCCGCAGTTAAACTTAGGTTAAGCCAGAATTTAAGGTGTAGGTTAAGCCAGAGGTGAGGATTAAGGTTGGGTCTTAGGTTAAGGCTAGGGTTAGGGTTAGACCATGGGTTAGGAATAGAGTTAAAACAGGAGTTAGGGTCAAACCAGGAGTAGGAAATAGGGTTAGTCCAGCAGTTAAAGTTAGGTTAAGCCAGAATTTTACGGTTTAGGTTAAACCAGAGGTGAGGATTAGGGTTGGGTTATGGGTTAAGGCTAGGGTTAGGGTTAGACCACGGATTAGTAATAAAGTTAAAACAGGAGTTAGGGTCAGACCAGGAAACAGAAATAGGGTTAGTCCAGCAGTTAAACTTAGGTTATCCTAGTATTTAAGGTTTAGGTTAAGCCAGAGGTGAAGATTAGGGTTGGGTCCTGGGTTAAGGATAGGGTTAGGGTTAGACCATGGGTTAGGAATAGAGTTAAAACAGGAGTTGGGTTCAGACCAGGAGCTAGAAACAGGGTTAGTCCAGCAGTTAAAGTTAGGTTATCATAGTATTTAAGGTTTAGGTCAAGTCAGAGGTGAGGATTAGGGATGGGTCCTGGTTAAGGCAAGGGTTAGGGTTACACCATTAATTAGGAATGGAGTTAAAGCAGGAGTTAGGGTCAGACCAGGGTCTAGAAATAGGATTAGTCCAGCAGTTAAACTTAGGTTAAGCCACAATTTAAGGTTTCGGTTAAGCCAGAGGTGAGGATTAGGGTTGGGTCCTGGGTTAAGGCTAGGGTTAGAGTTATACCATGGGTTAAAAATAGAGTTATAGCAGGAGTTAGGGTCAGACCAGGGGCTAGAAATATGGTTAGTCCAACAGTTAAACTTAGGTTAAGCCAGAATTTAAGGTTTAGGTTAAGCCAGAGGTGAGGATTAGGGTTGGGTCCTGGGTAAAGGCTAGGGTTAGGGTTACACCATGGGATAGGAATAAAGTTAAAGCAGGCGTTAGGGTCAGAACATGGGCTTGAAATAGTGTTAGTCCAGCAGTTAAACTTAGGTTAAGCCAGAATTTAAGGTTTAGGTTAAGCCAGAGGTGAGGATTAATGTTGGGTCTTAGGTTAAGGCTAGGGTTAGGGTTAGACCATGGGTTAGGAATAGAGTTAAAACAGGAGTTAGGGTCAAACCAGGAGCTAGAAATAGGGTTAGTCCAGCAGTTAAAGTTAGGTTAAGCCAGAATTTTACGGTTTAGGTTAAACCAGAGGTGAGGATTAGGGTTGGGTTATGGGTTAAGGTGAGGGTTAGACCACGGATTAGTAATAGAGTTAAAACAGGAGTTAGGGTCAGACCAGGAAACAGAAATAGGGTTAGTCCAGCAGTTAAACTTAGGTTATCCTAGTATTTAAGGTTTAGGTTAAGCCAGAGGTGAGGATTAGGGTTGGGTTATGGGTTAAGGCTAGGGTTAGGGTTAGACCATGGGTTAGGAATAGAGTTAAAACAGGAGTTGGGTTCAGACCAGGAGCTAGAAACAGGGTTAGTCCAGCAGTTAAAGTTAGGTTATCCCAGTATTTAAGGTTTAGGTTAAGTCAGAGGTGAGGATTAGGGTTGGGTCCTGGTTTAAGGATAGGGTTAGAGTTAGACCATGGGTTAGGAATAGAGTTAAAACAGGAGTTATGGTCAGACCAGGAGCTAGAAATAGGTTTAGATTAGCAGTTAAAGTCAGGTAATCCCAGTATTTAAGGTTTAGATTAAGACGGAGGTGAGGATTAGGGTTGGGTCCTGGTTAAGGCTAGGGTTAGGGTTACACCATTAATTAGGAATGGAGTTAAAGCAGGAGTTAGGGTCAGACCAGGGTCTAGAAATAGGATTAGTCCAGCAGTTAAACTTACGTTAAGCCACAACTTAAGGTTTCGGTTAAGCCAGAGGTGAGGATTAGGGTTGGGCCCTGGGTTAAGGCTAAGGTCAGGGTTATACCATGGGTTAGAAATAGAGTTATAGCAGGAGTTAGGGTCAGACCAGGGGCTAGAAATATGGTTAGTCCAACAGTTAAACTTAGGTTAAGCCAGATTTTAAGGTTTAGGTTAAGCCAGAGGTGAGGATTAGGGTTGGGTCCTGGGTAAAGGCTAGGGTTAGGGTTACACCATGGGATAGGAATAAAGTTAAAGCAGGAGTTAGGGTCAGAACATGGGCTTGAAATACTGTTAGTCCAGCAGTTAAACTTAGGTTAAGCCAGAATTTAATGTTTAAGTTAAGCCAGAGGTGAGGATTAAGGTTGGGTCTTAGGTTAAGGCTAGGGTTAGGGTTAGACCATGGGTTAGGAATAGAGTTAAAACAGGAGTTAGGGTCAAACCAGGAGCTAGAAATAGGGTTAGTCCAGCAGTTAAAGATAGGTTAAGCCAGAATTTTACGGTTTAGGTTAAACCAGAGGTGAGGATTAGGGTTGGGTTATGGGTTAAGGCTAGGGTTAGGGTTAGACCACGGATTAGTAATAGAGGTAAAACAGGAGTTAGGGTCAGACCAGGAAACAGAAATAGGGTTAGTCCAGCAGTTAAAGTTAGGTTATCCCAGTATTTAAGGTTTAGGTTAAGTCAAAGGTGAGGATTAGGGTTAGGTCCTGGGTTAAGGATAGGGTTAGAGTTAGACCATGTGTTAGGAATAGAGTTAAAACAGGAGTTATGGTCAGACCAGGAGCTAAAAATATGGTTAGTCCAACAGTTAAATTTAGGTTAAGCCAGAATTTAAGGTTTAGGTTAAGCCAGAGGTGAGGATTAGGGTTGGGTCCTGGGTAAAGGCTACGGTTAGGGTTACACGATGGGATAGGAATAAAGTTAAAGCAGGAGTTAGGGTCAGAACATGGGCTTGAAATAGGGTTAGTCCAGCAGTTAAACTTAGGTTAAGCCAGAATTTAAGGTTTAGGTTAAGCCAGAGGTGAGGATTAATGTTGGGTCTTAGGTTAAGGCTAGGGTTAGGGTTAGACCATGGGTTAGGAATAGAGTTAAAACAGGAGTTAGGGTCAAACCAGGAGCTAGAAATAGGGTTAGTCCAGCAGTTAAAGTTAGGTTAAGCCAGAATTTTACGGTTTAGGTTAAACCAGAGGTGAGGATTAGGGTTGGGTCATGGGTTAAGGCTAGGGTTATGGTTAGACCATGGATTAGTAATAGAGTTAAAACAGGAGTAAGGGTCAGACCAGGAAACAGAAATAGGGTTAGTCCAGCAGTTAAAGTTAGGTTATCCTAGTATTTAAGGTTTAGGTTAAGCTAGAGGTGAGGATTAGGGTTGGGTCCTGGGTTAAGGCTAGGGTTAGACCATGGGTTAGGAATAAAGTTAAAACAGGAGTTGGGTTCAGACCAGGAGCTAGAAACAGGGTTAGTCCAGCAGTTAAAGTTAGGTTATCCCAGTATTTAAGGTTTAGGTTAAGTCAGAGGTGAGGATTAGGGTTGGGTCCTGGTTTAAGGATAGGGTTAGAGTTAGGCCATGGGTTAGGAATAGAGTTAAAACAGGAGTTATGGTCAGACCAGGAGCTAGAAATAGGTTTAGATTAGCAGTTAAAGTTAGGTTATCCCAGTATTTAAGGTTTAGATTAAGACAGAGGTGAGGATTAGGGTTGGGTCCTGGTTAAGGCTAGGGTTAGGGTTACACCATTAATTAGGAATGGAGTTAAAGCAGGAGTTAGGGTCAGACCAGGGTCTAGAAATAGGATTAGTCCAGCAGTTAAACTTAGGTTAAGCCACAATTTAAGGTTTCGGTTAAGCCAGAGGTGAGGATTAGGGTTGGGTCCTGGGTTAAGGCTAGGGTTAGGGTTATACCATGGGTTAGAAAAAGAGTTATAGCAGGAGTTAGGGTCAGACCAGGGGCTAGAAATATCGTTAGTCCAACAGTTAAACTTAGGTTAAGCCAGAATTTAAGGTTTAGGTTAAGCCAGAGGTGAGGATTAGGGTTGGGTCCTGGTTAAGGCTAGGGTTAGGGTCACACCATTAATTAGGAATGGAGTTAAAGCAGGAGTTAGGGTCAGACCAGGGTCTAGAAATAGGATTAGTCCAGCAGTTAAACTTAGGTTAAGCCACAATTTAAGGTTTCGGTTAAGCCAGAGGTGAGGATTAGGGTTGGGTCCTGGGTTAAGGCTAGGGTTAGGGTTATACCATGGGTTAGAAATAGAGTTATAGCAGGAGTAAGGGTCAGACCAGGGGCTAGAAATATGGTTAGTCCAACAGTTAAACTTAGGTTAAGCCAGAATTTAAGGTTTAGGTTAAGCCAGAGGTGAGGATTAGGGTTGGGTCCTGGGTAAAGGCTAGGGTTAGGGTTACACCATGGGATAGGAATAAAGTTAAAGCAGGAGTTAGGGTCAGAACATGGGCTTGAAATAGGGTTAGTCCAGCAGTTAAACTTAGGTTAAGCCAGAATTTAAGGTTTAGGTTAAGCCAGAGGTGAGGATTAATGTTGGGTCTTAGGTTAAGGCTAGGGTTAGGGTTAGACCATGGGTTAGGAATAGAGTTAAAACAGGAGTTAGGGTAAAACCAGGAGCTAGAAATAGGGTTAGTTCAGCCGGTAAAGTTAGGATATCCCAGTATTTAAGGTTTAGGTTAAGTCAGAGGTGAGGATTAGGGTTTGGTCCTGGTTTAAGGATAGGGTTAGAGTTAGACCTTGGATTAGTAATAGAGTTAAAACAGGAGTTAGGGTCAGACCAGGAAACAGAAATAGGGTTAGTCCAGCAGTTAAACTTAGGTTATCCTAGTATTTAAGGTTTCGGTTAAGCCAGAGGTGAGGATTAGGGTTGGGTCCTGGGTTAAGGCTAGGGTTAGGGTTACACCATGGGTTAGGAATAGAGTTAAAACAGGAGTTGGGTTCAGACCAGGAGCTAGAAACAGGGTTAGTCCAGCAGTTAATGTTAGGTTATCCTAGTATTTAAGGTTTAGGTTAAGCCAGAGGTGAGGATTAGGGTTGGGTCCTGGAATAAAGCTAGGGTTAGGGTTAGACCATGGGTTAGGAATAGAGTTAAAACAGGAGTTATGGTCAGACCAGGAGCTAGAAATAGGTTTAGATTAGCAGTTAAAGTTAGGTTATCCGAGTATTTAAGGTTTAGATTAAGACAGAGGTGAGGATTAGGGTTGGGTCCTGGTTAAGGCTAGGGTTAGGGTTACACCATTAATTAGGAATGGAGTTAAAGCAGGACTTAGGGTCAGACCAGGGTCTAGAAATAGGATTAGTCCAGCAGTTAAACTTAGGTTAAGCCACAATTTAAGGTTTTGGTTAAGCCAGAGGTGAGGATTAGGGTTGGGTCCTGGGTTAAGGCTAGGGTTAGGGTTAGACCATGGGTTAGGAATAGAGTTAAAACAGGAGTTGGGTTCAAACCAGGAGCTAGAAACAGGGTTAGTCCAGCAGTTAAAGTTAGGTTATCCCAATATTTAAGGTTTAAGTTAAGTCAGAGGTGAGGATTAGGGTTGGGTCCTGGGTTAAGGCTAGGGTTAGGGTTATACCATGGCTTAGAAATAGAGTTATAGCAGGAGTTAGGGTCAGACCAGGGGCTAGAAATATGGTTAGTCCAACAGTTAAACTTAGGTTAAGCCAGAATTTAAGGTTTAGGTTAAGCCAGAGGTGAGGATTAGGGTTGGGTCCTGGGTAAAGGCTAGGGTTAGGGTTACACCATGGGATAGGAATAAAGTTAAAGCAGGAGTTAGGGTCAGAACATGGGCTTGAAATACTGTTAGTCCAGCAGTTAAACTTAGGTTAAGCTAGAATTTAAGGTTTAGGTTAAGCCAGAGGTGAGGATTAAGGTTGGGTCTTAGGTTAAGGCTAGGGTTAGGGTTAGACCATGGGTTAGGAATAGAGTTAAAACAGGAGTTAGGGTCAAACCAAGAGCTAGAAATAGGGTTAGTCCAGCAGTTAAAGTTATGTTAAGCCAGAATTTTACGGTTTAGGTTAAACCAGAGGTGAGGATTAGGGTTGGGTCATGGGTTAAGGCTAGGGTTAGGGTTAGACCACGGATTAGTAATAGAGTTAAAACAGGAATTAGGGTCAGACCAGGAAACAGAAAAAGGGTTAGTCCAGCAGATAAAGTTAGGTTATCCTAGAATTTAAGGTTTAGGTTAAGCCAGAGGTGAGGATTAAGGTTGGGTCTTAGGTTAAGGCTAGGGTTAGGGTTAGACCATGGGTTAGGAATAGAGTTAAAACAGGAGTTAGGGTCAAACCAAGAGCTAGAAATAGGGTTAATCCAGCAGTTAAAGTTAGGTTAAGCCAGAATTTAAGGTTTAGGTTAAGCCAGAGGTGAGGATTAAGGTTGGGTCTTATATTAAGGCTAGGGTTAGGGTTAGACCATGGGTTAGGAATAGAGTTAAAACAGGAGTTAGGGTCAAACCAGGAGCTAGAAATAGGGTTAGTCCAGCAGTTAAAGTTAGGTTAAGCCAGAATTTTACGGTTTAGGTTAAACCAGAGGTGAGGATTAGGGTTGGGTTATGGGTTAAGGCTAGGGTTAGGGTTAGACCACGGATTAGTAATAGAGTTAAAACAGGAGTTGGGGTCAGACCAGGAAACAGAAATAGGGTTAGTCCAGCAGTTAAACTTAGGTTATCCTAGTATTTAAGGTTTAGGTTAAGCCAGAGGTGAGAATTAGGGTTGGCTCCTGGGTTAAGGCTAGGGTTAGGGTTAGACCATGGGTTAGGAATAGAGTTAAAACAGGAGTTGGGTTCAGATCAGGAGCTAGAAACAGGGGTAGTCCAGCAGTTAAAGTTAGGTTATCCCAGTATTTAAGGTTTAGGTTAAGTCAGAGGTGAGGATTAGGGTTGGGTCCTGGTTTAAGGACAGGGTTAGAGTTAGACCATGGGTTAGGAATAGAGTTAAAACAGGATTTATGGTCAGACCAGGAGCTAGAAATAGGTTTAGATTAGCAGTTAAAGTTAGGTTATCCCAGTATTTAAGGTTTAGATTAAGACAGAGGTGAGGATTAGGGTTGGGTCCTGGTTAAGGCTAGGGTTAGGGTTACACCATTAATTAGGAATGGAGTTAAAGCAGGAGTTAGGGTCAGACCAGGGTCTAGAAATAGGATTAGTCCAGAAGTTAAACTTAGGTTAAGCCACAATTTAAGGTTTCGGTTAAGCCAGAGGTGAGGATTAGGGTTGGGTCCTGGGTTAAGGCTAGGGTTAGGGTTATACCATGGGTTAGAAATAGAGTTATAGCAGGAGTTAGGGTCAGACCAGGGGCTAGAAATATGGTTAGTCCAACAGTTAAACTTAGGTTAAGCCAGAATTTAAGGTTTAGGTTAAGCCAGAGGTGAGGATTAGGGTTGGGTCCTGGGTAAAGGCTAAGGTTAGGGTTACACCATGGGATAGGAATAAAGTTAAAGCAGGAGTTAGGGTCAGAACATTGGCTTGAAATAGGGTTAGTCCAGCAGTTAAACTTAGGTTAAGCCAGAATTTAAGGTTTAGGTTAAGCCAGAGGTGAGGATTAAGGTTGGGTCTTAGATTAAGGCTAGGGTTAGGGTTAGACCATGGGTTAGGAATAGAGTTAAAACAGGAGTTAGGGTCAAACCAAGAGCTAGAAATAGGGTTAGTCCAGCAGTTAAAGTTAGGTTAAGCCAGAATTTAAGGTTTAGGTTAAGCCAGAGGTGAGGATTAAGGTTGGTTCTTAGGTTAAGGCTAGGGTTAGGGTTAGACCATGGGTTAGGAATAGAGTTAAAACAGGAGTTAGGGTCAAACCAGGAGCTAGAAATAGGGTTAGTCCAGCAGCTAAAGTTAGGTTAAGCCAGAATTTTACGGTTTAGGTTAAACCAGAGATGAGGATTAGGGTTGGGTCATGGGTTAAGGCTAGGGTTAGGGTTAGACCACGGATTAGTAATAGAGTTAAAACAGGAGTTGGGGTCAGACCAGGAAACAGAAATAGGGTTAGTCCAGCAGTTAAACTTAGGTTATCCTAGTATTTTAGGTTTAGGTTAAGCCAGAGGTGAGGATTAGGGTTGGGTCCTGGGTTAAGGCTAGGGTTAGGGTTAGACCATGGGTTAGGAATAGAGTGAAAACAGGAGTTGGGTTCAGACCAGGAGCTAGAAACAGGGTTAGTCCAGCAGTTAAAGTTAGGTTATCCCAGTATTTAAGGTTTAGGTTAAGTCAGAGGTGAGGATTAGGGTTGGGTCCTGGTTTAAGGATAGGGTTAGAGTTAGACCATGGGTTAGGAATAGAGTTAAAACAGGATTTATAGTCAGACCAGGAGCTAGAAATAGGTTTAGATTAGCAGTTAAAGTTAGTTTATCCCAGTATTTAAGGTTTAGATTAAGACAGAGGTGAGGATTAGGGTTGGGTCCTGGTTAAGGCTAGGGTTAGGGTTACACCATTAATTAGGAATGGAGTTAAAGCAGGACTTAGGGTCAGACCAGGGTCTAGAAATAGGATTAACAAATAGGAATAACGTTTGGAACACCATTCTAAGTCCTATTTGTTAGTATTTTTTCGTTTGTGAACCCTCCCCAACCACACCTATTGCCAATCCATATCATACGCATAAATAGCCTGGGTCTCAGCTTCCCATACACGGTAGGTTTTTTAACTGCATGAGAGGACACACACAAGCTAGGGACCCCAACGTAGAGAAATACTTTGGCGTAGTGTTGGGGCTCTATTGCATTGATCAATTCAGTAGATAAATTTCTCTTGATTCATATGTTCATGGCAGTAATGCAGATTCCATTTTTCACATATTCACTCTTGCATATAGCTATTGGATTTTTCAAGTCAGTATTCACACAGCAGTTTCTGCTATTTCATGTATTCCCCTTACATAGTCACTGGTGTGCATACCTTATCTCCCCATAGTGATGTTTTTTTAGGTTTTTGCACCCAGTTCGGACTTAGAATGGTGTTCCAAAAGTTATTCCTATTTGTTAGTATTTTTTCGTTTGTGAACCCTCCCCAACCACACCTATTGCCAATCCATATCATACGCATAAATAGCCTGGGTCTCAGCTTCCCATACACGGTAGGTTTTTTAACTGCATGAGAGGACACACACAAGCTAGGGACCCCAACGTAGAGAAATACTTTGGCGTACTGTTGGGGCTCTATTGCATTGATCAATTCAGTAGCTAAATTTCTCTTGATTCATATGTTCATGGCAGTAATGCAGATTCCATTTTTCACATATTCACTCTTGCATATAGCTATTGGATTTTTCAAGTCAGTATTCACACAGCAGTTTCTGCTATTTCATGTATTCCCCTTACATAGTCACTGGTGTGCATACCTTATCTCCCCATAGTGATGTTTTTTTAGGTTTTTGCACCCAGTTCGGACTTAGAATGGTGTTCCAAACGTTATTCCTATTTGTTAGTATTTTTTCGTTTGTGAACCCTCCCCAACCACACCTATTGCCAATCCATATCATACGCATAAATAGCCTGGGTCTCAGCTTCCCATACACGGTAGGTTTTTTAACTGCATGAGAGGACACACACAAGCTAGGGACCCCAACGTAGAGAAATACTTTGGCGTAGTGTTGGGGCTCTATTGCATTGATCAATTCAGTAGCTAAATTTCTCTTGATTCATATGTTCATGGCAGTAATGCAGATTCCATTTTTCACATATTCACTCTTGCATATAGCTATTGGATTTTTCAAGTCAGTATTCACACAGCAGTTTCTGCTATTTCATGTATTCCCCTTACATAGTCACTGGTGTGCATACCTTATCTCCCCATAGTGATGTTTTTTTAGGTTTTTGCACCCAGTTCGGACTTAGAATGGTGTTCCAAACGTTATTCCTATTTGTTAGTATTTTTTCATTTGTGAACCCTCCCCAACCACACCTATTGCCAATCCATATCATACGCATAAATAGCCTGGGTCTCAGCTTCCCATACACGGTAGGTTTTTTAACTGCATGAGAGGACACACACAAGCTAGGGACCCCAACGTAGAGAAATACTTTGGCGTAGTGTTGGGGCTCTATTGCATTGATCAATTCAGTAGCTAAATTTCTCTTGATTCATATGTTCATGGCAGTAATGCAGATTCCATTTTTCACATATTCACTCTTGCATATAGCTATTGGATTTTTCAAGTCAGTATTCACACAGCAGTTTCTGCTATTTCATGTATTCCCCTTACATAGTCACTGGTGTGCATACCTTATCTCCCCATAGTGATGTTTTTTTAGGTTTTTGCACCCAGTTCGGACTTAGAATGGTGTTCCAAACGTTATTCCTATTTGTTAGTATTTTTTCGTTTGTGAACCCTCCCCAACCACACCTATTGCCAATCCATATCATACGCATAAATAGCCTGGGTCTCAGCTTCCCATACACGGTAGGTATTTTAACTGCATGAGAGGACACACACAAGCTAAGGACCCTAACGTAGAGAAATACTTTGGCGTAGTGTTGGGGCTCTATTGCATTGATCAATTCAGTAGCTAAATTTCTCTTGATTCATATGTTCATGGCAGTAATGCAGATTCCATTTTTCACATATTCACTCTTGCATATAGCTATTGGATTTTTCAAGTCAGTATTCACACAGCAGTTTCTGCTATTTCATGTATTCCCCTTACATAGTCACTGGTGTGCATACCTTATCTCCCCATAGAAATAGGATTAGTCCAGCAGTTAAACTTAGGTTAAGCCACAATTTAAGGTTTCGGTTAAGCCAGAGGTGAGGATTAGGGTTGGGTCCTGGGTTAAGGCTAGGGTTAGGGTTATACCATGGGTTCGAAATAGAGTTATAGCAGGAGTTAGGGTCAGACCAGGGGCTAGAAATATGGTTAGTCCAACAGTTAAACTTAGGTTAAGCCAGAATTTAAGGTTTAGGTTAAGCCAGAGGTGAGGATTAAGGTTGGGTCTTAGGTTAAGGCTAGGGTTAGGGTTAGACCATGGGTTAGGAATAGAGTTAAAACAGGAGTTAGGGTCAAACCAAGAGTTAGAAATAGGGTTAGTCCAGCAGTTAAAGTTAGGTTAAGCCAGAATTTTACGGTTTAGGTTAAACCAGAGGTGAGGATTAGGGTTGGGTCATGGGTTAAGGCTAGGGTTAGGGTTAGACCACGGATTAGTAATAGAGTTAAAACAGGAATTAGGGTCAGACCAGGAAACAGAAATAGGGTTAGTCCAGTAGTTAAACTTAGGTTATCCTAGTATTTAAGGTTTAGGTTAAGTGAGAGGTGAGGATTAGGGTTGGGTCCTGGGTTAAGGCTAGGGTTAGGGTTAGACCATGGGTTAGGAATAGAGTTAAAACAGGAGTTGGGTTCAGACCAGGAGCTAGAAACAGGGTTAGTCCAGCAGTTAAAGTTAGGTTATCCCAGTATTTAAGGTTTAGGTTAAGTCAGAGGTGAGGATTAGGGTTGGGTCCTGGGTTAAGGATAGGGTTAGAGTTGGACCATGGGTTAGGAATAGAGTTAAAACAGGAGTTATGGTCAGACCAGGAGCTAGAAATAGGTTAAGATTAGCAGTTAAAGTTAGGTTATCCCAGTATTTAAGGTTTAGATTAAGACAGAGGTGAGGATTAGGGTTGGGTCCTGGTTAAGGCTAGGGTTAGGGTTACACCATTAATTAGGAATGGAGTTAAAGCAGGAGTTGGGGTCAGACCAGGGTCTAGAAATAGGATTAGTCCAGCAGTTAAACTTAGGTTAAGCCACAGTTTAAGGTTTCGGTTAAGCGAGAGGTGAGGATTAGGGTTGGGTCCTGGGTTAAGGCTAGGGTTAGGGTTATACCATGGGTTAGAAATCGAGTTATAGCAGTAGTTAGGGTCAGACCAGGGGCTAGAAATATGGTTAGTCCAACAGTTAAACTTAGGTTAAGTCAGAATTTAAGTTTTAGGTTAAGCCAGAGGAGAGGATTAGGGTTGGGTCCTGGGTAAAGGCTAAGGTTAGGGTTACACCATGGGTTAGGAATAGAGTTAAAGCAGGAGTTAGGGTCAGAACATGGGCTTGAAATAGGGTTAGTCCAGCAGTTAAACTTAGGTTAAGCAAGAATTTAAGGTTTAGGTTAACCCAGAGGTGAGGATTAAGGTTGGGTCTTGGGTTAAGGCTAGGGTTAGGGTTAGACCATGGGTTAGGAATAAAGTCAAAACAGGAGTTAGGGTCAAACCAGGAGCTAGAAATAGGGTTAGTCCAGCAGTTAAAGTTAGGTTAAGCCAGAATTTTACGGTTTAGGTTGAACCAGAGGTGAGGATTAGGGTTGGGTCATGGGTTAAGGCTAGGGTTAGACCATGGGTTAGGAATAGAGTTAAAACAGGAGTTAGGGTCAGACCAGGAAACAGAAATAGAGTTAGTCCAGCAGTTAAAGTTAGGTTATCCTAGTATTTAAGGTTTAGGTTAAGCTAGAGGTGATGATTAGGGTTGGGTCATGGGTTAAGGCTAGGGTTACACCATGGGATAGGAATAAAGTTAAAGCAGGAATTAGGGTCAGAACATGGTCTTGAAATAGGGTTAGTCCAGCAGTTAAACTTAGGCTAAGCCAGAATTTAAGGTTTAGGTTAAGCCAGAGGTAAGGATTAAGGTTGGGTCTTAGGTTAAAGCTAGGGTTAGGGTTAGACCATGGGTTAGGAATATAGTTAAAACAGGAGTTGGGTTCAGACCAGGAGCTAGAAACAGTGTTAGTCCAGCAGTTAAAGTTAGGTTATCCCAGTATTTAAGGTTTGGGATAAGTCAGAGGTGAGGATTAGGGTTGGGTCCTGGTTTAAGGATAGGGTTAGAGTTAGACCATGGGTTAGGAATAGAGTTAAAACAGGAGTTATGGTCAGACCAGGAGCTAGAAATAGGTTTAGATTAGCAGTTAAAGTTAGGTAATCCCAGTATTTAAGGTTTAGATTAAGACAGAGGTGAGGATTAGGGTTGGGTCCTGGTTAAGGCTAGGGTTAGGGTTACACCATTAATTAGGAATGGAGTTAAAGCAGGAGTTAGGGTCAGACCAGGGTCTAGAAATAGGATTAGTCCAGCAGTTAAACTTAGGTTAAGCCACAATTTAAGGTTTCGGTTAAGCCAGAGGTGAGGATTAGAGTTGGGTCCTGGGTTAAGGCTAGGGTTAGGGTTATACCATGGGTTAGAAATAGAGTTATAGCAGGAGTTAGGGTCAGACCAGGGGCTAGAAATATGGTTAGTCCAACAGTTAAACTTAGGTTAAGCCAGAATTTAAGGTTTAGGTTAAGCCAGAGGTGAGGATTAGGGTTGGGTCCTGGGTAAAGGCTAGGGTTAGGGTTACACCATGGGATAGGAATAAAGTTAAAGCAGGAATTAGGGTCAGAACATGGTCTTGAAATAGGGTTAGTCCAGCAGTTAAACTTAGGCTAAGCCAGAATTTAAGGTTTAGGTTAAGCCAGAGGTAAGGATTAAGGTTGGGTCTTAGGTTAAAGCTAGGGTTAGGGTTAGACCATGGGTTAGGAATATAGTTAAAACAGGAGTTAGGGTCAAACCAAGAGCTAGAAATAGGGTTAGTCCAGCAGTTAAAGTTAGGTTAAGCCAGAATTTAAGGTTTAGGTTAAGCCAGAGGTGAGGATTAAGGTTGGGTCTTAGGTTAAGGCTAGGGTTAGACCATGGGTTAGGAATAGAGTTAAAACAAGAGTTAGGATCAAACCAGGAGCTAGAAATAGGGTTAGTCCAGCAGTTAAAGTTAGGTTAAGCCAGAATTTTACGGTTTAGGTTAAACCAGAGATGAGGATTAGGGTTGGGTCATGGGTTAAGGCTAGGGTTAGGGTTAGACCACGGATTAGTAATAGAGTTAAAACAGGAGTTAGGGTCAGACCAGGAAACAGAAATAGGGTTAGTCCAGCAGTTAAACTTAGGTTATCCTAGTATTTAAGGTTTAGGTTAAGCCAGAAGTGAGGATTAGGGTTGGGTCCTGGGTTAAGGCTAGGGTTAGGGTTAGACCATGGGTTAGGAATAGAGTTAAAACAGGAGTTGGGTTCAGACCAGGAGCTAGAAACAGGGTTAGTTCAGCAGTTAAAGTTAGGTTATCCCAGTATTTAAGGTTTAGGTTAAGTCAGAGGTGAGGATTAGGGTTGGGTCCTGGTTTAAGGATAGGGTTAGAGTTAGACCATGGGTTAGGAATAGAGTTAAAACAGGAGTTATGGTCAGACCAGGAGCTAGAAATAGGTTTAGATTAGCAGTTAAGGTTAGGTTATCCCAGTATTTAAGGTTTAGATTAAGACAGAGGTGAGGATTAGGGTTGGGTCCTGGTAAAGGCTAGGGTTAGGGTTACACCATTAATTAGGAATGGAGTTAAAGCAGGAGTTAGGGTCAGACCAGGGTTTAGAAATAGGATTAGTCCAGAAGTTAAACTTAGGTTAAGCCACAATTTAAGGTTTCGGTTAAGCCAGAGGTGAGGATTAGGGTTGGGTCCTGGGTTAAGGCTAGGGTTAGGGTTATACCATGGGTTAGAAATAGAGTTATAGCAGGAGTTAGGGTCAGACCAGGGGCTAGAAATATGGTTAGTCCAACAGTTAAACTTAGGTTAAGCCAGAATTTAAGGTTTAGGTTAAGCCAGAGGTGAAGATTAGGGTTGGGTCCTGGGTAAAGGCTAGGGTTAGGGTTACACCATGGGATAGGAATAAAGTTAAAGCAGGAGTTAGGGTCAGAACTCGCTTGAAATAGTGTTAGTCCAGCAGTTAAACTTAGGTTAAGACAGAATTTAAGGTGTAGGTTAAGCCAGAGGTGAGGATTAAGGTTGGGTTTTAGGTTAAGGCTAGGGTTAGGGTTAGACCATGGGTTAGGAATAGAGTTAAAACAGGAGTTAGGGTCAAACCAGGAGCTAGAAATAGGGTTAGTGCAGCAGTTAAAGTTAGGTTAAGCCAGAATTTTACGGTTTAGGTTAAGCCAGAGGTGAGGATTAAGGTTGGGTCTTAGGTTAAGGCTAGGGTTAGGGTTAGACCATGGGTTAGGAATAGAGTTAAAACAGGAGTTAGGGTCAAACCAGGAGCTAGAAATAGGGTTAGTCCAGCAGTTAAAGTTAGGTTAAGCCAGAATTTTACGGTTTAGGTTAAGCCAGAGGTGAGGATTAAGGTTGGGTCATGTGTTAAGGCTAGGGTTAGGGTTAGACCACGGATTAGTAATAGAGTTAAAACAGGAGTTAGGGTCAGACCAGGAAACAGAAATAGGGTTAGTCCAGCAGTTAAACTTAGGTTATCCTAGTATTTAAGGTTTAGATTAAGCCAGAGGTGAGAATTAGGGTTGGGTCCTGGGTTAAGGCTAGGGTTAGGGTTACACCATGGGATAGGAATAAAGTTAAAGCAGGAGTTAGGGTCAGAACATGGGCTTGAAATAGGGTTAGTCCAGCAGTTAAACTTAGGTTAAGCCAGAATTTAAGGTTTAGGTTAAGCCAGAGGTGAGGATTAAGGTTGGGTCTTAGGTTAAGGCTAGGGTTAGGGTTAGACCATGGGTTAGGAATATTGTTAAAACAGGAGTTAGGGTCAAACCAAGAGCTAGAAATAGGGTTAGTCCAGCAGTTAAAGTTAGGTTAAGCTAGAATTTTACGGTTTAGGTTAAACCAGAGATGAGGATTAGGGTTGGGTCATGTGTTAAGGCTAGGGTTGGGGTTAGACCACGGATTAGTAATAGAGTTAAAACAGGAGTTAGGGTCAGACCAGGAAACAGAAATAGGGTTAGTTCAGCAGTTAAACTTATGTTATCCTAGTATTTAAGGTTTAGGTTAAGCCAGAGGTGAGGATTAGGGTTGGGTCCTGGGTTAAGGCTAAGGTTAGGGTTAGACCATGGGTTAGGAATAGAGTTAAAACAGGAGTTGGGTTCAGACCAGGAGCTAGAAACAGGGTTAGTCCAGCAGTTAAAGTTAGGTTATCCCAGTATTTAAGGTTTAGGTTAAGCCAGAGGTGAGGATTAGGGTTGGGTCCTGGGTTAAGGCTAGGGTTAGGGTTACACCATTAATTAGGAATGGAGTTAAAGTGTGTCGTCCTGGGCAAGCCAGGGGACACGGGTAACAACACCACCACACCCCACACTCCAGGTAGGCACATCTGCTAACCAGAAATCCTTGTTGCCTTCCTCCAGTAGGCTGTTGATGCACACCAGGGGGTGGGCCAGGCGGTTGGCTCCGCCCATCTAGGAGCTCACAGCTCTGGAGGCAGGAAGTGACCAGGCAGTTAAGCCCAGGCAGGGCAAGTGAGAGGAGCAAAAGTAAGAGTAAACAACAAGAAGTGAAAGTAAGAGAAGTGAAAAAGGAGGAAAGCAAGAAGTGGTGACAGCGCAGAGAGCGTGCAAAGCCTGAGAGCCCAGCTGTGTGTAGGGCTAGAACAGCAAGGTCAGCGACGGCGGTGACTGTCCGGAGGGGGACCGTTTGGAAGTTCCTGGAAGGACCCCGTTGGCTGTGTGCCCGGTGGTCTGGAGCAGTGTTCCGAAGGACAGTCAGCACCAGGGCAGGGGCCTCTCGGACCCCGGCAAGGCTAGGAGTCGCCCAATTTGCCGAATCCGTCAGTGAAGGGGACGTAGATCCCCCAGCAACAAAGTCCCGATTGACGGCAACAGCCCGACCATTACCGGGGAGACACCGCCACCGCCAGGGCACCAGTTTCCCCAGGGCCAGCGCCTGCGGGCAAAGTGTAGAGCTCCTCCGGCCCAGATTGCAGTCGGGGAGCGGGTAACCGGAGGGAATCCACCGCTACCATCAGACAACACAGGTGCAAGGAAGAGAGACGTCACCGTCACCTACCGGGAGTGCAGGTGCAGCCGTCTGTGGGACCGTCCTACCAGCCGTTGGTTTACCGTACAAACTGTGTCCGTGTCTCAGGCTGAGTGAGTACCACAGTGCCGCAAGGCACAGCGCTGCCCCCGCGTCCCTGCGCCCTCCAGGCCCTACACTTTACATCTCTTCACCGGGCCCCGGGATCACCAACCCCTACCCACGGAGGGGCAACACAACACCTGGCTGCTCCCATCACCATCCCCGGGACCCCCACACTGAGCAGCGGTGGTGCAATCACCACAACCGTGGGTGGCGTCACGAACTATAACCCCAACAAACACCCCCTTTCACTCACGGGCGAGGAGTGTCGCTCGAGACACCCCGGGATCCGGCCCGCAGCTCGAGCCACCAGGAGCAACTGCCGGACCCGAGCAGAAGGGGTGAGCGCGGTGTGCTGACACCCTCCTCCCCGCCCGCGACAACTTGGCGTCACGAACAGGATCTTACCGCTCTGCCGTCTGGTGGAGGTGCGCCTTGTTACCGCCGGAGGTATCCGGCAGAAAAATTTCAGAAGCCGCCATCTTTGGCGCGAAAAGTTCCCGCTCGAGCGTCTTCTCGAGCAGTAGAGGCGCGAAGGCCAAAACCCCGCCCCGAGAGAGGAGGGGCCGGAAAGAGCTAAGGGGGACGGAAACAAGATGTCTGCGCCCGACGGAGCCGCTGGAGGAGCGGTGGTCGCAGCCGCAGCGGCACCCGCGGATGGGAATGGGCCTGCCCAGGTCCCGGCCGTACTGGCGGGAGGTGCCGCGGCCCCCGCGCTTGCTCAGGTCATGCCGTTTTCCTTGCCCTATGCGCCCGGAGCTGCCTGGCTACCGCAGTATGACGGGAAACCGGATGCCTTGCAGGCCTTCCGGAAAAAGCTTAACCCGTTGCTAGAGCTGTACCCCCTGACTGATAAGCAACGTGCAGCGATAGTGCTAGGCCAGTTAACCGGTGCGGCGGAGCAGGAAGCGGAGACCTGGGCCGAGGGGGACCGGCTCTCTGTAGCCACCATCTTCGAGAAGCTACAGACTGCCTTCGAGACCCGGACTGAAGCTGAGCTGAGGATGCAGTTTTACCAGTGGCGGCAACGAGCTGGGGATAGCATTCGGGACTATGCTCTACGTCTGCAGACCGCCCTCCGCACGCTGAAGCGGGTGAACTCTATTAATGAGGCGGATAGCAACAAGATGTTAGTGGAGCAATTTGCGCAGGGGATGAGGTCCCCTGAGGATCGTAAACAACTCCGGCTGTGGGCCCTGGAACACCCTGATGTGGACTTTGCTGTGTTAAAGGAGCGGGCTATCAAAGCACTACAGCCCCCAGCTGCTGAAGTTCTGGAACCCGTCCCGTGGCCCGTCGAGACAGCTCCCGTTGTGGCGGCCCCAGCCAAACCAACCTCCTTACTACCTGCAGCCTCGAGCAGCACAGTGGAAGAACTGGCAGCCCAGGTCCGTCGCCTGGACGGAGACCTTGCCAAAATCCTTGCTGCGCTACAACCAGCCCCCAGCACAGATACAGCTTGCTGACAGTCCCGAAGATGTTCCCTGGATGCAGCGGAGAAGCGCTAACAACCCGCGAAGCAGACCTCCAATCTGCTACAAGTGCCGTAAGCCGGGCCATTATTACCGACAGTGCCCGTTAAACGAGCAACCCCTGGGGCCCCGGGCCAATCCTCAGGAGTAGAACACCATGGCCCCCCGGACTGGCGAGACCGATATGTCGGGGCCCGTCCTATCATCCCTGTGGCTGTGGACGGCATACCAGTGATGGCTCTCTTGGACACTGGATCACATGTAACTACCATACCGTACACGTTGTATCAGCAATATTGGGCCACAGACGAGCTGGCGCCTCCAGACAATAGTATAAATTTGATTGCCGCTAATGGACTTCCATTGACCCAGGTGGGGTATAAACAGGTGGCTATGACAGTGGGGCAAGCTGAACTGCAACACCAGGGTATGATTGTGATCATGAATGAGCCTAGTGATCATAACCCGAAAATAGTGCTGGGAACCAATGTGATGGAACACTGCATGGCTGATGTGTTGAACCTTTTGCAACAGCTAGCCACCACGGCGGCGGGGAGCCGGCAGAGGGCTGTGCAACGTGAGATCCGCGCCCTGATGTACCGCCAGCATGTAAGCTCAACCGGAGGGGAGATTGGTGGAGTGCGAGTGATGGATGTTGCTCCATTGACTGTGCCCCCTAGGAGTGAGATGATGATCTGGTGTAGGGCAGCAGTAGGGCCTCAGGGGCGTGACTACCCTGCGATGATGGAGCCCATGCCTTCCGAGCACTGGCCCACTGTAGTGGCCGCCCGAGGGGTGGTAGATGTGAAGAAAGGGAGAGTGCCTGTGAGAGTGTTGAACTGTGGGGAGGAAGAAGTCAGGCTCCCCCGGTATGCCACCATTGCCAAGCTGCTCACCCTGGACCCTCACACTATCCAGGAAGCCCGTCCATCCACACTCCCACCTACCACCAGCACTTCCCCACCCCAGGGGGACACCAAGGAGTGGCACCAACAGCTACACGTGGGCACTGATGATACCCCTACACATCACAGGGCAGGGGTACACAGGGTAGTGCAGGAGTACGAACAGGTTTTCAGTAAGCACCCCCTAGACTTTGGGCAGATCAAGGGGGTCCAACACCACATTCCCACGGGTGAACATCCCCCTATCAAAGAGAGGTATAGACCTATTCCCCCTGCACATTATCAGTGTGCCAAAGATATGTTGAAGAATATGAAGGAGGCAGGGGTTATTCGGGACAGTTGTAGTCCCTGGGCCGCTCCGTTGGTACTGGTCAAGAAGAAGGATGGTACCATGCGGATGTGTGTGGACTACCGGAAGATCAATCAGATAACCCATAAAGATGCCTATTCATTGCCTCGTATTGAAGAATCTTTGGCTGCACTGAGAACTGCAAACTACTTCTCGACCCTTGACCTCACCAGCGGATACTGGCAAGTGGCCGTGGCCCCCGAGGACCGGGAGAAGACCGCCTTCACCACCCCGATGGGGCTATGCGAATTCAATAGCATGCCGTTTGGGCTGTGCAATGCCCCCGGGACCTTCCAACGGTTGATGGAGTGCTGTCTGGGACATTTAAACTTCGAGACCGTCCTGCTGTATTTGGATGATGTGATTGTTTATTCCCAGACGTATGAGGCCCATCTGGAGCACCTGGCCGAGGTGTTCGCATCCCTTGCCAAGTTCGGGATGAAGTTGAAGCCCTCGAAGTGCCATCTGCTGAAACCCAGGGTGCAGTATCTAGGACATGTGGTGAGTGCGGATGGTGTCGCCCCCGACCCTGAGAAGATCACTGCCATCCAGAGCTGGCCGAGACCAACCACAGTGAGGGAAGTAAGGCAGTTCCTGGGTCTGGTGGGGTACGATCGGCGCTTTATAAAGGGGTACACGAAGATGGCTGCCCCCATGCAAGATCTCCTCGTGGGACAGACCAAAGGTGGTAGACCCATTGGAGCCCCACTGTTGTGGGAGGACAAGCATGAGGAGTCCTTTGGCCAGTTGAAGGCGGCCTTGACCGGAGAAGAGGTCTTGGCGTACCCTGACTATGGGCGCCCGTTCATCCTCCACACGGACGCCAGTAACGTGGGGTTAGGAGCGGTCTTGTCCCAGGTCCAGGATGGGAAGGAGAAGGTGATTGCCTACGCCAGCCGAAAACTCCGGCCGACCGAAAGGAACCCTGAGAACTATAGCTCCTTCAAGTTCGAGCTATTGGCGTTGGTGTGGACTATCACAGAGCGGCGGCAAAATTCACCGCGTTTACGGACAACAATCCGCTAACTCACCTGAACACGGCCAAGTTGGGCGCGCTGGAGCAGCGGTGGGTAGCCCGGTTAGCCAACTATGATTTCACCATAAAGTACCGAGCTGGTCGTGTCAACATCAATGCAGATGCACTCTCCCGGATGCCCCATTTGTCAGAAGAGGGGTGTGAGGATGATGACCTTGAGGAGATTGAGTTGCCTGCGTTTCACCAGCCGCCTACTGAGAGAGTACAAGTATGTCAGCAACGGGTGGATCTGGACCCGCGGCCCAGTCAAGAGTGGCAGGACGCCCAGGACCAAGCGCCGGCTGTCCGCCTTGTCAAGACCCTGGTGGAACAAGGTGCTATGGGAATAGACCCTGCCGCTCCAGCCGAAGCCCAACGCTTGTGGAAAGAACGAAAACGGCTCTACCTACACCAAGGGAGGCTGTACCGTGAGCTGATCAACCCAAAGACCCATGAGAAAATATGCCAGTTGATCGTTCCTCAAGCTGAGGTTGCTACTGTCCTGCGGGCATACCATAATGGTGCTGGCCACTTCGGGTGGAAGAAGCTGGAGATGCTGTTGAGGGAACGGTTCTATTGGAGTGGGATGCGTGAATCGGTGGAAGCCTGGTGCCGAGAGTGCGGTCCTTGTACACTGAGGAGAAAGGACGAGACTAGCCAGAGGGCACCGTTACATCCCATCGTCACCCATCAGCCGCTGGAGCTGGTCGCCCTGGACCATGTCAAACTCAGCCCTAGCCGAAGTGGGTACACCTACGCATTGACCATGGTAGACCACTACTCAAGATTTATGGTGGTAGTCCCCGTTAAGGACTTGACTGGTCGAACCGCTGCTCGAGCGTTCCAGGCCTATTTTTGCCGACCCCATGGGTACCCCGAGAAGGTGCTGACTGACCAAGGCCCGGCTTTTGAAGCAGAGGTGTTTCACGAATTCTGCCAGTTGTACGGCTGCAAGAAGATCCGGACCACTCCGTACCACGCCCAAACCAACGGCATGTGCGAGAAAATGAACCACTTGGTCCTGGGGCTCCTCAAGACGCTACCGTTGGAAGAACGGAACATGTGGCCGGAAAAGTTACCCGACCTGGTCGACATGTACAATAATATCCCATCCAGCTCGACGAAGTGCACCCCAGCGTATCTGATGAGGGCTCGGCCTGGCCGCCTGCCGGTGGATCTGGAGATGGGGTTGGAGGCTCCGGAAGCACTCCCTTCAACGGCAGAGTGGGAAAGTCGGAGGAGGGCCCAGTACCGGCAAATCCAGGAGTATGTGGAGAAAAACCTCAGTCGAAGTCGGGAACAGCAAGAGCACCGGTTCAACCAGAAGGCGCCTGCAGGTCCTTTCCAGCCGGGAGATGTGGTGCTGAAACGGAAGAGAAAAGCCCACAAACTGGATGACCAGTGGGAGCAAGTCCCTTACGTCGTACAACCCACCGAGTGGGACAATGGGAAGACCTACCAGATCAGTCGTGACCAAGGGGGCACCCTGGCCACAGTTTCTCGGGACCATCTAAAAAAATGCCCCCCAGAGTTGAAAGTAGAGGCTGAAGTACCGGTTCCTCCACCAGTGGAAAAGGCAGCAGAGGTAATCCACACTGTAATGGGTGACTTCCCAGCAAACTGGCCTACACAGAACGGCGCGGTGATACTTCCAGTGATACTGTTCCCACAACCCGTGGATGAAGAAGTAGTGGAAGCAGTTAACCGTGAGCCAGAACCAGTGTCAGTGCCCAGGGATGAACCTGTACCCAGCCCCCCTGCACCTCCGCCTGCCCCACACTATAGCAGGGAGGAGGAACCGATTGTTCCCTCTACCCCACTGTCTAGCACCACTGACACCGGGCCCCGAAGGTCCACCCGTTCCAACCTAGGTAGACCCCCACTTAGGTACAGGGAGACCGTTCTATGAGTAAGAGGGGCCCGCAAATGTAAAACAGTGTTGCTGTTTGTTTGAGAAAAGTTGAAAGTTTTGAAAAATGGAAAAACACTGATTGAACCGAGTTTTCACCTGATTGTCTGCTGTGATTAGCAACCGGCTGGAGCCGGCACCGTTGTCCCCGTGGGGACCGTTAAAAGTTTATGCATGGGAACTATCCATGGACAAGCCCGTGAACTCTGCAGGGCACCAAAAACGTTAAGTGGCTTGTAAATATGTTGGGTACCGTTACCGTTTCCGCAATGCCGCCTCCGGAGAGGCAGGTTGGAGGGAGGGCCCTGAGCAGAGCAGGCCAGGGCCCAGCTACCAAAGGAACCGGTGGCTACCCTCTGGAGGGAAGGACAGATCCCGCTCGGGTGACTTGTGCTGGACTGTGGGTCAAGGGGTGCTGCCTGGGTTTTAGGGGCAGCATCAGGGCCAGGTTGCTTGGGTGGGAGAGAGCGGAAACCGTGACCGTACACCGTTGAAACGTTTAAAGTAAAATGTGCCTCCCGTCTTGGGAAGAGTTGATCAAAAATGTTATGCATGTTATGTTTAACCCTGTTATCCCCTTTTTACAGAAAAATAAAACCGGTGTAGGACGGCAGCCCGCGGACGGTCTGCATTTTGCTAAGGGGGAATGTGTTGCCCTGGGCAAGCCAGGGGACACGGGTAACAACACCACCACACCCCACACTCCAGGTAGGCACATCTGCTAACCAGAAATCCTTGTTGCCTTCCTCCAGTAGGCTGTTGATGCACACCAGGGGGTGGGCCAGGCGGTTGGCTCCGCCCATCTAGGAGCTCACAGCTCTGGAGGCAGGAAGTGACCAGGCAGTTAAGCCCAGGCAGGGCAAGTGAGAGGAGCAAAAGTAAGAGTAAACAACAAGAAGTGAAAGTAAGAGAAGTGAAAAAGGAGGAAAGCAAGAAGTGGTGACAGCGCAGAGAGCGTGCAAAGCCTGAGAGCCCAGCTGTGTGTAGGGCTAGAACAGCAAGGTCAGCGACGGCGGTGACTGTCCGGAGGGGGACCGTTTGGAAGTTCCTGGAAGGACCCCGTTGGCTGTGTGCCCGGTGGTCTGGAGCAGTGTTCCGAAGGACAGTCAGCACCAGGGCAGGGGCCTCTCGGACCCCGGCAAGGCTAGGAGTCGCCCAATTTGCCAAATCCGTCAGTGAAGGGGACGTAGATCCCCCAGCAACAAAGTCCCGATTGACGGCAACAGCCCGACCATTACCGGGGAGACACCGCCACCGCCAGGGCACCAGTTTCCCCAGGGCCAGCGCCTGCGGGCAAAGTGTAGAGCTCCTCCGGCCCAGATTGCAGTCGGGGAGCGGGTAACCGGAGGGAATCCACCGCTACCATCAGACAACACAGGTGCAAGGAAGAGAGACGTCACCGTCACCTACCGGGAGTGCAGGTGCAGCCGTCTGTGGGACCGTCCTACCAGCCGTTGGTTTACCGTACAAACTGTGTCCGTGTCTCAGGCTGAGTGAGTACCACAGTGCCGCAAGGCACAGCGCTGCCCCCGCGTCCCTGCGCCCTCCAGGCCCTACACTTTACATCTCTTCACCGGGCCCCGGGATCACCAACCCCTACCCACGGAGGGGCAACACAACACCTGGCTGCTCCCATCACCATCCCCGGGACCCCCACACTGAGCAGCAGTGGTGCAATCACCACAACCGTGGGTGGCGTCACGAACTATAACCCCAACAAACACCCCCTTTCACTCACGGGCGAGGAGTGTCGCTCGAGACACCCCGGGATCCGGCCCGCAGCTCGAGCCACCAGGAGCAACTGCCGGACCCGAGCAGAAGGGGTGAGCGCGGTGTGCTGACACCCTCCTCCCCGCCCGCGACAAAAGCAGGAGTTAGGGTCAGACCAGGGTCTAGAAATAGGATTAGTCCAGCAGTTAAACTTAGATTAAGCCACAATTTAAGGTTTCGGTTAAGCCAGAGGTGAGGATTAGGGTTGGGTCCTGGGTAAAGGCTAGGGTTAGGGTTACACCATGGGATAGGAATAAAGTTAAAGCAGGAGTTAGGGTCAGAACATGGGCTTGAAATAGTGTTAGTCCAGCAGTTAAACTTAGGTTAAGCCAGAATTTAAGGTTTAGGTTAAGCCAGAGGTCATGATTAAGGTTGGGTCTTAGGTTAAGGCTAGGGTTAGGGTTAGACCATGGTTTAGGAATAGAGTTAAAACAGGAGTTAGGGTCAAACCAGGAGCTAGAAATAGGGTTAGTCCAGCAGTTAAAGTTAGGTTAAGCCAGAAATTTACGGTTTAGGTTAAACCAGAGGTGAGGATTAGGGTTAGGTTATGGGTTAAGGCTAGAGTTAGGGTTAGACCACGGATTAGTAATAGAGTTAAAACAGGAGTTAGGGTCAGACCAGGAAACAGAAATAGGGTTAGTCCAGCAGTTAAACTTAGGTTATCCTAGTATTTAAGGTTTAGGTTAAGCCAGAAGTGAGGATTAGGGTTGGGTCCTGGGTTAAGGCTAGGGTTAGGGTTAGACCATGGGTTAGGAATAGAGTTAAAACAGGAGTTGGGTTCAGACCAGGAGCTAGAAACAGGGTTAGTCCAGCAGTTAAAGTTAGGTTATCCCAGTATTTAAGGTTTAGGTTAAGTCAGAGGTGAGGATTAGGGTTGGGTCCTGGTTTAAGGATAGGGTTAGAGTTAGACCATGGGTTAGGAATAGAGTTAAAACAGGAGTTATGGTCAGACCAGGAGCTAGAAATAGGTTTAGATTAGCAGTTAAGGTTAGGTTATCCCAGTATTTAAGGTTTAGATTAAGACAGAAGTAAGGATTAGGGTTGGGTCCTGGTAAAGGCTAGGGTTAGGGTTACACCATTAATTAGGAATGGAGTTAAAGCAGGAGTTAGGGTCAGACCAGGGTCTAGAAATAGGATTAGTACAGCAGTTAAACTTAGGTTAAGCCACAATTTAATGTTTCGGTTAAGCCAGAGGTGAGGATTAGGGTTGGGTCCTAGGTTAAGGCTAGGGTTAGGGTTATACCATGGGTTAGAAATCGAGTTATAGCAGTAGTTAGGGTCAGACCAGGGGCTAGAAATACTGTTAGTCCAACAGTTAAACTAAGGTTAAGTCAGAATTTAAGGTTTAGGTTAAGCCAGAGGAGAGGATTAGGGTTGGGTCCTGGGTAAAGGCTAGGGTTAGGGTTACACCATGGGTTAGGAATAGAGTTAAAGCAGGAGTTAGGGTCAGAACATGGGCTTGAAATAGGGTTAGTCCAGCAGTTAAACTTAGGTTAAGCCAGAATTTAAGGTTTAGGTTAACCCAGAGGTGAGGATTAAGGTTGGGTCTTGGGTTAAGGCTAGGGTTAGGGTTAGACCATGGGTTAGGAATATAGTTAAAACAGGAGTTAGGGTCAAACCAGGAGCTAGAAATAGGTTTAGATTAGCAGTTAAAGTTAGGTTATCCCAGTATTTAAGGTTTAGATTAAGACAGAGGTGAGGATTAGGGTTGGGTCCTGGTTAAGGCTAGGGTTAGGGTTACACCATTAATTAGGAATGGAGTTAAAGCAGGAGTTAGGGTCAGACCAGGGTCTAGAAATAGGATTAGTCCAGCAGTTAAACTTAGGTTAAGCCACAATTTAAGGTTTCGGTTAAGCTAGAGGTGAGGATTAGGGTTGGGTCCTGGGTTAAGGCTAGGGTTAGGGTTATACCATGGGTTAGAAATCGAGTTATAGCAGTAGTTAGGGTCAGACCAGGGGCTAGAAATATGGTTAGTCCAACAGTTAAACTTAGGTTAAGTCAGAATTTAAGGTTTAGGTTAAGCCAGAGGAGAGGATTAGGGTTGGGTCCTGGGTAAAGGCTAGGGTTAGGGTTACACCATGGGTTAGGAATAGAGTTAAAGCAGGAGTTAAGGTCAGAACATGGGCTTGAAATAGGGTTAGTCCAGCAGTTAAACTTAGGTTAAGCCAGAATTTAAGGTTTAGGTTAAGCCAGAGGTGAGGAATAAGGTTAGGACTTAGGTTAAGGCTAGGGTTAGGGTTAGACCATGGGTTAGGAATAGAGTTAAAACAGGAGTTAGGGTCAAACCAAGAGCTAGAAATAGGGTTAGTCCAGCAGTTAAAGTTAGGTTAAGCCAGCATTTAAGGTTTAGGTTAAGCCAGAGGTGAGGATTAAGGTTGGGTCTTAGGTTAAGGCTAGGGTTAGGGTTAGACCATGGGTTAGGAATAGAGTTAAAACAGGAGTTAGGGTTAAACCAGGAGCTAGAAATAGGGTTAGTCCAGCAGTTAAAGTTAGGTTAAGCCAGAATTTTTTTGATTTAGGTTAAACCAGAGATGAGGCTTAGGGTTGGGTCATGGGTTAAGGCTAGGGTTAGGGTTAGACCACGGATTAGTAATAGAGTTAAAACAGGAGTTAGGGTCAGACCAGGAAACAGAAATAGGGTTAGTCCAGCAGTTAAACTTAGGTTATCCTAGTATTTAAGGTTTAGGTTAAGCCAGAGGTGAGGATTAGGGTTGGGTCCTGGGTTAAGGCTAGGGTTAGGGTTAGACCATGGGTTAGGAATAGAGTTAAAACAGGAGTTGGGTTCAGACAAGGAGCTAGAAACAGGGTTAGTCCAGCAGTTAAAGTTAGGTTATCTCAGTATTTAAGGTTTAGGTTAAGCCAGAGGTGAGGATTAGGGTTGGGTCCTGGGTTAAGGCTAGGGTTAGGGTTACACCATTAATTAGGAATGGAGTTAAAGCAGGAGTTAGGGTCAGACCAGGGTCTAGAAATAGGATTAGTCCAGCAGTTAAACTTAGGTTAAGCCACAATTTATGGTTTCGGTTAAGCCAGAGGTGAGGATTATGGTTGGGTCCTGGGTTAAGGCTAGGGTTAGGGTTATACCATGGGTTAGAAATAGAGTTATAGCAGGAGATAGGGTCAGACCAGGGGCTAGAAATATGGTTAGTCCAACAGTTAAACTTAGGTTAAGCCAGAATTTAAGGTTTAGGTTAAGCCAGAGGTGAGGAATAAGGTTGGGTCTTAGGTTAAGGCTAGGGTCAGGGTTAGACCATGGGTTAGGAATAGAGTTAAAACAGGAGTTAGGGTCAAATCAGGAGCTAGAAATAGGGTTAGTCCAGCAGTTAAAGTTAGGTTAAGCCAGAAATTTACAGTTTAGGTTAAACCAGAGGTGAGGATTAGGGTTTGGTTATGGGTTAAGGCTAGGGTTAGGGTTAGATCACGGATTAGTAATAGAGTTAAAACAGGAGTTAGGGTCAGACCAGGAAACAGAAATAGGGTTAGTCCAGCAGTTAAACTTAGGTTATCCTAGTATTTAAGGTTTAGGTTAAGCCAGAAGTGAGGATTAGGGTTGGGTCCTGGGTTAAGGCTAGGGTTAGGGTTAGACCATGGGTTAGGAATAGAGTTAAAACAGGAGTTGGGTTCAGACCAGGAGCTAGAAACAGGGTTAGTCCAGCAGTTAAAGTTAGGTTATCCCAGTATTTAAGGTTTAGGTTAAGCCAGAGGTGAGGATTAGGGTTGGGTCCTGGGTTAAGGCTAGGGTTAGGGTTAGACCATGGGTTAGGAATAGAGTTAAAACAGGAGTTATGGTCAGACCAGGAGCTAGAAATAGGTTTAGATTAGCAGTTAAAGTTAGGTTATCCCAGTATTTAAGGTTTAGATTAAGACAGAGGTGAGGATTAGAGTTGGGTCCTGGTTAAGGTTAGGGTTACACCATTAATTAGGAATGGAGTTAAAGCAGGAGTTAGGGTCAGACAGGGTCTAGAAATAGGATTAGTCCAGCAGTTAAACTAAGGTTAAGCCACAATTTAAGGTTTCGGTTAAGCCAGAGGTGAGGATTAGGGTTGGGTCCTGGGTTAAGGCTAGGGTTAGGGTTATACCATGGGTTAAAAATAGAGTTATAGCAGGAGTTAGGGTCAGACCAGGGGCTAGAAATATGGTTAGTCCAACAGTTAAACTTAGGTTAAGCCAGAATTTAAGGTTTAGGTTAAGTCAGAGGTGAGGATTAGGGTTGGGTCCTGGGTAAAGGCTAGGGTTAGGGTTACACCATGGGATAGGAATAAAGTTAAAGCAGGAGTTAGCGTCAGAACATGGGCTTGAAATAGGGTTAGTCCAGCAGTTAAACTTACGTTAAGCCAGAATTTAAGGTTTAGGTTAAGCCAGAGGTGAGGATTAAGGTTGGGTCTTAGGTTAAGGCTAGGGTTAGGGTTAGACCATGGGTTAGGAATAGAGTTAAAACAGGAGTTAGGGTCAAACCAGGAGCTAGAAATAGGGTTAGTCCAGCAGTTAAAGTTAGGTTAAGCCAGAATTTTACGGTTTAGGTTAATCCAGAGGTGAGGATTAGGGTTGGGTTATGGGTTAAGGCTAGGGTTAGGGTTAGATCACGGATTAGTAATAGAGTTAAAACAGGAGTTAGGGTCAGACCAGGAAACAGAAATAGGGTTAGTCCAGCAGTTAAACTTAGGTTATCCTAGTATTTAAGGTTTAGGTTAAGCCAGAAGTGAGGATTAGGGTTGGGTCCTGGGTTAAGGCTAGGGTTAGGGTTAGACCATGGGTTAGGAATAGAGTTAAAACAGGAGTTGGGTTCAGACCAGGAGCTAGAAACAGGGTTAGTCCAGCAGTTAAAGTTAGGTTATCCCAGTATTTAAGGTTTAGGTTAAGCCAGAGGTGAGGATTAGGGTTGGGTCTTGGGTTAAGGCTAGGGTTAGGGTTAGACCATGGGTTAGGAATAGAGTTAAAACAGGAGTTAGGGTCAGACCAGGAAACAGAAATAGGGTTAGTCCAGCAGTTAAACTTAGGTTATCCTAGTATTTAAGGTTTAGGTTAAGCCAGAAGTGAGGATTAGGGTTGGGTCCTGGGTTAAGGCTAGGGTTAGGGTTAGACCATGGGTTAGGAATAGAGTTAAAACAGGAGTTGGGTTCAGACCAGGAGCTAGAAACAGGGTTAGTGCAGCAGTTAAAGTTAGGTTATCCCAGTATTTAAGGTTTAGGTTAAGCCAGAGGTGAGGATTAGGGTTGGGTCCTGGGTTAAGGCTAGGGTTAGGGTTAGACCATGGGTTAGGAATAAAGTTAAAACAGGAGTTATGGTCAGACCAGGATCTAGAAATAGGTTTAGATTAGCAGTTAAAGTTAGGTTATCCCAGTATTTAAGGTTTAGATTAAGACAGAGGTGAGGATTAGGGTTGGGTCCTGGTTAAGGTTAGGGTTACACCATTAATTAGGAATGGAGTTAAAGCAGGAGTTAGGGTCAGACAGGGTCTAGAAATAGGATTAGTCCAGCAGTTAAACTTAGGTTAAGCCACAATTTAAGGTTTCGGTTAAGCCAGAGGTGAGGATTAGGGTTGGGTCCTGGGTTAAGGCTAGGGTTAGGGTTATACCATGGGTTAGAAATAGAGTTATAGCAGGAGTTAGGGTCAGACCAGGGGCTAGAAATATGGTTAGTCCAACAGTTAAACTTAGGTTAAGCCAGAATTTAAGGTTTAGGTTAAGTCAGAGGTGAGGATTAGGGTTGGGTCCTGGGTAAAGGCTAGGGTTAGGGTTACACCATGGGATAGGAATAAAGTTAAAGCAGGAGTTAGCGTCAGAACATGGGCTTGAAATAGGGTTAGTCCAGCAGTTAAACTTACGTTAAGCCAGAATTTAAGGTTTAGGTTAAGCCAGAGGTGAGGATTAAGGTTGGGTCTTAGGTTAAGGCTAGGGTTAGGGTTAGACCATGGGTTAGGAATAGAGTTAAAACAGGAGTTAGGGTCAAACCAAGAGCTAGAAATAGGGTTAGTCCAGCAGTTAAAGTTAGGTTAACCCAGCATTTAAGGTTTAGGTTAAGCCAGAGGTGAGGATTAAGGTTGGGTCTTAGGTTAAGGCTAGGATTAGGGTTAGACCATGGGTTAGGAATAGAGTTAAAACAGGAGTTAGGGTTAAACCATGAGCTAGAAATAGGGTTAGTCCAGCAGTTAAAGTTAGGTTAAGCCAGAATTTTACGATTTAGGTTAAACCAGAGATGAGGCTTAGGGTTGGGTCATGGGTTAAGGCTAGGGTTAGGGTTAGACCACGGATTAGTAATAGAGTTAAAACAGGAGTTAGGGTCAGATCAGGAAACAGAAATAGGGTTAGCCCAGCAGTTAAACTTAGGTTATCCTAGTATTTAAGGTTTAGGTTAAGCCAGAGGTGAGAATTAGGGTTGGGTCCTGGGTTAAGGCTAGGGTTAGGGTTAGACCATGGGTTAGGAATAGAGTTAAAACAGGAGTTGGGTTCAGACAAGGAGCTAGAAACAGGGTTAGTCCAGCAGTTAAAGTTAGGTTATCCCAGTATTTAAGGTTTAGGTTAAGCCAGAGGTGAGGATTAGGGTTGGGTCCTAAGTTAAGGCTAGGGTTAGGGTTACACCGTTAATTAGGAATGGAGTTAAAGCAGGAGTTAGGGTCAGACCAGGGTCTAGAAATAGGATTAGTCCAGCAGTTAAACTTAGGTTAAGCCACAATTTATGGTTTCGGTTAAGCCAGAGGTGAGGATTAGGGTTGGGTCCTGGGTTAAGGCTAGGGTTAGGGTTATACCATGGGTTAGAAATAGAGTTATAGCAGGAGTTGGGTTCAGACCAGGAGCTAGAAACAGGGTTAGTCCAGCAGTTAAAGTTAGGTTATCCCAGTATTTAAGGTTTAGGTTAAGCCAGAGGTGAGGATTAGGGTTGGGTCCTGGGTTAAGGCTAGGGTTAGGGTTAGACCATGGGTTAGGAATAGAGTTAAAACAGGAGTTATGGTCAGACCAGGAGCTAGAAATAGGTTTAGATTAGCAGTTAAAGTTAGGTTATCCCAGTATTTAAGGTTTAGATTAAGACAGAGGTGAGGATTAGGGTTGGGTCCTGGTTAAGGCTAGGGTTAGGGTTACACCATTAATTCGGAATGGAGTTAAAGCAGGAGTTAGGGTCAGACCAGGGTCTAGAAATAGGATTAGTCCAGCAGTTAAACTTAGGTTAAGCCACAATTTAAGGTTTCGGTTAAGCTAGAGGTGAGGATTAGGGTTGGGTCCTGGGTTAAGGCTAGGGTTAGGGTTATACCATGGGTTAGAAATCGAGTTATAGCAGTAGTTAGGGTCAGACCAGGGGCTAGAAATATGGTTAGTCCAACAGTTAAACTTAGGTTAAGTCAGAATTTAAGGTTTAGGTTAAGCCAGAGGAGAGGATTAGGGTTGGGTCCTGGGTAAAGGCTAGGGTTAGGGTTACACCATGGGTTAGGAATAGAGTTAAAGCAGGAGTTAAGGTCAGAACATGGGCTTGAAATAGGGTTAGTCCAGCAGTTAAACTTAGGTTAAGCCAGAATTTAAGGTTTAGGTTAACCCAGAGGTGCGGATTAAGGTTGGGTCTTGGGTTAAGGCTAGGGTTAGGGTTAGACCATGGGTTAGGAATAGAGTTAAAACAGGAGTTAGGGTCAAACCAGGAGCTAGAAATAGGGTTAGTCCAGCAGTTAAAGTTAGGTTAAGCCAGAATTTTACGGTTTAGGTTAAACCAGAGGTGAGGATTAGTGTTGGGTCATGGGTTAAGGCTAGGGTTAGGGTTAGACCACGGATTAGTAATAGAGTTAAAAAAGGAATTAGGGTCAGACCAGGAAACAGAAATAGGGTTAGTCCAGTAGTTAAACTTAGGTTATCCTAGTATTTAAGGTTTAGGTTAAGCCAGAGGTGAGGATTAGGGTTGGGTCCTGGGTTAAAGCTAGGGTTAGAGTTGGACCATGGGTTAGGAATAGAGTTAAAACAGGAGTTATTGTCAGACCAGGAGCTAGAAATAGGTTTATATTAGCAGTTAAAGTTAGGTTATCCCAGTATTTAAGGTTTAGATTAAGACAGAGGTGAAGATTAGGGTTGGGTCCTGGTTAAGGCTAGGGTTAGGGTTACACCATTAATTAGGAATGGAGTTAAAGCAGGAGTTAGGGTCAGACCAGGGTCTAGAAATAGGATTAGTCCAGCAGTTAAACTTAGGTTAAGCCACAATTTAAGGTTTCGGTTAAGCCAGAGGTGAGGATTAGGGTTGGGACCTGGGTTAAGGCTAGGGTTAGGGTTATACCATGGGTTAGAAATCGAGTTATAGCAGTAGTTAGGGTCAGACCAGGGGCTAGAAATATGGTTAGTCCAACAGTTAAACTTAAGTTAAGTCAGAATTTAAGGTTTAGGTTAAGCCAGAGGAGAGGATTAGGGTTGGGTCCTGGGTAAAGGCTAGGGTTAGGGTTACACCATGGGTTAGGAATAGAGTTAAAGCAGGAGTTAAGGTCAGAACATGGGCTTGAAATAGGGTTAGTCCAGCAGTTAAACTTAGGTTAAGCCAGAATTTAACGTTTAGGTTAACCCAGAGGTGAGGATTAAGGTTGGGTCTTGGGTTAAGGCTAGGGTTAGGGTTAGACCATGGGTTAGAAATATTGTTAAAACAGGAGTTAGGGTCAAACCAGGAGCTAGAAATAGGGTTAGTCCAGCAGTTAAATTTAGGTTAAGCCAGAATTTTACGGTTTAGGTTAAACCAGAGGTGAGGATTAGGGTTGGGTCATGGGTTAAGGCTAGGGTTAGGGTTAGACCACGGATTAGTAATAGAGTTAAAACAGGAGTTAGGGTCAGACCAGGAAACAGAAATAGGGTTAGTCCAGCAGTTAAAGTTAGGTTATCCTAGTATTTAAGGTTTAGGTTAAGCTAGAGGTGAGGATTAGGGTTGGGTCCTGGGTTAAGGCTAGGGATAGACCATGGGTTAGGAATAGAGTTAAAACAGGAGTTGGGTTCAGACCAGGAGCTAGAAACAGTGTTAGTCCAGCAGTTAAAGTTAGGTTATCCCAGTATTTAAGGTTTGGGTTAAGTCAGAGGTGAGGATTAGGGTTGGGTCCTGGTTTAAGGATAGGGTTAGAGTTAGACCATGGGTTAGGAATAGAGTTAAAAGAGGAGTTATGGTCAGACCAGGAGCTAGAAATAGGTTTAGATTAGCAGTTAAAGTTAGGTTATCCCAGTGTTTAAGGTTTAGATTAAGACAGGGGTGAGGATTAGGGTTGGGTCCTGGTTAAGGCTAGGGTTAGGGTTACACCATTAATTAGGAATGGAGTTAAAGCAGGAGTTAGGGTCAGACCAGGGTCTAGAAATAGGATTAGTCCAGCAGTTAAACTTAGGTTAAGCCACAATTTAAGGTTTCGGTTAAGCCAGAGGTGAGGATTAGGGTTGGGTCCTGGGTTAAGGCTAGGGTTAGGGTTATACCATGGGTTAGAAATAGAGTTATAGCAGGAGTTAGGGTCAGACCAGGGGCTAGAAATATGGTTAGTCCAACAGTTAAACTTAGGTTAAGCCAGAATTTAAGGCTTAGGTTAAGCCAGTTGTGAGGATTAAGGTTGGGTCTTAGGTTAAGGCTAGGGTTAGGTTTAGACCATGGGTTAGGAATAGAGTTAAAACAGGAGTTAGGGTCAAACCAAGAGCTAGAATTAGGGTTAGTCCAGCAGTTAAACTTAGGTTAAGCCAGAATTTAAGGTTTAGGTTAAGCCAGAGGTGAGGATTAAGGTTTGGTCTTAGGTTAAGGCTAGGGTTAGGGTTAGACCATGGGTTAGGAATAGAGTTAAAACAGGAGTTATGGTCAAACCAGGAGCTAGAAATAGGGTTAGTCCAGCAGTTAAAGTTAGGTTAAGCCAGAATTTTACGGTTTAGGTTAAACCAGAGATGAGGATTAGGGTTGGGTCATGGGTTAAGGCTAGGGTTAGGGTTAGACCACGGATTAGTAATACAGTTAAAACAGGAGTTAGGGTCAGACCAGGAAACAGAAATAGGGTTAGTCCAACAGTTAAACTTAGGTTATCCTAGTATTTAAGGTTTAGGTTAAGCCAGAGGTGAGGATTAGGGTTGGGTCCTGGGTTAATGCTAGGGTTAGGGTTAGACCATGGGTTAGGAATAGAGTTAAAACAGGAGTTGGGTTCAGACCAGGAGCTAGAAACAGGGTTAGTCCAGCAGTTAAAGTTAGGTTATCCCAGTATTTAAGGTTTAGGTTAAGCCAGAGGTGAGGATTAGGGTTGGGTCCTGGGTTAAGGCTAGGGTTAGGGTTAGACCATGGGTTAGGAATAGAGTTAAAACAGGAGTTATGGTCAGACCAGGAGCTAGAAATAGGTTTAGATTAGCAGTTAAATTTAAGTTATCCCAGTATTTAAGGTTTAGATTAAGACTGAGGTGAGGATTAGGGTTGGGTCCTGGTTAAGGCTAGGGTTAGGGTTACACCATTAATTAGGAATGGAGTTAAAGCAGGAGTTAGGGTCAGACCAGGGTCTAGAAATAGGATTAGTCCAGCAGTTAAACTTAGGTTAAGCCACAATTTAAGGTTTCGGTTAAGCCAGAGGTGAGGATTAGGGTTGGGTCCTGGGACAAGGCTAGGGTTAGGGTTACACCATGGGATAGGAATAATGTTAAAGCAGGAGTTAGGGTCAGAACATGGGCTTGAAATAGTGTTAGTCCAGCAGTTAAACTTAGGTTAAGCCAGAATTTAAGGTTCAGGTTAAGCCAGAGGTGAGGATTAAGGTTGGGTCTTAGGTTAAGGCTAGGGTTAGGCTTAGACCATGGGTTAGGAATAGAGTTAAAACAGGAGTTAGGGTCAAACCAGGAGCTAGAAATAGGGTTAGTCCAGCAGTTAAAGTTAGGTTAAGCCAGAATTTTACGGTTTAGGTTAATCCAGAGGTGAGGATTAGGGTTGGGTTATGGGTTAAGGCTAGGGTTAGGGTTAGACCACGGATTAGTAATAGAGATAACACAGGAGTTGGGGTCAGACCAGGAAACAGAAATAGGGTTAGTTTAGCAGTTACACTTAGGTTATCCTAGTATTTAAGGTTTAGGTTAAGCCAGAGGTGAGGATTAGGGTTGGGTCCTGGGTTAAGGCTCGGGTTAGGGTTAGACCATGGGTTAGGAATAGAGTTAAAACAGGAGTTGGGTTCAGACCAGGAGCTAGAAACAGGGTTAGTCCAGCAGTTAAAGTTAGGTTATCCCAGAATTTAAGGTTTAGGTTAAGTCAGAGGTGAGGATTAGGGTTGGGTCCTTGTTTAAGGATAGGGTTAGAGTTAGACCATGGGTTAGGAATAGAGTTAAAACAGGATTTTTGGTCAGACCAGGAGCTAGAAATAGGTTTAGATTAGCAGTTAAAGTTAGGTTATTCCAGTATTTAAGGTTTAGATTAACACAGAGGTGAGGATTAGGGTTGGGTCCTGGTTAAGGCTAGGGTTAGGGTTACACCATTAATTAGGAATGGAGTTAAAGCAGGAGTTAGGGTCAGACCAGGGTCTAGAAATAGGATTAGTCCAGCAGTTAAACTTAGGTTAAGCCACAATTTAAGGTTTCGGTTAAGCCAGAGGTGAGGATTAGGGTTGGGTCCTGGGTTAAGGCTAGGGTTAGGGTTATACCATGGGTTAGAAATAGAGTTATAGCAGGAGTTAGGGTCAGACCAGGGGCTAGAAATATGGTTAGTCCAACAGTTAAACTTAGGTTAAGCCAGAATTTAAGGTTTAGGTTAAGCCAGAGGTGAGGATTAGGGTTGGGTCCTGGGTAAAGGCTAGGGTTAGGGTTACACCATGGGATAGGAATAAAGTTAAAGCAGGAGTTAGGGTCAGAACATGGGCTTGAAATAGGGTTAGTCCAACAGTTAAAGTTAGGTTAAGCCAGAATTTTACGGTTTAGGTTAAACCAGAGGTGAGGATTAGGGTTGGGTCATGGGTTAAGGCTAGGGTTAGGGTTTGACCACGGATTAGTAATAGAGTTAAAACAGGAATTAGGGTCAGACCAGGAAACAGAAATAGGGTTAGTCCAGTAGTTAAACTTAGGTTATCCTAGTATTTAAGGTTTAGGTTAAGCCAGAGGTGAGGATTAGGGTTGGGTCCTGGGTTAAGGCTAGGGTTAGGGTTAGACCATGGGTTAGGAATAGAGTTAAAACAGGAGTTGGGTTCAGACCAGGAGCTAGAAACAGGGTTAGTCCAGCAGTTAAAGTTAGGTTATCCCAGTATTTAAGGTTTAGGTTAAGTCGGAGGTGAGGATTAGGGTTTGGTCCTGGGTTAAGGATAGGGTTAGAGTTGGACCATGGGTTAGGAATAGAGTTAAAACAGGAGTTATGGTCAGACCAGGAGCTAGAAATAGGTTTAGATTAGCAGTTAAAATTAGGTTATCCCAGTATTTAAGGTTTAGATTAAGACAGAGGTGAGGATTAGGGTTGGGTCCTGGTTAAGGCTAGGGTTAGGGTTACACCATTAATTAATAATGGAGTTAAAGCAGGAGTTAGGGTCAGACCAGGGTCTAGAAATAGGAATAGTCCAGCAGGTAAACTTAGGTTAAGCCACAATTTAAGGTTTTGGTTAAGCCAGAGGTGAGGATTAGGGTTGGGTCCTGGGTTAAGGCTAGGGTTAGGGTTATACCATGGGTTAGAAATCGAGTTATAGCAGTAGTTAGGGTCAGACCAGGGGCTAGAAATATGGTTAGTCCAACAGTTAAACTTAGGTTAGGTCAGAATTTAAGGTTTAGGTTAAGCCAGAGGAGAGGATTAAGTTGGGTCCTGGGTAAAGGCTAGGGTTAGGGTTACACCATGGGTTAGGAATAGAGTTAAAGCAGGAGTTAGGGTCAGAACATGGGCTTGAAATAGGGTTAGTCCAGCAGTTAAACTTAGGTTAAGCCAGAATTTAAGGTTTAGGTTAACCCAGAGGTGAGGATTAAGGTTGGGTCTTGGGTTAAGGCTAGGGTTAGGGTTAGACCATGGGTTAGGAATAGAGTTAAAACAGGAGTTAGGGTTAAACCAGGAGCTAGAAATAGGGTTAGTCCAGCAGTTAAAGTTAGGTTAAGCCAGAATTTTACGGTTTAGGTTAAACCAGAGGTGAGGATTAGGGTTGGGTCATGGGTTAAGGCTAGGGTTAGGGTTAGACCACGGATTAGTAATAGAGTTAAAACAGGAGTTAGGGTCAGACCAGGAAACAGAAATAGGGTTAGTCCAGCAGTTAAAGTTAGGTTATCCTAGTATTTAAGGTTTAGGTTAAGCTAGAGGTGAGGATTAGGGTTGGGTCCTGGGTTAAGGCTAGGGTTAGGGTTAGACCATGGGTTAGGAATAGAGTTAAAACAGGAGTTGGGTTCAGACCAGGAGCTAGAAACAGGGTTAGTCCAGCAGTTAAAGTTAGGTTATCCCAGAATTTAAGGTTTAGGTTAAGTCAGAGGTGAGGATTAGGGTTGGGTCCTGGTTTAAGGATAGGGTTAGAGTTAGACCATGGGTTAGGAATAAAGTTAAAACAGGATTTATGGTCAGACCAGGAGCTAGAAATAGGTTTAGATTAGCAGTTAAAGTTAGGTTATCCCAGTATTTAAGGTTTAGATTAACACAGAGGTGAGGATTAGGGTTGGGGCCTGGTTAAGGCTAGGGTTAGGGTTACACCATTAATTAGGAATGGAGTTAAAGCAGGAGTTAGGGTCAGACCAGGGTCTAGAAATAGGATTAGTCCAGCAGTTAAACTTAGGTTAAGCCACAATTTAAGGTTTCGGTAAAGCCAGAGGTGAGGATTAGGGTTGGGTCCTGGGTTAAGGCTAGGGTTAGGGTTATACCATGGGTTAGAAATAGAGTTATAGCAGGAGTTAGGGTCAGACCAGGGGCTAGAAATATGGTTAGTCCAACAGTTAAACTTAGGTTAAGCCAGAATTTAAGGTTTAGGTTAAGCCAGAGGTGAGGACTAGGGTTGGGTCCTGGGTAAAGGCTAGGGTTAGGGTTACACCATGGGATAGGAATAAAGTTAAAGCAGGAGTTAGGGTCAGAACATGGGCTTGAAATAGGGTTAGTCCAGCAGTTAAACTTAGGTTAAGCCAGAATTTAAGGTTTAGGTTAAGCCAGAGTTGAGGATTAAGGTTGGGTCTTAGGTTAAGACTAGGGTTAGAGTTAGACCATGGGTTAGGAATAGAGTTAAAACAGGAGTTAGGGTCAAACCAAGAGCTAGAAATAGGGTTAGTCCAGCAGTTAAAGTTAGGTTAAGCCAGAATTTTACGGTTTAGGTTAAACCAGAGGTGAGGATTAGGGTTGGGTCATGGGTTAAGGCTAGGGTTAGGGTTGGACCACGGATTAGTAATAGAGTTAAAACAGGAATTAGGGTCAGACCAGGAAACAGAAATAGGGTTAGTCCAGTAGTTAAACTTAGGTTATCCTAGTATTTAAGGTTTAGGTTAAGCCAGAGGTGAGGATTAGGGTTGGGTCCTGGGTTAAGGCTAGGGTTAGGGTTAGACCATGGGTTAGGAATAGAGTTAAAACAGGAGTTGGGTTCAGACCAGGAGCTAGAAACAGGGTTAGTCCAGCAGTTAAAGTTAGGTTATCCCAGTATTTAAGGTTTAGGTTAAGTCGGAGGTGAGGATTAGGGTTGGGTCCTGGGTTAAGGATAGGGTTAGAGTTGGACCATGGGTTAGGAATAGAGTTAAAACAGGAGTTATGGTCAGACCAGGAGCTAGAAATAGGTTTAGATTAGCAGTTAAAGTTAGGTTATCCCAGTATTTAAGGTTTAGATTAAGACAGAGGTGAGGATTAGGGTTGGGTCCTGGTTAAGGCTAGGGTTAGGGTTACACCATTAATTAATAATGGAGTTAAAGCAGGAGTTAGGGTCAGACCAGGGGCTAGAAATAGGAATAGTCCAGCAGTTAAACTTAGGTTAAGCCACAATTTAAGGTTTTGGTTAAGCCAGAGGTGAGGATTAGGGTTGGGTCCTGGGTTAAGGCTAGGGTTAGGGTTATACCATGGGTTAGAAATCGAGTTATAGCAGGAGTTAGGGTCAGAACTTGGGCTTGAAATAGGGTTAGTCCAGCAGTTAAACTTAGGTTAAGCCAGAATTTAAGGTTTAGGTTAACCCAGAGGTGAGGATTAAGGTTGGGTCTTGGGTTAAGGCTAGGGTTAGGGTTAGACCATGGGTTAGGAATAGAGTTAAAACAGGAGTTAGGGTCAAACCAGGAGCTAGAAATAGGGTTAGTCCAGCAGTTAAAGTTAGGTTAAGCCAGAATTTTACGGTTTAGGTTAAACCAGAGGTGAGGATAAGGGTTGGGTTATGGGTTAAGGCTAGGGTTAGGGTTAGACCACGGATTAGTAATAGAGTTAAAACAGGAGTTAGGGTCAGACCAGGAAACATAAATAGGGTTAGTCCAGCAGTTAAACTTAGGTTATCCTAGTATTTAAGGTTTAGGTTAAGCCAGAGGTGAGGATTAGGGTTGGGTCATGGTTAAGGCTAGGGTTAGGGTTACACCATTAATTAGGAATGGAGTTAAAGCAGGAGTTAGGGTCAGACCAGGGTCTAGAAATAGGATTAGTCCAGCAGTTAAACTTAGGTTAATCCACAATTTAAGGTTTTGGTTAAGCCAGAGGAGAGGATTAGGGTTGGGTCCTGGGTATTCCATCTGTCTAGATTTTGGCGGTTGGTGACTGTTCACATTAAGTCATCAGGCTTTGTCCACAGGCTATTTACTTCATGCAGCATTTGCTTGGACCTGTCCCGCCCACAGCCATGACTCAGTCATGGGTACGGGATTGAAATAGACCAGGTGAGTGCTGTTAAGAGCAGTTCTACTATTCATATGTGAGGCCGTATGGCACATTTTATAAAAATATTTTAGTGTAGGACTGCTTCAAATGAGATTTGCCGTGACGTGGCGAAGCAGCTCAAGAAATTGCAATTTTTTGCCAAAAATCTCAAAATTTTTAAAATAAGTACAGTTTGGAATGTTTAGTGCTGTAGTGCACATTTGGTGCTGCTTTTTGTTTTTTCTTCATTGAATTGGTCGGTGGTTGACCTCCACCTTGCTTTGCACCCCAATTTGGGATGTATTCCATCTGTCTAGATTTTGGCGGTTGGTGACTGTTCACATTAAGTCATCAGGCTTTGTCCACAGGCTATTTACTTCATGCAGCATTTGCTTGGACCTGTCCCGCCCACAGCCATGACTCAGTCATGGGTACGGGATTGAAATAGACCAGGTGAGTGCTGCTAAGAGCAGTTCTACTATTCATATGTGAGGCCGTATGGCACATTTTATAAAAATATTTTAGTGTAGGACTGCTTCAAATGAGATTTGCCGTGACGTGGCGAAGAAGCTCAAGAAATTGCAATTTTTTGCCAAAAATCTCAAAATTTTTAAAATAAGTACAGTTTGGAATGTTTAGTGCTGTAGTGCACATTTGGTGCTGCTTTTTGTTTTTTCTTCATTGAATTGGTCGGTGGTTGACCTCCACCTTGCTTTGCACCCCAATTTGGGATGTATTCCATCTGTCTAGATTTTGGCGGTTGGTGACTTTTCACATTAAGTCATCAGGCTTTGTCCACAGGCTATTTACTTCATGCAGCATTTGCTTGGACCTGTCCCGCCCACAGCCATGACTCAGACATGGGTACGGGATTGAAATAGACCAGGTGAGTGCTGCTAAGAGCAGTTCTACTATTCATATGTGAGGCCGTATGGCACATTTTATAAAAATATTTTAGTGTAGGACTGCTTCAAATGAGATTTGCCGTGACGTGGCGAAGCAGCTCAAGAAATTGCAATTTTTTGCCAAAAATCTCAAAATTTTTAAAATAAGTACAGTTTGGAATGTTTAGTGCTGTAGTGCACATTTGGTGCTGCTTTTTGTTTTTTCTTCATTGAATTGGTCGGTGGTTGACCTCCACCTTGCTTTGCACCCCAATTTGGGATGTATTCCATCTGTCTAGATTTTGGCGGTTGGTGACTGTTCACATTAAGTCATCAGGCTTTGTCCACAGGCTATTTACTTCATGCAGCATTTGCTTGGACCTGTCCCGCCCACAGCCATGACTCAGTCATGGGTACGGGATTGAAATAGACCAGGTGAGTGCTGCTAAGAGCAGTTCTACTATTCATATGTGAGGCCGTATGGCACATTTTATAAAAATATTTTAGTGTAGGACTGCTTCAAATGAGATTTGCCGTGACGTGGCGAAGCAGCTCAAGAAATTGCAATTTTTTGCCAAAAATCTCAAAATTTTTAAAATAAGTACAGTTTGGAATGTTTAGTGCTGTAGTGCACATTTGGTGCTGCTTTTTGTTTTTTCTTCATTGGGTCCTGGGTAAAGGCTAGGGTTAGGGTTACACCATGGGATAGGAATAAAGTTAAAGCAGGAGTTAGGGTCAGAACATTGGATTGAAATACTGTTAGTCCAGCAGTTAAACTTAGGTTAAGCCAGAATTTAATGTTTAGGTTAAGCCAGAGGTGAGGATTAAGGTTGAGTCTTAGGTTAAGGATAGGGTTAGGGTTAGACCATGGGTTAGAAATAGAGTTATAGCAGGAGTTAGGGTCAGACCAGGGGCTAGAAATATGGTTAGTCCAACAGTTAAAGTTAGGTTAAGCCAGAATTTTACGGTTTAGGTTAAACCAGAGGTGAGGATAAGGGTTGGGTTATGGGTTAAGGCTAGGGTTAGGGTTAGACCACGGATTAGTAATAGAGTTAAAACAGGAGTTAGGGTCAGACCAGGAAACATAAATAGGGTTAGTCCAGCAGTTAAACTTAGGTTACCCTAGTATTTAAGGTTTAGGTTAAGCCAGAGGTGAGGATTAGGGTTGGGTCCTGGGTTAAGGCTAGGGTTAGGGTTAGACCATGGGTTAGGAATAGAGTTAAAACAGGAGTTGGGTTCAGACCAGGAGCTAGAAACAGGGTTAGTCCAGCAGTTAAAGTTAGGTTATCCGAGTATTTAAGGTTTAGGTTAAGCCAGAGGTGAGGATTAGGGTTGGGTCCTGGGTTAAGGCTAGGGTTAGGGTTAGACCATGGGTTAGGAATAGAGTTAAAACAGGAGTTATGGTCAGACCAGGAGCTAGAAATAGGTTTAGATTAGCAGTTAAAGTTAGGTTATCCCAGTATTTAAGGTTTAGATTAAGACAGAGGTGAGGATTAGGGTTGGGTCCTGGCTAAGGCTAGGGTTAGGGTTACACCATTAATTAGGAATGGAGTTAAAGCAGGAGTTAGGGTCAGACCAGGGTCTAGAAATAGGATTAGTCCAGCAGTTAAACTTAGGTTAAGCCACAATTTAAGGTTTCGGTTAAGCCAGAGGTGAGGATTAGGGTTGGGTCCTGGATTAAGGCTAGGGTTAGGGTTATACCATGGGTTAGAAATAGAGTTATAGCAGGAGTTAGGGTCAGACCAGGGGCTAGAAATATGGTTAGTCCAACAGTTAAACTTAGGTTAAGCCAGAATTTAAGTTTAGGTTAAGCCAGAGGAGAGGATTAGGGTTGGGTCCTGGGTAAAGGCTAGGGTTAGGGTTACACCATGGGTTAGGAATAGAGTTAAAGCAGGAGTTAGGGTCAGAACATGGGCTTGAAATAGGGTTAGTCCAGCAGTTAAACTTAGGTTAAGCCAGAATTTAAGGTTTAGGTTAAGCCAGAGGTGAGGATTAGGGTTGGGTCCTGGGTAAAGGCTAGGGTTAGGGTTACACCATGGGATAGGAATAAAGTTAAAGCAGGAGTTAGGGTCAGAACATTGGATTGAAATACTGTTAGTCCAGCAGTTAAAGTTAGGTTAAGCCAGAAATTTACGGTTTAGGTTAAACCAGAGGTGAGGATTACGGTTGGGTCATGGGTTAAACCTAGGGTTAGGGTTAGACCACGGATTAGTAATAGAGTTAAAACAGGAGTTAGGGTCAGACCAGGAGCTAGAAATAGGTTTAGATTAGCAGTTAAAGTTAGGTTATCCCAGTATTTAAGGTTTAGATTAAGACAGAGGTGAGGATTAGGGTTGGGTCCTGGGTTAAGGCTAGGGTTAGGGTTAGACCACGGATTAGTAATACTGTTAAAACAGGAGTTAGGGTCAGACCAGGAAACAGAAATAGGGTTAGTCCAGCAGGTAAAGTTAGGTTATCCTAGTATTTAAGGTTTAGGTTAAGCCAGAGGTGAGAATTAGGGTTGGGTCCTGGGTTACGGCTAGGGTTAGGGTTAGACCATGGGTTAGGAATAGAGTTAAAACAGGAGTTGGGTTCAGACCAGGAGCTAGAAACAGGGTTAGTCCAGCAGTTAAAGTTAGGTTATCCCAGTATTTAAGGTTTAGGTTAAGTCAGAGGTGAGGATTAGGGTTGGGTCCTGGTTTAAGGATAGGGTTAGAGTTAGACCATGGGTTAGGAATAGAGTTAAAACAGGAGTTGGGTTCAGACCAGGAGCTAGAAACAGGGTTAGTCCAGCAGTTAAAGTTAGGTTATCCCAGTATTTAAGGTTTAGGTTAAGTCAAAGGTGAGGATTAGGGTTGTGTCCTGGTTTAAGGATAGAGTTAGAGTTAGACCATGGGTTAGGAATAGAGTTAAAACAGGAGTTATGGTCAGACCAGGAGCTAGAAATAGGTTTAGATTAGCAGTTAAAGTTAGGTTATCCCAGTATTTAAGGTTTAGATTAAGACAGAGGTGAGGATTAGGGTTGGGTTCTGGTTAAGGCTAGGGTTAGGGTTACACCATTAATTAGGAATGGAGTTAAAGCAGGAGTTAGGGTTAGACGAGGGTCTAGAAATAGGATTAGTCCAGCAGTTAAACTTAGGTTAAGCCACAATTTAAGGTTTCGGTTAAGCCAGAGGTGAGGAGTAGGGTTGGGTCCTGGGTAAAGGCTAGGGTTAGGGTTACACCATGGGTTAGGAATAGAGTTAAAGCAGGAGTTAGGGTCAGAACATGGGCTTGAAATAGGGTTAGTCCAGCAGTTAAACTTAGGTTAAGCCAGAATTTAAGGTTTAGGTTAAGCCAGAGGTGAGGATTAAGGTTGGGTCTTGGGTTAAGGCTAGGGTTAGGGTTAGACCATGGGTTAGGAATAGAGTTAAAACAGGAGTTAGGGTCAAACCAGGAGCTAGAAATAGGGTTAGTCCAGCAGTTAAAGTTAGGTTAAGCCAGAAATTTACGGTTTAGGTTAAACCAGAGGTGAGGATTAGGGTTGGGTCATGGGTTAAGGTTAGGGTTAGACCACGGATTAGTAATAGAGTTAAAACAGGAGTTAGGGTCAGACCAGGAAACAGAAATAGGGTTAGTCCAGCAGTTAAACTTAGGTTATCCTAGTATTTAAGGTTTAGGTTAAGCCAGAGGTGAGGATTAGGGTTGGGTCCTGGGTTAAGGCTAGGGTTAGGGTTAGACCATGGGTTAGGAATAGAGTTAAAACAGGAGTTGGGTTCAGACCAGGAGCTAGAAACAGGGTTAGTCCAGCAGTTAAAGTTAGGTTATCCCAGTATTTAAGGTTTAGGTTAAGCCAGAGGTGAGGATTAGGGTTGGGTCCTGGTTAAGGCTAGGGTTAGGGTTACACCATTAATTAGGAATGGAGTTAAAGCAGGAGTTAGGGTCAGACCAGGGTCTAGAAATAGGATTAGTCCAGCAGTTAAACTTAGGTTAAGCCACAATTTAAGGTTTCGGTTAAGCCAGAGGTGAGGATTAGGGTTGGGTTCTGGGTTAAGGCTAGGGTTAGGGTTATACCATGGGTTAGAAATAAAGTTATAGCAGGAGTTAGGGTCAGACCAGGGGCTAGAAATATGGTTAGTCCAACAGTTAAACTTAGTTTAAGCCAGAATTTTACGGTTTAGGTTAATCCAGAGGTGAGGATTAGGTTTGGGTTATGGGTTAAGGCTAGGGTTAGGGTTAGACCACGGATTAGTAATAGAGTTAAAAAAGGAGTTGGGGTCAGACCAGGAAACAGAAATAGGGTTAGTCCAGCAGTTAAACTTAGGTTATCCTTGTATTTAAGGTTTAGGTTAAGCCAGAGGTGAGGATTAGGGTTGGGTCCTGGGTTAAGGCTAGGGTTAGGGTTAGACCATGGGTTAGGAAAAGAGTTAAAACAGGAGTTGGGTTCAGACCAGGAGCTAGAAACAGGGTTAGTCCAGCAGTTAAAGTTAGGTTATCCCAGAATTTAAGGTTTAGGTTAAGTCAGAGGTGAGGATTAGGGTTGGGTCCTGGTTTAAGGATAGGGTTAGAGTTAGACCATGGGTTAGGAATAGAGTTAAATCAGGATTTGTGGTCAGACCAGGAGCTAGAAATAGGTTTAGAATAGCTAAATTTAGGTTATCCCAGTATTTAAGGTTTAGATTAACACAGAGGTGAGGATTAGGGTTGGGTCCTGGTTAAGGCTAGGGTTAGGGTTACACCATTAATTAGGAATGGAGATAAAGCAGGAGTTAGGGTCAGACCAGGGTCTAGAAATAGGATTAGTCCAGCAGTTAAACTTAGGTTAAGCCACAATTTAAGGTTTCGGTTAAGCCAGAGGTGAGGATTAGGGTTGGGTCCTGGGTTAAGGCTAGGGTTAGGGTTATACCATGGGTTAGAAATAGAGTTATAGCAGGAGTTAGGGTCAGACCAGGGGCTAGAAATATGGTTAGTCCAACAGTTAAACTTAGGTTAAGCCAGAGGTGAGGATTAGGGTTGGGTCCTGGGTAAAGGCTAGGGTTAGGGTTACACCATGGGATAGGAATAAAGTTAAAGCAGGAGTTAGGGTCAGAACATGGGCTTGAAATAGGGTTAGTCCAGCAGTTAAACTTAGGTTAAGCCAGAATTTAAGGTTTAGGTTAAGCCAGAGGTGAGGATTAAGGTTGGGTCTTAGGTTAAGACTAGGGTTAGGGTTAGACCATGGATTAGGAATAGAGTTAAAACAGGAGTTAGGGTCAAACCAAGAGCTAGAAATAGGGTTAGTCCAGCAGTTAAAGTTAGGTTAAGCCAGAATTTTATGGTTTAGGTTAAACCAGAGGTGAGGATTAGGGTTGGGTCATGGGTTAAGGCTAGGGTTAGGGTTGGACCACGGATTAGTAATAGAGTTAAAACAGGAATTAGGGTCAGAGCAGGAAACAGAAATAGGGTTAGTCCAGTAGTTAAACTTAGGTTATCCTAGTATTTAAGGTTTAGGTTAAGCCAGAGGTGAGGATTAGGGTTGGGTCCTGGGTTAAGGCTATGGTTAGGGTTAGACCATGGGTTAGGAATAGAGTTAAAACAGGAGTTGGGTTCAGACCAGGAGCTAGAAACAGGGTTAGTCCAGCAGTTAAAGTTAGGTTATCCCAGTATTTAAGGTTTAGGTTAAGTCGGAGGTGAGGATTAGGGTTGGGTCCTGGGTTAAGGATAAGGTTAGAGTTGGACCATGGGTTAGGAATGGAGTTAAAACAGGAGTTATGGTCAGACCAGGAGCTAGAAATAGGTTTATATTAGCAGTTAAAGTTAGGTTATCCCAGTATTTAAGGTTTAGATTAAGACAGAGATGAGGATTAGGGTTGGGTCCTGGTTAAGGCTAGGGTTAGGGTTACACCATTAATTAGGAATGGAGTTAAAGCAGGAGTTAGGGTCAGACCAGGGTCTAGAAATAGGATTAGTCCAGCAGTTAAACTTAGGTTAAGCCACAATTTAAGGTTTCGGTTAAGCCAGAGGTGAGGATTAGGGTTGGGTCCTGGGTTAAGGCTAGGGTTAGGGTTATACCATGGGTTAGAAATCGAGTTATAGCAGTAGTTAGGGTCAGACGAGGGGCTAGAAATATGGTTAGTCCAACAGTTAAACTTAAGTTAAGTCAGAATTTAAGGTTTAGGTTAAGCCAGAGGAGAGGATTAGGGTTGGGTCCTGGGTAAAGGCTAGGGTTAGGGTTACACCATGGGTTAGGAATAGAGTTAAAGCAGGAGTTAAGGTCAGAACATGGGCTTGAAATAGGGATAGTCCAGCAGTTAAACTTGGGTTAAGCCACAATTTAAGGTTTAGGTTAACCCAGAGGTGAGGATTAAGGTTGGGTCTTGGGTTAAGGCTAGGGTTAGGGTTAGACCATGGGTTAGGAATATTGTTAAAACAGGAGTTAGGGTCAAACCAGGAGCTAGAAATAGGGTTATTCCAGCAGTTAAAGTTAGGTTAAGCCAGAATTTTACGGTTTAGGTTAAACCAGAGGTGAGGATTAGGGTTGGGTCATGGGTTAAGGCTAGGGTTAGGGTTAGACCACGGATTAGTAATAGAGTTAAAACAGGAGTTAGGGTCAGACCAGGAAACAGAAATAGGGTTAGTCCAGCAGTTAAACTTAGGTTATCCTAGTATTTAAGGTTTAGGTTAAGCTAGAGGTGAGGATTAGGGTTGGGTCCTGGGTTAAGGCTAGGGATAGACCATGGGTTATGAATAGAGTTAAAACAGGAGTTGGGTTCAGACCAGGAGCTAGAAACAGTGTTAGTCCAGCAGTTAAAGTTAGGTTATCCCAGTATTTAAGGTTTGGGTTAAGTCAGAGGTGAGGATTAGGGTTGGGTCCTGGTTTAAGGATAGGGTTAGAGTTAGACCATGGGTTAGGAATAGAGTTAAAACAGGAGTTATGGTCAGACAAGGAGCTTGAAATAGGTTTAGATTAGCAGTTAAAGTTAGGTTATCCCAGTATTTAAGGTTTAGATTAAGACAGGGGTGAGGATTAGGGTTGGGTCCTGGTTAAGGCTAGGGTTAGGGTTACACCATTAATTAGGAATGGAGTTAAAGCAGGAGTTAGGGTCAGACCAGGGTCTAGAAATAGGATTAGTCCAGCAGTTAAACTTAGGTTAAGCCACAATTTAAGGTTTCGGTTAAGCCAGAGGTGAGGATTAGGGTTGGGTCCTGGGTTAAGGCTAGGGTTAGGGTTATACCATGGGTTAGAAATAGAGTTATAGCAGGAGTTAGGGTCAGACCAGGGGCTAGAAATATGGTTAGTCCAACAGTTAAACTTAGGTTAAGCCAGAATTTAAGGTTTAGGTTAAGCCAGAGGTGAGGATTAGGGTTGGGTCCTGGGTAAAGGCTAGGGATAGGGTTACACCATGGGATAGGAATAAAGTTAAAGCAGGAGTTAGCGTCAGAACATGGGCTTGAAATAGGGTTAGTCCAGCAGTTAAACTTACGTTAAGCCAGAATTTAAGGTTTAGGTTAAGCCAGAGGTGAGGATTAAGGTTGGGTCTTAGGTTAAGGCTAGGGTTAGGGTTAGACCATGGGTTAGGAATAGAGTTAAAACAGGAGTTAGGGTCAAACCAGGAGCTAGAAATAGGGTTAGTCCAGCAGTTAAAGTTAGGTTAAGCCAGAATTTTACGGTTTAGGTTAAACCAGAGATGAGGATTAGGGTTGTGTCATGGGTTAAGGCTAGGGTTAGGGTTAGACCACGGATTAGTAATAGAGTTAAAACAGGAGTTAGGGTCAGACCAGGAAACAGAAATAGGGTTAGTCCAGCAGTTAAACTTAGGTTATCCTAGTATTTAAGGTTTAGGTTAAGCCAGAGGTGAGGATTAGGGTTGGGTCCTGGGTAAAGGCTAGGGTTAGGGTTACACCATGGGATAGGAATAAAGTTAAAGCAGGAGTTAGGGTCAGAACATTGGATTGAAATACTGTTAGTCCAGCAGTTAAACTTAGGTTAAGCCAGAATTTAATGTTTAGGTTAAGCCAGAGGTGAGGATTAAGGTTGGGTCTTAGGTTAAGGATAGGGTTAGGGTTAGACCATGGGTTAGAAATAGAGTTATAGCAGGAGTTAGGGTAAGACCAGGGGCTAGAAATATGGTTAGTCCAACAGTTAAAGTTAGGTTAAGCCAGAATTTTACGGTTTAGGTTAAACCAGAGGTGAGGATAAGGGTTGGGTTATGGGTTAAGGCTAGGTTTAGAGTTAGACCACGGATTAGTAATAGAGTTAAAACAGGAGTTAGGGTCAGACCAGGAAACATAAATAGGGTTAGTACAGCAGTTAAACTTAGGTTATCCTAGTATTTAAGGTTTAGGTTAAGCCAGAGGTGAGGATTAGGGTTGGGTCCTGGTTAAGGCTAGGGTTAGGGTTACACCATTAATTAGGAATGGAGTTAAAGCAGGAGTTAGGGTCAGACCAGGGTCTAGAAATAGGATTAGTCCAGCAGTTAAACTTAGGTTAAGCCACAATTTAAGGTTTTGGTTAAGCCAGAGGTGAGGATTAGGGTTGGGTCCTGGGTTAAGGCTAGGGTTAGGGTTAGACCATGGGTTAGGAATAGAGTTAAAACAGGAGTTGGGTTCAGACCAGGAGCTAGAAACAGGGTTAGTCCAGCAGTTAAAGTTAGGTTATCCCAGTATTTAAGGTTTAGGTTAAGTCAGAGGTGAGGATTAGGGTTGGGTCCTGGGTTAAGAATAGGGTTAGAGTTAGACCATGGGTTAGGAATAGAGTTAAAACAGGAGTTATGGTCAGACCAGGAGCTAGAAATAGGTTTAGATTAGCAGTTAAAATTAGGTTATCCCAGTATTTAAGGTTTAGATTAAGACAGAGGTGAGGATTAGGGTTGGGTCCTGGCTAAGGCTAGGGTTAGGGTTACACCATTAATTAGGAATGGAGTTAAAGCAGGAGTTAGGGTCAGACCAGGGTCTAGAAATAGGATTAGTCCAGCAGTTGAACTTACGTTAAGCCACAATTTAAGGTTTCGGTTAAGCCAGAGGTGAGGATTAGGGTTGGGTCCTGGGTTAATGCTAGGGTTAGGATTATACCATGGGTTAGAAATAGAGTTATAGCAGGAGTTAGGGTCAGACCAGGGGCTAGAAATATGGTTAGTCCAACAGTTAAACTTAGGTTAAGCCAGAATTTAAGGTTTAGGTTAAGCCAGAGGAGAGGATTAGGGTTGGGTCCTGGGTAAAGGCTAGGGTTAGGGTTACACCATGGGTTAGGAATAGAGTTAAAGCAGGAGTTAGGGTCAGAACATGGGCTTGAAATAGGGTTAGTCCAGCAGTTAAACTTAGGTTAAGCCAGAATTTAAGGTTTAGGTTAAGCCAGAGGTGAGGATTAAGGTTGGGTCTTGGGTTAAGGCTAGGGTTAGGGTTAGACCATGGGTTAGGAATAGAGTTAAAACAGGAGTTAGGGTCAAACCAGGATCTAGAAATAGGGTTAGTCCAGCAGTTAAAGTTAGGTTAAGCCAGAAATTTACGGTTTAGGTTAAACCAGAGGTGAGGATTAGGGTTGGGTCATGGGTTAAGGCTAGGGTTAGGGTTAGACCACGGATTAGTAATAGAGTTAAAACAGGAGTTAGGGTCAGACCAGGAGCTAGAAATAGGTTTAGATTAGCAGTTAAAGTTAGGTTATCCCAGTATTTAAGGTTTAGATTAAGACAGAGGTGAGGATTAGGGTTGGGTCCTGGGTTAAGGCTAGGGTTAGAGTTAGACCACGGATTAGTAATAGAGTTAAATTAGGAGTTAGGGTCAGACCAGGAAACAGAAATAGGGTTAGTCCAGCAGGTAAAGTTAGGTTATCCCAGTATTTAAGGTTTAGATTAAGACAGAGGTGAGGATTAGGGTTGGGTTCTGGTTAAGGCTAGGGTTAGGGTTACACCATTAATTAGGAATGGAGTTAACGCAGGAGTTAGGGTTAGACGAGGGTCTAGAAATAGGATTAGTCCAGCAGTTAAACTTAGGTTAAGCCACAATTTAAGGTTTCGGTTAAGCCAGAGGTGAGGATTAGGGTTGGGTCCTGGGAAAAGGCTAGGGATAGGGTTACACCATGGGATAGGAATAAAGTTAAAGCAGGAGTTAGGGTCAGAACATGGGCTTGAAATAGGGTTAGTCCAGCAGTTAAACTTAGGTTAAGCCAGAATTTAAGGTTTAGGTTGAGCCAGAGGTGAGGATTAAGGTTGGGTCTTAGGTTAAGGCTAGGGTTAGGGTTAGACCATGGGTTAGGAATAGAGTTAAAACAGGAGTTAGGGTCAAACCAGGAGCTAGAAATAGGGTTAGTCCAGCAGTTAAAGTTAGGTTAAGCCAGAAATTTACGGTTTAGGTTAAACCAGAGGTGAGGTTTAGGGTTGGGTCATGGGTTAAGGCTAGGGTTAGGGTTAGACCACGGATTAGTAATAGAGTTAAAACAGGAGTTAGGGTCAGACCAGGAAACAGAAATAGGGTTAGTCCAGCAGGTAAAGTTAGGTTATCCTAGTATTTAAGGTTTAGGTTAAGCCAGAGGTGAGAATTAGGGTTGGGTCCTGGGTTAAGGCTAGGGTTAGGGTTAGACCATGGGTTCGGAATAGAGTTAAAACAGGAGTTGGGTTCAGACCAGGAGCTAGAAACAGGGTTAGTCCAGCATTTAAAGTTAGGTTATCCCAGTATTTAAGGTTTAGGTTAAGTCAGAGGTGAGGATTAGGGTTGGGTCCTGGTTTAAGGATAGGGTTAGAGTTAGACCATGGGTTAGGAATAGAGTTAAAACAGGAGTTGGGTTCAGACCAGGAGCTAGAAACAGGGTTAGTCCAGCAGTTAAAGTTAGGTTATCCTAGTATTTAAGGTTTAGGTTAAGCCAGAGGTGAGGATTAGGGTTGGGTCCTGGTTTAAGGATAGGGTTAGAGTTAGACCATGGGTTAGGTATAGAGTTAAAACAGGAGTTATGATCAGACTAGGAGTTAGAAATAGGTTTAGATTAGCAGTTAAAGTTAGGTTATCCCAGTATTTAAGGTTTAGATTAAGACAGAGGTGAGGATTATGGTTGGGTCCTGGTTAAGGCTAGGGTTAGGGTTATACCATGGGTTAGAAATAGAGTTATAGCAGGAGTTAGGGTCAGACCAGGGGCTAGAAATATGGTTAGTCCAACAGTTAAACTTAGGTTAAACCAGAATTTAAGGTTTAGGTTAAGCCAGAGGTGAGGATTAAGGTTGGGTCCTGGGTAAAGGCTAGGGTTAGGGTTACACCATGGGATAGGAATAAAGTTAAAGCAGGAGTTAGGGTCAGAACATGGGCTTGAAATAGGGTTAGTCCAGCAGTTAAACTTAGGTTAAGCCAGAATTTAAGGTTTAGGTTAAGCCAGAGGTGAGGATTAAGGTTGGGTCTTAGGTTAAGGCTAGGGTTAGGGTTAGACCATGGGTTAGGAATAGAGTTAAATCAGGAGTTAGGGTCAAACCAGGAGCTAGAAATAGGGTTAGTCCAGCAGTTAAAGTTAGGTTAAGCCACAATTTAAGGTTTAGGTTAAACCAGAGGTGAGGATTAGGGTTGGGTTATGGGTTAAGGCTAGGGTTAGGGTTAGAACACGGATTAGTAATAGAGTTAAAACAGGAGTTAGGGTCAGACCAGGATCAGAAATAGGGTTAGTCCAGCAGTTAAACTTAGGTTATCCTAGTATTTAACGTTTAGGTTAAGCGAGAGGTGAGGATTAGGGTTGGGTCCTGGGTTAAGGCTAGGGTTAGGGTTACACCATGAGTTAGGAATAGAGTTAAAACAGGAGTTGGGTTCAGACCAGGAGCTAGAAATAGATTATTCCAGCAGTTAAAGTTAGGTTATCCCAGTATTTAAGGTTTAGGTTAAGTCAGAGGTGAGGATTAGGGTTGGGTCCTGGTTTAAGGCTAGGGTTAGGGTTACACCATTAATTAGGAATGGAGTTAAAGCAGGAGTTAGGGTCAGACCAGTGTCTAGAAATAGGATTAGTCCAGCAGTTAAACTTAGGTTAAGCCACAATTTAAGGTTTCGGTTAAGCCAGAGGTGAGGATTAGGGTTGGGTCCTGGGTTAAGGCTAGGGTTAGGGTTATACCATGGGTTAGAAATAGAGTTATAGCAGGAGTTAGGGTCAGACCAGGGGCTAGAAATATGGTTAGTCCAACAGTTAAACTTAGGTTAAGCCAGAATTTAAGGTTTAGGTTAAGCCAGAGGTGAGGATTAAGGTTGGGTCTTAGGTTAAGGCTAGGGTTAGGGTTAGACCATGGGTTAGGAATAGAGTTAAAACAGGAGTTGGGTTCAGACCAGGAGGTAGAAACAGGGTTAGTCCAGCAGTTAAAGTTAGGTTATCCCAGTATTTAAGGTTTAGGTTAAGTCAGAGGTGAGGATTAGGGTTGGGTCCTGGTTTAAGGATAGGGTTAGAGTTAGACCATGGGTTATGAATAGAGTTGAAACAGGAGTTATGGTCAGACCAGAAGCTAGAAATAGGTTTAGATTAGCAGTTAAAGTTAGGTTATCGCAGTATTTAAGGTTTATATTAAGACAGAGGTGAGGATTAGGGTTGGGTCCTGGTTAAGGCTAGGGTTAGGGTTACACCATTAATTAAAAATTAAGGTTAAGCCAGAGGTGAGGATTAGGGTTAAGTCCTGGGTAAAGGCTATGGTTAGGGTTACACCATGGGATAGGAATAAAGTTAAAGGAGGAGTTAGGGTCAGAACATGGGCTTGAAATAGGGTTAGTCCAGCAGTTAAACTTAGGTTAAGCCAGAATTTAAAGTTTAGGTTAAGCCAGAGGTGAGGATTAGGGTTGGGTCCTGGGTAAAAGCTAGGGTTAGGGTTACACCATGGGTTAGGAATACAGTAAAAACAGGAGTTAGTTTAAAGCTAGGGGCTAAAAATAGGGTTAGTCCAGAAGCTTAACCTAAGTTAAGCCAGAATTTAAGGTTCAGGTTAAGCCAGAGGTGAGGATTAGGGTTGGGTCTTAGGTTAAGGCTAGGGTTAGGGTTAGACCATGGGTTAGGAATAGAGTTAAAACAGGAGTTGGGGTCAAACCAGGAGCTAGAAATAGGGTTAGTCCAGTAGTTAAAGTTAGGTTAAGCCAGAATTTTACGGTTTAGGTTAAACCAGAGGTGAGGATTAGGGTTGGGTTATGGGTTAAGGCTAGGGTTAGGGTTATACAATGGGTTAGAAATAGAGTTATAGCAGGAGTTAGGGTCAGACCATGGGCTAGAAATATGGTTAGTCCAACAGTTAAACTTAGGTTAAGCCAGAATTTAAGGTTTAGGTTAAGCCAGAGGAGAGGATTAGGGTTGGGTCTTGGGTAAAAGCTAGGGTTAGGGTTACACCATGGGTTAGGAATAGAGTTAAAGCAGGAGTTAGGGTCAAACCATGAGCTAGAAATAGGGTTAGTCCAGCAGATAAAGTTAGGTTATCCCAGAATTTAAGGTTTAGGTTTAAGTTAGGCAAGAAATGAGGATTAGGATTGAGTCCTGGGTAAGGTTAGGGTTAGGGTTAGACCTTGGGTTCGGAACAGAGATAAAACAGGAGTTAGGGTCAGACCAGGAGCTAGAAATAGGGTTAGTCCAGCAGTTAAAGTTAGGTTATCCCAGTATTTAAGGTTTAGGTTAAGTTAGAGGTGAGGATTGGGGTTGGGTCCTGGGTTAAGGCTAGGGTTAGGGTTAGACCATGGGTTAGGAATAGAGTTAAAACAGGAGTTGGGTTCAGACCAGGAGCTAGAAACAGGGTTAGTCCAGCAGTTAAACTTAGGTTAAGCCAAAATTTAAGGTTTAGGTTAAGCCAGAGGAGAGGATTAGGGTTGGGTCCTGGGTAAAAGCTAGGGTTAGGGTTACACCATGGGTTAGTAATAGAGTTAAAGCAGGAGTTTGGGTCAGAACATGAGCTTGAAATAGGGTTAGTCCAGCAGTTAAACTTAGGTTATGCCAGAATTTAAGGTTTAGGTTAAGCCAGAGGTGAGGATTAAGGTTGGGTCTTGGTTAAGGCTAGGGTTAGGGTTAGACCATGTGTTAGGAATAGAGTTAAAACAGGAGTTAGGGTCAAACCAGGAGCTAGAAATAGGGTAAGTCCAGTAGTTAAAGGTAGGTTAAGCCAGAATTTTACGGTTTAGGTTAAACAAGAGGTGAGGATTAGGGTTGGGTCATGGGTTAAGGCTAGGGTTAGACCATGGGTTAGGAATAGAGTTAAAACATGAGTTGCGTTCAGACCAGGAGCTAGAAACAGGGTTAGTCCAGCAGTTAAAGTTAGTTTATCCCAGTATTTAAGGTTTAGGTTAAGTCAGAGGTGAGGATTAGGGTTGGGTCCTGGGTTAAGGATAGGGTTAGAGTTAGACCATGGGTTAGGAATAGAGTTAAAACAGGAGTTATGGTCAGACCAGGAGCTAGAAATAGGTTTAGATTAGCAGTTAAAGTTAGGTTTTCCCAGTATTTAAGGTTTAGATTAAGACAGAGGTGAGGATTGGGGTTGGGTACTGGTTAAGTCTAGGGTTTGGGTTACACCATTAATTAGGAATGGAGTTAAAGCAGGAGTTAGAGTCAGACCAGGGTCTAGAAATAGGATTAGTCCAGCAGTTAAACTTAGGTTAAGCCACAATTTAAGTATTCGGTTAAGTCAGAGGTGAGGATTAGGGTTGGGTCCTGGGTTAAGGCTAGGGTTAGGGTTATACCATGGGTTAGAAATAAAGTTATAGCAGGAGTTAAGGTCAGACCAGGGGCTAGAAATATGGTTAGTCCAACAGTTAAACGTAGGTTAGCCAGAGTTTAAGGTTTAGGTTAAGCCAGAGATGAGGATTAGGGTTGGGTCCTGGGAAAAGGTTAGGGTTAGGGTTAGACCTTGGGTTAGGAACAGAGTTAAAACATGCGTTAGGGTCAGACCAGGAGCTAGAAATAGGGTTAGTCCAGCAGTTAAAGTTAGGTTATCCCAGTATTTAAGGTTTAGCTTAGCCAGAGGTGAGGATTAGGGTTGGGTGCTGGTTATGGCTAGGGTTAGGGTTACACCATTAATTAGGAATGGAGTTAAAGCAGGAGTTAGGGTCAAACCAGGGTCTAGAAATAGGGTTAGTACAGCATTTAAACTTAGGTTAAGCCACAATTTAAGATTTCGGTTAAGCCAGAGGTGAGGATTAGGGTTGGGTCCTGGGTTAAGGCTAGGGTTAGGGTTATACCATGGTTTAGAAATAGAGTTATAGCAGGAGTTAGGGTCAGACCAGGGGCTAGAAATATGGTTAGTCCAACAGTTCAACTTAGGTTAAGCCAGAATTTAAGGTTTAGGTTAAGCCAGAGGTGAGGATTAGGGTTGGGTCCTGGATAAAGGCTAGGGTTAGGGTTACACCATGGGATAGGAATAAAGTTAAAACAGGAGTTAGGGTCAGAACATGGGCTTGAAATAGGGTTAGTCCAGCAGTTAAACTTAGGTTAAGCCAGAATTTAAGGTTTAGGTTAAGCCAGAGGTGAGGATTAAGGTTGGGTCTTGGGTTAAGGCTAGGGTTAGGGTTAGACCATGGGTTAGGAATAGAGTTAAAACAGGAGTTAGGGTCAAACCAGGAGCTAGAAATAGGGTTAGTCCAGCAGTTAAAGTTAGGTTAAGCCAGAATTTTACGGTTTAGGTTAAACCAGAGGTGAGGTTAGGGTTGGGTCATGGGTTAAGGCTAGGGTTAGGGTTAGACCACGGATTAGTAATAGAGTTAAAACAGGAGTTAGGGTCAGACCAGGAAACAGAAATAGGGTTAGTCCAGCAGTTAAAGTTAGGTTATCCTAGTATTTAAGGTTTAGGTTAAGCCAGAGGTGAGGATTAGGGTTGGGTCCTGGGTTAAGGCTAGGGTTAGGGTTAGACCATAGGCTAGGAATAGAGTTAAAACAGGAGTTGGGTTCAGACCAGGAGGTAGAAACAGGGTTAGTCCAGCAGTTAAAGTTAGGTTATCCCAGTATTTAAGGTTAGATTAAGAAAGAGGTGAGGATTAGGGTTGGGTCCTGGTTAAGTCTAGGGTTAGGGTTACACCATTAATTAGGAATGGAGTTAAAGCAGGAGTTAGGGTCAGACCAGGGGCTAGAAATATGGTTAGTCCAACAGTTAAACTTAGGTTAAGCCAGAATTTAAGGTTTAGGTTAAGCCAGAGGTGAGGATTAGGGTTGGGTCCTGGGTAAAGGCTAGGGTTAGGGTTACACCATGGGATAGGAATAAAGTTAAAGGAGGAGTTAGGGTCAGAACATTGGCTTGAAATAGTGTTAGTCCAGCGGTTAAACTTAGGTTAAGCCAGAATTTAAGGTTTAGGTTAAGCCAGAGGTGAGGATTAGGGTTGGGTCCTGGGTAAAAGCTAGGGTTAGGGTTACACCATGGGTTAGGAATAGAGTAAAAACAGGAGTTAGTTTAAAACTAGGGGCTAGAAATAGGGTTAGTCTAGCAGATTAACCTAGGTTAAGCCAGAATTTAAGGTTCAGGTTAAGCCAGAGGTGAGGATTAGGGATGGGTCTTAGGTTAAGGCTAGGGTTAGGGTTAGACCATGGGTTAGGAATAGAGTTAAAACAGGAGTTGGGGTCAAACCAGGAGCTAGAAATAGGGTTAGTCTAGCAGTTAAAGTTAGGTTAAGCCAGAATTTTACGGTTTAGGTTAAACCAGAGGTGAGGATTAGGGTTGGGTTATGGGTTAAGGCTAGGGTTAGGGTTAGACCACGGATTAGTAATAGAGTTAAAACAGGAGTTAGGGTCAGACCAGGAAACAGAAATAGGGTTAGTCCAGCAGTTAAACTTGGTTATCCTAATATTTAAGGTTTAGGTTAAGCCAGAGGTGAGGATTAGGGTTGGGTCCTGGGTTAAGGCTAGGGTTAGACCATGGGTTAGGAATAGAGTTAAAACAGTAGTTGGGTTCAGACCAGGAGCTAGAAACAGGGTTAGTCCAGCAGTTATAGTTAGGTTATTCCAGTATTTAAGGTTTAGGTTAAGTTAGAGGTGAGAATTAGGGTTGGGTCCTGGGTTAAGGATAGGGTTAGAGTTAGACCATGGGTTAGGAATAGAGTTAAAACAGGAGTTATGGTCAGACCAGGAGCTAGAAGTAGGTTTACATTAGCAGTTAAAGTTAGGTTATCCCAGTATTTAAGGTTTAGATTAAGACAGAGGTGAGGATTAGGGTTGGGTGCTGGTTAAGGCTAGGGTTAGGGTTACACCATTAATTAGGAATGGAGTTAAAGCAGGAGTTAGGGTCAGACCAGGGTCTAGAAATAGGGTTAGTCCAACAGTTAAACTTAGGTTAAGCCACAATTTAAGGTTTTTGTTAAGCCAGAGGTGAGGAGTAGGGTTGGGTCCTGGGTTAAGGCTAGGGTTAGGGTTATACAATGGGTTAGAAATAGAGTTATAGCAGGAGTTAGGGTCAGACCAGGGGCTAGAAATATGGTTAGTCCAACAGTTAAACTTAGGTTAAGCCAGAATTTAAGGTTTAGGTTAAGCCAGAGGAGAGGATTAGGGTTGGTTCCTGGGTAAAAGCTAGGGTTAGGGTTACACCATGGGTTAGGAATAGAGTTAAAGCAGCAGTTAGGGTCAGAACATGGGCTTGAAATAGGGTTAGTCCAGCAGTTAAACTTAGGTTAAGCCAGAATTTAAAGTTTAGGTTAAGCCAGAGGTGAGGATTAAGGTTGGGTCTTGGTTTAGGCTAGGGTTAGGGTTAGATTATGTGTTAGGAATAGAGTTAAAACAGGAGTTAGGGTCAAACCAGGAGCTAGAAATAGGGTAAGTCCAGCAGTTAAAATTAGGTTAAGCCAGAATTTTACGGTTTAGGTTAAAACAGAGGTGAGGATTAGGGTTATGTCATGGGTTAAGGCTAGGGTTAGGGTTAGACCATGGGTTAGGAATAGAGCTAAAACAAGAGTTGCGTTCAGACCAGGAGCTAGAAACAGGGTTAGTCCAGCAGTTAAAGTTAGGTTATCCCAGTATTTACGGTTGAGGTTAAACCAGAGGTGAGGATTAGGGTTGGGTTATGGGTTAAGGCTAGGGTTAGGGTTAGACCACGGATTAGTAATAGAGTTAAAACAGGAGTTAGGGTCAGACCAGGAAACAGAAATAGGGTTAGTCCAGCAGTTAAACTTGGTTATCCTAGTATTTAAGGTTTAGGTTAAGCCAGAGGTGAGGATTAGGGTTGGGTCCTGGGTTAAGGCTAGGGTTAGGGTTAGACCATGGGTTAGGAATAGAGTTAAAACAGGAGTTAGGGTCAAACCAGGAGCTAGAAATAGGGTTAGTCCAGCAGTAAAAGTTAGGTTAAGTCAGAATTTTACGGTTTAGGTTAAACCAGAGGTGAGGATTAGGGTTGGGTTATGGATTAAGGCTAGGGTTAGGGTTAGACCACGGATTAGTAATAGAGTTAAAACAGGAGTTAGGGTCAGACCAGGAAACAGAAATAGGGTTAGTCCAGCAGTTAAACTTAGGTTATCCTAGTATTTAAGGTTTAGGTTAAGCCAGAGGTGAGGATTAGGGTTGGGTCCTGGGTTAAGGCTAGGGTTAGGGTTAGACCATGGGTTAGGAATAGAGTTAAAACAGGAGTTGGGTTCAGACCAGGAGCTAGAAACAGGGTTAGTCCAGCAGTTAAAGTTAGGTTATCCCAGTATTTAAGGTTTAGGTTAAGTCAGAGGTGAGGATTGAGGTTGGGTCCTGGTTTAAGGATAGGGTTAGAGTTAGACCATGGGTTAGGAATCGAGTTAAAACAGGAGTTATGGTCAGACCAGGAGCTAGAAATCGGTTTAGATTAGCAGTTAAAGTTAGGTTATCCCAGTATTTAAGGTTTAGATTAAGACAGAGGTGAGGATGAGGGTTGGGTCCTGGTTAAGGCTAGGGTTAGGGTTACACCATTAATTAGGAATGGAGTTAAAGCAGGAGTTAGGGTCAGACCAGGGTCTAAAAATAGGATTAGTCCAGCAGTTAAACTTAGGTTAAGCCACAATTTAAGGTTTCGGTTAAGCCAGAGGTGAGGATTAGGGTTGGGTCCTGGGTTAAGGCTAGGGTTAGGGTTATACCATGGGTTAGAAATAGAGTTATAGCAGGAGTTAGGGTCAGACCAGGGGCTAGAAATATGGTTAGTCCAACAGTTAAACTTAGGTTAAGCCAGAGGTGAGGATTAGGGTTCGGTCCTGGGTAAAGGCTAGAGTTAGGGTTACACCATGGGATAGGAATAAAGTTAAAGCAGGAGTTAGGATCAGAACATGGGCTTGAAATAGTGTTGGTCCAGCAGTTAAACTTAGGTTAAGCCAGAATTTAAGGTTTAGGTTAAGCCAGAGGTAAGGATTAAGGTTGGGTCTTAAGTTAAGGCTAGGGTTAGGGTTAGACCATGGGTTAGGAATAGAGTTAAAACAGGAGTTAGGGTCAAACCAGGAGCTAGAAATAGGGTTAGTCCAGCAGTAAAAGTTAGGTTAAGTCAGAATTTTACGGTTTAGGTTAAACCAGAGGTGAGGATTAGGGTTGGGTTATGGATTAAGGCTAGGGTTAGGGTTAGACCACGGATTAGTAATAGAGTTAAAACAGGAGTTTGGGTCAGACCAGGAAACAGAAATAGGGTTAGTCCAGCAGTTAAACTTAGGTTATCCTAGTATTTAAGGTTTAGGTTAAGCCAGAGGTGAGGATTAGGGTTGGGTCCTGGGTTAAGGCTAGGGTTAGGGTTAGACCATGGGTTAGGAATAGAGTTAAAACAGGAGTTGGGTTCAGACCAGGAGCTAGAAACAGGGTTAGTCCAGCAGTTAAAGTTAGGTTATCCCAGTATTTAAGGTTTAGGTTAAGTCAGAGGTGAGGATTAGGGTTGGGTCCTGGTTTAAGGATAGGGTTAGAGTTAGACCATGGGTTAGGAATCGAGTTAAAACAGGAGTTATGGCCAGACCAGGAGCTAGAAATAGGTTTAGATTAGCAGTTAAAGTTAGGTTATCCCAGTATTTAAGGTTTAGATTAAGACAGAGGTGAGGATGAGGGTTGGGTCCTGGTTAAGGCTAGGGTTAGGGTTACACCAGTAATTAGGAATGGAGTTAAAGCAGGAGTTAGGGTCAGACCAGGGTCTAAAAATAGGATTAGTCCAGCAGTTAAACTTAGGTTAAGCCTCAATTTAAGGTTTCAGTTAAGCCAGAGGTGAGGATTAGGGTTGGGTCCTGGGTTAAGGCTAGGGTTAGGGTTATACCATGGGTTAGAAATAGAGTTATAGCAGGAGTTAGGGTCAGACCAGGGGCTAGAAATATGTTAGTCCAACAGTTAAACTTAGGTTAAGCCAGAGGTGAGGATTAGGGTTCGGTCCTGGGTAAAGGCTAGGGTTAGGGTTACACCATGGGATAGGAATAAAGTTAAAGCAGGAGTTAGGGTCAGAACATGGGCTTGAAATAGTGTTGGTCCAGCAGTTAAACTTAGGTTAAGCCAGAATTTAAGGTTTAGGTTAAGCCAGAGGTGAGGATTAGGGTTGGGTCTTAGGTTAAGGCTAGGGTTAGGGTTAGACCATGGGTTAGGAATAGAGTTAAAACAGGAGTTAGGGTCAAACCAGGAGCTAGAAATAGGGTTAGTCCAGCAGTAAAAGTTAGGTTAAGTCAGAATTTTACGGTTTAGGTTAAACCAGAGGTGAGGATTAGGGTTGGGTTATGGATTAAGGCTAGGGTTAGGGTTAGACCACGGATTAGTAATAGAGTTAAAACAGGAGTTAGGGTCAGACCAGGAAACAGAAATAGGGTTAGTCCAGCAGTTAAACTTAGGTTATCCTAGTATTTAAGGTTTAGGTTAAGCCAGAGGTGAGGATTAGGGTTGGGTCCTGGGTTAAGGCTAGGGTTAGGGTTAGACCATGGGTTAGGAATAGAGTTAAAACAGGAGTTGGGTTCAGACCAGGAGCTAGAAACAGGGTTAGTCCAGCAGTTAAAGTTAGGTTATCCCAGTATTTAAGGTTTAGGTTAAGTCAGAGGTGAGGATTATGGTTGGGTCCTGGGTTAAGGATAGGGTTAGGGTTAGACCATGGGTTAGGAATAGAGTTAAAACAGGAGTTATGGTCAGACCAGGAGCTAGAAATAGGTTTAGATTAGCAGTTAAAGTTAGGTTATCCCAGTATTTAAGGTTTAGATTAAGACAGAGGTGAGGATTTGGGTTGGGTCCTGGTTAAGGCTAGGGTTAGGGTTACACCATTAATTAGGAATGGAGTTAAAGCAGGAGTTAGGGTCAGACCAGGGTCTAGAAGTAGGATTAGTCCAGCAGTTAAACTTAGGTTAAGCCACAATTTAAGGTTTCGGTTAAGCCAGAGGTGAGGATTAGGGTTGGGTCCTGGGTTAAGGCTAGGGTTAGGGTTATACCATGGGTTAGAAATAGAGTTATAGCAGGAGTTAGGGTCAGACCAGGGGCTAGAAATATGGTTAGTCCAACAGTTAAACTTAGGTTAAGCCAGAATTTAAGGTTTAGGTTAAGCCAGAGGTGAGGATTAAGTTTGGGTCCTGGGTAAAGGCTAGGGTTAGGGTTACACCATGGGATAGGAATAAAGTTAAAGCAGGAGTTAGGGTCAGAACATGGGCTTGAAATAGGGTTAGTCCAGCAGTTAAACTTAGGTTAAGCCAGAATTTAAGGTTTAGGTTAAGCCAGAGGTGAGGATTAAGGTTGGGTCTTAGGTTAAGGCTAGGGTTAGGGTTAGACCATGGGTTAGAAATAGAGTTATAGCAGGAGTTAGGGTCAGACCAGGGGCTAGAAATATGGTTAGTCCAACAGTTAAACTTAGGTTAAGCCAGAAGTGAGGATTAGGGTTGGGTCCTGGGTAAAGGCTAGGGTTAGGGTTACACCATGGGATAGGAATAAAGTTAAAGCAGGAGTTAGGGTCAGAACATGGGCTTGAAATAGTGTTAGTCCAGCAGTTAAACTTAGGTTAAGCCAGAATTTAAGGTTTAGGTTAAGCCAGAGGTGAGGATTAGGGTTGGGTCTTAGGTTAAGGCTAGGGTTAGGGTTAGACCATGGGTTAGGAATAGAGTTAAAACAGGAGTTAGGGTCAAACCAGGAGCTAGAAATAGGGTTAGTCCAGCAGTTAAAGTTAGGTTAAGTCAGAATTTTACGGTTTAGGTTAAACCAGAGGTGAGGATTAGGGTTGGGTTATGGGTTAAGGCTAGGGTTAGGGTTAGACCACGGATTAGTAATAGAGTTAAAACAGGAGTTAGGGTCAGACCAGGAAACAGAAATAGGGTTAGTCCAGCAGTTAAACTTAGGTTATCCTAGTATTTAAGGTTTAGGTTAAGCCAGAGGTGAGGATTAGGGTTGGGTCCTGGGTTAAGGCTAGGGTTAGGGTTAGACCATGGGTTAGGAATAGAGTTAAAACAGGAGTTGGGTTTAGACCAGGAGCTAGAAACAGTGTTAGTCCAGCAGTTAAAGTTAGGTTATCCCAGTATTTAAGGTTTAGGTTAAGTCAGAGGTGAGGATTAGGGTTGGGTCCTGGTTTAAGGATAGGGTTAGAGTTAGACCATGGGTTAGGAATAGAGTTAAAACAGGAGTTATGGTCAGACCAGGAGCTAGAAATAGGTTTAGATTAGCAGTTAAAGTTAGGTTATCCCAGTATTTAAGGTTTAGATTAAGACAGAGGTGAGGATTAGGGTTGGGTCCTGGTTAAGGCTAGGGTTAGGGTTACACCATTAATTAGGAATGGAGTTAAAGCAGGTGTTAGGGTCAGACCAGGGTCTAGAAATAGGATTAGTCCAGCAGATAAACTTAGGTTAAGCCACAATTTAAGGTTTCGGTTAAGCCAGAGGTGAGGATTAGGGTTTGGTCCTGGGTTAAGGCTAGGGTTAGGGTTATACCATGGGTTATAAATAAAGTTATAGCAGGAGTTAGGGTCAGACCAGGGGCTAGAAATATGGTCAGTCCAACAGTTAAACTTAGGTTAAGCCAGAATTTAAGGTTTAGGTTAAGCCAGAGGTGAGGTATAGGGTTGGGTCCTGGGTAAAGGCTAGGGTTAGGATTACACCATGGGTTAGGAATAAAGTTAAAGTAGGAGTTAGGGTCAGAACATGGGCTTGAAATAGTGTTAGTCCAGCAGTTAAACTTAGGTTAAGCCAGAACTTAAGGTTTAGGTTAAGCCAGAGGTGAGGATTAGGGTTGGGTCCTGGGTAAAAGCTAGGGTTAGGGTTACACCATGGGTTGGGAATAGAGTAAAAACAGGAGTTAGTTTAAAACTAGGGGCTAGAAATAGGGTTAGTCCAGCAGCTTAACCTAGGTTAAGCCTGAATTTAAGGTTCAGGTTAAGCCAGAGGTGAGGATTAGGGTTGGGTCTTAGGTTAAGGCTAGGGTTAGGGTTAGACCATGGGTTAGGAATAGAGTTAAAACAGGAGTTGGGGTCAAACCAGGAGCTAGAAATAGGGTTAGTCCAGCAGTTAAAGTTAGGTAAAGCCAGAATTTTACGGTTTAGGTTAAACCAGAGGTGAGGATTAGGGTTGGGTCCTGGGTTAAGGCTAGGGTTAGGGTTAGACCATGGGTTAGGAATAGAGTTAAAACAGGAGTTGGGTTTAGACCAGGAGCTAGAAACAGGTTTAGTCCAGCAGTTAAAGTTAGGTTATCCCAGTATTTAAGGTTAAGGTTAAGCCAGAGGTGAGGATTAAGGTTGGGTCTTGGGTTAAGGCTAGGGTTAGGGTTAGACCATGGGTTAGGAATAAAGTTAAAACAGGAGTTAGGGTCAAACCATGAGCTAGAAATAGGGTTAGTCCAGCAGTTAAAGTTAGGTTATCCCAGAATTTAAGGTTTAGGTATGGGTTAGGCAAGAAATGAGGATTAGGATTGAGTCCTGGGTTAAGGTTAGGGTTAGGGTTAGACCTTGGGTTAGGAACAGAGTTAAAAAAGGAGTTAGGGTCAGACAAGGAGCTAGAAATAGGGTAAGTCCAGCAGTTAAAGTTCGGTTAAGCCACAATTTTACGGTTTAGGTTAAACCAGAGGTGAGGATTAGGGTTATGTCATGGGTTAAGGGTAGGGTTAGGGTTAGACCATGGGTTAGGAATAGAGTTAAAACAAGAGTTGCGTTCAGACCAGGAGCTAGAAACAGGGTTAGTCCAGCAGTTAAAGTTAGTTTATCCTAGTATTTAAGGTTTAGGTTAAGTCAGAGGTGAGGATTAGGGTTGGGTCCTGGGTTAAGGATAGGGTTAGAGTTAGACCATGGGTTAGGAATAGAGTTAAAACAGGAGTTATGGTCAGACCAGGAGCTAGAAATAGGTTTAGATTAGCAGTTAAAGTTAGGTTATCCCAGTATTTAAGGTTTAGATTAAGACAGAGGTGAGGATTAGGGTTGGGTCCTGCTTAAGGCTAGGGTTAGGGTTACACCATTAATTAGGAATGGAGTTAAAGCAGGAGTTAGGGTCAGACCAGGGTCTAGAAATAGGATTAGTCCAGCAGTTAAACTTAGGTTAAGCCACAATTTAAGATTTCGGTTAAGCCAGAGGTGAGGATTAGGGTTGGGTCCTGAGTTAAGGCTAGGGTTAGGGTTATACCATGGGTTAGAAATAGAGTTATAGCAGGAGTTAGGGTCAGACCAGGGGCTAGAAATATGGTTAGTCCAACAGTTAAACTTAGGTTAAGCCAGAATTTAAGGTTTAGGTTAAGCCAGAGGTGAGGATTAGGGTTGGGTCCTGGGTAAAGGCTAGGGTTAGGGTTACACCATGGGATAGGAATAAAGTTAAAGCAGGAGTTAGGGTCAGAACATGGGCTTGAAATAGTGTTAGTCCAGCAGTTAAACTTAGGTTAAGCCAGAATTTAAGGTTTAGGTTAAGCCAGAGGTGAAGATTAAGGTTGGGTCTTAGGTTAAGGCTAGGGTTAGGGTCAGACCATGGGTTAGGAATGAAGTTAAAACAGGAGTTTGGGTCAAACCAGGAGCTAGAAATAGGGTTAGTCCAGCAGTTAAAGTTAGGTTAAGCCAGAATTTTACGGTTTAGGTTAAACCAGAGGTGAGGATTAGGGTTGGGTTATGGGTTAAGGCTGGGGTTAGGGTTAGACCACGGATTAGTAATAGAGTTAAAACAGGAGTTAGGGACAGACCAGGAAACAGAAATAGGGTTAGTCCAGCAGTTAAACTTAGGTTATCCAAGTATTTAAGGTTTAGGTTAAGCCAGAGGTGAGGATTAGGGTTGGGTCCTGGGTTAAGGCTAGGGTTAAGGTTAGACCATGGGTTAGGAATAGAGTTAAAACAGGAGTTGGGTTTTGACCAGGAGCTAGAAATAGGGTTAGTCCAGCAGTTAAAGTTAGGTTATCCCAGTATTTAAGGTTTAGGTTAAGTCAGAGGTGAGGATTAGGGTTGGGTCCTGGTTTAAGGATAGGGTTAGAGTTAGACCATGGGTTAGGAATAGAGTTAAAACAGGAGTTACGGTCAGACCAGGAGCTAGAAATAGGTTTAGATTAGCAGTTAAAGTTAGGTTATCCCAGTATTTAAGGTTTAGATTAAGACAGAGGTGAGGATTAGGGTTGGGTCCTGGTTAAGGCTAGGGTTAGGGTTACACCATTAATTAGGAATGGAATTAAAGCAGGAGTTAGGGTCAGACCAGGGTCTAGAAATAGGATTAGTCCAGCAGTTAAACTTAGGTTAAGCCACAATTTAAGGTTTCGGTTAAGCAAGAGGTGAGGATTAGGGTTGGGTCCTGGGTTAAGGCTAGGGTTAGGGTTATACCATGGGTTAGAAATAGAGTTATAGCAGGAGTTAGGGTCAGACCAGGGGCTAGAAATATGGTTAGTCCAACAGTTAAACTTAGGTTAAGCCAGAGGTGAGGATTAGGGTTGGGTCCTGGGTAAAGGCTAGGGTTAGGGTTACACGATGGGATAGGAATAAAGTTAAAGCAGGAGTTAGGGTCAGAACATGGGCTTGAAATAGTGTTAGTCCAGCAGTTAAACTTAGGTTAAGCCAGAATTTAAGGTTTAGGTTAAGCCAGAGGTGAGGATTAATGTTGGGTCTTAGGTTAAGGCTAGGGTTAGGGTTAGAGCATGGGTTAGGAATAGAGTTAAAACAGGAGTTAGGGTCAAACCAGGAGCTAGAAATAGGGTTAGTCCAGCAATTAAAGTTAGGTTAAGTCAGAATTTTGTGGTTTAGGTTAAACCAGAGGTGAGGATTAGGGTTGGGTTATGGGTTAAGGCTAGGGTTAGGGTTAGACCACGGATTAGTAATAGAGTTAAAACAGGAGTTAGGGTCAGACCAGGAAACAGAAATAGGGTTAGTCCAGCAGTTAAACTTAGGTTATCCTAGTATTTAAGGTTTAGGTTAAGCCAGAGGTGAGGATTAGGGTTGGGTCCTGGGTTAAGGCTAGGGTTAGGGTTAGACCATGGGTTAGGAATAGAGTTAAAACAGGAGTTGGGTTCAGACCAGGAGATAGAAACAGGGTTAGTCCAGCAGTTAAAGTTAGGTTATCCCAGTATTTAAGGTTTAGGTTAAGTTAGAGGTGAGGATTAGGGTTGGGTCCTGGGTTAAGGATAGGGTTAGAGTTTGACCATGGGTTAGGAATAGAGTTAAAACAGGAGTTATGGTCAGACCAGGAGCTAGAAATAGGTTTAGATTAGCAGTTAAAGTTAGGTTATCCCAGTATTTAAGGTTTAGATTAAGACAGAGGTGAGGATTAGGGTTGGGTCCTGGTTAAAGCTAGGGTTAGGGTTAGACCATGTGTTAGGAATAGAGTTAAAACAGGAGTTAGGGTCAAACCAGGAGCTAGAAATAGGGTAAGTCCAGCAGTTAAAGTTAGGTTAAGCCAGAATTTTACGGTTTAGGTTAAACCAGAGGTGAGGATTAGGGTTATGTCATGGGTTAAGGCTAGGGTTAGGGTTAGACCATGGGTTAGGAATAGAGTTAAAACAAGAGTTGCGTTCAGACCAGGAGCTAGAAACAGGGTTAGTCCAGCAGTTAAAGTTAGTTTATCCCAGTATTTAAGGTTTAGGTTAAGTCAGAGGTGAGGATTAGGGTTGGGTCCTGGGTTAAGGATAGGGTTAGAGTTAGACCATGGGTTAGGAATAGAGTTAAAACAGGAGTTATGGTCAGACCAGGAGCTAGAAATAGGTTTAGATTAGCAGTTAAAGTTAGGTTATCCCAGTATTTAAGGTTTAGATTAAGACAGAGGTGAGGATTAGGGTTGGGTCCTGGTTAAGGCTAGGGTTAGGGTTACACCATTAATTAGGAATGGAGGTAAAGCAGGAGTTTGGGTCAGACCAGGGTCTAGAAATAGGATTAGTCCAGCAGTTAAACTAAGGTTAAGCCACAATTTAAGGTTTCGTTTAAGCCAGAGGTGAGGATTAGGGTTGGGTCCTGGGTTAAGGCTAGGGTTAGGGTTATACCATGGGTTAGAAATAGAGTTATAGCAGGAGTTAGGGTAAGACCAGGGGCTAGAAATATGGTTAGTCCAACAGTTAAACTTAGGTTAAGCCAGAATTTAAGGTTTAGGTTAAGCCAGAGGTGAGGATTAGGGTTGGGTCCTGCGTAAAAGCTAGGGTTAGGGTTACACCATGGGATAGGAATAAAGTTAAAGCAGGACTTAGGGTCAGAACATGGGCTTGAAATAGTGTTAGTCCAGCAGTTAAACTTAGGTTAAGCCAGAATTTAAGGTTTAGGTTAAGCCAGAGGTGAGGATTAAGGTTGGGTCTTAGGTTAAGGCTAGGGTTAGGGTCAGACCATGGGTTAGGAATAGAGTTAAAACAGGAGTTAGGGTCAAACCAGGAGCTAGAAATAGGGTTAGTCCAGCAGTTAAAGTTAGGTTAAGCCAGAATTTTACGGTTTAGGTTAAACCAGAGGTGAGGATTAGGGTTGGGTTATGGGTTAAGGCTAGGGTTAGGGTTAGACCACGGATTAGTAATAGAGTTAAAACAGGAGTTAGGGTCAGACCAGGAAACAGAAATAGGGTTAGTCCAACAGTTAAACTTAGGTTATCCTAGTATTTAAGGTTTAGGTTAAGCCAGAGGTGAGGATTAGGGTTGGGTCCTGGGTTAAGGCTAGGGTTAGGGTTAGACCATGGGTTAGGAATAGAGTTAAAACAGGAGTTGGGTTCAGACCAGGAGCTAGAAACAGGGTTAGTCCAGCAGTTAAAGTTAGGTTATCCCAGTATTTAAGGTTTAGGTTAAGTCAGAGGTGAGTATTAGGGTTGGGTCCTGGTTTAAGGATAGGGTTAGAGTTAGACCATGGGTTAGGAATAGAGTTAAAACAGGAGTTATGGTCAGACCAGGAGCTAGAAATAGCTTTAGATTAGCAGTTAAAGTTAGGTTATCCCAGTATTTAAGGTTTAGAATAAGACAGAGGTGAGGATTAGGGTTGGGTCCTGGTTAAGGCTAGGGTTAGGGTTACACCATTAATTAGGAATGGAGTTAAAGCAGGAGTTGGGGTCAGACCAGGGTCTAGAAATAGGATTAGTCCAGCAGTTAAACTTAGGTTAAGCCACAATTTAAGGTTTCGGTTAAGCCAGAGGTGAGGATTAGGGTTGGGTCCTGGGTAAAGGCTAGGGTTAGGGTTACACCATGGGATAGGAATAAAGTTAAAGCAGGAGTTAGGGTCAGAACATGGGCTTGAAATAGTGTTAGTCCAGCAGTTAAACTTAGGTTAAGCCAGAATTTAAGGTTTAGGTTAAGCCAGAGGTGAGGATTAGGGTTGGGTCTTAGGTTAAGGCTAGGGTTAGGGTTAGACCATGGGTTAGGAATAGAGTTAAAACAGGAGTTAGGGTCAAACCAGGAGCTAGAAATAGGGTTAGTCCAGCAGTTAAAGTTAGGTTAAGTCAGAATTTTACGGTTTAGGTTAAACCAGAGGTGAGGAGTAGGGTTGGGTTATGGGTTAAGGCTAGGGTTAGGGTTAGACCACGGATTAGTAATAGAGTTAAAACAGGAGTTAGAGTCAGACCAGGAAACAGAAATAGGGTTAGTCCAGCAGTTAAACTTAGGTTATCCTAGTATTTAAGGTTTAGGTTAAGCCAGAGGTGAGGATTAGGGTTGGGTCCTGGATTAAGGCTAGGGTTAGACCATGGGTTAGGAATAGAGTTAAACAGGAGTTGGGTTCAGACCAGGAGCTAGAAACAGGGTTAGTCCAGCAGTTAAAGTTAGGTTATCCCAGTATTTAAGGTTTAGTTTAAGTCAGAGGTGAGGATTAGGGTTGGGTCCTGGGTTAAGGATAGGGTTAGAGTTAGACCATGGGTTAGGAATAGAGTTAAAACAGGAGTTATGGTCAGACCAGGAGCTAGAAATAGGTTTAGATTAGCAGTTAAAGTTAGGTTATCCCAGTATTTAAGGTTTAGATTAAGACAGAGGTGAGGATTAAGGTTGGGTCCTGGTTAAGGCTAGGGTTAGGATTAAACCATTAATTAGGAACGGAGTTAAAGCAGGAGTTAGGGTCAGACCAGGGTCTAGAAATAGGATTAGTCCAGCAGTTAAACTTAGGTTAAGCCACAATTTAAGGTTTCGGTTAAGCCAGAGGTGAGGATTAGGGTTGGGTCCTGGGTTAAGGCTAGGGTTAGGGTTATACCATGGGTTAGAAATAAAGTTATAGCAGGAGTTAGGGTCAGACCAGGGGCTAGAAATATGGTTAGTCCCACAGTTAAACTTAGGTTAAGCCAGAATTTAAGGTTTAGGTTAAGCCAGAGGTGAGGATTAGGGTTGGGTCCTGGGTAAAGGCTAGGGTTAGGGTTACACCATGGGATAGGAATAAAGTTAAAGGAAGAGTTAGGGTCAGAACATGGGCTTGAAATAGTGTTAGTCCAGCAGTTAAACTTAGGTTAAGCCAGAATTTAAGGTTTAGGTTAAGCCAGAGGTGAGGATTAGGGTTGGGTCCTGGGTAAAAGCTAGGGTTAGGGTTACACCATGGGTTAGGAATAGAGTAAAAACAGGAGTTAGTTTAAAACTAGGGGCTAGAAATAGGGTTAGTCCAGCAGCTTAACCTAGGTTAAGCCAGAATTTAAGGTTCAGGTTAAGCCAGAGGTGAGGATTAGGGTTGGGTCTTAGGTTAAGGCTAGGGTTAGGGTTAGACCATGGGTTAGGAATAGAGTTAAAACAGGAGTTGGGGTCAAACCAGGAGCTAGAAATAGGGTTAGTCCAGCAGTTAAAGTTAGATAAAGACAGAATTTTACGGTTTAGGTTAAACCAGAGGTGAGGATTAGGGTTGGGTTATGGGTTAAGGCTAGGGTTAGGGTTGGACCACGGATTAGTAATAGAGTTAAAACAGGAGTTAGGGTCAGACCAGGAAACAGAAATAGGGTTAGTCCAGCAGTTAAACTTAGGTTATCCTAATATTTAAGGTTTAGGTTAAGCCAGAGGTGAGGATTAGAGTTGGGTCCTGGGTTAAGGCTAGGGTTAGGGTTAGACCATGGGTTAGGAATAGAGTTAAAACAGGAGTTGGGTTCAGACCAGGAGCTAGAAACAGGGTTAGTCCAGCAGTTAAAGTTAGGTTATCCCAGAATTTAAGGTTTAGGTTTGGGTTAGGCAAGAAATGAGGATTAGGATTGAGTCCTGGGTTAAGGTTAGGGTTAGGGTTAGAGCTTGGGTTAGGAACAGAGTTAAAACAGGAGTTAGGGTCAGACCAGGAGCTAGAAATAGGGTTAGTCCAGCAGTTAAAGTTAGGTTATCCCAGTATTTAAGGTTTAGGTTAAGCCAGAGGTGAAGATTAGGGTTGGGTCCTGGGTTAAGGCTAGGGTTAGGGTTAGACCATGGGTTAGGAATAGAGTTAAAACAGGAGTTGGGTTCAGACCAGGAGCTAGAAACAGGGTTAGTCCAGCAGTTAAAGTTAGGTTATCCCAGTATTTAAGGTTTAGGTTAAGTCAGAGGTGAGGATTAGGGTTGGGTCCTGGTTTAAGGATAGGGTTAGAGTTAGACCATGGGTTAGGAATAGAGTTAAAACAGGAGTTATGGTCAGACCAGGAGCTAGAAATAGGTTTAGATTAGCAGTTAAAGTTAGGTTATCCCAGTATTTAAGGTTTAGATTAAGACAGAGGTGAGGATTAGGGTTGGGTCCTGGTTAAGGCTAGGGTTAGGGTTACACCATTAATTAGGAATGGAGTTAAAGCAGGAGTTAGGGTCAGACCAGGGTCTAGAAATAGGATTAGTCCAGCAGTTAAACTTAGGTTAAGCCATAATTTAAGGTTTCGGTTAAGCCAGAGGTGAGGATTAGGGTTGGGTCCTGGGTTAAGGCTAGGGTTAGGGTTATACCATGGGTTAGAAATAGAGTTATAGCAGGAGTTAGGGTCAGACCAGGGGCTAGAAATATGGTTAGTCCAACAGTTAAACTTAGGTTAAGCCAGAATTTAAGATTTAGGTTAAGCCAGAGGTGAGGATTAGGGTTGGGTCCTGGGTAAAGGCTAGGGTTAGGGTTACACCATGGGATAGGAATAAAGTTAAAGCAGGAGTTAGGGTCAGAACATGGGCTTGAAATAGGGTTAGTCCAGCAGTTAAACTTAGGTTAAGCCACAATTTAAGGTTTCGGTTAAGCCAGAGGTGAGGATTAGGGTTGGGTCCTGGGTTAAGGCTAGGGTTAGAGTTATACCATGGGTTAGAAATAGAGTTATAGCAGGAGTTAGGGTCAGACCAGGTGCTAGAAATATGGTTAGTCCAACAGTTAAACTTAGGTTAAGCCAAAATTTAAGATTTAGGTTAAGCCAGAGGTGAGGATTAGGGTTGGGTCCTGGGTAAAGGCTAGGGTTAGGGTTACACCATGGGATAGGAATAAAGTTAAAGCAGGAGTTAGGGTCAGAACATGGGCTTGAAATAATGTTAGTCCAGCAGTTAAACTTAGGTTAAGCCAGAATTTAAGGTTTAGGTTAAGCCAGAGGTGAGGATTAAGGTTGGGTATTAGGTTAAGGCTAGGGTTAGACCATGGGTTAGGAATAGAGTTAAAACAGGAGTTAGGGTCAAACCAGGAGCTAGAAATAGGGTTAGTCCAGCAGTTAAAGTTAGGTTAAGCCAGAATTTTACGGTTTAGGTTAAACCAGAGGTGAGGATTAGGGTTGGGTTATGGGTTAAGGCTAAGGTTAGGGTTAGACCACGGATTAGTAATAGAGTTAAAACAGGAGTTGGGGTCAGACCAGGAAACAGAAATAGGGTTAGTCCAGCAGTTAAACTTAGGTTATCCTAGTATTTAAGGTTTAGGTTAAGCCAGAGGTGAGGATTAGGGTTGGGTCCTGGGTTAAGGCTAGGGTTAGGGTTAGACCATGGGTTAGGAATAGAGTTAAAACAGGAGTTGGGTTCAGACCAGGAGCTAGAAACAGTGTTAGTCCAGCAGTTAAAGTTAGGTTATCCCAGTATTTAAGGTTTAGGTTAAGTCAGAGGTGAGGATTAGGGTTGGGTCCTGGTTTAAGGATAGGGTTAGAGTTAGACCATGGGTTAGGAATAGAGTTAAAACAGGAGATATGGTCAGACCAGGAGCTAGAAATAGGTTTAGATTAGCAGTTAAAGTTAGGTTATCTCAGTATTTAAGGTTTAGATTAAGACAGAGGTGAGGATTAGGGTTGGGTCCTGGTTAAGGCTAGGGTTAGGGTTACACCATTAATTAGGAATAAAGTTAAAGCAGGAGTTAGGGTCAGACCTATCTCAACACCTGTAACACCATGAATATGTCCTTTACTTCCTCATATGGTGGCGATACTCTCAATTTTTTAGATATTGCGGTTTCTATCAAGGAGGGCGATATTTGTACAAGGTTGTTCAGAAAGCCGACGGCATCAAACTCCCTTCTTCATTATCAAAGTGCCCACCCCCTCCACATTAAGACGGGTTTGCCCTACAGTCAATTCCTGAGAGTACGTAGAGCAAACAGTTCAGAGGAATCTTTTTTTCAACAATCTCAGGAGTTGAAGATTAGATTGCATCAAAGAGGTTACCCAAAAAAACTGATTGATTCAGCCTGTGAGAGAGCTAGATTAGACGGCGCCACGTCTGTCCGTAAAAACCGCACCGGAAAATGTGTTGACAATTTGGGTAGATTTGTCTTTAATTTTAAATTTGGACCTCTGGAGCATGCCATTAGAACTGCTCTTTGCAGAAATTGGCATATTTTGAAGAATGATCCGGCTTTATCTGACAGGACAATGTCCAATCCTTTGGTATCGTTCAGACGATGCGGCAATTTGCGGGACAGACTTGTGAGGAACAGACTTACCAATTCGACAACCTGGCTAGACAAATGCTGCCCACCAGGGAATTACCGGTGCGGTCAGTGTCGTTTTTGCAGCCAGCATTTAAAAGGTCGCTCCGTACAAGTCGGCCCGCACTTGCACACTGTCCATCAATTCATCTCATGCAAAACCAAGTTTGTGGTCTATGTGGTGCTCTGCCCTTGTGTCAGGTTCTACATAGGCAAGACTATAAGATGCTTATATGTGCGATTCAGGGAACATTACAGTTCAATAACATCAGGGAAAGGTTCTCCCAGATTAATTTCCCATATCCAGGATTGTCATGATGGTGACCCCGACGTTTTGCGTTTTGCCGGCCTTAAAAAGGTCTCCCTCCCTTTGAAGGGGGGCGACCTGCACAAATTGTTGCTACAAGAGGAGGCTAGGTTAATTATTAATTATGGGGCACAAGGCCCCCAAGGGTTAAACGATCGTGTGGATCTATCTGTGTTCCTATGATAGTTCTGCCTGTCTATCACCCATTGCTTCATTTTATTCAAGTGTGTCCTTTTACATGTTTAATATCTGTGTTCCTATGATAGTTCTGCCTGTCTATCACCCATTGCTTCATTTTATTCAAGTGTGTTCTTTCACATGTTTAAAATTTGTTGTAAATTTATGCATGGAAATGGATACATGTATTTTATATGCATACACAAATCTCCTATTTGTTTTTATGTGGTCTGGGGCAATCTGTGAGCACTCCTTTAAAAGGGGTGTAGCCGTAGCTCCACATGTGGACCTGTGGAAGCCCAATTTGGGCGAAACAGCTGTCGTCCATTCTTGAGGAGCCAGCTCACAGTGTGTCTCCAGCTCTCCACTCTGCACGTGTTTGAATAAAGAAATCCTTCACAGCGGATTGAGTGCGGTCTCTTTCTACTCTCACGCTTCATCTAGAAATAGGATTAGTCCAGCAGTTAAACTTAGGTTAAGCCACAATTTAAGGTTTCGGTTAAGCCAGAGGTGAGGATTAGGGTTGGGTCCTGGGTTAAGGCTAGGGTTAGGGTTATACCATGGGTTAGAAATAGAGTTATAGCAGGAGTTAGGGTCAGACCAAAGGCTAGAAATATGGTTAGTCCAACAGTTAAACTTAGGTTAAGCCAGAAATTAAGGTTTAGGTTAAGCCAGAGGTGAGGATTAAGGTTGGGACTTAGGTTAAGGCTAGGGTTAGGGTTAGACCATGGGTTAGGAATAAAGTTAAAACAGGAGTTAGGGTCAAACCATGAGCTAGAAATAGGGTTAGTCCAGCAGTTAAAGTTAGGTTATCCCAGAATTTAAGGTTTAGGTTTGGGTTAGGCAAGAAATGAGGATTAGGATTGAGTCCTGGGTTAAGGTTAGGGTTAGGGTTAGACCTTGGGTTAGGAACAGAGTTAAAACAGGGGTTAGGGTCAGACCAAGAGCTAGAAAAAAGGTTAGTCCAGCAGTTAAAGTTAGGTTATCCCAGTATTTAAGGGTTTAGGTTAAGCCAGAGGTGAGGATTAGGGTTGGGTCCTGGGTTAAGGCTAGGGTTAGGGTTAGACCATGGGTTAGGAATAGAGTTAAAACAGGAGTTGGGTTCAGACCAGGAGCTAGAAACAGGGTTAGTCCAGCAGTTAAAGTTAGGTTATCCCAGTATTTAAGGTTTAGATTAAGACAGAGGTGAGGATTAGGGTTGGGTGCTGGTTAAGGCTAGGGTTAGGGTTACACCATTAATTAGGAATGGAGTTAAAGCAGGAATTAGGGTCAGACCAGGGTCTAGAAATAGGGTTAGTCCAGCAGTTAAACTTAGGTTAAGCCACAATTTAAGGTTTTTGTTAAGCCAGAGGTGAGGATTAGGGTTGGGTCCTTGGTTAAGGCTACGGTTAGGGTTATACAATGGGTTAGAAATAGAGTTATAGCAGGAGTTAGGGTCAGACCAGGGGCTAGAAATATGGTTAGTCCAACAGTTAAACTTAGGTTAAGAAAGAATTTAAGGTTTAGGTTAAGCCAGAGGAGAGGATTAGGGTTGGGTCCTGGGTAAAAGCTAGGGTTAGGGTTACACCATGGGTTAGGAATAGAGTTAAAGCAGGAGTTAGGGTCAGAACATGGGCTTGAAATAGGGTTAGTCCAGCAGTTAAACTTAGGTTAAGCCAGAATTTAAGGTTTAGGTTAAGCCAGAGGTGAGGATTAAAGTTGGGTATTGGTTAAGGCTAGGGTTAGGGTTAGACCATGTGTTAGGAATGAAGTTAAAACAGGAGTTAGGGTCAAACCAGGAGCTAGAAATAGGGTAAGTCCAGCAGTTAAAGTTAGGTTAAGCCAGAATTTTACAGTTTAGGTTAAACCAGAGGTGAGGATTAGGGTTATGTCATGGGTTAAGGCTAGGGTTAGGGTTAGACCATGGGTTAGGAATAGAGTTAAAACAAGAGTTGCATTCAGACCAGGAGCTAGAAACAGGGTTAGTCCAGCAGTTAAAGTTAGGTTAAGCCAGAATTTAAGGTTTAGGTTAAGCCAGAGGTGAAGATTAAGGTTGGGTATTAGGTTAAGGCTAGGTTTAGGGTTAGACCATGGGTTAGGAATAGAGTTAAAAAAGGAGTTAGGGTCAAACCAGGAGCTAGAAATAGGGTTAGTCCAGCAGTTAAAGTTAGGTTAAGCCAGAATTTTACGGTTTAGGTTAAACCAGAGGTGAGGATTAGGGTTGGGTTATGGGTTAAGGCTAGGGTTAGGGTTAGACCTCGGATTAGTAATAGAGTTAAAACAGGAGTTGGGGTCAGACCAGGAAACAGAAATAGGGTTAGTCCAGCAGTTAAGCTTAGGTTATCCTAGTATTTAAGGTTTAGGTTAAGCCAGAGGTGAGGATTAGGGTTGGGTCCTGGGTTAAGGCTAGGGTTAGGGTTAGGCCATGGGTTAGGAATAGAGTTAAAAAAGGAGTTGGGTTCAGACCAGGAGCTAGAAACAGGGTTAGTCCAGCAGTTAAAGTTAGGTTATTCCAGTATTTAAGGTTTAGGTTAAGTCAGAGGTGAGGATTAGGGTTGGGTCCTGGTTTAAGGATAGGGTTAGAGTTAGACCATGGGTTAGGAATAGAGTTAAAACAGGAGTTATGGTCAGACCAGGAGCTAGAAAAAGGTTTAGATTAGCAGTTAAAGTTAGGTTATCCCAGTATTTAAGGTTTAGATTAAGACAGAGGTGAGGATTAGGGTTGGGTCCTGGTTAAGGCTAGGGTTAGGGTTACACCATTTATTAGGAATGCTGTTAAAGCAGGAGTTAGGGTCAGACCAGGGTCTAGAAATAGGATTAGTCCAGCAGTTAAACTTAGGTTAAGCCACAATTTAAGGTTTCGGTTAAGCTAGAGGTGAGGATTAGGGTTGGGTCCTGGGTTAAGGCTAGGGTTAGGGTTATACCATGGGTTAGAAATAGAGTTATAGCAGGAGTTAGGGTCAAACCAGGGGCTAGAAATATGGTTAGTCCAACAGTTAAACTTAGGTTAAGCCAGAAATTAAGGTTTAGGTTAAGCCAGAGGTGAGGATTAAGGTTGGGTCTTCGGTTAAGGCTAGGGTTAGGGTTAGACCATGGGTTAGGAATAAAGTTAAAGCAGGAGTTAGGGTCAAACCATGAGCTAGAAATAGGGTTAGTCCAGCAGTTAAAGTTAGGTTATCCCAGAATTTAAGGTTTAGGTTTGGGTTAGGCAAGAAATGAGGATTAGGATTGAGTCCTGGGTTAAGGCTAGGGTTGGGGTTAGACCATGGGTTAGGAATAGAGTTAAAACAGGAGTTAGGGTCAGACCAGGAGCTAGAAACAGGGTTAGTCCAGCAGTTAAAGTTAGTTTATCCCAGTATTTAAGGTTTAGGTTAAGTCAGAGGTGAGGATTAGGGTTGGGTCCTGGGTTAAGGCTAGGGTTAGAGTTAGACCATGGGTTAGGAATAGAGTTAAAACAGGAGTTATGGTCAGACCAGGAGCTAGAAATAGGTTTAGATTAGCAGTTAAAGTTAGGTTATCCCAGTATTTAAGGTTTAGATTAAGACAGAGGTGAGCCAGTGTTCCTTTTAACTTTCAACTTGCAAACTCAGCTTCCTATTGTATCTCTAGGAGCATACAATGTATTTGCTATTTTTTTGTATCCTTTTCCTTGTTCGTGCAAGGAAATTAGCTCTTTACTTTTTAGACCTCTCTCACGAGAAAGCAAAAATATTAGTGATCTGGAGACCATTGCCTTTGAGGAAAAGGATAACACTGGTCGGGGGTTATCCAATAAAACATTAGCACCTGACTGTGCACCCTTTCATAATTATTACTGTACCCTGAGGGAGGGTCTCCTACAGGTAGAAGTTGGAGGCTACAAAAATGAATTGCAGTGGAGGTTATATTAGAGCCTGGAGGGCTCGCCTGTCCTTCTCTCTCTTATCTCCAGCATCATCTTGTGTCCCATCTGTGTCAGCATCATTCAGTCTGTGCTGATAGTGAAAAAGAGGTGGGAAGAGGGAAAAAGTAGGAGTAGTAATGGGAAACAGGCGATCCTGCTGTAAGTGAGGGAGGGGTGAGAGGAGGGGCAATGCTGCTGTCAGTGGGGATGAGAGGAGGAGCAATACCACTGTAAGTGGGGGAAAGGTGGGAGGAGGGGCAATGCTGCTGTCAGTGGGGATGAGAGGAGGAGCAATGCCACTGTAAGTGGGGGAAAGGTGGGAGGAGGGGCAATGCCGCTGTAAGTGAGGATGGGGCACAATACTGCCAGACTGGAGATGTAAGAAGGCGGAAGGAAATGGTGCTGCTTTTGGGGAGAGTTTTTAATGTTGCTGTTAGTGTTTGGGGTTGAATCAGTTTAAGTGAATTGGTTTAAAATTAGCAATGAGCAAAAGATATCTGGTCAGGAAATTCTGCAGTCATCACAAGATGCGTCACAGCATTCTGACACTGATGGAGATAAAAAGGAACAACTCCACTGAGAGGAGACGTAGCATAGCCAGTGTAATATAGAAATACAGCTTTAATAGATGTACTGTATATTAGGAGATTTCTTCAATTTTTTTTGTAAAGTGCTACTAATTATACATATCTTTAGACTTCAAAACGTGCACATTACTCTTAAAGAACTTGCATGTGTAATCCTTATAAGCTCCACTTCTTGGGGTGTCTAAGGGAAGCCATAACGATAAGTCTGTTTCTTAGTAATAAATGCAGTTTAATTGCCTCTATAGTGAGTGAGTTTCCAGCTGTGAAATGGTTAATACTTGGGGCCTGCATCAGTAATAGGCCCCTGTAGTAACCATGACCACTGTTATGAGGTCATAAATATATGTCATAAAGAAGATTCCATAAAAGAAGGCTGCGCTGCCATGATCAGTGCCATTACTGATGCGCCTGAGGACGTTGAGCTTGACCACCCCACGTAATGTGCCCACCTTGGTGTAATTTGGAGGTTCTAGCAGGTAAAGGGGTTGTCTGATTTAGACACCCCCAGGGTATATGAAGGTAATAGAGGGGGGTCCCCGGGACAGGATCCCCTTCTGTTACCCTCTACAAAGAGCAGCTCTCCTTTGGGAGTTTATGGACGGACCTATGACTTTAATGGGTGCCGTGGGGGGAGGGGGGATTTAATTGATTAGCAGTTATCTGTAACTAACAATTTTTTTAACCAAGTGTCCATCTTCTTGAGAGGCGGACCTGGATCTGTAAGGGAGAAATGCTTCATCCATCTGGGTAATTGGATCAACCAAATTAATTCCATCAATCACTGTGGTGATAGATATCGCAGCCAGATCTCTCCACATCCAGTTTATCACATTTATAGTCTAGATTTATTATGTCGTTCTCTGTAAATTTAGTAAAATGTACAAATTGTAAAACTGCTGTTACATCTGTTATATATCGGCACTAACTCTCTAAGCCCAAGGGAAGGGCAATCCTCCAGCCATGGTTCTCTAGAGGTTTCCTCCACAGGGGGTTTTTCCTCTCCTGAGTGCTGGGGGGTGACTCTCCGTGAGTCGGGGGTGTGCCATTTTTGGTGTCATGTAAATTTAAATAAAGTTGAGAACGTTTGACACCTAATTGCAATGCTTTGTGTATTTATTTTGCATTCCTCTGTGTGATTCATTGTGTTTGGGAGTCGGGGTCCATCAGATATCACAATGTCATTTGGTTGCACACCTGCCGGTCACACAGGACCCTCACCTACACAGGACCCTCACCTACACAGGACCCTCACCTACTCAGTGATTGCTCCAGGAGTTGTCCCTGCTCTGATGATGAAGATGGAGAAGAGACAAGAATTACAACACAACTGTACACTCGTGCTCAAAATAAGAATTGATATTACAATGGTATTACAAGCAGCTTACTTGGTATTAACATAAAACCTCATTCACACACTGAGTATTTCGCTCATCATTTTACATCTGTAGTTGGAAGGTAAAAGCTGGTATGGAGGAAACACAGAAAAAATATAACACACACTTTCACCTTGCCTTGCTGGTCCTGGTGCCTATTGTAAATTACTGATGCAAAATATTGTGTCCATATAATCAAGACCAGCGTTGTTCACACCGGTCTTGATGAGGGGGCGTGCTGGAGTCAGACCCTTCTTCATGAATCTGAAGTGTCTGGCAAATGGCATGCACCTCTATGTGCTGCGCCAGAAATCTCTACTCAGGTACTGGAAGGAAATTTCTTGTGTACAGAACGCGGCACATTGTCATGAATTAGATGAGCTGTGTCATCCCGTTGCATCCCCATCCAGCTCTGTTCAGTTTGTGGAGCTGGGAAAACATGGCATGAAAATGATAAGGGTCAAATTACTCCTGTTTTTTTCTGATAGATCTACAGTCATGGCTGAAAGTGTAAGTACCCTTTAAAATTGCTCCAGAAAATTAAGTATTGCTTCCAGAAAACTTGCTATACACAAGTTTATTTCATTTGTGTGTATTAAAACATTAAAAAAAATCTGAAGAAAAAAGGCACATTGGACATAATTTCACACAACCCCAAATATAGGCCAGATAAAAGTGGTGGCACCTTTCCAAAATTGTAGGTAAACAACTTTGTTCCCAGCATGTGATTCTCATTCACACTCGCCTGTGGCAAGTAACAGGTATGGGGCAATTTCAAAATCACACCTGAAACCAGATAAAAAGGGGAGAAGTTGACACAATCTGCATTGTGTGGCTGTGTTTGCTACACTAAGCATGGAAAACAGAAAGAGAAAGAACTCTGAAGACTTGAGACCCAAAATTGATGAAAAATATCAACAATTGCAAGGTTGTTTTGCTGGGTCTGACAGAGTTCTTTGTGTGCAAGGCATCATGAAGTGTATATCACTTCAATTAATAAGGTATGGGAAAAAGCTTCATTATTCTAAACATATAATTCCCATTAACATGATTATTTATTAGTATTGTTTAAAATCCACGAAAATATCAACTGAAAAGAATAACCAATACAACAGAAATCTAATACAGTCGGCACAATATAAAACATGTAGACAAGATATAAGAAACTGGAAATATTGCACCCCTACATATCCCTAAAAAACTCACCCTGCCTATCAGCGGGGAAACTCTAAATGTATTTGGTACCCCTATTCAACTGTGGCAAACCCTCCCTGACACACACCTTATAGGAAGTTCAGGAATGGGTAAGCAATATATGGTCCAAAATAGTGAATTATGTCCCAAGAATCTATTAGAAGCTGTATGTTTACTTAGCTTCTTAGCTCATTAGATGTTGGTATCCAATAGAAGCCTGAGACCTGATGATGGTCTCTGGATATGAGAAGAGGATCCATCCTAGGATATCATATATTCGGACCAGGTGCAGAGTTGCTTCCTTCAGGTAGAAAAAATCCTCAACATGTTTCTCCAATTCGGTTCATCAGGAGGCTTTATTACATATATGGGTACATGCCCATGATCAGTGATTGCAGCGTTTTGGATGCAGCGTATTTTCACTACGTCTAAAACGCTGCATTGTACAGTACAAGCACAGTGAATGAGATTTATAGAAATCCCATGGCCACTGTGTATGTGTATGGCCTGCAGCATAAACTGACCGGTGGTGTGGCTTTCCAAGCCAGAAGCATGTCCGAACCCTGATCGTGGGCACGGGCAGTTGCGTTCTCTGCCAGAAGCTCAGCTTAATTGGTAGCAGGTCTTCGGTTGTCACAGACAAGGCCGGTGCCTGCACCACCCCTGGCTGTTTAACTCACTAAATGCAGTGATCAATTGTGATTGCAGCATATAGAACGATAGAGTGCCACCTCCACAACGTAATTGCACGCTGCCGACCATAGTAATGGCAACTGGATGTCAAATAATGACCTCCTTGTCTACTAGCTATGGTAGCCTGTTAGACCATTCCAGGGTCATATTCTAAAAGGTTTTCTCTGCTAGTGTTCATGTCGCGGGCGGAGGAGGGGACGCCGCGCTCTCCCTACTGCTCGGGTCCGGCAGCCGCTGCTGCTGCGGCCTCTGCTGCTCGGTGGCTCGAGCGATGGGCCGGATCCCGGGGACTCGAGCGGCGCTCCTCGCCTGTGAGTGAAAGGGGATTGGGTTTTTGGGATAGTTTATTGTCCGTGACGCCACCCACGGTTGTGGTGATTTGTTAACACCACCGCTGCTCTGTATGGGGAGCCCGGGAGTGATGGTATGGAGCAGCCAGTTGTTGATGTGCCCCTCCGTGGGTAGGGGTTGTGGTGCTCCCGGGGCCCAGTGTTGGGGTTGGTATGGTGGACAGGCGGGTATGGGGCCTGTGGAGGTGCAGGGGCGCAGGGGCAGCGCTGTGCCGCACGGCACGGAGGTACTCACTCAGCCAGTAAACACGACACTGTTCTCGGTAAACAAACGGCTTTTTGGACGGGTCCCTCGGACGGTTACGGTGCTGCGGTTCCCTGCAGTTAGCGGTGACGGTCTCTTCCCTGCACCTATGTAAAGTCTCTTTGGTAGCGATGGGTTCCCACCGGTTACCCGCTCCTAGGCTTCAATCTGGGCCGAAGGAGCCCTACTTTGCCCGCAGGCGCTGGCCCTGGGAAACTGGTGCCTTGGCGGTGGCGGTGTCTCCCCTTCACGGTCGGACTGTTGCCTTCAATCGGGACTTGGTTGTTAGGAGACAGAAGTCCCCTTCACTGACGGATTTGGCAAATTATGGCGACTCCTAGCCTTGCCGGGATCCGAAAGGCCCCTGCCCTGGTGCTGACTGTTCTTCGTATACTGCTCCGGTACCGCCGGGTCACCACCCGTCCGCGGTCCTTCCAGCAACCTCCAAGCAGTCCCCCTGCAGACTATCACCGCCGTCTGCTGACCTTGCTGGCATAGTCGGGGGCACACACCCGGACCAACTTCAGGCTTTCTTAACTGTTCCTTTCTTTTCCCTTCAGCTTCTCTCCTTTGCTCCTCTACCACTTCACTTCCTTCTACTCCACTTCCTAAACTGCACTGCCTGGTTCCTCCCGCCTCCAGGGCTGTGAACTCCTCGATGGGCGGAGCCAACCACCTGGCCCACCCCCTGGTGTGGACATCAGCCCCTGGAGGAAGGCAACAAGGATTTTGGGTTAGCTAGATGTTCCTGCAGGGAATGTGGGGGTGCATGTGATGTTGTGACCTGTGACCCCTGGCTTACCCAGGGCGTCACATCAACCTGACAGCTCTAATGCATTGCAGTACATTTTTATTGCAATTCATTAGAAGTGATCAGAGAAATAAAAGTTGAAGTATGAGTGAGGGACTAAGTAAAAAAAAAGTAAAAAAAATAGTTCACCTATTAAGTAGAAATATACAGGAGAAACACAATAAATAAAATTGTAAAATAAAATTACTCCAATAAATACACATATTTATGTAAAAATAAAAAAAATACACATATTTGGTATTGTTGCTTCCAGAATCTATAAGATGGTCACATTATTTAACCCAGAGGCGTATCTAGGGGGTGGCTGGCAGGGCGTGTGTCCCGGGCACAGTGGCAGGGGGGGCGCTGTCGGGCCTGCTGATGCAGAATTCTGAGTCTCCCAGGCGGCCAGGGACGGCGTCATCACCTGTCAGCAAGGGCGGTAATGCATGCTGCGGCCCCCGAACCGAGTTCCGGGGACCGCAGCGCTGATGCCAGCAGCCGCACTTTCCTGATTTGCTGGCTCTTAAATCCACACCTGCTCGCAGCTTTCACTGCTGCATGCAGGGTCCAAGTTCGTCTGTGGGCAGAGCTAGCACGTAGTGTTCACTGCGCTCCAGTCCCACAGATGACTTAATTTGTAATGAAGCTGGTCACGCCCACTACCTGGAAGGAGCCCATGCATTCTAGGCTCTACCCACAGATAAAGAGAGGAGCCGAAGCATCAACATCCCGCTGAGCTGTATGTTGTCCCCCCACCCCAGTGCTGTATACCCCCAGTACTATCTGTCCCCTGATCTGAGTGCTGTATACCCCCAGAACTGTTTGTCCCCACCACCCCAGTGCTGTATACCCATAGAATGGTTTGTTCCCACCACTCCAGTGCTGTATACCCCCAGAACTGTCTGTCCCCCCATACTAGTGCTGTATACACCCAGAACTGTCTGTCCCTTGACCCCAGTGCTGTATACCCCCCAGAACTGTCTGTCCCCTGTCCTCAGTGCTGTATACCTCAGAACTTTCTGTCCCCCCCCACCCCAGTGGTGTATACTCCCACAACTCTGTCCCCTGACCCCAGTGCTGTATACCCCCAGAAATGTCTGTCCACTGCCCCCCAGTACTGTATACCCCCCCAGAAGTGTTTGTCTCCCCACTCCAGTGTGCTATACCCCCCTGAGCTGTTTGTCCCCCCACCCCAGTGCAGTATACCACCCCAGAGCTTTATCTCCCCCCCCCCATCCCAGTGCTGTATACCCCCCAGGACTGTATATCCCCCCCACCCCAGAGTTGTATACCCCAAGAGCTGTATGTCCCCCCACTCCAGTGCTGTATACAACCTCAGAGCTGTATGCCCCCCTCTGGAGCTGTATGTGCCCCAATTGCTGTATGTCTCCAGCCTCTCCTTTGATGTATATAGCAGTGTCAGTGTGCACTGTGTGCGGCCATGTCTGTTAGCCATGGCCACAAATAAGCGTGGCACAGCCTCATGTCCAGGAGGAGATGGATGGGAGACAAGCGGGGGAGGTGAGTGAGGCTGCTGCCGACTTCCCCATATTAATACCTCTAATGTATCCGTATGTGCATGTATGATGTGTATCTATATATGTCAGTGTATATGACTGTGTATAGATTTGTCTATTTTGATGTATTCTTGTGAATTTGCATTAAATATGTACAGTATATGTGCGTTTCTATGTGTGTATGGGGCCGACTAAGGGCTCGTGCGCACGTTGCGTAATTTCATGCATTTACGCAGCGTTTAGCACTGCAGCGTAAGTGCATGCGTCCTGCGTCCCCAGCACAATCTATGAAGATTGTGCATAATCCGTGAGCACAATGCTTTTTTGAGCGCAGCGATTTGAGTGTCAAAAATTGGACAAAATCACTCTGTTTAAAAATGCAGCATGTCAATTATTCCGTGTGCTTTGGATGCAGCTCCCACTCTGTTGATGGGAGAGGCAGCATCCCGAGCGCATGAAATTGGCATTTTTTTCTGCAGAAACACTGCATCCATTATGCAGTGTTTCTGCAGCGATTTGAATCGCACATGACCTGTCAAATCACTGCAGAATTTTCTGCAGTGACACGATGCAACGTGCGCACGAGCCCTAAGGCTATGTGCACACGTTGCTTTTTTTTCAGCGCGGAAAAAAACGCACCCTCTGGCAGAGGGGAGAATTGTAAACAATGCTTTTTGAGAAAAACAGCATCGAAAACGCATGCGTTTTTCATGCGTTTTTCATGCGTATTTTTAGGTGCCTTTTTTTAAGACTTGTCAGTGTTAATAAAGTTGGTTGAACACAGACCTTTGGAAAAAAAAACCTGTGATGTAATTTCCTTCTTCTCCACATTCTGTTTGGATAAATGGGAGGGCTTGGAATGGAAGGAGCACCATTTGAATTTTGGAAAAGTTGAAATAAACTTCGCGCACCATGTCACATTAGCAGGGCCCCTTGGGTACCTATACGTCAGAAAACCCCCACAAGTGACCCCATTTTGGAATCTGCACCCCTCAAGGACTTTATTCAGGAGTATATTAAGCATCTTAAATCCATAGCTACTTCACCCAAAATGTTGCTGTAGCAACAATATTCTCACTTTTAGGCCCGTTTCACACGTCAGTGAAAAACACTGACGTTTTTCACTGGCGTGTAAAACACGCACATGTCCCTCCGTGTGCCGTGAATCACGGCACACGTGGGTTGTCTAAGTGCAATCCGGGCTCCGTTCTCCGTGGCCCGTGATTGTGTCGCGGGCGGGGAGGAGGGTGTCAGCACACCGCGCTCACCCCTTCTGCTCGGGTCCGGCAGCTGCTCAGTGGTGGCTCGAGCTGTGGGCCGGATCCCAGGGTTTCTCGAGCGACACTCCTCGCCCGTGAGTGAAAGGGGATTGTTGGTTGGGTGTGGGGGATTGTTATAGTTCGTGATGCCACCCACGGTTGTGGTGATTGCACCACCGCTGCTCTGGACGGGGATCCCGGGGATGGTGAAGGGGAGCAGCCAGGTGTTGTGTTGCCCCTCCGTGGGTAGGGGTTGGTGATCCCGGGGCCCGGTGATGGGTTGTGAGGTGCGGGGCCTGGTGGGCGCAGGGACGCGGGGGCAGCGCTGTGCCTTGCGGCACTGTAGTACTCACTCAGCCTGAGACACGGACACAGTTTGTACGGTAAACCAAACGGCTGGTAGGACGGTCCCACAGACGGCTGCACCTGCACTCCCGGTAGGTGACGGTGATGTCCCTCTTCCTTGCACCTGTGTTTGACTGATGGTAGCGGTGGATTCCCTCCGGTTACCCGCTCCCCGACTGCAATCTGGGCCGGAGGAGCTCTACACTTTGCCCGCAGGCGCTGGCCCTGAGAAACTGGTGCCTTGGCGGTGGCGGTGTCTCTCTGCTTCAGGTTGGGCTGTTGCCTTCAATCGGGACTTGGTTGCTGGGGGATCTACGTCCCCTTCACTGACGGATTCGGCAAATTTGGCAACTCCTAGCCTTGCCAGGGTCCGAGAGGCCCCTGCCCTGGTGCTGACTGTCCTTCGGAACACTGCTCCAGACCACCGGGCACACAGCCAACGGGGTCCTTCCAGGAACTTCCAAACGGTCCCCCTCCAGACAGTCACCGCCGTCGCTGACCTTGCTGTTCTGGCCCTACACGAAGCTGGACCCTTCAGGCTTTGCACACTCTCTGCTCTGTCACCACTTCTTGCTCTCCTCCTTTTCCACTTTCACTTAGTTGTTTTCTCCTTTCTAGCCCTCAGCTAGACTTCACTCTTCCCCTGCCCGGGGCTCTCTGCCTGGTACTTCCCGCCTCCAGAGCTGTGATCTCCTTGGTGGGCGGAGCCAACCGCCTGGCCCACCCCCTGGTGTGAATCATCAGCCTCTGGAGGAAGGCAACAAGGATTTCTGGTTAGCTGTGATGTGCCTACCTGGAGTGTGGGGTGTGGTGGTGTTGTGACCTGTGACCCCTGGCTTGTCCAGGGCGACACATTCCCCCTTAGCAAAATGCAGACCGTCCGCGGGCTGCCGTCCTACACCGGCTTTATTTTTCTGAAAATGGGGTAACAAGGTTAAGCAAACAAAAATAACATTTTTAATAACTTCTTCCCAAGACGGGAGGCACATTTCTTAAACGTTGCAACGGTTTACGGTTACGGTTTCCGCTCTCTCCCACCCAAGTAACCTGGCCCTGATGCTGCCCCTAAAGCCCAGGCAGCACCCCTTGACCCACAGTCCAGCACACGGTACCCGAGCGGGATCTGTCCTTCCCTCCAGAGGGTAGCCACCGGTTCCTTTGGCGGCTGGGCCCTGGCCTGCTCTGCTCAGGGCCCTCCCTCCAACCTGCCTCTCCGGAGGCGGCATTGCGGAAAACGGTAACGGTAACCAACATATTTACAAGCCACTAACGTCTGTGGTTGCCCTGCAAGTTCACGGGCTTGTCCATGGATAGTGCCCATGCATTTTTAAACGGTCCCCACGGGGACAACGGTGCCGGCTCCAGCCGGTTGCAAATCACACACAAATCAGGTTAAGTACTCGGTAATTTTCATTTTCCTTATCATTTTTCAAACTTTTAAAACTTTTCAAACAAACAACCACTCCTTCACATTTGCGGACCCCTTTTACTCATAGAACGGTCTCCCTGTACCTAAGTGGGGGTCTACCTAGGTTGGAACGGGTGGACCTTCGGGGCCCGGTGTCAGTGTTGCTAGACAGTGGGGTAGAGGGAACAATCGGTTCCTCCTCCCTGCTATAGTGTGGAGCAGGCGGAGGTGTAGGGGGGCTGGGTACAGGTTCATCCCTGGGCACTGGCACTGGTTCTGGCTCACGGTTAACCGCTTCCACTACTTCTTCATCCACGGGTTGTGGGAACAGTATCACTGGAAGTATCACCGCGCCGTTCTGTGTAGGCCAGTTTGCTGGGAAGTCACCCATTACAGTGTGGATTACCTCTGCTGCCTTCTCCACGGGTGGAGGAACCGGTACTTCAGCCTCTGCCTTCAACGCTGGGGGGCATTTTTTTAGATGGTCCCGGGAAACTGTGGCCAGGGTGCCCCCTTGGTCACGACTAATCTGGTAGGTCTTCCCATCTCCCCATTCTGTGGGTTGCATGACGTAAGGGACTTGCTCCCACTGATCATCCAGCTTGTGGGCTTTTCTCTTCCGTTTCAGCACCACATCTCCTGGCTGGAAAGGACCTGTGGGCGCCTTCTGATTGAACCGGTGCTCTTGCTGTTCTCGACTTCGACTGAGGTTTTTCTCCACATACTCCTGGATTTGCCGGTACTGTGCCCTCCTCCGACTTTCCCACTCTGCCGTTGAAGGGAGTGCTTCCGGGGCCTCCAACCCCGTCTCCAGATCCACCGGCAGGCGGCCAGGCCGAGCCCTCATCAGATACGCTGGGGTGCACTTCGTCGAGCTGGACGGGATATTATTGTACATGTCGACCAAGTCGGGCAACTTTTCCGGCCACATGTTCCGTTCTTCCAGCGGTAGCGTCTTGAGGAGCCCCAGGACCAAGTGGTTCATTTTCTCGCACATGCCGTTGGTTTGGGCGTGGTATGGAGTGGTCCGGATCTTCTTGCAGCCGTACAACTGACAGAATTCGTGAAACACTTCTGCTTCAAAAGCCGGGCCTTGGTCAGTCAGCACCTTCTCGGGGTACCCATGGGGTCGGCAAAAATAAGCCTGGAACGCTCGAGCAGCGGTTCGACCAGTCAGGTCCTTAACGGGGACTACCACCATAAATCTTGAGTAGTGGTCTACCATGGTCAATGCGTAGGTGTACCCACTTCGGCTAGGGGTGAGCTTGACATGGTCTAGGGCGACCAGCTCCAGCGGCTGATGGGTGACTATGGGATGCAACGGTGCCCTCTGGCTAGTCTCGTCCTTTCTCCTCAGCGTACAAGGACCGCACTCTCGGCACCAGGCTTCCACCGATTCACGCATCCCACTCCAATAGAACCGCTCCCTCAACAGCATCTCCAGCTTCTTCCACCCGAAGTGGCCAGCACCATCATGGTATGCCCGCAGGACAGTAGCGACATCAGCTTGAGGAACGACTAACTGGCATATTTTCTCATGGGTCTTCGGGTTGATCAGCTCACGGTACAGCCTCCCTTGGTGTAGGTAAAGCCGTTTCCGTTCTTTCCACAAGCGTTGGGCTTCGGCTGGAGCGGCAGGGTCTATTCCCATAGCACCTTGTTCCACCAGAGTCTTGAGCAGCGGTGGCATACCGGGGAAGCCTGACTTCTTCCTCTCCACAGTTCAGCACTCTCACAGGCACTCTCCCTTTCTTCACATCCACCACCCCTCGGGCGGCCATCACAGTGGGCCAGTGCTCAGAAGGCATGGGCTCCATCATCGCAGGGTAGTCACGCCCCTGAGGCCCTACTGCTGCCCTACACCAGATCATCATCTCACTCCTAGGGGGCACAGTCAATGGAGCAACATCCATCACTCTTACTCCACCAATCTCCCCTCCTGTTGAGCTTACATGCTGGCGGTACATCAGGGCTCGGATCTCATGCTGCACAGCCCTCTGCCGGCTCCCTGCTGCTGTGGCGGCTAGCTGTTGTAATAGGGTTAACACATCAGCCATGCAGTGCTCCATCACATTGGTTCCCAGCACTATTTTCGGGTTAAGATCACTGGGCTCATTCATGATCACAATCATACCCTGGTGTTGCAGTTCGGCTTGCCCCACTGTCATAGCCACTTGTTTATACCCCACCTGGGTCAATGGGAGTCCATTAGCGGCAATCAATGTTATACTATTGTCTGGGGGCGCCAGTTCGTCTACGGCCCAGTACCGCTGGTACAACGTGTACGGTATGGTAGTTACCTGTGATCCAGTGTCCAAGAGAGCCATCACTGGTATGCCGTCCACAGCCACGGGGATGATAGGGCGGGCCCCGATATATCGGTCCCGCCAGTCCGGGGGGCCACGATGTTCTACTCCTGAGGATTGGCCCGGGGCCCCAGGGGTTGCTCGTTTAACGGGCACTGTCGGTAGTAATGACCCGGCTTACGGCACTTGTAGCAGATTGGGGGTCTGCTCCGCGGGTTGTCGGCACTTCTCCGCTGCATCCAGGGAACGTCCTCGGGACTGTCAGCAAGCTGTATCTGCGCCGGAGGCTGAGGTCTGGTCAGAGGTTGTAGGGCAGCCAGGATTTTTGCAAGGTCTCCGTCCATGCGACGGACCTGGGCTTCCAGTTCTTCCACTGTGCTGCTCGGGGCTGCAGGTGTTGGAGAGGTAGATTTGGCTGAGGCCGCCATAACGGGAGCCGTCTCGACGGGCCACGGGGCGGGTTCCAGAACTTCGGTTGCTGGAGGCTGTAGTGCTTTAATGGCCCGCTCCTTTAACACAGCAAAGTCCACATCAGGGTGTTCCAGGGCCCACAGCCGGAGTTGTTTACGATCCTCAGGGGACCTCATCCCCTGCGCAAATTGCTCCACTAACATCTTGTTGCTATCCGACTCATTAATAGGGTTCACCCGCTTCAGCGTGGGGAGGGCGGTCTGCAGACGTAGAGCATAGTCCTGAATGCTATCCCCAGCTCGTTGCCGGCACTGGTAAAACTGCATCCTCAGCTCAGCTTCAGTCCGGGTCTCAAAGGCAGTCTGTAGCTTCTCAAAGATGGTGGCTACAGAGAGCCGGTCCCCCTCGGCCCAGGTCTCCGCTTCCTGCTCCGCCGCACCGGTTAACTGGCCTAGCACTATCGCTGCACGTTGCTAATCAGTCAGGGGGTACAGCTCTAGCAACGGGTTAAGCTTTTTCCGGAAGGCATGTAGGGCATCCGGTTTCCCGTCATACTGCGGTAGCCAGGCAGCTCCGGGCGCATAGGGCAAGGAAAACGGCATGACCTGAGCGAGCGTGGGGGCCACGGCACCTCCCGCCGGTACGGCCGGGACCTGGGCAGGTCCATTCCCATCCGCGGGTGCCGCTGCGGCTGCGACCACCGCTCCTCCAGCGGCTCCGTCGGGCGCAGACATCTTGTTTCCGTCCCCCTTAGCTCTTTCCGGCCCCTCCTCTCTCGGGGCGGGGTTTTGGCCTTCGCGCCTCTACTGCTCGAGAAGACGCTCGAGCGGGAACTTTTCGCGCCAAAGATGGCGGCTTCTGAAATTTTTCTGCCGGATACCTCCGGCGGTAACAAGGCGCACCTCTACCAGACGGCAGAGCGGTAAGATCCTGTTCGTGACGCCAAGTTGTCGCGGGCGGGGAGGAGGGTGTCAGCACACCGCGCTCACCCCTTCTGCTCGGGTCCGGCAGCTGCTCAGTGGTGGCTCGAGCTGTGGGCCGGATCCCAGGGTTTCTCGAGCGACACTCCTCGCCCGTGAGTGAAAGGCGATTGTTGGTTGGGTGTGGGGGATTGTTATAGTTCGTGACGCCACCCACGGTTGTGGTGATTGCACCACCGCTGCTCTGGACGGGGATCCCGGGGATGGTGAAGGGGAGCAGCCAGGTGTTGTGTTGCCCCTCCGTGGATAGGGGTTGGTGATCCCGGGGCCCGGTGATGGGTTGTGAGGTGCGGGGCCTGGTGGGCGCAGGGACGCGGGGGCAGCGCTGTGCCTTGCGGCACTGTAGTACTCACTCAGCCTGAGACACGGACACAGTATGTACGGTAAACCAAACGGCTGGTAGGACGGTCCCACAGACGGCTGCACCTGCACTCCCGGTAGGTGACGGTGATGTCCCTCTTCCTTGCACCTGTGTTTGACTGATGGTAGCGGTGGATTCCCTCCGGTTACCCGCTCCCCGACTGCAATCTGGGCCGGAGGAGCTCTACACTTTGCCCGCAGGCGCTGGCCCTGAGAAACTGGTGCCTTGGCGGTGGCGGTGTCTCTCTGCTTCAGGTTGGGCTGTTGCCTTCAATCGGGACTTGGTTGCTGGGGGATCTACGTCCCCTTCACTGACGGATTCGGCAAATTTGGCGACTCCTAGCCTTGCCAGGGTCCGAGAGGCCCCTGCCCTGGTGCTGACTGTCCTTCGGAACACTGCTCCAGACCACCGGGCACACAGCCAACGGGGTCCTTCCAGGAACTTCCAAACGGTCCCCCTCCAGACAGTCACCGCCGTCGCTGACCTTGCTGTTCTGGCCCTACACGAAGCTGGACCCTTCAGGCTTTGCACACTCTCTGCTCTGTCACCACTTCTTGCTCTCCTCCTTTTCCACTTTCACTTAGTTGTTTTCTCCTTTCTAGCCCTCAGCTAGACTTCACTCTTCCCCTGCCCGGGGCTCTCTGCCTGGTACTTCCCACCTCCAGAGCTGTGATCTCCTTGGTGGGCGGAGCCAACCACCTGGCCCACCCCCTGGTGTGAATCATCAGCCTCTGGAGGAAGGCAACAAGGATTTCTGGTTAGCTGTGATGTGCCTACCTGGAGTGTGGGGTGTGGTGGTGTTGTGACCTGTGACCCCTGGCTTGCCCAGGGCGACACAATTGCACTCAGTAATCAACTCACCTGCGCCGGCTCCCGCTGTCCATGGTGCTGATCGCTCCCGCGGTGCAGCATCCGGCTGGTGCTGACCCCCGCAGCAGCTGCTTCCGGGTCAGCTGTGTCGCGCATCATGAATATGCGCGACAATAATGAGCCGGCTCAGAGGCAGCAAGCTGCACAGGCTGCAGAGGACATCGCTGGACGCCGGGTGAGTTAAAATGATTTTTATTTTAAAAGCACATTTTTTTCTGGCACGTGTTTCACGGACCACACCACTGCGTGGTCCGTGGAACATCAGTGATGCCAAAAAAAATGGACATGTCTCCGTGCAGCAATCACGCACACGCGGGTACGCCGCACGGAGACACGTGCAGTGAAAAATCACTGACGTGTGAGCAGACCCATTCATTATAATGGGTCTGCGTATGTCAGTGATTCTGGTACGTTTAAAAAAAAGCACAAACGTACCAGAATCACTGACGTGTGAAAGAGGCCTAAGGCTATGTGGCCATGATCCAGCGACACGGCGTCTAGTACACAGTGTCAGCCTTACTGCAGCTGCCCGTGCCCACGATTTGGGTTCAGGCTGCTGTGGACTTTAGCTCTATTCTACCTGCAGAGAACACTCTCGTCTCCGAAGCATAAATTGACATGCTGAGGCTCGGGAAGCCACGCCACCGGTCAGTTTATGCTGCGGAGAAAAGAAGCACAGTGGGCATGGGATCACCAAAAATCCTTCCACTGTGCTTCTACTGCACAACGCAGTGTTATGGACGCAGGGAAAACACTCAGCGCCCATAACGCTGCAAACCCTGATTGTGGGCACACAGCCTAAAAAGCGTCAATGGATGAATGGATGTCAAATATATATAACGTCCCACCCCCGCCTGCATATTCTAAGCTGGCACCTTTAGTACCTTTCATGTGGCACTAAAGGGTGCCTAGATTAGTATTTATCAAAAAAAACAAAAAAAAACAATGAAAAAATAGCGTGGGGTCCCCCCTATTTTTGATAGCCAGTCAGGGTAAAGCAGACAGCTGTAGCCTGCAAACCACAGCTGGCAGCTTCATTTTGGCTGGTGATCAATTTGGAGGGCTCCCCAGGCTTTTTTTTTTTTTATTTATAAATAAAGAATTAAAAAAAAAATAACGTGGGGTCCCCCCAAATTAGATCACCAGCCAAGGTGAAGCTGACAGCTGGGGTCTGGTATTCTCAGGGTGGGAAGTGCCATGGTTATTGGACTCTTCCCAGCCTAAAAATAGCAGGCCGCAGCCGCCCCAGAAGTGGCGCATCCATTAGATGCGCTAATCCTGGCGCTTCTCCCCAACTCATCCCGCGCCCTGGTGCGTTGGCAAACGGGGAAATAAATGGGATTGATACCAGATGTGTAATGTCACCTGGCATCAAGCCCAGCAATTAGTGATGTCACGGCGTCTATCAGATACCAGACATAACTAATTGACAGTAAACAAAAGCAAAAAAAAATGACAAAAAATGTTTTATTAGAAAAAACACTCCCCAAATCATTCCCTTGTTCTCCAATTTATTAAAAAAATTTGAAAAAAAATGGGTCCGCAGAAATCCATTTGGACGTCCCACGTCGCCTCTGGACCTTCTAGAATATGGGGGCACGTTCAGGGAACGTATCCCCCATTTTCTAGGAGGGCAGACCCTCCATTTGAGGAGAGTGGGTGCCAAAAATCTGCACCCACTCTCCCCGGGTCACAGCTGCAGAGTGCGAGCAGCCAGCACAGCTCTCTGAACACAGTGCTGGCTGTCAGCTGCTCTGCACATGTGACCGGCCAGCGTGCACTGTGAAGGAGGAGGGGGCCGTGGGGGATCAGCGCTGCGACCGGACAGGTAAGGGGGAATACCAGGGGGAATAGGGGGTGACCTGGCAGGGCCTGGGGGGCATTTTTCTGTCGCATGTGTTAATGCACATGCGACAGAAATCATAGCAGCAGGGCGGCCGGTGCGCTACTGTGCGCGCGGCCATGTTGGATTGTCGGGAGGGGGGTCGGGGCAGGCATTTTGGCGACACCGGGGGCTTTCCAGGACTTTGCCAGGAAGTGAGGTCAACAGGAAACCTCTTGACCTCACTTCCAGGTAAATGCCTGCGTTCTGGCATGCCGACAAAGCCCGCGGACCGCAATAAAAAAGCAGCTCACTGCGTTGTAGCTGCGTTCTGACCCACATTATTGATTTAATGGGGGAGAGAACGCAGCCGCACCGCACAAAAGAAGTGACATGCTGCTTTTCTTTCCGCACCGATTTTTGGCATCCAAAACGCTGCATTTAGAAACGCAGCGTGTGCACTGATTTTTCGGCTATCTCATACACTTTGCTGGGAAAGCTGAACGCATGCAATTTGCCACTGTAACGCTGCGGTTCTAAATGCAGCATTTCCACGGTAAAAAACGCAACGTGTGCACACAGCCTAACAGTCTTTTGCCCGGGGCCCACAAAAACCTGGAGCCAGCCCTGGATGTACTGGAAGTTGTGGGTTCATGCAATACAAATGTGTATGGGTCTGACCTGACATTGCAATTGATTTACCATGTACTGCTTGTGGTCCTGATTATGTATTTCTGTATCGATGAGGGTTTTGATGCTGTGTTTCTGAACTGATGTTATATGGATGTATTTCTGTACTGCTGTGGTTCTGATGATGAATTTCTGTACTGCTGGTGGTTGTGATGCTGTGTTTCTGTACTGTTGGGTGTTATAATTATGTATTTCTGTACCTCTGCTGGTTCTGGTGCTGTTATTATTTCTGATTCTATACACAAGTAACAATTCATAAATTGTAAGATTGGACAACTCCTTAACTTAGAATTGGGATACACTGCTTAATTTTATAACTAAAGGGCTTGTCCAAGTTCGAGATGAAATTCTGCAGTGACTCTATGTGACTGTAGGCTTCTGAATTCTCACAATGCATGCTCTGCACACTTTTAGGATCTCCGGTGCCAGTGACAATAGTGGAAGGCCATGTGAGCGCAAGTATGAGATTTTTATATCTCTGGTCTCATTCTGATTTGACGTGTCCAGCCTCACTCAATTCATTTTGAGCGAGGCCACACATGTCGCGTCGGTACGTGACCACATATATGTAATTCACATACTTGCAGTTTTGTGACCTCACACTCTCACCGCCGCCAACAGAGAATCCTGACAGTGTGCAGTGTGTGCACTATGAGAATTCAGAAGTCTGCAGTCACATAGTGACTGCAGATTTTCATCTCAAACCTGGACAACCCCTTATAAAATTAAGCAGTGTAGCCCAATCATAAGAGCGTGTAATATACTCCCTGTCAGGATTCAGCTCTGCTTCTGGTTCCAGTAGTCATCATTTGGCCACTCTACTCATATGTGATTTTCATACTTGCATGTGACAACTGGCTTTTCTTCCTATGTATCTCTTTGAACATTGAGAGAATTAAATTATTAAGCGCAGCTCGTCATCACGTGACTGTGAGTGTGCAAATCCCATGTTAATAATTAGTCACATGGGGGGCACCAAACTGAAGTCTTCCCCCGGGTGACAAAAAGCCGGGTGACAAAAATCACCTCTGCAGTGATTGGTGACAGCCACCTCACAGTAACTGGTGCCAGACGGTAATAAAAATGCTAATTTTCCCTTCACCGAACTGGTCATATCCTCCAGATCTCTATGGTGGGCCTTTGGGCAGGGTCAAAATGGGGAAAATGCAGAGGCCCAGAATAAAGATCTGGAGGATACAAGCAGTTGGTTGAAGGGAAAATCTGCACTTTTACTGTGGGGGCATAACCTAAAGGGGGCTTTACACACAATGATATCTCTAACGATATGTCATCGGGGTGAAGGAATTCGTGACGCACATCCGGCGTTATTAGCGACGTCATTGCGTGTGACACCTATGAGCGAGTGTTAACGATAAAAAAAATTCTCCTAATTGTTGATCGTTGACACGTCATTCATTTTCAAAAATTGGTTGCTGGTGCTGGACGCAGGTTGTTCGTCGTTCCTGCGGCAGCACACATCGCTATGTGTGACACCCCGGGAACGACAAATAGCAGCGTTCCTGCGTCCTCCAGCAACGAGGTGGGTGTGTCGTTAATGTGGCTGCTCTCCGCCCCTCCGTTTTTATTGGCGGGCCGCTGTGTGACGTCGCTGTGACGGCGCACGAACCTCCCCCTGAAAAAAAAAGGTTGTTCGCCGCCTACAGCGACGTTGCTAGGAAGGATAACTGCGTGTTACGCGTCCTAGCGATATTGTGCGCCATGGGCAGCGATTTGCCCGTGACACACAAACGACGGGGGCGGGTGCTTTCACGAGCAACATCGCTAGTGATGTCGCTGCGTGTAAAGCAGCCTTTAGTCATGCAGGAAAATGGCTTTTCCCCTTCCAGGACTTTGTGAGCATTCAGTACAACTGTGTAGGTTGGTAGCTGAAACAGCAATTTCCCTGCAAGAGTTAGGGGTACTTTGCACGTTGTGACATCGCTACTTCGATATCGTCGGGGTCAAATCGAAAGTGACGCACATCCGGCACCGGTAACGACGTCGCAATGTGTAAAGCCTAGATGCGCCGATAAACGATCGCAAAAGCGTCGTAAATCGGTGATCTGTGTAGCGTCGGACATTTTCATAATGTCGCACCAATAGGAGATACGGTGTTGTTCCTCGTTCCTGCGGCAGCACACATTGCTGTGTGTGAAGCCGCAGGAGCAAGGAACATCTCCTTACCTGCCTCCACCGCCAATGCGGAAGGAAGGAGGTGTGCAGGATGTTTACGTCCCGCTCATCTCCGCTTCTCTGCTTCTATTGGCTGCCTGCCGTGTGACGTCACTGTGACGCCGCACGACCCGCCCCCTTAGGAAAGAGGCGGGTCGCCAGCCAGAGCGATGTCGCAGGGCAGGTAAGTGCGTGTGAAGCTGCTGTAGCGATAATTTTCGCTACGGCAGCTATCACAAGATATCGCATGTGCGACAGGGGCGGGTACTATCGCGCTCGGCATCGCTAGCCGATGCTAGCGATGTCGCAGCGTGCAAAGTACCCCTTATTTAATGGTTGCAAATTAAATTGATCTCGTATTTATCAATATAACCTATATACTAATTTTTGTTGTGACTGCAGCCCTTTTGTTGGCGATATTTCCTTTGGGTTTATCTTCTTCTTAAACAAGACTTGGTGGACTTTGCGTTATGTTTAGGAATTGGGATCATTGTCTTGTTAAAAGGTCCAAAAATTCCAGGCTTCAGCTTCTTCGTGGAAAGCATGACATTTTCTGCTAGGATTAACTGACACTTGATTGAATCCATGCTCTCCAGGTTTCCAGTGCTAGAGTAAATAAAGTAGCCTGACCACAGCCAAGCCACCACCATGCTTCACAGGAGGCAGGGTGTTCTTTTCAGTGTATGTTTCATTACTTATCTTTATTGCAGGTCTTTTACAGTCACTCGAGCACAGCCAGTGTTCCTTTTAACTTTCAACTTGCAAACTCAGCTTCCTATTGTATCTCTAGGAGCATACAATGTATTTGCTATTTTTTTGTATCCTTTTCCTTGTTCGTGCAAGGAAATTAGCGCTTCACTTTTTAGACCTCTCTCACGAGAAAGCAAAAATATTAGTGATCTGGAGACCATTGCCTTTGAGAAAAAGGATAACACTGGTCGGGGGTTATCCAATAAAACATTAGCACCTGACTGTGCACCCTTTCATAATTATTACTGTACCCTGAGGGAGGGTCTCCTACAGGTAGAAGTTGGAGGCTACAAAAATGAATTGCAGTGGAGGTTATATTAGAGCCTGGAGGGCTCGCCTGTCCTTCTCTCTCTTATCTCCAGCATCATCTTGTGTCCCATCTGTGTCAGCATCATTCAGTCTGTGCTGATAGTGAAACAGAGGTGGGAAGAGGGAAAACGTAGGGGTAGTAATGGGAAACAGGCCATCCTGCTGTAAGTGAGGGAGGGGTGAGAGGAGGGACAATGCTGCTGTCAGTGGGGATGAGAGGAGGGGCAATGCCACAGTAAGTGGGGGAAAGGTGGGAGGAAGGGCAATGCTGCTGTTAGTGAGGATGGGGCACAATACCGCTGCCAGACTGGAGATGTAAGAAGGGGGAAGGAAATGGTGCTGCTTTTGGGGAGAGTTTTTAATGTTGCTGTTAGTGTTTGAGGTTGAATCAGTTTAAGTGAATGGGTGTAAAATTAGCAATGAGCAAAAGATATCTGGTCAGGAAATTCTGCAGTCATCACAAGATGCGTCACAGCATTCTGACACTGATGGAGATAAAAAGGAACAACTCCACTGAGAGGAGACGTAGCATAGCCAGTGTAATATAGAAATACAGCTTTAATAGATGTACTGTATATTAGGAGATTTCTTCAATTTTTTTGTAAAGTGCTACTAATTCTACATAACTTTAGACTTCAAAAAGTGCACATTACTTTTAAAGAACTTGCATGTGTAATCCTTATAAGCTTCACTTCTTGGGGTGTCTAAGGGAAGCCATAACGATAAATCTGTTTCTTAGTATTAAATGCGGTTTAATTGCCTCTATAGTGAGTAAGTTTCCAGCTGTGAAAGGGTTAATACTTGGGGCCTGCATCAGTAATAGGCCCCTGTAGTAACCATGACCACTGTTACGAGGTCATAAATATATGTCATAAAGAAGATTCCATAAAAGAAGGCTGCGCTGCCATGATCAGTGCCATTACTGATGCGCCTGAGGACGTTGAGCTTGACCACCCCACGTAATGTGCCCACCTTGGTGTAATTTGGAGGTTCTAGCAGGTAAAGGGGTTGTCTGATTTAGACACCCCCAGGGTATATGAAGGTAATAGAGGGGGGTCCCCGGGACAGGATCCCCTTCTGTTACTCTCTACAAAGAGCAGCTCTCCTTTGGGAGTTTATGGACGGACCTATGACTTTAATGGGTGCCGTGGGGGGAGGGGGGATTTAATTGATTAGCAGTTATCTGTAACTAACAATTTTTTTAACCAAGTGTCCATCTTCTTGAGAGGCGGACCTGGATCTGTAAGGGAGAAATGCTTCATCCATCTGGGTAATTGGATTAACCAAATTAATTCCATCAATCACTGTGGTGATAGATATCGCAGCCAGATCTCTCCACATCCAGTTTATCACATTTATAGTCTAGATTTATTATGTCGTTCTCTGTAAATTTAGTAAAATGTACAAATTGTAAAACTGCTGTTACATCTGTTATATATCGGCACTAACTCTCTAAGCCCAAGGGAAGGGCAATCCTCCAGCCATGGTTCTCTAGAGGTTTCCTCCACAGGGGGTTTTTCCTCTCCTGAGTGCTGGGGGGTGACTCTCCGTGAGTCGGGGGTGTGCCATTTTTGGTGTCATGTAAATTTAAATAAAGTTGAGAACGTTTGACACCTAATTGCAATGCTTTGTGTATTTATTTTGCATTCCTCTGTGTGATTCATTGTGTTTGGGAGTCGGGGTCCATCAGATATCACAATGTAATTTGGTTGCACACCTGCCGGTCACACAGGACCCTCACCTACACAGGACCCTCACCTACACAGGACCCTCACCTACACAGGACCCTCACCTACACAGGACCCTCACCTACTCAGTGATTGCTCCAGGAGTTGTCCCTGCTCTGATGATGAAGATGGAGAAGAGACAAGAATTATGACTCGCCCACCCCAGGGCTATGGGACACCCGGTGCCGGGCCGGACTAGTCCGGTGGTAGTCAGTGGTGGCTGGGCCCGGCTCCGTGGCCCTGGTGGGTGTCAGTAGACTATGTGGCTGATGACTTTTCCCTGTTCGTGACGCCACCTGTGGAATGCGGCTAATGAGCCGCCGCTGCTGTGTGAGGCCTCCGGGGTGATGATATAGCAGCAATGGTGGTACTGCTCCCCACAGGTGGAGCGGTGCCCGGGGACACTGTTGGTGCTTGTGAAAGTCTGTGGTGTTGTGTGACTAACACGGTGCAGGGCCGACAAGCAACGGAAGAAACAGGCACAAACAGTAGTCTCTTTACCTTCTCCTCTTTTACTCGGCAGAAGTTTAGTCCAGGAGACCGTCACAGATGGTAAAGATGGTCCGGCCGGCCTGGAAGTGCCTGGGGTGATCTTTGGCCAGTTGAGTATGAGGCCTACTCCCTAATCTTTCTTTGCTGTTTTAGGACACTGCACTTTGGGTCAGCAATTGCCCTCTTGCTGCTGGGACTGGTGGTTCGTCCCTTTTTCTGTGGGGTAGACTGCGCAGGCCCTCTCTGGTGCTTCTCTGCTGGAGTCCACACCAGGCCCTTGGGATGCAGCTGTACCCTCAGTTTGCTTCTGGGCCAGGGGGCTTGCAGCTCTCCTGCCCTCCGGATTCAGCTACCAGGGATGGATTTTATGCCCTGGCAACCACAGACTCCGATGTCCGAGTCTCCTCTGTGCCTCTCTGCATCTCTTGCTTCACTGGGCCAAGCTATTCCAGCTCTAGGCCCCAATTCCACAAGGCAGCACTACTCTCCGTCTGTCCTCTTTCACTCCTGTCTACAGACTAACCACTACTTCCTCCCTCCAGCCAGACTTAAGGAATGCTCCCTGAAGTTCCAGGTTCAGAGCTCCCCCTGCTGGCCGGAGGGAGAACTGCGTTGGGTGTTACACTTACTGGCCAATAGATCTCCCAATTACCTCCAACCTCAGCATTAACCCTTTGGAAGGGCAATGCTGTTGTGGCGACCAGGTCCTGGGGCGCCACACTCCCCCTTAGTTAAATTCAGTACTCCCGGACTGTAGAAACAAACATGACATGTTAGAACATTTCATCCCATTATGGGAGGCGTATTATTTGAACGTTACAAACTTAAACATTACTATAAGAGTCCAGTGTGGCTCCCTGCCGGGTGTCCATTACACTGCTCCATGGGGGACCCGCCGCGATCAAACCCCCAACGTAGGCTCTGGGCGTGCTTCAGAGCATTGATGACCCCACTCTATGCACGCCGGACGGGTTTTTCTTTAGGGGTGTTGAGCACACTGGTGCTAACTATGAACAATTTAGGTGTTGGCCACCCATAGTCCAGTGGCCCAATTGTCCATTTTCGCAATCAAAGAAAAAGAAAAACATTTTGTACACAACATTACAGACATTTCGCATAACTATTTACATTCTAATAAGTACTCTTTCTTTTTCCCTTATACAGTTGACTCTCTATACCTTGGAGGGGGTTGTCCCCGAGTGCTGCGTTGAGACCTGCGTAGCTCTGGTGTTTGCCCCTGACTACTTGGTGAGTCTTCTACCTCAGCACTACAGGTAGGCCTAACCCCGATAGGTAAGCGTGATGATTGCCTACGTGGTCTAAGAGTCGCCAAGGGTATGACAGGTTCACCACTGACAGGGGGTTGATCCTCCTGTTCCACTGCTGGCGTGTCATCTCGTGTTGGAGCGGACGGTTCTTTAGGTGGATCCGGAACCTCTTCTGTTTCTGGCTCAACCAACTGCGGAAACGTCAAAACTGGTACCACTATGGCATTGTTTATTCGGGTCCAAGTTTTGGGGAATTTTCCAAGGATTGTTTGGATCATCTCCCCCTCTTTCTCTTGACTTTGGGGACTTCCTTGTACTTCTTCCATTTCTCTTTGGATTCTGCACCGTTCAGGGCACGCTTTCAGGCGGTCTCGAGAGACTGCTTGATAGGTCTTGCCTTCATCCTTGCTTATGAGGCATACCTTACTGTTGTCAAAGTTGGAGGGGATAATGGTGTAGGGCTCGTTTTCCCACTGATCATCCAATTTATGCGTCCTCCGCTTCTTCTTGAGGACTTGTTCTCCAGGTGCTAAGGGAGTTGCTGGGGCTGTTTGATTGTAATGCTGCTCTTGTCTCGTTCTTGCTTGAGACAGGGCCCTCTCTACGCATTCCTGGACCTTACGGTACCGCTGCTGCCGCTCTGTATCCCAATCTTCCATTTCCTGAACCGCCTCAGGTGACACAGTCCCCATCTCAAAGTCTACAGGTAACTTGCCAGGTCTGGTTCGCATCAGGTAAGCAGGGCTGCAGTTGGTCGAATTTACCGGGATATGGTTGTACAAGTCTACCAGATCTGGTAACTTTTGTGGCCATTGGTTTCTTTCTTCCAAAGGTAGAGTCTTGAGCATGTCAATAACCACATGGTTCATCTTCTCGCACAATCCATTGGTTTGGGGGTGGTACGGTGTGGTTCTGATTTTCTTACAACCGTACAGGTTACAGAACTCTTGGAACACTTCTGCCTCGAATGCAGGACCCTGATCAGTCAGTACCCTTTCAGGGTAACCGTGAGGTCGACAAAAGTAGGCCTGAAATGCTCTCGCTGCTGTTCTGGCTGTCTGGTCCTTCACGGGCACTACTACCAGGAAACGGGAGTAATGGTCCACAATGGTTAGGGCGTACACATAGCCTGACCGGCTTGGTGTTAACTTCACGTGGTCCAGGGCCACCAACTCCAGGGGCTGCTTCGTGACAATTGGCTGTAGGGGAGACCTCTGGCTGGCATCATCTTTCCGCCTCAGGTTACACGGACCACAGTCTTGGAACCACTTCTCAACGGTCTTTCTCATGTGTACCCAGTAGAACCGATCACGCAGTAGGGTCTCCAACGTCTTCCACCCGAAGTGTCCTGCATTATCATGATAAGCTGCCAGGACCATTGGAGCATCCCTCTGTGGGACCACTATCTGCCAGACGAGTTCATTTGTTTGCCAGTTGACATATCTCTTGCAGAGCTTGCCTTGGCACGTGAACAGTCGTCCCCGCTCCTTCCACAGCTGCTGGGCTTCTTCTGGAGCATCTGGGCCAAGGTGGGTCTCAGCTTGTGCTAGCTTTTCTTTGACCAATCGCACGGCCGGGTCACCGTTCTGTGTCTCTTCCCAATTATGGTGGAGTAATGGGTTGACCGAGACCTCGTGCTGGCTCGAGCGCTTCACTCCTACAGCATGCTCACACTGGGAAACACCTTGGTGATGGAAAGCCGGTAACTCTATCTCTTCGAGTTCATCCAGGTCTTCTCCAGACTCGGGTAAGTGAGGCATTCTGGACAGCGCATCAGCATTGTTATTCTTTTTGCCAGCCCGATACTTGATGGTAAAGTCAAAGTTAGACAGCCGGGCCATCCATCGCTGTTCCAACGCACCTAACTTGGCTGTTGCCAGGTGTGTCAACGGATTGTTGTCCGTGAAGATGGTGAACTTGGCCGATGCCAGATAGTGCTTGAAGCGTTCAGTCACTGCCCAAACAATAGCGAGGAACTCCAGCTTGAAGGAACTGTAGTTTTCTGGATTCCTTTCTGTGGGCCGAAGCTTCGTACTGGCGTACGCTATCACCCTCTCTCTGCCTCCCTGCACCTGGGACAGAACTGGTCCCAGGCCCACGTTGCTGGCGTCTGTATACAGTACAAACGGCTGGCTGTAGTCAGGGTAGGCCAGAATTTCTTCTCCCGTGAGAGCCCCTTTCAGCCGGACAAAAGATGCTTCTAGTTGGCTGCTCCATTCAAATGGAGGGCTCTGCTTCTTAGCCTGCTTTGGCTGGCCCACCAGGAGATCTTGAAGGGGCGCTGCTATCTTTGTGAAACCATCAATGAACCTTCGGTAGTAGCCCACCAGCCCAAGGAACTGCCGCACCTCTTTTACCGTCGTGGGTCTTGGCCAGTCCTTGATTACGGTGACTTTCTCCGGATCAGGTGCCACACCTTCTGCGCTGACCACATGACCCAGGTATTGTACCTTTGGCTTCAAGAGGTGGCATTTGGACGGCTTGATCTTCAGGCCATATTTCGACAAAGACTCAAACACTTCTGCTAAGTGCTTCAGGTGGTCTTCATAAGTCTTGGAGTAGACTATGACGTCATCCAGGTACAACAGCACGGTTTCAAAGTTGTGGTGGCCCAAGCAGCACTCCATCAACCTTTGGAATGTCCCTGGGGCGTTGCAGAGCCCGAATGGCATACAGTTGAACTCGCAGAGGCCCATTGGCGTCGTGAATGCAGTCTTCTCCTTGTCCGCCTCTGCCACGGGAACCTGCCAATACCCACTGGTGAGATCCAAGGTGGAGAAATAGTTAGCTGACTTTAAGGCTGTTAGTGACTCCTCTATTCTGGGCAGTGGATAAGCATCTTTATGTGTAATGCGGTTAATTTGCCTGTAATCTACACACATTCTCATTGTACCATCTTTTTTCTTTACGAGCACTAGTGGAGCTGCCCAGGGGCTACAGCTATCTCTGATAACCCCAGCCTCCTTCATTTCCCGCAACATTTCTTTGGCACGCTGATACTGTGCGGGGGGTACAGGGCGGTATCTCTCTTTAATGGGATGATGATCACCCGTGGAGATTTGATGTTTAACCCCTTTCACCTGCCCAAAATCTAGGGGGTGTTTGCTGAAGACCCGCTCGTACTCCTGTACCACCCGGTAAACCCCATGCTTTTGGTGTGAGGGGGTGGAGTCGGTGCCCACATGTAATTTTTGGCACCAGTCTTCAAGCTGCCCCTTGGAGCCATTGTCTTCCGCCTGGTCGGACGGGATCAAGGGTTCCAATGCTTTGATGGTATTGTTGCTGACAGTGTACAGTTTCGCTACAGTGGCGTACCGGGGCAATTTGCTCAAAATAAGAATTGATATTACAATGGTATTACAAGCAGCTTACTTGGTATTAACATAAAACCTCATTCACACACTGAGTATTTCGCTCATCATTTTACAACTGTAGTTGGAAGGTAAAAGCTGGTATGGAGGAAACAGAAAAAATATAACACACACTCTCACCTTGCCTTGCTGGTCCTGGTGCCTACTGTGAATTACTGATGCAAAATATTGTGTCCATATAATCAAGACCAGCGTTGTTCACACCGGTCTTGATGAGGGGGCGTGCTGGAGTCAGACCCTTCTTCATGAATCTGAAGTGTCTGGCAAATGGCATGCACCTCTATGTGCTGCGCCAGAAATCTCTACTCAGGTACTGGAATGAAATTTCTGTACAGAACGCGGCACATTGTCATGAATTAGATGAGCTATGTCATCCCGTTGCATCCCCATCCAGCTCTGTTCAGTTTGTGGAGCTGGGAAAACATGGCATGAAAATGATAAGGGTCAAATTACTCCTGTTTTTTTCTGATAGCTCTACAGTCATGGCTGAAAGTGTAAGTACCCTTTTAAATTGCTCCAGAAAATTAAGTATTGCTTCCAGAAAATTTGCTATACACATGTTTATTTCATTTGTGTGTATTAAAACATTAAAAAAAAAATCTGAAGAAAAAAGACACATTGGACATAATTTCACACAACCCCAAATATAGGCCAGATAAAAGTGGTGGCACCTTTCCAAAATTGTAGGTAAACAACTTTGTTCCCAGCATGTGATTCTCATTCACACTCGCCTGTGGCAAGTAACAGGTATGGGGCAATTTCAAAATCACACCTGAAACCAGATAAAAAGGGGAGAAGTTGACACAATCTGCATTGTGTGGCTGTGTTTGCTACACTAAGCATGGAAAACAGAAAGAGAAAGAACTCTGAAGACTTGAGACCCAAAATTGATGAAAAATATCAACAATTGCAAGGTTGTTTTGCTGGGTCTGACAGAGTTCTTTGTGCGCAAGGCATCATGAAGCGTATATCACTTCAATTAATAAGGTATGGGAAAAAGCTTCATTATTCTAAACATATAATTCCCATTAACATGATTATTTATTAGTACTAGAAGGTGGCCCGATTCTACGCATCGGGTATTCTAGAATTTACGTATTGTGTAGTTCATGTATGATTTTTGTTATATATATAGATGTTGTTGTGTGTAGTTACCAAGTGTTTGTGTAGGGCGCTGTACATGTTCTGGGTGTTGTCTGGGTGTGACGGGGGGTGAGAGGGGTGTTGTATGTGTGTTGCGTGTGTTGCGTTGTTTGTGTAGCGCTGTGTGTCTGTAGCGTTGTGTGTGTGTGTGTTGCGCGGTTTGTGTGTGTGTGGTGTGTTTTGGGGGGAGGTATGTTTTGTGCAATGTGTGTGTTGTGCGGTATGTGCGTATATTTATGTATGTCGCGGTGTTTGTGTGTTGGGTGTTGTGTGTGTGCAGCGTTGTCTGTGTGTGTGGGTGTCTGTGTAGGGCAGTTGTTTGTGGTTCCCAGTGTGTGTATGTGGTGTGTTATGCAGTGCGCGCGCGTGTGTGTGTGTGTGTGTGTTGGGGGGAGGTGTGCACTTCCCATCGTGCTCCATCCCCCATGCTGCGCACTCCCCATCGTGCTCCATCCCCTATGCTGCGCACCCCCCATCGTGCTCCATCTCCCATGCTGCGCACTCCCAAACGTGCTCCATCTCACATGCTGCGCACTCCCAAACGTGCTCCATCCGCCATGCTGCGCACTCCCAAACGTGCTCCATCCACCATGCTGCGCACTCACAAACGTGGTCCATCCGCCATGCTGCGCACTCCCAAACGTGCTCCATCCGCCATACTCCGCACTCCCCATCGTGCTGCATCCCCCATGCTGCGCACTCCCAAACATGCTCCATCCGCCATGCTGCGCACTCCCAAACGTGCTCCATCCGCCATGCTGCGCACTCCCAAACGTGGTCCATCCGCCATGCTGCGCACTCCCAAACGTGGTCCATCCGCCATGCTGCGCACTCCCAAACGTGTTTCATCCGCCATGCTGCGCACTCCGAAACGTGGTCCATCCGCCATGCTGCGCACTCCCAAACGTGCTCCATCCGCCATACTGCGCACTCCCAAACGTGCTCCATCCGCCATACTGCGCACTCCCCATCGTGCTGCATCCCCCCTGCTGCGCACTCCCAAACGTGCTCCATCCGCCATGCTGCGCACTCTCAAACATGCTCCATCCGCCATGCTGCGCACTCCCAAACGTGCTCCATCCGTCATTCTGCGCACTCCCAAACGTGCTCCATCCGCCATGCTGCGCACTCCCAAACGTGCTCCATCCCCCATGCTGCGCACTCCCCATCGTGCTCCATCCCCCATGCTGTGCACCCCCCATCGTGCTCCATCCCCCAGGCTGCATCAGCATCAGCCTCTCTACCCGCAGCATCAGCCTCTCTGCCCGCAGCATCAGCTTCTCTCCTCCCAGCATCAGCCTCTCTCCTCCCAGCATCAGCCTCTCTCCTCCCAGAATCAGCCTCTCTCCTCCCAGCATCAGCCTCCCTCCTCCCAGCATCAGCCTCTCTCCTCCCAGCATCAGCCTTTTCTGTCCCCAATATCAGCCTCTCTCCTCCCAGCATCAGCCTTTTCTGTCCCTAGCATCAGCCTCTCTCCTCCCAGCCTACCCCAGCCTCAGCCTCCCGCAGCATCAGCCTCTCTCCTCCCAGCATCAGCCTCTCTCCTCCCAGCCTACCCCAGCCTCAGCCTCCCCCAGCATCAGCCTCTCTCCTCCCAGCATCAGCCTCTCTCCTCCCAGCATCAGCCTCTCTCCTCTCAGCATCAGCCTTTTCTGTCCCCAGCATCAGCCTCTCCCTCCCAGCCTACCCCAGCCTCAGCCTCCCCCAGCATCAGCCTCCCCCAGCATCAGCCTCTCTCCTCCCAGCATCAGCCTCTCTCCTCTCAGCATCAGCCTTTTCGGTCCCCACCATCAGCCTCTCTCCTCCCAGCCTACCCCAGCCTCAGCCTCCCCCAGCATCAGCCTCTCTTCTCTCAGCCTCCCCCCTCCCAGCCTCCCCATCCCAGCCTTCCCCAGGATCAGCCTCTCTCCTCCCAGCCTCCTCCAGCACGCCGTGCTCCTCTGCCGACAGTCACAGATCCGATTGCATACACTCACACACACACACACGATCGCATACACTCACACACACACCCGATCGCATACACTCACACACACACACCCGATCGCATACACTCACACACACCCGATCGCATACACTCACGCACACACACATTGACGATATTACACATACGCGCTCACACTCACAACATCCGGAGATACCACATGCTTCTGGCCATGTGATCCTCCGGCAGGTCCTGGAAGCTCACAGCACAGTATCGCCGCCGAGAAGCAAGCGATATCCCAGGATGTTGTGGATGCGATGTGATGTGTGTGTGAGGTGTGTGTGAGAGTGAGTGTGATCTGATGTGTGTGTGTGTGTGCTGTTATGTGTGTGCGTGTGTGTATGTTCCGCCGCTGCAGGACCTTGATGCGCTGGTAACTATGCTACCATGGTTACCAGCGTATCTCGTCCCCCGCTCGCACGGGAGCCCACACCAGCATACGGCGGCAACCCCAGCAATGCGAGGGTATGTGTCGGCTGGGTTGGCGGCGTACGCTGATGTGGGCTCCCGGGGGTAAAGTACTCACATGGGAGTCGTGGCTCCGTGACCGTGTCGGTTCGGGGAATGCGTGGGGGGGCGGGGCCAGAGCTAGCGTGCATTGCGTGAGGGGGGCGGGGCGTGGCCGAGTTGCCAATGCCTGCAGGGTGCCGGGGCGAGAGGCCAATCTGTGGGGGGGACGGAGCCTGGGCGAGCGGCGGCCAATCCGTGTGGGGGCGCAGCCTGGGCGAGCGGCCAATCCGTGCGGGGGGGCGGGGCCATGGCGAGCCCAGCGGCCAATCAGCTTTGTGTCACCGTAAGGACACAGTTTTGGAGCAAGACAGACAGACAGACAGACAGAATAAGGCAATTATATATATAGATTGTTTAAAATCCACGAAAATATCAACTGAAAAGAATAACCAATACAACAGAAATCTAATACAGCCGGCACAATATAAAACATGTAGACAAGATATAAGAAACTGGAAATATTGCACCCCTACATATCCCTAAAAAACTCACCCTGCCTATCAGCGGGGAAACTCTAAATGTATTTGGTACCCCTATTCAACTGTGGCTAACCCTCCCTGACACACACCTTATAGGAAGTTCAGGGATGGGTAAGCAATATATGGTCCAAAATAGTGAATTATGTCCCAAGAATCAATTAGAAGCTGTATGGTTACTTAGCTTCTTAGCTCATTAGATGTTGGTATCCAATAGAAGCCTGAGACCTGATGATGGTCTCTGGATATGAGAAGAGGATCCATCCTAGGATATCATATATTCGGACCAGGTGCAGAGTTGCTTCCTTCAGGTAGAAAAAATCCTCAACATGTTTCTCCAATTCGGTTCATCAGGAGGCTCTATTACATATATGGGTACATGCCCATGATCAGTGATTGCAGCGTTTTGGATGCAGCGTGTTTTCACTACGTCTAAAACGCTGCATTGTACAGTACAAGCACAGTGAATGAGATTTATAGAAATCCCATGGCCACTGTGTATGTGTATGGCCTGCAGCATAAACTGACCGGTGGTGTGGCTTTCCAAGTCAGAAGCATGTCCGAACCCTGATCGTGGGCACGGGCAGTTGCGTTCTCTGCCAGAAGCTCAGCTTAATTGGTAGCAGGTCTCCGGTTGTCACAGACAAGGCCGGTGCCTGCACCACCCCTGGCTGTTTAACTCACTAAATGCTGTGATCAATTGTGATTGCAGCATATAGAACGATAGAGTGGCACCTCCACAACGTAATTGCACGCTGCCGACCATAGTAATGGCAACTGGATGTCAAATAATGACCTCCTTGTCTACTAGCTATGGTAGCCTGTTAGACCATTCCAGGGTCATGGTCTAAAAGGTTTTCTCTGCTAGTGTCCACCTGACAGCTCTAATGCATTGCAGTACATTTTTATTGCAATTCATTAGAAGTGATCAGAGAAATGAAAGTTCAAGTATGAGTGAGGGACTAAGTAAAAAAAAAGTAAAAAAAATAGTTCACCTATTAAGTAGAAATATACAGTAAAAACACAATAAATAACAAAATTGTAAAATAAAATTACTCCAATAAATACACATATTTATGTAAAAATAAAAAAAATACACATATTTGGTATTGTTGCTTCCAGAATCTATAAGACGGTCACATTATTTAACCCAGAGGCGTATCTAGGGGGTGGCTGGCAGGGGGTGTGTACCGGGCACAGTGGCAGGGGGGGCGCTGTCGGGCCTGCTGATGCAAAATTCTGAGTCTCCCAGGCGGCCAGGGACGGCGTCATCACCTGTCAGCAAGGGCGGTAATGCATGCTGCGGCCCCCGAACCGAGTTCCGGGGACCGCAGCGCTGATGCCAGCAGCCGCACTTTCCTGATTTGCTGGCTCTTAAATTCACACCTGCTCGCAGCTTTCACTGCTGCGTGCAGGGTCCAAGTTCGTCTGTGGGCAGAGCAAGCATGTAGTGTGCACTGCGCTCCCGTCCCACAGATGACTTAATTTGTAATGAAGCTGGTCACGCCCACTACCTGGAAGGAGCCCATGCATTCTAGGCTCAACCCACAGATAAAGAGAGGAGCCGAAACATCAACATCCCGCTGAGCTGTATGTTGTCCCGCCACCCCAGTGCTGTATACCCCCAGTACTATCTGTCCCCTCACCTCAGTGCTGTATACCCCCAGAACTGTTTGTCCCCACCACCCCAGTGCTGTATACCCCTAGAATGGTTTGTTCCCACCACCCCACTGCTGTATACCCCCAGAACTGTCTGTCCCCCCATCCTAGTGCTGTATACACCCAGAACTGTCTGTCCCTTGACCCCAGTGCTGTATACCCCCAGAACTGTCTGTCCCCCCATCCTAGTGCTGTATACACCCAGAACTGTCTGTCCCTTGACCCCAGTGCTGTATACCCCCCAGAACTGTCTGTCCCCTGTCCTCAGTGCTGTATACCTCAGAACTTTCTGTCCCCCCCCAGTGGTGTATACTCCCACAACTCTGTCCCCTGACCCCAGTGCTGTATACCCCCAGAAATGTCTGTCCACTGCCCCCCAGTACTGTATACCCCCCAGAGGTGTCTGTCTCCCCACTCCAGTGTGCTATACCCCCCTGAGCTGTTTGTCCCCCCACCCCAGTGCAGTATACCACCCCAGAGCTGTATCTCCCCCCCCCCCATCCCAGTGCTGTATACCACGCAGGACTGTATATCCCCCCACCCCAGAGTTGTATACCCCAAGAGCTGTATGTCCCCCCACTCCAGTGCTGTATACAACCTCAGAGCTGTATGCCCCCCTCTGGAGCTGTATGTGCCCCCATTGCTGTATGTCTCCAGCCTCTCCTTTGATGTATATAGCAGTGTCAGTGTGCACTGGGTGCGGCCATGTCTGTTAGCCATGGCCACAAATAAGCGTGGCACAGCCTCATGTCCAGGAGGAGATGGATGGGAGACAAGCGGGGGAGGTGAGTGAGGCTGCTGCCGACTTCCCCATATTAATACCTCTAATGTATCCGTATGTGCATGTATGATGTATATCTATATATGTCAGTGTATATGACTGTGTATAGATTTGTCTATTTAGATGTATTCTTGTGAATTTGCATTAAATATGTACAGTATATGTGCGTTTCTATGTGTGTATGGGGCAGACTAAGGGCTCGTGCGCACGTTGCATAATGTCATGCATTTACGCAGCGTTTAGCACTGCAGCGTAAGTGCATGCGTCCTGCGTCCCCAGCACAATCTATGAAGATTGTGCATAATCCGTGCGCACAATGCTTTTTTGAGCGCAGCGATTTGAGTGTCAAAAATTGGACAAAATCACTCTGTTTAAAAATGCAGCATGTCAATTATTCCGTGTGCTTTGGATGCAGCTCCCACTCTGTTGATGGGAGAGGCAGCATCCCGAGCGCATGAAATTGGCATTTTTTTCTGCAGAAACACTGCATCCATTATGCAGTGTTTCTGCAGCGATTTGAATCGCACATGACCTGTCAAATCACTGCAGAATTTTCTGCAGTGACACGATGCAACGTGCGCACGAGCCCCAAGGCTATGTGCACACGTTGCTTTTTTTTCAGCGCGGAAAAAAACGCACCCTCTGGCAGAGGGGAGAATTGTAAACAATGCTTTTTGAGAAAAACGCATCGAAAACGCATGCGTTTTTCATGCGTTTTCCATGCGTATTTTTAGGTGCGTTTTTTTAAGACTTGTCAGTGTTAATAAAGTTGGTTGAACACAGACCTTTGGAAAAAAAAACCTGTGATGTAATTTCCTTCTTCTCCACATTCTGTTTGGATAAATGGGAAGGCTTGGAATGGAAGGAGCACCATTTGAGGGTTCATGTAATACAAATGTGTATGGGTCTGACCTGACATTGCAATTGATTTACCATGTACTGCTTGTGGTCCTGATTATGTATTTCTGTATCGATGAGGGTTTTGATGCTGTGTTTCTGAACTGATGTTATATGGATGTATTTCTGTACTGCTGTGGTTCTGATGATGAATTTCTGTACTGCTGGTGGTTGTGATGCTGTGTTTCTGTACTGTTGGGTGTTATAATTATGTATTTCTGTACCTCTGCTGGTTCTGGTGCTGTTATTAGTTCTGATTCTGTACACAAGTAGCAATTCATAAATTGTAAGATTGGACAACTCCTTAACTTAGAATTGGGATACACTGCTTAATTTTATAAGTAAAGGGCTTGTCCAAGTTCGAGATGAAATTCTGCAGTGACTCTAAGTGACTGCAGGCTTCTGAATTCTCACAATGCATGCTCTGCACACTTTTAGGATCTCCGGTGCCAGTGACAATAGTGGAAAGCCATGTGAGCGCAAGTATGGGATTTTTATATTTCTGGTCTCATTCTGATTTGACGTGTCCAGCGTCACTCAATTCATTTTGAGCGAGGCCACGCATGTCGCGTCGGCACGTGACCACATATATGTAATTCACATACTTGCAGTTTTGTGACCTCGCACTCTCACCGCCGCCAACAGAGAATCCTGACAGTGTTCAGTGTGTGCACTGTGAGAATTCAGAAGTCTGCAGTCACATAGTGACTGCAGATTTTCATCTCAAACCTGGACAACCCCTTATAAAATTAAGCAGTGTAGCCCAATCATAAGAGCGTGTAATATACTCCCTGTCAGGATTCAGCTCTGCTTCTGGTTCCAGTAGTCATCATTTGGCCACTCTACTCATATGTGATTTTCATACTTGCATGTGACAACTGGCTTTTCTTCCTATGTTTCTCTTTGAACATTGAGAGAATTAAATTATTAAGCGCAGCTCGTCATCACGTGACTGTGAGTGTGCAAATCACATGTTAATAATTAGTCACATGGGGGGCACCAAACTGAAGTCTTCCCCCGGGTGACAAAAAGCTGGGTGACAAAAATCACCTCTGCAGTGATTGGTGACAGCCACCTCACAGTAACTGGTGCCAGACGGTAATAAAAATGCTAATTTTCCCTTCACCGAGCTGGTCATATCCTCCAGATCTCTATGGTGGGCCTTTGGCCAGGGTCGAAATGGGGAAAATGCAGAGGCCCAGAATAAAGATCTGGAGGATACAAGCAGTTGGTTGAAGGGAAAATCTGCACTTTTACTGTGGGGGCATAACCTAAAGGGGGCTTTACACACAATGATATCTCTAACGATATGTCGTCGGGGTGAAGGAATTCGTGACGCACATCCGGCATCATTAGCGACGTCATTGCGTGTGACACCTATGAGCGAGTGTTAACGATCAAAAATACTCACCTAATTGTTGATCGTTGACACGTCATTCATTTTCAAAAATTCGTTGCTGGTGCTGGACGCAGGTTGTTCGTCGTTCCTGAGGCAGCACACATCGCTATGTGTGACACCCCGGGAACGACGAATAGCAGCGTTCCTGCGTCCTCCGGCAACGAGGTGGGTGTGTCGTTAATGTGGCTGCTCTCCGCCCCTCCATTTTTATTGGCGGGCCGCTGTGTGACGTCGCTGTGACGGCGCACGATACTCCCCCTGAAAAAAAAAGGTTGTTCGCCGCCTACAGCGACGTCGCTAGGAAGGATAACTGCGTGTTACGCGTCCTAGCGATATTGTGCGCCATGGGCAGCGATTTGCCCGTGACGCACAAACGACGGGGGGCGGGTGCTTTCACGAGCAACATCGCTAGTGATGTCGCTGCGTGTAAAGCATCCTTTAGTCATGCAGGAAAATGGCTTTTCCCCTTCCAGGACTTTGTGAGCATTCAGTACAACTGTGTAGGTTGGTAGCTGAAACAGCAATTTCCCTGCAAGAGTTAGGGGTACTTTGCACGTTGCGACATCGCTACTTCGATATCGTCGGGGTCAAATCGAAAGTGACGCACATCCGGCACCGGTAACGACGTCGCAACGTGTAAAGCCTAGATGCGCCGATAAACGATCGCAAAAGCGTCGTAAATCGGTGATCTGTGTAGCGTCGGACATTTTCATAATGTCGCACCAATAGGAGATACGGTGTTGTTCCTCGTTCCTGCTGCAGCACACATCGCTGTGTGTGAAGCCGCAGGAGCAAGGAACATCTCCTTACCTGCCTCCACCGCCAATGCGGAAGGAAGGAGGTGTGCAGGATGTTTACGTCCCGCTAATCTCCGCCCCTCTGCTTCTATTGGCCGCCTGCCGTGTCACGTCACTGTGACGCCGCACGACCTGCCCCCTTAGGAAAGAGGCGGGTCGCCAGCCAAAGCGATGTCGTAGGGCAGGTAAGTGCGTGTGAAGCTGCTGTAGCGATAATTTTCGCTACGGCAGCTATCACAAGATATTGCATGTGCGACAGGGGCGGGTACTATCGCGCTCGGCATCGCTAGCCGATGCTAGCGATATCGCAGCGTGCAAAGTACCCCTTATTTAATGGTTGCAAATTAAATTGATCTCGTATTTATCAATATAACCTATATACTAATTTTTGTTGTGACTGCAGCCCTTTTGTTGGCGATATTTCCTTTGGGTTTATCTTCTTCTTAAACAAGACTTGGTGGACTTTGCGTTATGTTTAGGAATTGGGATCATTGTCTTGTTAAAAGGTCCAAAAATTCCAGGCTTCAGCTTCTTCATGGAAAGCATGACATTTTCTGCTAGGATTAACTGACACTTGATTGAATCCATGCTCTCCAGGTTTCCAGTGCTAGAGTAAATAAAGTAGCCTGACCACAGCCAAGCCACCACCATGCTTCACAGGAGGCAGGGTGTTCTTTTCAGTGTATGTTTCATTACTTATCTTTATTGCAGGTCTTTTACAGACACTCGAGCACAGCCAGTGTTCCTTTTAACTTTCAACTTGCAAACTCAGCTTCCTATTGTTATCTCTAGGAGCATACAATGTATTTGCTATTTTTTTGTATCCTTTTCCTTGTTCATGCAAGGAAATTAGCGCTTCACTTTTTAGACCTCTCTCACGAGAAAGCAAAAATATTAGTGATCTGGAGACCATTGCCTTTGAAGAAAAGGATAACACTGGTTGGGGGTTATCCAATAAAACATTAGCACCTGACTGTGCACCCTTTCATAATTATTACTGTACCCTGAGGGAGGGTCTCCTACAGGTAGAAGTTGGAGGCTACAAAAATGAATTGCAGTGGAGGTTATATTAGAGCCTGGAGGGCTCGCCTGTCCTTATCTCTCTTATCTCCAGCATCATCTTGTGTCCCATCTGTGTCAGCATCATTCAGTCTGTGCTGATAGTGAAACAGAGGTGGGAAGAGGGAAATCGTAGGGGTAGTAATGGGAAACAGGCCATCCTGCTGTAAGTGAGGGAGGGGTGAGAGGAGGGGCAATGCTGCTGTCAGTGGGGATGAGAGGAGGGGCAATGCCACTGTAAGTGGGGGAAAGGTGAAGGGAGGGGCAGTGCTGCTGTCAGTGGGGATGAGAGGAGGAGCAATGCCACTGTAAGTGGGGGAAAGGTGGGAGGAGGGGCAATGCTGCTGTCAGTGGGGGAGGGGTGAGAGAAGGGGCAATGCCGCTTTAAGTGGGGGAAAGGTGGGAGGATGGGCAATGCCGCTGTTAGTGAGGATGGGGCACAATACCGCTGTCAGACTGGAGATGTAAGAAGGCGGAAGGAAATGGTGCTGCTTTTGGGGAGAGTTTTTAATGTTGCTGTTAGTGTTTGGGGTTGAATCAGTTTAAGTGAATTGGTTTAAAATTAGCAATGAGCAAAAGATATCTGGTCAGGAAATTCTGCAGTCATCACAAGATGCGTCACAGCATTCTGACACTGATGGAGATAAAAAGGAACAACTCCACTGAGAGGAGACGTAGCATAGCCAGTGTAATATAGAAATACAGCTTTAATAGATGTACTGTATATTAGGAGATTTCTTCAATTTTTTTGTAAAGTGCTACTAATTATACATAACTTTAGACTTCAAAAAGTGCACATTACTTTTAAAGAACTTGCATGTGTAATCCTTATAACCTCCACTTCTTGGGGTGTCTAAGGGAAGCCATAACGATAAATCTGTTTCTTAGTAATAAATGCAGTTTAATTGCCTCTATAGTGAGTGAGTTTCCAGCTGTGAAAGGGTTAATACTTGGGGCCTGCATCAGTAATAGGCCCCTGCAGTAACCATGACCACTGTTATGAGGTCATAAATACATGTCATAAAGAAGATTCCATAAAAGAAGGCTGCGCTGCCATGATCAGTGCCAATACTGATGCGCCTGAGGACGTTGAGCTTGACCACCCCACGTAATGTGCCCACCTTGGTGTAATTTGGAGGTTCTAGCAGGTAAAGGGGTTGTCTGATTTAGACACCCCCAGGGTATATGAAGGTAATAGAGGGGGGTCCCCGGGACAGGATCCCCTTCTGTTACCCTCTACAAAGAGCAGCTCTCCTTTGGGAGTTTATGTGTGGCGCCCCAGGACCTGGTCGCCACAACAGCATTGCCCTCCCAAAAGGGTTAATGCTGAGCCTGGAGGTAATTGGGAGATCTATTGGCCAGTAAGTTAACACTCAACACAGTTCTCCCTCCGGCCAGCAGGGGGAGCTCTGAACCTGGAACTTCAGGGAGCATTCCTTAAGTCTGGCTGGAAGGAGGAAGTGTTAGTTAGTCTGGAGACAGGAGTGAAAGAGTGCAGACGCAGAGTAGTGCTGCCTTGTAAACTGGGGCCTAGAGCTGGGATAGCTTGGCCCAGTGAAGCAAGGGGAGCAGAGAGGCACAGCAGAGACTCGGACATCGGAGTCTGTAGTTGCCAGGGCATAAAATCCATCCCTGGTAGCTGAATCCGGAGGGCAGGAGAGCTGTAAGCCCCCTGGCCCAGAAGCAATCTGAAGGTACAACTGCATCCCAAGGGCCTGGTGTGGGCTCCAGCAGAGAAGCACCAGAGAGGGCCTGCGCAGTCTACCACACAGAAGAGGGGACGAACAACAAGTCCCAGCAGCAAGAGGGCAATTGCGAACCCAAAGTGCAGTGTCCTAAAACAGCAGAGAAAGATTAAGGAGTAGGCCTCATACTCAACTGGCCAAAGATCACCCCAGGCACTTCCAGGCCGGCCGGACCATCTTTACCATCTGTGACGGTCTCCCTGGACTAAGTTTCTGCCGAGTAAAAGAGGAGAAGGTAAAGAGACTACTGTTTGTGCCTGTTTCTTTCATTGCTTGTCGTCCCTGCACCGTGTTAGTCACGCAGCACCATAGACTTCCACAAGCACCAACTGTGCCCCGGGCATTGCTCCACCTGTGGGGAGCAGTACCAACATTGCTGCCATAACATCATCCCGGTGGCCTCACACAGCAGCGGCGGCTTAATAGCCGCATACCACAGGTGGCGTCACGAACACAAACATTAAAGTCATCAGCCACATATTCAACTGACACCCACCAGGGCCACGGAGCCGGGCCCAGCCACCACTGACTACCACCGGACTAGTCCGGCCCGGCACCGGGTGTCCCATAGCCCTGGGGTGGGCGAGTCAACTTTTGGCGTCACGAACAGGATTTCGTGCCCGGTCACACCGGGCACTGTGCGCCTGAAGAACTGTGTAAAAGACTGTGTTACTGTTTGCAAACTGCCGCCGCCATTAGCCGCGCCGAGCGCAGGAAGAAGGGGGCGTGCCTGACAAAGAGCGTGAAGGGAGCGCGCCATCAGAGCAGAGCGCTGTTAACCCCGCGCGACCCGGAAGAAAATTTGAAAAGTGAACGGAGCCTGGTAAGGTTCACTAAGGGGGAGGAAGATGTCCGACTCCGAGGGAGAGCAGGTGGCTGCCATCGCCCAGGGCGCCGCAGCACCGGCCGAAGTAGTCCCAGTCGCCGTCGCCCCAGCCCCCACTATAGCGCCGGTAATGCCGATCACCATGCCGTACATACCAGGAGCAGAATGGCTGCCGCAGTACTCCGGGGAGTCCCATACCTTGAGTGACTTCAGAGAAAGCCTGCACAGCTTGTTCCGGGTGTATCCTCTGACTGAGAGCCAGAAGGTGGGCATATTAATGGGACAGCTAGCCGGCGCAGCCCAGCGTGAAGCGAAGTCCTGGCCTGATACAGATAAAGGGACAGCAGCCCAGATACTGGCCAAACTAAAGAGCACTTTTGACACCCGCACCGCAGCAGAGATAAAGATGAGATTCTTTGGGTGCAAGCAACGGGCCACAGACAGCATAAGGGACTATGCCTTAAACTTGCAGGAGGCCCTGAAAGCAGTTAAACAGGTGGACCCAGAGAGTGTACGTGAAGAAGACAAACTCCTAACTGAGCAGTTCATAGAGGGGCTCCTGTCAGACGCCCACAGGACACAGCTGCGTATCATGGTCCTGCAGAACCCTGCTCTGGACTTTGCAAAGTTTAAGGACCAGGCCATCAGGGTACTGAGAGAATCTACACCGAATGACCCAGTACCCCTCCGGCCTCTTGCTATCACGTACCCCGGGGTGGTGCCTGCAACACGAGCCACTGCAGGGGCTGAGGCGCAGTCCCTGGATAAGGATCCCACGGCAGAGCTCAGACAGCAGTTCCAGGAGCTGACCAAGACTGTGGCTGCCCTTGCCAAGACCGTGCAGTCTCTACAAATGACCCCCTCGCCTGCAAAAATCGAGTTGGCCTCCAGCCCAGAAGACGTCCCATGGATGCGACAGAGGAGGATTCTGCCGACCCGAGGCAGAGACACAGACCGGTATGATTCAACAGGACAACCGATCTGCCGCCGCTGCAGCCAGGCGGGCCACATTGCACGACGCTGTCCTTTAAACGGGCTGAGCCTGGGGCCAGGAGCCAACCCCCAGGTGTAAGGAAGCCCGGCTCAAACCCCAGCCGCAGCAAGTATGTGGGAGGACGACCGGTCCTTCCTATTGTGCTGGATGGGATCCCGTTGAATGCCCTCCTGGATACGGGGTCCCAGGTAACAACCATCCCCCACAAACTGTACAAAAGATATTGGGCTGATTCAGACATTGACCATGGCCCAGATGATGATGTAACGATTGTGGCCAGTAATGGTCAGCCCTTACCTCAAATTGGGTACAAAGAAGTAACCATTAAAGTGGGGCGGGTGGAATTGCCATGTCAGGGGATGATAATTGTAGATATTGATCGCAAAGAATCTGACCCACTGCTAACCCTTGGTACAAATGTGATAGAAAATTGTATTGCCGAAGTGATAATTTTGTTGCAACAGGCGTCTGAAACTGCCAGCTCCGGGCAGCAGCGTGCCCTACAGAGGGAGATCAGAGCCCTGATGAGGAGGCAGCAAGTAGAGCTAGCCGGAGGAGAAATTGGCAGTGTGAGGGTAAGTGACCCCCTCCCCATTGTAATACCCCCAAGAAGTGAAATGTTGATATGGTGTCGGGCAGCAATAGGCCTCAAGGGTCAGGATTACCATGCCTTGGTAGAACCAGTGTATTCAGACAGTAGGCCTGGAGTCCTGATAGCCAGAGGGGTAGCGGACGTCCGCAAGGGGAGAGTGTCCGTCCGTGTCCTGAATTGTGGGGAGGAGGAGGCCAAATTGCCCCGGTACGCCACTGTAGCAAAACTGTACACTGTCAGTAACAATACCATTAAAGCAGTGGAACCCTTGATCCCGTCCGACCAGGCGGAAGACAATGGCTCCAAGGGGCAGCTGGAAGACTGGTGCCAAAAATTACATGTAGGCACCGACTCCACCCCCTCGCACCAAAAGCATGGGGTTTACCGGGTGGTACAGGAGTACGAGCGGGTCTTCAGCAAACACCCCCTAGATTTTGGGCAGGTGAAAGGGGTTAAACATCAAATCCCCACGGGTGATCATCATCCCATTAAAGAGAGATACCGCCCTGTACCCCCCGCACAGTATCAGTGTGCCAAGGAAATGTTACGGGAAATGAAGGAGGCTGGGGTTATCAGAGATAGTTGTAGCCCCTGGGCAGCTCCACTAGTGCTCGTAAAGAAAAAAGATGGTACAATGAGAATGTGTGTAGATTACAGGCAAATTAACCGCATTACACATAAAGATGCTTATCCACTGCCCAGAATAGAGGAGTCACTAACAGCCTTAAAGTCAGCTAACTATTTCTCCACCTTGGATCTCACCAGTGGGTATTGGCAGGTTCCCGTGGCAGAGGCGGACAAAGAGAAGACTGCATTCACGACACCAATGGGTCTCTGTGAGTTCAACTGTATGCCATTCGGGCTCTGCAACGCCCCAGGGACATTCCAAAGGTTGATGGAGTGCTGCTTGGGCCATCACAACTTTGAAACCGTGCTGTTGTACCTGGATGACGTAATAGTCTACTCCAAGACTTATGAGGACCACCTGAAGCACTTAGCAGAAGTGTTTGAGTCCTTGTCGAAATATGGCCTGAAGATAAAGCCGTCCAAATGTCACCTCTTGAAGCCAAAGGTACAGTACCTGGGTCATGTGGTCAGCGCAGAAGGTGTGGCACCTGATCCGGAGAAAGTCACTGTAATCAAGGACTGGCCAAGACCCACCACAGTGAAGGAGGTGCGGCAGTTCCTTGGGCTGGTGGGCTACTACCGAAGGTTCATTGATGGTTTCACCAAGATAGCAGCGCCCCTTCAAGATCTCCTGGTGGGCCAGCCAAAGCAGGCTAAGAAGCAGAGCCCTCCATTTGAATGGAGCAGCCAACTGGAAACATCCTTTGTCCGGCTGAAAGGGGCTCTCACGGGAGAAGAAATTCTGGCCTACCCTGACTACAGCCAACCGTTTGTACTGTATACAGACGCCAGCAACGTGGGACTGGGAGCAGTTCTGTCCCAGGTACAGGGAGGCAGAGAGAGGGTGATAGCGTACGCCAGTAGGAAGCTTCGGCCCACAGAAAGGAATCCAGAAAACTACAGTTCCTTCAAGCTGGAGTTCCTCGCTATTGTTTGGGCAGTGACTGAACGCTTCAAGCACTATCTGGCATCGGCCAAGTTCACCATCTTCACGGACAACAATCCGTTGACACACCTGGCAACAGCCAAGTTAGGTGCGATGGAACAGCGATGGATGGCCCGGCTGTCTAACTTTGACTTTACCATCAAGTATCGGGCTGGCAAGAAGAATAACAATGCTGATGCGCTGTCCAGAATGCCTCACTTGCCCGAGTCTGGAGAAGACATGGATGAACTCGAAGAGATAGAGTTACCGGCTTTCCATCACCAAGGTGTGTCCCAGTGTGAGCATGCTGTAGGAGTGAAGCGCTCAAGCCAGCACGGGGTCTCGGTCAACCCCTTACTCCACCATAATTGGGAAGAAACACAGAACGGTGACCCGGCCGTGCGATTGGTCAAAGAGAAGCTAGCGCAAGCTGAGACCCATCTTGGCCCAGACGCTCCAGAGGAAGCCCAGCAGCTGTGGAAGGAGAGGGGACGACTGTTCACCTACCAAGGCAAGCTCTGCAAGAGATATGTCAACTATCGAACAAATGAACTTGTCTGGCAGATAGTGGTTCCGCAGAGAGATGCTCCAATGGTCCTAGCAGCGTATCATGATAACGCAGGACACTTCGGGTGGAAGAAGTTGGAAGCCCTACTCCGTGATCGGTTCTATTGGGTGCATATGAGAAAGATGATCGAGAAGTGGTGCCGAGACTGTGGCCCGTGTAACCTGAGGCGGAAAGACGATGCCAGCCAAAGGTCTCCCCTACAGCCAATTGTCACAAAGCAGCCCCTGGAGTTGGTGGCCCTGGACCACGTGAAGTTAACACCAAGCCGGTCAGGCTATGTGTACGCCCTCACCATTGTGGACCATTACTCTCGTTTCCTGGTAGTAGTGCCTGTGAAGGACCAGACAGCCAGGACAGCAGCTAGAGCGTTCCAGGCATCCTTTTGTCGACCTCACGGCTATCCGGAAAGGGTACTGACTGATCAGGGTCCTGCATTCGAGGCTGAAGTGTTCCAAGAGTTCTGTAACATGTACGGTTGTAAGAAAATCCGAACCACACCGTACCACCCCCAAACCAATGGACTGTGCGAGAAAATGAACCATGTGGTTATTGATATGCTGAAGACCCTACCGCTGGAGGAAAGGAACCAATGGCCAGAAAAGTTGCCAGATCTGGTAGACCTGTACAACCACATCCCAGTGAATTCGACCAACTGCAGCCCCGCTTACCTGATGCGAGCCAGACCAGGCAAGTTGCCTGTAGACTTTGAGATGGGGACTGTGTCGCCTGAGGCGGTTCAAGAAATAGAGGATTGGGATACAGAACGGCAGCAGCGGTACCGTAAGGTCCAGGAGTGCGTAGAGAGGAGCCTGTCTCAAGCAAGAACGAGGCAAGAACAGCATTACAATCAAACAGCCCCAGCAACTCCCTTAGCACCTGGAGAACAAGTCCTCAAGAAGAAGCGGAAGACGCATAAATTGGATGATCAGTGGGAAAACGAGCCCTACACCATTATCCCCTCCAACTTTGACAATAGTAAGGTATGCCTCATAAGCAAAGATGAAGGCAAGACCTATCAAGCAATTTCCCGAGACCGCCTGAAAGCGTGCCCTGAACGGTGCAGAATCCAAAGAGAAATGGAAGGAGTACAAGGAAGTCCCCAAAGTCAAGAGAAAGGAGGGGAGATGATTCAAACCATCCTTGGAAAGTTCCCCAAAACTTGGACCCGAATAAACAATGCCATAGTGGTACCAGTTTTGACGTTTCCGCAGTTGGTCGAGCCAGAAACAGAAAAGGTTCCGGATCCACCTAAAGAATCGTCCGCTCCGGCACGAGATGACACGCCAGCAGTGGAGCAGGAGGATCAACCCCCTGTCAGTGGTGAACCTGTCATACCCTTGGCGACTCCTAGATCACAAAGGCAACCATCACGCTTACCTATGGGGGTTAGGCCCACCTGTAGTGCTGAGATAGAAGACGCACCACGTAGTCAGGGGCAAACACCAGAGCTACGTAGGTCCCAGCGCAGCACTCGGGGACAACCCCCTCTAAGGTATAGGGAGTCAACTGTATAAGGGAAAGAGTACTTATTAGGATGTAAATAGTTATGCAAAATGTCTGCCATGTTGTGTACAAAATGTTTTCTTTTTCTTTGATTGCGAAAATGGACAATTGGGCCACTGGACTATGGGTGGCCAACACCTAAATTGTTCATAGTTAGCACCAGTGTGCTCAACACCCCTGAAGAAAAACCCGTCCGGCGTGCATAGAGTGGGGTCATCAATGCTCTGACGCACGCCCAGAGCCTACGTTGGGGGTTTGAACGCGGCGGGTCCCCCATGGAGCAGTGTAATGGACACCCGGCAGGGAGCCACACTGGACTCTTATAGTAATGTTTAAGGTTGTAACGTTAAAGTAATTGCGCCTCCCATAATGGGATGAAATGTTCTAACATGTCATGTTTGTCTCTACAGTCCGGGAGTACTGAATTTAACTAAGGGGGAGTGTGGCGCCCCAGGACCTGGTCGCCACAACAGCATTGCCCTCCCAAAAGGGTTAATGCTGAGCCTGGAGGTAATTGGGAGATCTATTGGCCAGTAAGTTAACACTCAACACAGTTCTCCCTCCGGCCAGCAGGGGGAGCTCTGAACCTGGAACTTCAGGGAGCATTCCTTAAGTCTGGCTGGAAGGAGGAAGTGTTAGTTAGTCTGGAGACAGGAGTGAAAGAGTGCAGACGCAGAGTAGTGCTGCCTTGTAAACTGGGGCCTAGAGCTGGGATAGCTTGGCCCAGTGAAGCAAGGGGAGCAGAGAGGCACAGCAGAGACTCGGACATCGGAGTCTGTAGTTGCCAGGGCATAAAATCCATCCCTGGTAGCTGAATCCGGAGGGCAGGAGAGCTGTAAGCCCCCTGGCCCAGAAGCAATCTGAAGGTACAACTGCATCCCAAGGGCCTGGTGTGGGCTCCAGCAGAGAAGCACCAGAGAGGGCCTGCGCAGTCTACCACACAGAAGAGGGGACGAACAACAAGTCCCAGCAGCAAGAGGGCAATTGCGAACCCAAAGTGCAGTGTCCTAAAACAGCAGAGAAAGATTAAGGAGTAGGCCTCATACTCAACTGGCCAAAGATCACCCCAGGCACTTCCAGGCCGGCCGGACCATCTTTACCATCTGTGACGGTCTCCCTGGACTAAGTTTCTGCCGAGTAAAAGAGGAGAAGGTAAAGAGACTACTGTTTGTGCCTGTTTCTTTCATTGCTTGTCGGCCCTGCACCGTGTTAGTCACGCAGCACCATAGACTTCCACAAGCACCAACTGTGCCCCGGGCATTGCTCCACCTGTGGGGAGCAGTACCAACATTGCTGCCATAACATCATCCCGGTGGCCTCACACAGCAGCGGCGGCTTAGCCGCATACCACAGGTGGCGTCACGAACACAAACATTAAAGTCATCAGCCACATATTCAACTGACACCCACCAGGGCCACGGAGCCGGGCCCAGCCACCACTGACTACCACCGGACTAGTCCGGCCCGGCACCGGGTGTCCCATAGCCCTGGGGTGGGCGAGTCATATGGACGGACCTATGACTTTAATGGGTGCCGTGGGGGGAGGGGGGATTTAATTGATTAGCAGTTATCTGTAACTAACAATTTTTTTAACCAAGTATCCATCTTCTTGAGAGGCGGACCTGGATCTGTAAGGGAGAAATGCTTCATCCATCTGGGTAATTGGATCAACCAAATTAATTCCATCAATCACTGTGGTGATAGATATCGCAGCCAGATCTCTCCACATCCAGTTTATCACATTTATAGTCTAGATTTATTATGTCGTTCTCTGTAAATTTAGTAAAATGTACAAATTGTAAAACTGCTGTTACATCTGTTATATATCGGCACTAACTCTCTAAGCCCAAGGGAAGGGCAATCCTCCAGCCATGGTTCTCTAGAGGTTTCCTCCACAGGGGGATTTTCCTCTCCTGAGTGCTGGGGGGTGACTCTCCGTGAGTCGGGGGTGTGCCATTTTTGGTGTCATGTAAATTTAAATAAAGTTGAGAACGTTTGACACCTAATTGCAATGCTTTGTGTATTTATTTTGCATTCCTCTGTGTGATTCATTGTGTTTGGGAGTCGGGGTCCATCAGATATCACAATGTCATTTGGTTGCACACCTGCCGGTCACACAGGACCCTCACCTACACAGGACTCTCACCTACACAGGACCCTCACCTACACAGGACCCTCACCTACACAGGACCCTCACCTACTCAGTGATTGCTCCAGGAGTTGTCCCTGCTCTGATGATGAAGATGGAGAAGAGACAAGAATTACAACACAACTGTACACTCGTGCTCAAAATAAGAATTGATATTACAATGGTATTACAAGCAGCTTACTTGGTATTAACATAAAACCTCATTCACACACTGAGTATTTTGCTCATCATTTTACATCTGTAGTTGGAAGGTAAAAGCTGGTATGGAGGAAACACAGAAAAAATATAACACACACTTTCACCTTGCCTTACTGGTCCTGGTGGCTACTGTGAATTACTGATGAAAAATATTGTGTCCACATAATCAAGACCAGCGTTGTTCACACCGGTCTTGATGAGGGGGCGTGCTGGAGTCAGACCCTTCTTCATGAATCTGAAGTGTCTGGCAAATGGCATGCACCTCTATGTGCTGCGCCAGAAATCTCTACTCAGGTACTGGAATGAAATGTCTTGTGTACAGAACGCGGCACATTGTCATGAATTAGATGAGCTGTGTCATCCCGTTGCATCCCCATCCAGCTCTGTTCAGTTTGTGGAGCTGGGAAAACATGGCATGAAAATGATAAGGGTCAAATTACTCCTGTTTTTTTCTGATAGATCTACAGTCATGGCTGAAAGTGTAAGTACCCTTTTAAATTGCTCCAGAAAATTAAGTATTGCTTCCAGAAAATTTCCTATAAACATGTTTACTTCATTTGTGTGTATTAAAACATTAAAAAAAAAATCTGAAGAAAAAAGGCACATTGGACATAATTTCACACAACCCCAAATATAGGCCAGATAAAAGTGGTGGTGTGGCGCCCCAGGACCTGGTCGCCACAACAGCATTGACCTTCCAAAGGGTTAATGCTGAGCCTGGAGGTAATGGGGAGGTCCATTGGCCAGCAAGTTTAACACCCAACGCAGTTCTCCCTCCGGCCAGCAGGGGGAGCTCTGAACCTGGAATTCCAGGGAGCCTTCCTCAAGTCTGGCCTGGGGGAGGAAGTAGTGTTCAGTCTGTAGAGAGCAGTAGAAGTGAACAGACGCAGAGTGAGCTGTCCTGTGGATCTGGGGCCTAGAGCTAGAGTAGCTTGGCCCAGAGAAGCAGGAGTAGCTGAGAGGCAGCAGAGAGACTCGGACATCGGAGTCTGTGGCCACCAGGGCTTAAACATATTCCCTGGTAGCCGAATCCGAAGGGCAGGAGAGCTGCAAGCACCTGGCCCAAAATATCCCAAAGGTACAGCTGCAGCATCAAGGCCCGGTGTGGACTCCAGCAGAGAAGCACCAGAGAGAGGGCCTGCGCAGCCTGCTACAGAGGGAAAGGGACGTACCATCAGTCCCAGCAGCAAAGAGGGCCATTGCTGGATTCAGAGAAGCAGGGTCCTATCATACAAAAGAAAAGTACAGGAGTAGGCCTCATACTCAGCTGGCCAGAAAGATCACTCCAAGTACTTCCAGGCCGACCGGATCCCCATCACCACCTGTAACGGTCTCCCAGGACTGGACTGTTTCGAAAGTAAAGGAGGAAAAGGTAAAGAGACTGTTGTTTGTGCCTGGTTCTTTCATTGCCTTTCGGCCCTGCACCGTGTTAGCCACACAACCCCATAGACTTTCACGAGCACTAACAGTGTCCCCGGGGCTCCGCTCCACCTGTGGGGAACAGTACCACCATTGCTGCTATAAACATCACCCCGGAGGCCTCATACAGCAGCGGCGGCTTAATAGCCGCAGACCACAGGTGGCGTCACGAACACAAACTTTATTCATCAAGCCACATATTCTACTGACACCCACCAGGGCCACGGAGCCGGGCCCAGCCACCACTGACTACCACCGGACTAGTCTGGCCCGGCACCGGGTGTCCCATAGCCCTGGGGTGGGCGAGTCAATTTTGACGTCACGAACAGGATTTCGTGCCCGGTCCCACCGGGTACTGTGCGCCTGCAGAAACTGTGCTTAAAAGACTGTGTTACTGTTTGCAAACTGCCGCCGCCATTAGCCCCGCTGAGCGCAGGAAGAAGGGGGGTGTGCCTGACAAAGAGCACGAAGGGAGCGCGCCATCAGAGCAGAGCGCTGTTAACCCCGCGCGACCCAGAAGGGAATTTGAAAAGTGAACGGAGCCTGGTAAGGTTCACTAAGGGGGAGGAAGATGTCCGACTCAGAGGGAGAGCAGGTGGCTGCCATAGCCCGAGGCGCCGCAGCACCGGCCGAAGCAATCCCAGTCGCCGTCGCCCCAGCCCCCGCTGTAGCGCCGGTAATGCCGATCACAAAGCCGTACATCCCGGGAGCGGAGTGGCTGCCGCAGTACTCCGGGGAGTCCCATACCTTGAGCGACTTCAGAGAAAGTCTGCACAGCTTGTTCCGGGTGTATCTTCTGACTGAGAGCCAGAAGGTGGGCATATTAATGGGGCAGCTAGCCGGCGCGGCCCAGCGTGAAGTGAAGTCCTGGCCTGATACAGATAAAGGGACAGCAACCCAGATACTGGCCAAGTTAAAGAGTACTTTTGACACCCGCACCGCAGCAGAAATAAAGATGAGATTCTTTGGGTGCAAACAACGGGCCACAGACAGCATAAGGGACTATGCCTTAAACTTGCAGGAGGCCCTGAAAGCAGTTAAACAGGTGGACCCAGAGAGTGTACGTGAAGAACACAAACTCCTAACTGAGCAGTTCATAGAGGGGCTCCTGTCAGATGCCCACAGGACCCAGCTGCGTATCATGGTCCTGCAGAACCCTGCTTTGGACTTTGCAAAGTTTAAGGACCAGGCCATCCGGGTACTGAGAGAATCTACACCGAATGACCCAGTATCCCTCCGGCCTCTTGCTATCACGTACCCCGGGGTGGTGCCTGCAACACAAGCTGCTGCAGGGGCCGAGGCGCAGTCCCTGGAAAAGGATCCCACTGCAGAGCTCAGATAGCAGGTTCGGGAGCTGACCAAGACTGTAGCTGCCCTTGCCAAGACCGTGCGGTCTCTACAAGTGACCCCATCACCTGCAAGAATCGAGTTGGCCTCCAGCCCAGATGATGTCCCATGGATGCGACAGAGGAGGATTCCGCCGACCCGAGGCAGAGACACAGACCGGTATGATTCAACGGGACAACCGATCTGCCGCCGCTGCAGCCAGGCGGGCCACATTGCACGACACTGTCCTTTAAATGGGCCGAGCCTGGGGCCAGGAGCCGACCTCCAGGTGTAAGGAAGCCCGGCTCAACCCCCAGCCGCAGCAAGTATGTGGGAGGACGACCGGTCCTTCCTATTGTGCTGGATGGGATCCCTTTGAATGCCCTCCTGGATACGGGGTCCCAGGTAACAACCATCCCCTATGAACTGTACAAAAGATATTGGGCTGATTCAGACATTGACCATGGCCCAGATGATGATTTAACAATTGTGGCCAGTAATGGTCAGCCCTTACCTCAAATTGGGTACAAAGAAGTAACCATTAAAGTGGGGCGGGTAGAATTGCCATGTCAGGGGATGATAATTGTAGATATTGATCGCAAAGAATCTGACCCACTGCTAACCATTGGTACAAATGTGATAGAAAATTGTATTGCCGAAGTGATAATTTTGTTGCAACAGGCGTCTGAAACTGCCAGCTCCGGGCAGCAGCGTGCCCTACAGAGGGAGATCAGAGCCCTGATGAGGAGGCAGCAGGTAGAGCTGGCCGGAGGAGAAACTGGCAGTGTGAGGGTAAGTGACCCCCTCCCCATTGCAATACCCCCAATAAGTGAAATGTTGATATGGTGTCGGGCAGCAATAGGCCTCAAGGGTCAGGACTACCATGCCTTGGTAGAACCGGTGTATTCAGACAGTAGGCCTGGAGTCCTGATAGCTAGAGGGGTAGCAGACGTCCGCAAGGGGAGAGTGCCCGTCCGTGTCCTGAATTGTGGGGAGGAGGAAGCCAAATTGCCCCGGTACGCCACTGTAGCAAAATTGTACACTGTCAGCAACAATACCATCAAAGCAGTGGAACCCTTGATCCCGTCCGACCAGGCGGAAGACAATGGCTCCAAGGGGCAGCTGGAAGACTGGTGCCAAAAATTACATGTGGGCACCGACTCCACCCCCTCACACCAAAAGCATGGGGTTTACCGGGTGGTACAGGAGTACGAGCGGGTCTTCAGCAAACACCCCCTAGATTTTGGGCAGGTGAAAGGGGTTAAACATCAAATCCCCACGGGTGATCATCATCCCATTAAAGAGAGGTACCGCCCTGCACAGTATCAGCGTGCCAAAGAGATGTTACGGGAAATGAAGGAGGCTGGGGTTATCAGATATAGTTGTAGCCCCTGGGCAGCTCCACTAGTGCTCGTAAAGAAAAAAGATGGTACAATGAGAATGTGTGTAGATTACAGGCAAATTAACCGCATTACACATAAAGATGCTTATCCACTGCCCAGAATAGAGGAGTCATTAACAGCCTTAAAGTCAGCTAACTATTTCTCCACCTTGGATCTCACCAGTGGGTATTGACAGGTTCCCGTGGCAGAGGCGGACAAGGAGAAGACTGCATTCACGACACCAATGGGCCTCTGCGAGTTCAACTGTATGCCATTCGGGCTCTGCAACGCCCCAGGGACATTCCAAAGGTTGATGGAGTGCTGCTTGGGCCACCACAACTTTGAAACCGTGCTGTTGTACCTGGATGACGTCATAGTCTACTCCAAGATTTATGAAGACCACCTGAGGCACTTAGCAGAAGTGTTTGAGTCCTTGTCGAAATATGGCCTGAAGATAAACCCGTCCAAATGTCACCTCTTGAAGCCAAAGGTACAGTACCTGGGTCATGTGGTCAGCGCAGAAGGTGTGGCACCTGATCCGGAGAAAGTCACCGTAATCAAGGACTGGCCAAGACCCACCACGGTAAAGGAGGTGCGGCAGTTCCTTGGGCTGGTGGGCTACTACCGAAGGTTCATTGATGGTTTCACCAAGATAGCAGCGCCCCTTCAAGACCTCCTGGTGGGCCAGCCAAAGCAGGCTAAGAAACAGAGCCCTCCATTTGAATGGAGCAGCCAACTAGAAACATCCTTCGTCCGGCTGAAAGGGGCTCTCACGGGAGAAGAAATTCTGGCCTACCCTGACTACAGCCAGCAGTTTGTACTGTATACAGACGCCAGCAACGTGGGACTGGGAGCAGTTCTGTCCCAGGTGCAGGGAGGCAGAGAGAGGGTGATAGTGTAAGCCAGTAGGAAGCTTCGGCCCACAGAAAGGAATCCAGAAAACTACAGTTCCTTCAAGCTGGAGTTCCTCGCTATTGTTTGGGCAGTGACTGAACGCTTCAAGCACTATCTGGCATCGGCCAAGTTCACCATCTTCATGGACAACAATCCGTTGACACACCTGGCAACAGCCAAGTTAGGTGCGTTGGAACAGCGATGGATGGCCCGGCTGTCTAACTTTGACTTTATCATCAAGTATCGGGCTGGCAAGAAGAATAACAATGCTGATGCGCTGTCCAGAATGCCTCACTTACCCGAGTCTGGAGAAGACCTGGATGAACTCGAAGAGATAGAGTTACCGGCTTTCCATCACCAAGGTGTTTCCCAGTGTGAGCATGCTGTAGGAGTGAAGCGCTCGAGCCAGCACGAGGTCTCGGTCAACCCATTACTCCACCATAATTGGGAAGAGACACAGAACGGTGATCCGGCCGTGCGATTGGTCAAAGAAAAGCTAGCACAAGCTGAGACCCATCTTGGCCCAGATGCTCCAGAAGAAGCCCAGCAGCTGTGGAAGGAGAGGGGACGACTATTCACCTACCAAGGCACGCTCTGCAAGAGATATGTCAACTGGCGAACGAATGAACTCATCTGGCAGATAGTGGTCCCGCAGAGGGATGCTCCAATGGTCCTAGCAGCTTATCATGATAATGCAGGACACTTTGGGTGGAAGAAGTTGGAGACCCTGCTCCGTGATCGGTTCTACTGGGTGCACATGAGAAAGACAGTCGAGAAGTGGTGCCGAGACTGTGGTCCGTGTAACCTGAGGCGGAAAGATGATGCCAGCCAGAGGTCTCCCCTACAGCCAATTGTCACGAAGCAGCCCCTGGAGTTGGTGGCCCTGGACCACGTGAAGTTAACACCAAGCCGGTCAGGCTATGTGTACGCACTCACCATTGTGGACCATTACTCTCGTTTCCTGGTAGTAGTGCCCGTGAAGGACCAGACAGCCAGAACAGCAGCGAGAGCATTTCAGGCCTACTTTTGTCGACCTCACGGTTACCCTGAAAGGGTACTGACTGATCAGGGTCCTGCATTCGAGGCAGAAGTGTTCCAAGAGTTCTGTAACATGTACGGTTGTAAGAAAATCAGAACCACACCGTACCTCCCCCAAACCAATGGATTGTGCGAGAAGATGAACCATGTGGTTATTGATATGCTCAAGACTCTATCTTTGGAAGAAAGGAACCAATGGCCAGAAAAGTTACCAGATCTGGTAGACTTGTACAAACATATCCCGGTAAATTCGACCAACTGCAGCCCTGCTTACCTGATGCGAGCCAGACCTGGCAAGTTACCCGTAGACTTTGAGATGGGGACTGTGTCACCTGAGGCGGTTCAGGAAATAGAGGATTAGGATACAGAGCGGCAGCAGCGGTACCGTAAGGTCCAGGAATGCGTAGAAAGGAGCCTGTCTCAAGCAAGAACGAGACAAGAGCAGCATTACAATCAAACAGCCACAGCAACTCCCTTAGCACCTGGAGAACAAGTCCTCAAGAAGAAGCGGAGGGCGCATAAATTGGATGATCAGTGGGAGAATGAACCCTACACCATTATCCCCTCCAACTTTGACAATAGTAAGGTATGCCTCATAAGCAAGGATGAAGGCGAGACCTGTCAAGCAGTTTCTCGGGACCGCCTGAAAGCGTGCCCTGAACGGTGCAGAACCCAAAAAGAAGTAGAAGAAGTACAAGAAAGTCCCCAAAGTCAAGAAAAAGAGGAAGAGATGATTCAAACAATCCTTGGAAAATTCCCCAAAACTTGGACCCGAATAAACAATGCCATAGTGGTACCAGTCTTGACGTTCCCGCAGTTGGTCGAGCCAGAAACAGAAGAGGTTCCAGATCCACCTAAAGAACCGTCCGCTCCAACACGAGATGACACGCCAGCAGTGGAACAGGAGGTTCAACCCCCTGCCAGTGGTGAACCTGTTGTACCCTTGGCGAATCTGAGATCCCGTAGGCAACCAACATGCATCCCTGTCAGGGTTAGGCCTACCAATCAAGCGGGGGGGGGCAGACACTGTAAGTAGTCAGGGACAAACCCCAGAGCTACGCCGGTCCCAACGTAGCACTCGGGGACAGCCCCCTCCAAGGTATAGAACATAGAAAGTAAAATACCTAACAGAATGTAAATAGTTATGTAAAATGTCTGTAATGTTGTGTATAAAATGCTTTTTGTCTTAGGTGATTAAGTAAATGGACAATTGGGCCACTGGACTATGGGTGGCCAACACCTAAATTGTTCATAGTTAGCACCAGTGTGCTCAACACCCCTGAAGAAAAACCCGTCCGGCGTGCATAGAGTGGGGTCATCAATGCTCTGACGCACGCCCAGAGCCTACGTTGGGGTTTTATCGCGGCGGGTCCCCCATGGAGCAGTGTAATGGACACCCGGCAGGGAGCCACACTGGACTCTTATAGTAGTGTTTAAGTTTGTAACGTTTAAGTAATGCGCCTCCCATAATGGGATGAAATGTTGTAACATGTTGTGTTTGTTTCCACAGTCCGGAAGTACTGAATTTAACTAAGGGGGAGTGTGGCGCCCCAGGACCTGGTCGCCACAAAAGCATTGACCTTCCAAAGGGTTAATGCTGAGCCTGGAGGTAATGGGGAGGTCCATTGGCCAGCAAGTTTAACACCCAACGCAGTTCTCCCTCCGGCCAGCAGGGGGAGCTCTGAACCTGGAATTCCAGGGAGCCTTCCTCAAGTCTGGCCTGGGGGAGGAAGTAGTGTTCAGTCTGTAGAGAGCAGTAGAAGTGAACAGACGCAGAGTGAGCTGTCCTGTGGATCTGGGGCCTAGAGCTAGAGTAGCTTGGCCCAGAGAAGCAGGAGTAGCTGAGAGGCAGCAGAGAGACTCGGACATCGGAGTCTGTGGCCACCAGGGCTTAAACATATTCCCTGGTAGCCGAATCCGAAGGGCAGGAGAGCTGCAAGCACCTGGCCCAAAATATCCCAAAGGTACAGCTGCAGCATCAAGGCCCGGTGTGGACTCCAGCAGAGAAGCACCAGAGAGAGGGCCTGCAAAGCCTGCTACAGAGGGAAAGGGACGTACCATCAGTCCCAGCAGCAAAGAGGGCCATTGCTGGATTCAGAGAAGCAGGGTCCTATCATACCAAAGAAAAGTACAGGAGTAGGCCTCATACTCAGCTGGCCAGAAAGATCACCCCAAGTACTTCCAGGCCGACCGGATCCCCATCACCACCTGTAACGGTCTCCCAGGACTGGACTGTTTCCAAAGTAAAGGAGGAAAAGGTAAAGAGACTGTTGTTTGTGCCTGGTTCTTTCATTGCCTGTTGGCGCTGCACCGTGTTAGCCACACAACCCCATAGACTTTCACAAGCACTAACAGTGTCCCCGGGGCTCCGCTCCACCTGTGGGGAGCAGTACCACCATTGCTGCTATAAACATCACCCCGGAGGCCTCACACAGCAGCGGCGGCTTAATAGCCGCAGACCACAGGTGGCGTCACGAACACAAACTTTATTCATCAAGCCACATATTCTACTGACACCCACCAGGGCCACGGAGCCGGGCCCAGCCACCACTGACTACCACCGGACTAGTCCGGCCCGACAACGGGTGTCCCATAGCCCTGGGGTGGGCGAGTCAGTGGCACCTTTCCAAAATTGTAGGTAAACAACTTTGTTCCCAGCATGTGATTCTCATTCACACTCGCCTGTGGCAAGTAACAGGTATGGGGCAATTTCAAAATCACACCTGAAACCAGATAAAAAGGGGAGAAGTTGACACAATCTGCATTGTGTGGCTGTGTTTGCTACACTAAGCATGGAAAACAGAAAGAGAAAGAACTCTGAAGACTTGAGACCCAAAATTGATGAAAAAAGTCAACAATTGCAAGGTTGTTTTGCTGGGTCTGACAGAGTTCTTTGTGTGCAAGGCATCATGAAGCGTATATCACTTCAATTAATAAGGTATGGGAAAAAGCTTCATTATTCTAAACATATAATTCCCATTAACATGATTATTTATTAGTATTGTTTAAAATCCACGAAAATATCAACTGAAAAGAATAACCAATACAACAGAAATCTAATACAGTCGGCACAATATAAAACATGTAGACAAGATATAAGAAACTGGAAATATTGCACCCCTACATATCCCTAAAAAACTCACCCTTCCTATCAGCGGGGAAACTCTAAATGTATTTGGTACCCCTATTCAACTGTGGCAAACCCTCCCTGACACACACATTATAGGAAGTTCAGGGATGGGTAAGCAATATATGGTCCAAAATAGTGAATTATATCCCAAGAATCTATTAGAAGCTGTATGTTTACTTAGCTTCTTAGCTCATTAGATGTTGGTATCCAATAGAAGCCTGAGACCTGATGATGGTCTCTGGATATGAGAAGAGGATCCATCCTAGGAGATCATATATTCGGACCAGGTGCAGAGTTGCTTCCTTCAGGTAGAAAAAATCCTCAACGTGTTTCTCCAATTCGGTTCATCAGGAGGCTCTATTACATATATGGGTACATGCCCATGATCAGTGATTGCAGCGATTTGGATGCAGCGTGTTTTCACTACGTCTAAAACGCTGCATTGTACAGTACAAGCACAGTGAATGAGATTTATAGAAATCCCATGGCCACTGTGTATGTGTATGGCCTGCAGCATAAACTGACCGGTGGTGTGGCTTTCCAAGTCAGAAGCATGTCCGAACCCTGATCGTGGGCACGGGCAGTTGCGTTCTCTGCCGGAAGCTCAGCTTAATTGGTAGCAGGTCTCCGATTGTCACAGACAAGGCCGGTGCCTGCACCACCCCTGGCTGTTTAACTCACTAAATGCTGTGATCAATTGTGATTGCAGCATATAGAACGATAGAGTGGCACCTCCACAACGTAATTGCACGCTGCCGACCATAGTAATGGCAACTGGATGTCAAATAATGACCTCCTTGTCTACTAGCTATGGTAGCCTGTTAGACCATTCCAGGGTCATGGTCTAAAAGGTTTTCTCTGCTAGTGTCCACCTGACAGCTCTAATGCATTGCAGTACATTTTTATTGCAATTCATTAGAAGTGATCAGAGAAATTAAAGTTGAAGTATGAGTGAGGGACTAAGTAAAAAAAAAAAGTAAAAAAAATAGTTCACCTATTAAGTAGAAATATACAGTAAAAACACAATAAATAACAAAATTGTAAAATTAAATTACTCCAATAAATACACATATTTATGTAAAAATAAAAGGAAATAAAAAAATACACATATTTGGTATTGTTGCTTCCAGAATCTATAAGACTGTCACATTAGTTAACCCAGAGGCGTATCTAGGGGGTGGCTGGCAGGGCATGTGCCCCGGGCACAGTGGCAGGGGGGGCGCTGTTGGGCCTGCTGATGCAGAATTCTGAGTCTCCCAGGCAGCCAGGGACGGCGTCATCACCTGTCAGCAAGGGCGGTAATGCATGCTGCGGCCCCCGAACCGAGTTCCGGGGACCGCAGCGCTGATGCCAGCAGCCGCACTTTCCTGATTTGCTGGCTCTTAAATCCACACCTGCTCGCAGCTTTCACTGCTGCGTGCAGGGTCCAAGTTCGTCTGTGGGCAGAGCTAGCACGTAGTGTGCACTGCGCTCCCGTCCCACAGATGACTTAATTTGTAATGAAGCTGGTCACGCCCACTACCTAGAAGGAGCCCATGCATTCTAGGCTCAACCCACAGATAAAGAGAGGAGCCGAAGCATCAACATCCCGCTGAGCTGTATGTTGTCCCCCCACCCCAGTGCTGTATACCCTCAGTACTACCTGTCCCCTGACCTCAGTGCTGTATACCCCCAGAACTGTTTGTCCCCACCACCCCAGTGCTGTATACCCCTAGAATGGTTTGTTCCCACCACCCCAGTGCTGTATACCCCCAGAACTGTCTGTCCCCCCATCCTAGTGCTGTATACACCCAGAACTGTCTGTCCCTTGACCCCAGTGCTGTTTACCCCCAGAACTGTCTGTCCCCCCATTCTAGTGCTGTATACACCCAGAACTGTCTGTCCCTTGACCCCAGTGCTGTATACCCCCCAGAACTGTCTGTCCCCTGTCCTCAGTGCTGTATACCTCAGAACTTTCTGTCCCCCCCCACCCCAGTGTCGTGTATACTCCCACAACTCTGTCCCCTGACCCCAGTGCTGTATACCCCCAGAAATGTCTGTCCACTGACCCCCAGTACTGTATACCCCCCCAGAAGTGTCTGTCTCCCCAATCCAGTGTGCTATACCCCCCTGAGCTGTTTGTCTCCCCACCCCAGTGCAGTATACCACGCCAGAGCTGTATCTCCCCCCATCCCAGTGCTGTATACCCCCCAGGACTGTATCTCCCCCCACCCCAGAGTTGTATACCCCAAGAGCTGTATGTCCCCCCACTCCAGTGCTGTATACAACCTCAGAGCTGTATGCCCCCCTCTGGAGCTGTATGTGTTCCCATTGCTGTATGTCTCCAGCCTCTCCTTTGATGTATATAGCAGTGTCAGTGTGCACTGTGTGCGGCCATGTCTGTTAGCCATGGCCACAAATAAGCGTGGCACAGCCACATGTCCAGGAGGAGATGGATGGGAGACAAGCGGGGGAGGTGAGTGAGGCTGCTGCCGACTTCCCCATATTAATACCTCTAATGTATCCGTATGTGCATGTATGATGTGTATCTATATATGTCGGTGTATATGAGTGTGTATAGATTTGTCTATTTAGATGTATTCTTGTGAATTTGCATTAAATATGTACAGTATATGTGCGTTTCTATGTGTGTATGGGGCCGACTAAGGGCTCGTGCGCACGTTGCGTAATTTCATGCATTTACGCAGCGTTTAGCACTGCATCGTAAGTGCATGCGTCCTGCGTCCCCAGCACAATCTATGAAGATTGTGAATAATCCGTGCGCACAATGCAGCGATTTGAGTGTCAAAAATTGGAAAAAATCACTCCGTTTAAAAATGCAGCATGTCAATTATTCCGTGTGCTTTGGATGCAGCTCCCACTCTGTTTATGGGAGAGGCAGCATCCCGAGCGCATGAAATCGGCATTTTTTTCTGCAGAAACACTGCATCCATTATGCAGTGCTTCTGCAGCGATTTGAATCGCACATGACCTGTCAAATCACTGCAGAATTTTCTGCAGTGACACGATGCAACGTGCGCACGAGCCCTAACAGTCTTTTGCCCGGGGCCCACAAAAACCTGGAGCCAGCCCTGGATGTACTGGAAGTTGTGGGTTCATGCAATACAAATGTGTATGGGTCTGACCTGACATTGCAATTGATTTACCATGTACTGCTTGTGGTCCTGATTATGTATTTCTGTATCGATGAGGGTTTTGATGCTGTGTTTCTGAACTGATGTTAAATGGATGTATTTCTGTACTGCTGTGGTTCTGATGACGAATTTCTGTACTGCTGGTGGTTTTGATGCTGTGTTTCTGTACTGTTGGGTGTTATAATTATGTATTTCTGTACCTCTGCTGGTTCTGGTGCTGTTATTAATTCTGATTCTGTACACAAGTAAAAAGTAACAATTCATAAATTGTAAGATTGGACAACCCCTTAACTTAGAATTGGGATACACTGCTTAATTTTATAAGTAAAGGGCTTGTCCAAGTTCGAGATGAAATTCTGCAGTGACTCTAAGTGACTGCAGGCTTCTGAATTCTCACGATGCATGCTCTGCACACTTTTAGGATCTCCGGTGCCAGTGACAATAGTGGAAGGCCATGTGAGCGCAAGTATGACATTTTTCTGGTCTCATTCTGATTTTAGGTGTCCAGCCTCACTCAATTCATTTTGAGCAAGGCCACGCATGTCGCGTCGGCACGTGACCACATATATGTAATTCACATACTTGCAGTTTTGTGACCTCGCACTCTCACCGCCGCCAACAGAGAATCCTGACAGTGTGCAGTGTGTGCACTGTGAGAATTCAGAAGTCTGCAGTCACATAGTGACTGCAGATTTTCATCTCAAACCTGGACAACCCCTTATAAAATTAAGCAGTGTAGCCCAATCATAAGAGCGTGTAATATACTCCCTGTTAGGATTCAGCTCTGCTTCTGGTTCCAGTACTCATCATTTGGCCACTCTACTCATATGTGATTTTCATACTTGCATGTGACAACTGGCTTTTCTTCCTATGTTTCTCTTTCAACATTGAGAGAATTAAATTATTAAGCGCAGCTCGTCATCACGTGACTGTGAGTGTGCAAATCACATGTTAATAATTAGTCACATGGGGGGCACCAAACTGAAGTCTTCCCCCGGGTGACAAAAAGACTAGATACACCTCTGCAGTGATTGGTGACAGCCACCTCACAGTAACTGATGCCAGACGGTAATAAAAATGCTAATTTTCCCTTCACCGAACTGGTCATATCCTCCAGATCTCTATGGTGGGCCTTTGGCCAGGGTCGAAATGGGGAAAATGCAGAGGCCCAGAATAAAGATCTGGAGGATACAAACAGTTGGGTGAAGGGAAAATCTGCACTTTTACTTTGGGGGCATAACCTTAGGATGGAAGGGCACAGGATAAAAAAAAAAACAGTCCTAAAATAAGAGGGAGCACCAAGTGGAGGAGGTGCTTAGATTAATTGGAAACCCCCCATTGAGAACACCACTCTTAAGTCTACTCTCATAAAAATCGTTTTATTAAATTTCATAAATGTTAAAACAGAACAAATGTATTGTTCTTTTCATTAAACATAATTAAGATCACATAAAGACATGAACATAAAGTGCAGGTGTCAGACAAACAATACCCTCGCCCGATGGAAGCCTCAGACAATGTTTCTGATTGAAGATAACGTGAGGACGTTGGTTAGTCACTGTCAGGGTAATGCTGATAGATATAAACTGTGACTCTCTCCCTTGGTTATGGTTAGATATCTTCACTAATCAGTGAGCCTATTTTTCTGCTGGAGGTGTACATCAGCCTCACCGTCCTTGCTACCCTCTGCGGGGGCAACCACCACCAAAAATAAAGTGATTTAGAGTGTTAGTACATACAAATAGAACCATAGACAACAAAGACATAATGCGTTAGATGTCCAGGGTTCTTCCGTTTGATAGGGTTTCCCTATTTAAGAAGTACTGGATAAGTTAGGTTAGAGCTCAGAGTTCCACTTAGCTTGTGGACCCCCCAGCTCTCCCGACGCGTTTCACCCCCCCTAACGCAGTACAGGGGATCATCAGGGGATATGGACAGAATCACTCCTTGGAAAGAAGGACACCTGAAACAGATGAAAAATCCTTCAGCGGGAAGCGAGATGGACTTTCCTGCTGGACACAGTCTCCCCAAGTGGCTTAAACGAGATTATCAGCTTTCATAGCTTCATCTAATCAATCTGACCATGAGTGGTCATTACTGACAGGATAGGTTTCTTTGCATTTTTTATATACCCCGCACGTGGTCATTGTATACCATTCACTAAAAAAACTTTTTATTAATTTGAGACTGCAATCTGAGATAAATTCTATAATACGGCCTAGTTGTCGGAACCCATCCTGGTAGGAGTGATGGCTCTTGTCTGGGTCCCTAAAAGGCAGCGGTTCTACATCCTTCTCCCAATATCCCACTTAGGGCACCAATAATTAATTACATAGTAGTATCCAATAAACATGTATCACTGTACCTGGCAAAGCATTATAGGCACGGGATTTACTATCAGCTTTCCCTCCATCATTATTCAGTATGTCCCCTAATAGGCCCCCCCTGCTAAGAGACCCAACTTTGCCCAGGGGTGTCCTGGACCTCCATAATAAGAGTACCTTCCCATTACTACCCTAATATGTGTACTAGCACTGGGCTATCATCATTTACTCTTTAGCTTGTGTGGCCGCTGACCTGTGCAGAATATATGCAATAAACCAACATCCGCTCTATGCACCTTTTCAATGGGAGTACGCAGGTACGGCACAGACTTGCCTCTAACATAGCACCCATCACCTGGGACGTGGTTGCGCCCTGTAATGTATCATGTTTTGGATAGAGGTGCATCGCACAATAATGCCCCTTCACAGTGACTATGCAGCACTATCTCACATATCTATGGAACGCAAGCTTGCGTTCCACGATCACTATGTCCGTCCCCATGTCTTAGTAACACCGCCTCCACATGGAACGCATATGCGCTCCAGAGTACAATGTAACAGGCGATTAGACACACCCAGAGTTGCCGCCCCGTGGAGGTCACATGATATGTGATGTGTGCATGTGACGTACATCGATACGTCACATCCGGCCAACGGGACACATCCGGTCTGCGGCCGGGACATCTACTTCCGCTTTCGTATAGCGTTTAAAACCCTCCACAGACTCACTGGTATTAGTGGTTCGGACAGGAAAGGGACTAGCGGACGTGGCGGCTCCTTTGGTATCCCTCAGACTGTGGGCTCCCAGTGTACATAGACCGGTAGCCACTCGGGATTAACAATCCTTGCTGGTTGAGCTCACCTCTAGGTAAGTGCTTTGCCTCTCCTATAACACTAATACTGCCTATACATATATACTTAACAGCACTAAGGGGTACTTCACACACAGCGAGATCGCCACTGAGATCGCTGCTCAGTCACGTTTTTTGTGACCTCATTAGCGATCTCGCTGTGTGTGACACTGAGCAGCGATCTGGCCCCTGCTATGAGATCGCTGCTCGTTACACACAGCCCTGGTTCGTTTTTTTATTGTTGCTCTCCTGCTGATAACCACACATTGCTGTGTGTGACAGCGAGAGAGCAACAATCCTGAATGTGAAGGGAGCAGGAGCCGGCGTCTGACAGCCTGCGGTAAGCTGTAACCAAGGTAAACATCGGGTAACCAAGGTGGTTACCCGATATTTACCTTCGTTACCAGCCTCCGCAGCTCTCACGCTGCCAGTGCCGACTCCTGCTCCCTGCACACGCTAAGTTAAGCGGTGTGAGCTGGTAACTAAGGTAAACATCGGGTAACCATACCCGATGTTTACCTTAGTTACCAGTGTCCGCAGCTTCCAGACGCCGGCTCCGTGCAAGCGCAGCGTCGCTTGCACGTCGCTGCTTGCTGGGGGCTGGTCACTGGTCGCTGGTGAGATCTGCCTGTTTGACAGCTCACCAGCGACCATGTAGCGATGCAGCAGCGATCCTGACCAGGTCAGATCGCTGGTCGGATCGCTGCTGCATCGCTAAAGTGTGAAGGTACCCTAAGTGCTACATTATCTACCCTGCTGGCAATTAGACATAACCGCATCCAATAGTGAGATACGCCCAGTGATCATTATATGACAGACCCCATATCCGTTTGTGTGTGTCAGGATCAGTACATATTTGCAGAATGACTCAGCCTGGGATTTAAGCCTCATCTCTACATACAAGGTGTGCAAAGTGTTTATATCTATCCCATATTGGCTGTGACCCCAATACCGGCGGATACTATATCAGGTAACACCGGGCACCACCAGTCTCTGGGGATATCATCTTTTGCAAATAGATACATATGGTCTTTCACCATCCTATTTTTGTGAACAGGTACCTAATCGACTCCGGGTAAGACCAATGACAATAGAATCTGCCTTAAGCTCCATGAGCATTGTCTATGGATTTTGAACAGGTGGAGAACATGGTAGATGAAAACAGTACACCGTTACATGTTTGTTTATTCTTTACAGGAAACACATACCTGGAATCTGTACATCCCTACAGTCTCATGATAAGCCTCTGCTTGCCCTCCTTTTGCCTCCTTACAGGTAGAACACACTTTCTTATCCCTAATGTTTGATTTTATATGGTCAGTGACTGAATCTAATGCCTGTATGCTTCATTATGAAGCTAGCCTGATTAAGTGGTATACGAATTGTTCTTACAGGAGAAAGATATATATCTGGATACATCTAGAACTAACCGACTCTATACACCCTGAAGTCAGACAGCAAGGGTCCCCCTCACCTGGTTTCCTCTCCATATACGTTTTTTTTCCTTACAGGTAAACCACTTCATTACCCTAGATGCATTGGCTATGGAAGCTCAGAACCTTAATGAGGTCAATGAGCACACTACTATATCTTCTCTTGCAGGTAATACCAGCGGTCAGGCATATCCTGAGGAGCTGTTTTTCCTTTAAAGGGAACCTGTCAGCAGAAATTTCCCCTAAAACCTAAAAGATCCCCCCTCTGCAGCTCCTGGGCTGCATTCTAGAAAGGTCCCTGTTATTATTGTGCCCCCTTTCTGACCAAAATAAAGAGTTTATAAAGTGGTACCTTTTTGTATGCAGATTCTGTAAATGTGACACGGGGGCGGGCTGCCTGGCGTCCGTTAGTCTGCCTCCTGCCGCTTTAGGCCGTCCCCCATCGCTCCTTTTCATAGCTGTGGACGCCGCCCAGTGCTCCACAGGTCCCCGCGCATGCCCAGTGCTCATCTCTCGTGGATGAGCACTGTGCCCAGTGTCACCGCTGGTGACGTGCGCGCAGGCTTTA